>NC_083871.1:16749754-17352760 GCF_032452875.1 Bos javanicus | reverse complement strand
CTTGCCATACTTTTCAAAGTAGTCTCTCAAATTATATTCTTCTGTATCTTCTTTAATACCACCAACAAAAATTTTCTTCACTGTTAGATGGGCACCAGGCTTTACAGAATCCTCTCTAGAAACAGCTCTCTTTGGTTCCACTACACGCCCATCAACCTTGTGCGGTCGAGCACACATCGCTGCATCCACTCCTTCAACACAAGAATAAGTCACAAAACCAAAGCCCCTGGAACATTTTGTTTGGGGGTCTCTCATCACCACACAATCTGTAAGTGTGCCCCATTTCTCAAAATGTTCTCTTAAGCTATCATCTGTAGTTTCAAAGCTCAGACCACCAATAAACAGCTTTCTCAACTGCTCTGCTTCCTTGGGATCATGACCCTCCCCCCCGGCGGCGGCGGCGGCGGCGGCAACGGCCCGAGTCGGGCTGGGGGCGACCGGGCAGCGGTTTTACCTCTATTTTGAGACCGGACTCGCCTCTTCCAACTCGAGTTCAATATGGGACCCTATCATTTCTTTTTGACTATTAAAAACTAATCTACTCTCTCCTAAAATACTCTTATACAATCAAACAATTCTGCCTCTCACTGTTTTTTTAGATGTTATTCTGCATTATCTTATTTTCTCATATGTGTCCTAAATTGATTGACCTCTTTTTTTTTTCATACTAATGTGAGGGCACCTGGAGAGCAGGTCTATATAAAATAATAGACTTCTTAGTGAAAGGTGAAAGTAAATAAACTGTTACAAATAACTGGTGTTATAGAAACCAGGATGGATTTCAAATGACTGTTCTAATCTTACTTGATTGCATATTGTACACATCAATGACAAGGATAGATAAGGGGCTTATTTTTTTTTAAAGTTTGAATGTGACCACATTTAATCTACATGTTTCTTATCTCAAAATCAGTTCAAAACCAGCAATCAGAATAAAACAAAGTTTCCTTGGTGTGGTGTGTTTCATGTCATAGTAGATTTACTGTAACTGTGGTTATAATGCATTCTGATATGATAAATTGAAGCTCAAGAATGAATTCCTAAAGTTCTGAATACTACTAATATTCTAATGAAAACTTATTCATATTTCAAATACTCGTTGAGCACTTACTATAAATTAGACACTATGATAAGTACCAAGGATAAAAAGATGAACAAAATACGGCATTAAGAAATTATATTCGTGGTGCTTAGAAAATAATACATAAACATATAGGTATTATGACTAATTTGATTCAAAATTTACACACAAACATGAGTGCACCTATTAGATATACTATATTTCCAAAGTCATCAGATACTTGTCTGAAAATTGGTGTGTAAAGTGAAATTGATTTTGAATTGTTACATTTTACTGATTTTTTTTCTCCTTCTTAACATTCCCATTATTATTGAGGTCAAGAAATATTTAATCTCTGAAGCTTACGATACTGGATTTCTCCTTGATGTTTCTTGCCATTAGACTGTTGGTTATAAACGATACCTGAATCTGATTGATTCTCCAGCCTATTGTCCACTTTCCCTTCAGCTGCCATGACCCCATCTCTGATTTGACGTGGTCCCCCTCTGGCATCCCAACCCTGACTCTCCCCACCGCCTGAGTAAAACAGGGCTCTTCCATTCTCACATTTCTTGTTCCCAAAACAAGTGCTCAGACTCTTCTCATGTAAGGAAATGTCCTGCAAATCACTGCTGAAAAGCAGTTAGGGATTACCAGAAACAACCTAACTGGGGGAATTTCAAAGCCTGTTACAAAACTACCAGAGCCAACTGTCCCAGGTATCCCCACCCGCAATGATTTCTCTCACTTTAGAATTCATAGCTCATTTTGCTTAAAACATTTCTTTGGCATTTATATTACCTTACAGAATTTATGATACTGTTTTTTTGCTATTTTAATTCACAATTGCACAGCAAAATGTTTGTCAGCTTTTATAGGTAAAGTTCTCTATTAGGTAGATATTCTGAGGCTAAGAAACGAGTGAAACATAATCTCTGCCCTTAAATAGTTAAAACTATGTCTTATAGCAGCTAGGACAACATCATGTTCATAGAAGTTCAATAAATTTTGAATCAAAAAGACACCAACTACGGGAAACTCAATACTATTCTGCCATACATAACTAGAATAAGGACCAAAATAAAATATCCATTAATGGATTTATAAAGAAGAGTTTTAAATTCATTGATGAAGAACTATAAATTCATGGCAACATGTTGAAGGGTTAAGAGCATAGTGAGAAAGTGAATAAGACAGACTTCAGCCAAATGGGAGTAATAGAAAAGAAATGAGATAATGTAAATAAAGCAATCGGAGAAGGCAAAGGCACCCCACTCCAGTACTCTTGCCTGGAAAATCCCATGGATGGAGGAGCCTGGTGGGCTGCAGTCCATGGGGTCGCTAAGAGTCGGACATGACTGAGTGACTTCACTTTCACTTTTCACTTTCATGCATTGGAGAAGGGAATGGCAACCCACTCCAGTGTTCTTGCCTGGAGAATCCCAGGGACGGTAGAGCCTGGTGGGCTGCCGTCTATGGGGTCACACGGAGTCAGACACGACTGAAGCAACTTAGCAGCAGCAGCAACAGCAAATAAAGCAATACACCCAGTGTCTAGAATATATTAAGTATTTTAAAAACAAGTTGCATTGATTATTCATTTACTAAGGGAAATAGATCAGGAAACAGTGGAAACAGTGGCGTACTATTTTTCTGGGCTCCAAAATCACTGCAGATGGTGATTCCAGCCATGAAATTAAAAGACACTTACTCCTTGGAAACACAGTTATGACCAACCAAGACAGTACATTAAAAAGCAGAGACATCACTTTGTTAACAAAGGTCCATCTATTCAAGGCTATGGTTTTTCCAGTAGTCATGTATGGATGTGAGAGTTGGACTATAAAGAAAGCTGAGCACAGAAGAATTGATGCTTTTGAACTGTGGTGTTGGAGAAGACTCTTGAGAGTCCCTTGGACTGCAAGGAGATCCAACCAGTCCATTCTGAAGGAGATCAGCCCTGGGTGTTCACTGGAAGGACTGATGTTGAAGCTGAAACTCCAGTACATTGGCCACCTCATGCAAAGAGTTGATTCATTTGAGAAGACCCTGATGCTGGGAGGGATTGGAGGCAGGAGGAAAAGGGGATGACAGAGGATGAGATGGCTGGATGGCATCACTGACTCCACGGACATGAGTTTGAGTGAACTCCAGGAGTTGGTAATAGACAGGGAGGCCTGGCAGTGCTGCGATTCATGGGGTCGCAAAGAGTCAGACACGACTGAGTGACTGAACTAAACCGAAGGTCCTACTGTGTGTTTTATAACACAAAAGCAAGTAATATTTAGTTATTCTCTATCAATCAACCTTACTATTCATATTATCAGGAATAAACTAGAATAGTCTTCCTTAGTACATTTCCTACATATATAACTGCCTGTACAAGCTACCAAGACACAAACCTAAACTGAAGCCAATGATGTAGGTCATTTAAATTAAGAGCTTTCAATCAATAAACTTTTACCTCACATTTAATTTGTGCCAGTCAATTGCCATGCACTGGAAATAGTAGAGATCAGATGCTACCATCTATTAGACTTCTTCATGTACTCAAACATTGGTCAATTTCCAGAAGAAAAACCACAGTGAAGAGTCTTGCCTTCATGGGTAGCTGAATTGTTCTGACTATGCAATTAACATTCTGAATATTTATGGTTTCTTGCCTTTGGACCTTCCAAACAGTTTTGGTTGCATTTCATTTTCCTTATATTATTAGATCCAATCATCCACCTACCTTTCCACCCACCACTAGGGAGACTGTTTCAAACTCATTCAGCCAACATTGCCCCAAACCTCTTCTTTGCTTTTTCCACCCTGAATATCTGAATCTCCAGCTCAGTGAGACAGACTGAAACACCATGGAAGTGACTGGGAATGATTTGGAGCTGACTAACATGTGATATCTATAGGACCTCTCCCCAGACTCAAAGTCTGTGGCTAAGCCAATAGGTGACTTGAGTGGGAATGAAAGGGTTAACAGAAATGAGACCACCATCAATCACTGTTTCCATTGCCTCATGCCTCATGGAATGTTTTATGGGCTACACAATCCTATCAACACCTGGGGATGGGCTGACTTCCAAAGGAGTGGGTTTTCCCTTTACACCTGAATCCCTCAGTGTGACACTATATAGTAATAAG
The DNA here is from genome assembly GCF_032452875.1 of Bos javanicus. Lineage (NCBI taxonomy): Eukaryota > Metazoa > Chordata > Mammalia > Artiodactyla > Bovidae > Bos > Bos javanicus. The sequence continues at coordinate 17,348,559 of NC_083871.1, read as the reverse complement.
TTTGCATTATATATTCCTTTAGTAGAATGTGGCTTTAATGGTGTAATTTCAAATTAGGAATAATAAGATAATCATATTCATTTTTTAACCTTTTTAAAATCAGATCATTTTCAGAACAGTCAAGCTATAATAAGTGCTTGTCCCTTCTCTCTTGGTCTTTAACTCCAGCTAAAAATCCTCCCTGAATGTCAGTTAAAAATGCAAATACTAGTTGGAATCTGACCTTATGAAACTGTAGTAAGTGACTCACTTGAAAAAAATCTAATAGAGTTTGTTTTTGCCAAAAAGAAAAAAATTATTGAACACTAATTCTGAATTCTCTCAGGAGAAATGATGAAAGAAATTGAGAATATCCAAAAGCAACTTGAAGAGTTTTCCAAGAATTAAAGGCTGGAGAGGTCTTTGATTTCTCCTATCCTCCTGGCGTTCCATCTTCTGAAAATAGATTCATGTATCAAGAGAGATGAGAAAAGGAAAGCTGCAATGAAAGCCCAATTGAATCCAACAAGGTTAACTATTGTGTTAATATTACCACTTTTAGCCTATATTTCCTAATGATAATAGTTGACCCTGGCCATGCAAAAGTACATAGCAGGGAAATAGTCACCTGTATATTATAAGAAACAAAAACAAGAAAATGTCCGACAGTACATCATCTTTAAATCCTCTGAAAAGTTCTTCTATCAGTTTATAGACCAACTTGACTGTTAAGAAAATTGGCTAAGGAGAATAGGCTGCCCTTCTGCATTTGAGAGGGCAAACATCCCCCAGAATCTAGAGGAGAGAAATCAAAGTATAATTATTAGTACAGACTATTGAAAATCCTGCTATTCCTATGATTGAGAAAACAATATAACATATTTAAGGGAAATCAGAACCAGAAGCTTAGAGACTGCATAGATGTGTGTATACCAACAAGGTTTAAAATCATTTGAGCCAATCAGTGCCTTAAGAACTATTTTATGATAGCGCAATGCCCCCTGTCCAGAGCTGGCAAGCAGTATAGAAATCATGTAGCCAAACTCTGTTTTATGGTTGAAGATATAAAGCAAAATCCCACTAATACTGGAGCACAAGGTGGATTTTTAAAATTCTACCACCAAAACAACTACTAGAACATATAACCTCTAAGAGATGAAACTGTAATTCGTATGTACTAAATTATGTTCAATTAGGAGCATTTATTTTGAATGAGAGTGACATGAAAAGATGACTCTGAAGTAAATACCCACTAAAAATCCCAGCTATTCTTTTAAATTTCTACAAGAACACTAATTTCTCTCTGTGATCAATGTCTCCAAACAAAAGCATAGAAGCCTAACAGTGACTTATATCATTAAGGGAAGGAGGGATGGAGTACACAGAAGTGTGTTTTCCCTTAAGTTGTATAAAAAGGATCATCTGTAGGCAACAAACCAAGTCCCTCTGTGGTCATGGGAGAGTAGGTCACCCAAAGAAGAGAGATTATTTGAATGCTACTCTCCAAAAATAGGGCTTCCCAGGTGGTGCTGTGGTAAAGAATCCTTCTGCCAATGTAGGAGACGTGGGTTCAATCATTGGGTAGGGAAGACCCTCTGGAGAAGTAAATGGGAACCCATTCCAGTATTCTTGTCTAGAGAATCTCATCCCATGGACAGAGAAGTCTGACGGGCTACAGCCCATGGGGTTGCAAAGAGCTGGACATGACTGAGCAACTGAGCACACAGGCACACTTCAAAAATAATATGAGCAAAAATTTACCTGTCCCTTTATTTATAAGATCTGGGAATAGAATAGAGACTGACATATAGTAGATACTCAAAACACGTGTTTAATAAATTAATAACCTCAGAAACTTCCTGAATTCCTAAATATCAAGAATTAGTATAGCAAATTCTGGCACATCCCTGTAATTGAATTTGAGCAGATATAAAATGCAAGTTTTAGAGGTTTATTTATTGACATAGGAAGATCCTCATGATGGAGGCTTCTCTCTAGGATGTAGACTGAATAAATAAAAAGATTATAAAATCACAGGAAGCATGATTCCATTTATTTATGTATATGAGATAAATAAAATATGTAATGGCTCTATTAACATATAAACACTTTGAGGAGTATATATCAAAGTGTGTTGCTGTTGTTTAGGTGCTAAGTCATGTCCAACCCTTTGCAAGCCCTTGGACGGTAGCCCACCAGGCTCCTCTGTCCATGAGATTCTCCAAGCACAATTACTGGAGTAGGTTGCCATTTCCTTCTCCACGGGATCTTCCAGACCCAGAGATTGAAGCCACGTCTCCTGCGTTGGCAGGAGGATTCTTTACCACTGAGTCACCAGGGAAGCCCCATATCAAAGTGTAGTTTTGGTTAATTCTGGGTATGAGACATAGGTGATTTTTTATAGATTTTTCTTAATTTTATGTATATAATAATAATTTGTTGCTTGTGGAATTTCCAAATCATTTTTAAAAGAAAGTGCAGCCCAGTGAATTTTTACATGGAAGGCTGATATGGTCAGGTAAAGGCTGAGAGTAAAAGCTAGGAGCTGAAGAAATTGAAAGTCCTTCATAGAAAGGTGAAAACTTAAAAACTGATTAAAAGAAGTAAAAATCCTCTGGAATTAATAAAAGAGAGCAGGGAATAGACTAGGGGTGTGAGGATAAATGACCCTATGTTGTTCTGTGAGCCAGAAAAACAATATTAAAAAAAAGTCACAGAAAAAAATCTCCACCCAAAAATTATACTTATTCTCAATAACTTATAGACTACACAGAAAAGATGAGCTAAATACTTTAACCCTGAGTTATCCATTACAACCATTTTCAAAAATATGTTGAAAAATGCTTCTAGTGTTCTGATAATGATCAGAGAGTTGATAAACTCCAATTTGGAAGAGTTTTGAAACGTTTTTTCAAGTATCACAGCATATGATAAAGACAAAATACCAAACTGAAATGATGAGCCAATGTTAAATGTTCTAAAGTCGATCATCTAAAAGGCTTGCAGGTACAGAGGAACTCTATTTGACAACTTAAAATTACAGCATACCAAAATAAATCTCATCTTCAGGATAAGTCTTCAGTGATTTGTTTCCAACATCTTATCCATGCAGTTTTAATTGTGTTTATCTTCTTCACATTTGAACTCATAATCAGATTATGAATGTCTGCTGCTGCTAAGTCGCTTCAGTCGTGTCCGACTCTGTGCGACCCCATAGACGGCAGCCCACCAGGCTCCCTCATCCCTGGGATTCTCCAGGCAAGAACACTGGAGTGGGTTGCCATTTCCTTCTCCAATGCATGAAAGTGAAAAGTGAAAGTGAAGTCGCTCAGTCATGTCCGACTGTAGCGACCCCATGGACTGCAGCCCACCAGTCTCCTCTGTCCATGGGATTTTCCAGGCAAAAGTACTGGAGTGGGGTGCCATTGCCTTCTCCGAATGAATGTCTAATTGCAGGCAAATATCTGTGGCTTTGGCTCATCTTAATGGCATCCACCTTTGTTGCAACAGCACTGTCATTTCTCTTTTTCTAATCATTGCCTATACACTCCTGATAATGACAGGCATGTTGTCAAAACTGAGCTGACGGATGGAGGAGAATATTGTCATATGGTAACAAATGTTTAGCAAAATGGCAAAGAGAGCATATTGTATTGTAATGCAGAGACAGGCAAGTATTTTTAAAGTTAAGCATAAAAAGAAGAGGGCTGCAAGGACTTCACTACATTCTCATACCTCTGGGAGCATGGTTAGGCAAGCATTATAGAAGACAAAGCTGCAACATAGAAACTGACCAACTGCAACAATGACAAGGTGATATTAAAACTTGACTGCCTATCTTCCTGATTACTGCTCATTCAAAGAGACTGAATCTTTAGATCATAAGACATTCATTTAAATTTAATAGAAATCTCACGTGGTAGAGGCTTTTTTCATTGAATGTGCTCTAAGTGAAAATCACCTAGTAAACTTAATATTTTATTAGAAATTCTTTTAATTTGTCCTATTTTCAGCTAATAATTTCAATAGGAAGGGAAGAATAAAAGGAAGACTTGGATGTTTTTAATTCATTTTAATCTCAAATCCTACAGATGCAGCATTAACAGCAAAAGTCATTGGATACAATTTTTCTATATCACTCAAAGACTGTATCATTTTCTCTCTTAAATAAGAAGAAAATTGAAATAACAGTTGTTCACTGTCTTCTAATTATATAGTTACCCAAGAATACCAGCAACACAACTTCCAAGTCATGAACACAGGGCCCCAGGTGAATGGGTTTCACTAGGTATTACTATTTAATATCCAGTTTAGGCATTACACATCACAACTGCTCAGTCCTTCCTTAGTTTAAGCCCTGTTTACCTGTACAGAGAACAACATGGAAGAGGGATGGAGAATAAAAGAGCACTTGGAGGCTGTTTCTGGTAAGATGGTGGATTAGATGTTGCTGAAATATCCCCACTACCAAACACCAAAAATGGTTAAATATATATTAATAACTGATTTTGCAAACAAGTAAGGAAAATACTCAAAAGAGAATAATGAAGTAGGAGTAAAATAGAAGACTGTAAGCAATAACTTAAGTCTTTGGCTGCAATAAGGGTGTCCGCTGGCCCAAGAAACCTATTTCTAGTAATAGCCCATGAGGACAAGACTCACATACTTGGAACCTGGGCATATAGAGCTGGGGGAAAAAAAATCCCTCTCTAAAGGGCTACACAAGCAGTGAAAAAATAAATTAAAAAGAATCCACCCTCCAGAAGGCTCTTGGCTGGAGGAACAGACTCCACGCTGCTGAGAATGGTTCCAGAGGGATGCTGCCGGAGGCCCTTCCCACTCCTGCCTGTCAGAGTCTCACTCGTTGCCAGATCAGAAACTGTTCCTCCGGCTGAGACTTTTCCTTGGAATGGCCCATTACCCTTTTCCCCTACTTTGACTAACCTGTGCTGTGTGCTAATTGTATCCAATAAACTGAGTAAGCTGTGCTTTTTTTTTCACTGGAGGATAATTGCTTTACAATGCTGTGTATACATCAATGCAAACCAGTCAATATTATGTATATATCCCCTCCCTTTTGAGCCTCCCTCCCCACAATTCCACTGTACAGATGAATGGATAAAGAAGTTGTAGTACTTATATACAATGGAACATTACTCAGACATAAAAAGGAATGAACCTGAGCCAGAAAGATAAAAAATATATATATATATATATATATATCATATAATTTGTGATTTTTTAAATCCACCTGCCAAACAGAGATGGTAAGGAAATACTTTTTTGTGGTCTTGCTTCTGTATGTGTGTGTGTCTGGCTATGCACATGCATATGTGTAGAAAGTCATGGTAGGTTTTGTCTGTGTGAAACAGGTGAGTTGAGTATAAATTTCTAAATAAAGGAGGAAAATAAGATAAACAATGAATACTAAAAAAGGAAAGAAATGTCTTTAATATAAAAATCACATAAAAATATAAAGGATAAAATAAAAATAGCAAAATTAAAAAATAGCAAAAATTAATTCAAATATATTGGTAATCACAATGAATATAAACAGACAATATGCTCTGGTTAAAAGAAAAATTTACTCAGAGAGAATTTTAATTTTTTTAAATACAGCTTTGGTTTGTTTTAAAGAGATGTATATAAATGTTAAAGAAAAGGTCTAGAAAATATGTCAACTGAATACTACCAAAAACAAAGAGTATACATATATCACAAAGATAGATTTTAGCTCAAAAAAGCATAGTGGTGAAGAGTTCTCATAATAATAATGCTTTAAGACAGGGACATATCAATTTGAAGCTTGCATATATTTATCAACTTAGCTTTAATTCTACATAAAATAAAAATTGCTGTTGTTGTTCAGTTGCCAAGTCATATCCAACTCCTTGAGACCCCATGGACTAAAGTACAGGGTCCAGAATAAAAATTAAGAGAAGTAAAATAAGAAATTGACAAATCTACCATCATGGTATTGGCTTTCTGAGTAGGTCCTTCTCTCAATAATTGATAGATTAAGCAAACAGAACAAAAATTAATTAGGTTCAGATGTTTCCAAGGAAACTTACACATTTGATCCAAAAACATATATAGAAGTCAAGAAAATTATATATATATACATATATATATATATACACATATATACACACACACATACACACATCTGGCATCAAACTGGGCTTACTCCAGGGATGAAGATTATATACCATTATTAAATGTATTAATGTATTTCATCATATTAACACATCTAACAAGAAAAATCATATGATCACCTTAATAGATTAGAGAAAGCATATAGGAAAATTAAGTTGATAATCATGATTTCTTAAATTCAGAAATCAGGATAGAAGAGAATGCTTTGAACTTGACAAAAAATAAGCACAAATAGTACAATATAAAACTTGCTGCTGCTAAGTCACTTCAGTCGTGTCTGACTCTATGCAACCCCATAGACAGCAGTCCACCAGGCTCCGCCGTCACCCTGGAGTGGGTTCCCATTTCCCTCTCTAATGCATGAAAGTGAAAAGTGAAAATGAAGTCGCTCAGTAAGTGTCCGACTCTTCGTAACCCCATGGACTGCAGCCTACCAGGCTCCTCCATCCATGGGATTTTCCAGGCAAGAGTACTGGAGTGAGTTGCAATTGCCTTCTCCAATAAAGCTTATATACGTATTTTTTAAAAGTAAGAAAAGGATGCTCTCTATTACCATAGCCAAGAAAATGAGACAAGAAAATAAAATAGATCAAAACAGGAAGAAGCAATATTATCATTATTCACACATTCTAAGCACAGAAAGCCTGAAATAATATACAGATATTGTAAGACATAACAAAGCTTTAAAATGACTAAATACGAAATAAATGTAACAAAAATTAATTGCGTTTATATGTAATAGTCTTAAAGAGTTCAAATGTGTCTCCAAAAGTTCATTTACAATAAGAATTTAAAGAAATAACAGGTATATTGTAACACATCTAAGAAAAGTGGTCAGTGACCTTCACAGAAAAAAATATAATCTTTGCTAAAATACATTGAAGAAGACTTTAAAAATAGAGGGGTTGCCCACATTCATGGATAGAATGATTAAATTTAAAAGATGTCCGTTTTTAAAAATTAATTGATTTGATATATATCAAAATCATAAAATCTTCAGGATTTCTAAAGGACTTAACCAGATGATACTAAGATACGTACAAAGGATAAGACTTACTTTCCCTGTAGACATTAACACTTATTATAAAGAATATAATCAACACAATATGGGATTAGAAAAAAAAGATGATAAAGAGATTACAGACAGAAAGAATTAGACCAACAAGTACTAAAGGTAAACATGATATATAACAGGTAGAATTGTTGACCAGTGGAAGAATAACAATGCTAGTAATTCCACTTGGAAAAATCCATAAAACTGTGTAATGACTTTGTAACATCCCCTGAAACTTAATTCCAGTTGGACTAAACACTGAACTATAAGGAAAAAATTTTAACTTTTAGAAGAAAATATAAAAGAATGACTTTAAGATCTCAAGATAGGGAAAGATTTCTATAAAAAGGCAAAACTTGAGAAAAAAGATTGACGAAATTAAAAGATCAACCAAAAGTCAGAAGGAATGTATCAAAAGTAAGTGTGCTACATATCACCAAGGAAGGATTGATACCCAAATTTTATTTTAATAAATTCCTACAAATAAATGAAAGAGACAAAAATGTGAAAAAAGTGCAAATGATATAAAGAAGCATTTAATAGAAGAAGGAATTTGAATATCCAAAACAAATGAAAAGATGCTCAAGCTTATTAGTAATCAAGAAAATGTAAACTTAAAAGCCCAGTGAAATATAACCCTATACACAACTTACATGCAGAAATTTAAAAGCTTGAAAATGTTGCTGAGGATGTGAAAACACCAATACAGTATACTAATGCATACATATGGAATTTAGAAAGATGGTAACGATAACCCTGTATACGAGACAGCAAAAGAGACACTGATGTATAGAATAGTCTTATGGACTCTGTGGGAGAGGGAGAGGGTGGGAAGATTTGGGAGAATGGCATTGAAACATGTGAAACGTCATGTATGAAACGAGATGCCAGTCCAGGTTCAATGCACGATGCTGGATGCTTGGGGCTGGTGCACTGGGACGACCCAGAGGGATGGTGTGGGGAGGGAGGAGGGAGGAGGGTTCAGGATGGGGAACACATGTATACTAATTAAATAATTTTCTATTAAAGAAAAAAAAAAAAAGGATGTGAAGACTTGCAGACTTATACATGGGTGAAAAAAATTCATCAATCACTGTTGCCATTAAGAAGAAATGATGCTATAAGCAAGCCAGAAATATAGGAGAATCTCTAGATACGTGAATAAAGATGCACAAACCAACAGAAACCACTGTGAGTAAAGTTTGACCCAAATGCCTGAGAGAAGGCCACTGTCAAGGTGAGAACCTTTCTTCCAAAAGGAGCTCCAGAGAAACTCCAAGCTCAGAGTCAGCAAATTGAAAGGCCAGGACAACGGTCAGAACAATTCAATAAAGACCATCCATCAAACACCAGTGAATATGTCAGTATTGGGCCTCCTTCTCTTGAGACAAAAAAACAAAGCAGCTGAAAACAGGGGCACTTGCTTCTCAGGATGAAGCATTAAGAATTTCTTTCCAAACAAAGGAGATTCTTTCCTGAGAGGGCCTTTTGCCTAGATATCTGGGCTGCAGAGAGAAGAAAACCAGAACTCTCACAAAAGGCAGGAAGCTAAGTAGTATGTGAGGCACAGAAGGGAACACACCAAACTTCTCTAACCACAGACCAAAGAGTTCTGGCCTGTTGCTGCCCAGGAACCCTAAAGAAAGCCTTCTACGAAAATAAACTATCAGATAAAATGTAATACCAACACAAGAATAAAAGAATTAATGAGATAATATGAATATTTGTATTGATAAAAGGCCCAATCCATATAGAGTTACAAATATTATAGATCAAACAACATAACAATTCAAAGATAAAATTCTCAGATATATAAGATATTGTCAAAAATTATGACCACAATGGGGCACATTAATAAATCACTTATGCAAAGCTAATAAAGTAATAAAATTTCCCAAAGTAAAATTTTAGTCATTTTAATGATAATACATTTATAATAAGTAGCTGTGTTGAGAAATTTTGCATATGACAGAAATTACACATTATTTCAAATGCCCTATGTAATCATTATAATAAAATCTGAATATGTATTAGCTTAACAAAAGAATCTCAATACACTCATACAAGTGATATTTAAACAAACCAACCAAATTCACAAAGCTTAGCTAGAAAATTTCTAAAGGCTAAGGTAATCCAATAATCAAGCAGGAGAAGAAAACATCTATTTTTTGTACATGTATGTTAAATTACAAAAAAAAAATCAATAATCATGTTTCTTAGTAAAACAATGCATCATAACTTCAGACGAATTCTCCAAGAATACAAACGAAATGTTATGTACATATATGCAAAGAGTCAGACATGACTGAGTGACTGAACACATACACACACACACACATGCCTATATATTATTAAAAATTGATGCCAAAATAGATTGGCAAAAAACACTTACTCCTGATGCTAATTATATAAGCTGGAAATGGAAGGAAAAAAAAAAAAACTTTCTTAACTTGAATTATATGCCCAAACATCCATAGCAGAGTATTAGGAATATTCCCATTAAAGTCAGTAAAAAGAAAAGGATCTCTGCTACTATAGTTACTGTTCTCCATTGGTCTAGATATATCAGCCAATGAAATAAGACCAGAAGGAATAAGAAATAAATATGGAAATATGGAACTCTAAGGGGGAAAAGTCATTAGTTGTTGATAATAATATTGCTTGCCGAAAATATCCAAGAAAATCAACAGAAAACTTAAGAATTAAATATCAGATGGCCAAAGGAAAGAACATTAAAAAGTAAAAAAGTTTTTGTATATATTTTCAGTAGCTAACTTTAAAAACAAAAGTTCCAAAGGGAACCAGTCATGCATTTCCACTCTCAAAAGACCTACCAAGTGATGGGGAAAATACCTACCTAAAGCATATCATTTTAATTTAAGAGTGCCCAGGATTTAAAAAAAAAAAAATCTCAGACAATTCCAGAGAGAACTAAAGGGCCACCTACAAACAGTTTAGAATGAGAATAACATCAAACTTTTTAACAACAACATTGCAAGTTATAAGATCAATGCTTTTAGAGGTTCAAGAGGAAAATGACTACCAAATTGAATGTTATCCTCAAGTGTTATCCTCAACTGAATTTTATCTTCATGAGACAAGATTAACGATAACTTTCAGTCCTGCAAAGTCTCAGAAAATAAAAAAGTACCTGCTACACACTCTTTTAGGGAGCTAATTAGAATGCCTCAAACGGAAGAAAAAGAAATCCCAATGAGTGAAAGTAAAAAGAATTCCTATAGCATAAAGAAAAGCCCAAGGATAACACTTAGCTGTAGACCTAAAGAGAAGAACAGAACAGGAAGACGGAGGGTTCCAGAAGGAAAACCTTCAAGGAGGAAGAAATTAATTGATTCTAACTACCCAGTGTGTTTGACTTTATTGAGAAGGGTTTCATATATTTGGTTATGATGAATATAGTTGATTCACAGAAAACTAGGCAGAGAAAAATTAGACAATTATTAACTTGAATAAGAATGAAGGGATTGTATAAGAACAAAAAAAATTATAGCATATAATACAGCTTGTGAAAAATTAGTCATAATAATGTACCTTAGTAATGAATTAACTTAAAAAGTGATGTAATTTATATAATGTAACGGGAAGAGAGGGATGTACATATAAGAATATGAAGTTCTCAGCACCCAGGGTAGGAAGTAAACCTCATAAACAAAGTCTAAAAAATTAAAAAGATAAATAAATAATGCCTTACCAGCAAAGCATGATATTTAGAAAGAGATAAACAGAGCTGAATAAATTTCTAAAATGTTGAAAACTGTTGTTCCTGGGAATGGGAATTGGATTGGAGTAGTATAACTCCAGCAGTAGGCTGGTAAATGCTTAATATTTGCCCTCTTTCAGAAAAAAGAAAGAAAAAGAAAAACCCTAATTTGGAGCATGTGACAATTTTTATGTTGGAAATACTCCCACTGTGGCTGATTTAAAGCTACCCATGTGTTGTCCCTGAAGATAAAATCAGGGAAAAGCCCACACTGGCTTCAGTGTTCTAGATATAAGGATATCTACACTTATTGGATGTTAAAACTCTGTACGTGTACTACTTTAATAATGTACTTAAATAGACTAGTTGGTAAGATAGCTTAAAATAAAAAAGAAACATTCTAAAAATGATCTCATTACTATAAATAATAAAAATTATAAAATACCTAGGAATACATGTTACAGGAAATGTTAAAGATACACCGAGAAAATTAGAAAACAACTGACATATTTAAAGGCCAAAAAGAGACCTTGTTCTTTCATGGAAGACTCAAATAATTAAAATGCAAAAGCTTCACTAATTAATTTTTTAATTAATTGAAAGCTCAACCTAATCTAAATAGGTTTTTGATAGAATTTTATATGCCGCTTCTACATTTAACATAAAAAAAGAAATATATGAGACTATCATTTAAAAAAAAATGAAGAGTTAGCATTTGCCATACTATGTCAAAACATACCATAAAGCCATACTGTGCCTATATACACAAATATACTAATGAAAGCAATATTCAAATCAGTTAGGAGAAATGGACTACTCAAAAACTAAATGAGCACCATGGGACATTCCCTTTAGGCTGCTGCTGCTGCTGCTGCTGCTAAGTCGCTTCAGTTGTGTCCGACTCTGTGCGACCCCATAGACAGCAGCCCACCAGGCTCCCCCGTCCCTGGGATTCTCCAGGCAAGAACACTGGAGTGGGTCGCCATTTCCTTCTCCAATGTAGGAAAGTGAAAAGTGAAAGTGAAGTTGCTCAGTCGTGTCCAACTCTGTGCGACCCCATGAACTGCAGCCTACCAGGCTCCTCCGTCCATGGGATTTTCCAGGCAAGAGTACTGGAGTGGGATGCCATTGCCTTCTCCACCCTTTAGGCTAAAAAATCAATTTCAAATAAAAATTGAAACGTTTTTGAAACAGTAAAAGTGTTTAAAACACAGATATTTCCTTAAATTTGGAGTTGAGAAGATCTTCCTAAATTAGATATAAAGTCCAGAGGCCTTAAAGGAACAGATTTACACTGACATAAATAGAAATAGTATCTATAGACTAAAATAAAACAGGGGCTTCCCTGGTAGCTTAGTCGGTAAAGAATCTGCCTACAGTGCAGGAGACCTGGGTTTGATCCCTGAGTCGGGAAGATCCCCTGGAGAAGGAAATTGCAAACCACTCCAGTATTCTTGCCTGGAAAATCCCATGGACAGAGGAGCCTGGAGGGCTATAGTCCATGGGATCACAAGAGTCGGACACGACTTAGCTACCAAGCCACCACCAAAATAAAACAGAATCAAAAATAAAAAGGCAAGTAACACTGGAAATAAGGATTTGCAACATACATTTTGAATCAATATCTTATTATAAAGTTCCTATAAGTCAATAATAAAAATACAAATAATCCAGTAGAAAAGTAATCAAAGCATGAAAGTGAAAGTGAAGTGAAAGTCGCTCAGTCGTGTCCGACTCTTTGCAACCCCATGGACTATACATTTCATGGAATTCTCCAGGCCAGGATAATGGAGTGGGTAGCCTTTCCTTTCTCCAGGGGATCTTCCCAACCCAGGGATCAAACCCAGGTCTACCCGCATTGCAAGCGGATTCTTTACCAGCTGAGCCACAAGAGAGGCCCAATCAAAGCATAGGATCAAACAATTCACAGAAGCTACGTAAACAGCCAGTAACATAAAAAGAATGCTTGACCTCACCAATAATATCAAGGAAAACAATGATGAGTTATAATTTTTAGCTACCAAATTGGAAAAAATTAAGAGATATATAGAAACAGTCTTTTCTTTCTCTTTTTATTGCTAGTAATAATGTAAATTAGTACAGTGTTCTGGAGGAAAATTTAGCAATATCTACCTAGCTCAGGCCTTTTGTCATAGTGTCTGGGGTTGAGATATGAAAGTCTATTTGCATACACAGAATCTACTTTACTAGATAATTCCTCACATGTCCATTTGCCCAAATAGATGCAGCTATCAGACAACTCTTTTTCCAAAATTAAACCAGTTCAAGACAGGTCTGAAGTTTGATAATGTGATATTAGGAAATTCATAACTCTCAAAATATTAATTCCATCCATGATTAGTACTAAAGATTTCATTTTTAGTTTATATAAAATTTTAAAAATAATTATGCAGTTATTTTTATGTATATGCAGCACTCACAGAAAAAGAAATGTATCTATTACTTATTGACAGCTTGCTCCATGCAAAAACTATACTAGACACTTTATATAAACTGCATTACATAGTTTCAATGTTTGTGAAGTAACTATTATGATCTTCACTTTGAAATGAGGTTCAGAGAACTTAAGTAACTTATCCAAGGTCACACAGCAAGCTAGAGGGTAATTCAAGCCCACATCGCCAAAGGTCTCAATCCCTATATAATGATTATAAAATATGAACAATAAATAAATTGCAAAGAGTAAAGAATAATGCAGTCGAGACTGGTTAGAGTATAAATATTTAATCACATAGAATTAACTATTGGATCCATTGTTAAAGTCATACTACTGAAACATTAAAAAAAAAAAAAACCTTTACTGAATTAATATTCACAATGCCATAGAGACAGAGCAAGGTAGTTTTAATGTGCTCTTTTGTCCCCCTTTTAAGAACCCCTCAAAGTATTTATCTATCTAAAAACACAACTATTTGTGAAAAGTATGATACCACAATCAATCCCCAAATAAGTCATTCATTCTACTGATTCTCCTTTAAAGAGAATTTCCAATGTAGATTACCACTTCTTCATATAATATCTTACATAATTCCCAGGTGTGCTGATATATCTAAATAAGAATAGCACCAGCAGTGGCTAATATGCAAACTTCAGGAGACTTCCTGGCACCAGGAGGACTCTAATTTTTTCCAGGGATTGCTGGTCCACAGTAAACGTGAGCATCTATAGACGGGTGGTCCCTCTGCTCTTCTGATACGTTCAAGACAATGAGCTGAACAGAGCCAATTCGTGTTCCTAGCTGTCTGACACGGTTGCCGAGGTGTTTGTTTGCTTTTATTAGTCCATTGTAGATGCTGGCTCTCCTCCCAGATTCTCTGCTTTGTTTTCCCAGCTCGTGTTTGTTTGGACCATCTGCTTCACTAGATCAGCATTCTCCTCTCCAGGTTCTCCATCTCCGTTGCTACACGTCGGGGTATTTTCTTTTCAAAGTAATGGCCTCCTGCACTTTATCCACTTTGTATTCAATTTTTGAATTTTCTTTAGCAGACTTTTCATTTTTTGGATAAGTCTGTGTTATTTACTTTGATAGACTAGACTGGGACTCCTATGCCAGATATGGGCTAAGCTTGTTCAATGCATCACTATAACCCAATACCACATTTAAAATAAATTCCTTTGATTTGCTTTATATCATGTCACTAGAGGCAATCCTATTAATATATAGATATCTTATTTCTTTTCTGTCTTAAACTACATACCTAACAGAAATACCAATCTCTAAATAAATTTTAGCAATAAATTCAATGAAGCTGAAGAGAACATGAAGCACTGTGAGTTATTGCACAAATTAATAAAGGTTAGAGTAGCTCAAAGCCTAAAAGATGACAGGCACAATATCTAGATGAAAAGGGGCTGTCAGAGGAGCAGACCTATCTGTGATGAAAGCAAGTTAACCAGGGACAGTCCAGCCTCACTGACCACAATAGAAAATGAGTCAGTCTCAGCAACAGGCAAGATGAGGGACATAAGGTAGGAGGCACATCATTTTTAAGGGATTGTAGCTTACAAAAGGCAGAGATCCAGAAGTTCCCTGGTGTGTGTACCATATGACCACATGTATGTGGTCTGTGCAATGCTCTGTGGTAGACCAAAGTAGCACAGGAGTACAATAAGCAGGGTCCCCAGGGAGAGGAAGCTAGGCTATTCAACTAGAAATATAACATGAAATGAGGTTATGGTCACAATATCAAAGCCACATCCCTCGTTTTGGAACTTGAGGACCAAGTTAGCAAAGCTGGCCTGTTCTTGACCCTTCTGTTATTACTCTGATTCTAACATTTCACTGATTGTAGGGATCCAGTGGCCTTAGACTCTGAGAAATTGAGTTGGGCCTAGGTAGCCCAAACTAGGAGAAGGCAATGGCACCCCACTCCAGTACTCTTGCCTAGAGAATCCCATGGATGGAGGAGCCTGGTGGGCTGCCATTCATGGGGTCGCTAAGAGTTGGACACGACTGAGTGGCTTCGCTTTCACTTTTCACTTTCATGCACTGGAGAAGGAAATGGCAACCCACTCCAGTGTTCTTGCCTGGAGAATCCCAGGGACGGGGAGCCTGGTGGGCTGCCATCTATGGGATCACACAGGGTCGGACAAGACTGACGCAACTTAGCAGCAGCAGCAGCCCAAATTAAGAGAAGATGAACGATAGAACAGAAAACCAAACAGGTCCCTATGGTTGTAGGCCTTTACAAACCTGATGCTGAGGAGTTAAGCAAGAGGTGGAACATGTCAACGTTAGAATATGTTCAAATACAAGACTTGCCCCCCATGCCCTCCCGCAGCAGATATCAAAAATCAATCACAGCACATTTTCCCACTGACTGCAGATACATTCTTATCATCTCCCTTAGCCTGGAACTGATGTCACATCCTAATTGATTGTAATTGGCATTCCATTGGAAGTGAAATCAATTTGCTGTCCTTGATGTGTCCTTTCCCTTTTAATCCTTTGCTGTTCGGTTTTTATGGAAAATTTTAAAGGAGTATCATTATCTCCTGTAGGCAGATGTTGTGCCTTTACCTATTAACATGGGGAGAAGAAACATCAGAGGAGCTATTGGAAATTCTGCTGACTGATGAACACTTCTGCAGTCCACAAACTATTTTTCAGATCTTATCTGGAAGACAGTTCTACAGATAAATTTCTTTAAGTATTCCCATAGTGTCCTGAGTTAAACTTTTGTTTAAAGGGAACAGAGACAAACACAGGGAGCTTTCACTTACATTTACCCAAATATCCCAAAGGGCTGTGGCTGGAGTTTGGCTATTGAGTGAAACAGTCTCCTGAGTCTATAAGCTCAAACACAATTCTTTTCAGGGCATAAATGAAGCTGGGCACAATTAGGCAGAAAACGATATCTTTAAAGGAAAAAGAAAGTCTATGCAGGCTGCAGTCCAACTTCAATAAAAAATAAATGGGAGAAAGAAAAGCCTTACCCTTGGATAAATAAAGTGACCTTCAGTAGGTGTAAGTAAGAAGCATTACTTTTAAGCATCATATTCCTTGGATTATCTCTATGTCTCTACCTCTCTCTCGCCCTTTAAGAATAACACTCTTTTACAAAGGAAAGATAAAATTAACACACATTTTAAAATTCAGTTAATTCAAGAAGTTGGGCAACCTGTTCAAATGCAACTGTATATTCTAAATTTGGTTAGACCAATATTTTTTAATTTATTTATTTTTTAATTGAAGTATAACTGTTTTACAATATTGTGTTGGTTTCTGCCATACATAAGGACCAATATTCTTAATTGTTAAAAAAATTGTTTTATCTTTTCATTGATTAAAGACTTAAAATAAATGGCTCCAAAACACAATTCAGTAGAATGAATACATCAATAGGATATTGATTTCTTTTAATATTTTCTTTACTTATTTAAATACTATAGATTTATTTAAACCTAATGTTTTCACACACTCTCCAACATTCCAGAAGATAATTGAGCAATGGTTCTTCTTCCAAATTATCTGGCTTGATGCGTCTTTATTTTCTGTTTTCTATGACCATGGCACTGCTCTTAAGACTTAACAGCCATCTTGATAATGAGGTAAGTCCCAGAAACCAATTACTAAGATCTTGTAGAATTTAATAGAATAATTCAAATGGTGCCCAAGAGATTCAGTGTATTTATAACACCAAAAGGAGAAAGGTAGAAAAAGAACTTGAAAGAAACTCTAAAATTCTTTTGAGTTCAATAGCTGTCTAACTAAATGGAATGTGATGTGAGATTTTAGGGCAAAGGCAGCAAAGATTGCTGTGTATTACTTCTTAAAGAATTGTACCTTCAGCCTGCTAATGACTGTCATTCCCATAACCTTTGAAGAAATGAGTATAGCACTCAGGCTCCAAGTTTCCCTCCACCTCACTGACAAAGCATTTTTTCTATTTTCAAGTCTTATTCAGCATTTTAGGTCGTCTCTTAAAAAACTGCCTACTGGTTGACTGCTTCAGACAGATAAGCCTTCTAGACTGCTTTTGACAAAAATAATCACAAATCACTATTTTGACAAATTCCCAGTGTTACAACTACATCCTTAAAATATTGTTTGTGCTCCAGTAATATGCTGATAGGAAGCAAAAGAGTCATTGCTACATATGGTAGGAAGTTATATAGAAATTAAAAGGTATTCAAGCACTCCAAAAGGGCCTGGTGAAGGAGTTGGAACTTCTGCATTCTGGAATGCTCAATACTTATTCTTGGGGAAGTTATCAGAGATTGAGAACAGAGATGAACCCTATGTGTCTGCTTACTTCCCTACTAGGTAAGCAAATAAATATAAACCCTGCCATTTCCCGGACCACTTCCATTTCAAAGAAAATTCCCAGGTAAAGGAGAGGCAGCGCTCTTTGGATGGAAATCTTCTGTACAATATCTCTAATGCAAATGACTGCAGGAGAAAGATTTCACTCCAAAGCATTTAATTTATATAACCTTGTTAATTAATGCATATGTGGCCATGTCTTGGGCCTGAAACACTCAGACAAGTGTCACAGCAAAACAATACAAACTTTCTTATTACCAGGAAAAACATAAATAAATAGAAGTTATCATGAGACAGATTCCAGACACCATCAAACTCAACTTTCAAACAATCAGGGTTGCCCTATAATAGAATAAATATCTCCATTTTGGGGAGAAATCCCTATTTACAGATGCTTTTAAGACTTTGTATTAAGTAAGAAAACCAGGCCTGCTATGTAGCCTAGGAGATGAGATTCTTAAGCAAATACTACCTCACACACAAAAAATGTTTTAGTACAACCTGACACACTACTTCCACCTCAGTTCAGTTCAGTCGTTCAGCCGTGTCCAACTCTTTGCAATGTCGTGAAATGCAGCACGCCAGGCTTCCCTGTCCATCACCAACTCCCAGAGCCTACTCAAACTCATGTCCATCACGTTGGTGATGCCATCCAACCATCTCATCCTCTGTTGTCCAATACTTTGGCCACCTGATGCGAAGAGAGTCGGACACGACTAAGTGACTGAACTGAACCAAAATATCCTTTTGAATGGTTTATTAAATGTCTCTGAAGTTCCTAGTTCATAAACAAATATTGGCTCATTACTAGAGCACATTGAAGCTGAAATTAACTTCTGTTAAGAAATTTGGTTGTCACACAACACGAGGGTATACTGTGTTTGTCCTTTCATATTCCCACAATTTTAGGGAAGGAAGCTTTGTTGTCAGTTTAACAGGAATGTCTTGAGTTGGCTATAGCTTTAATTTGCTGTTATTTTAATAACATGCTTGGACTTCCCTGCTGGCTCAGATAGTAAAGCATCTGTCTATCAATGCGGGAGACCTGGGTTCGATCCCTGGGTTGGGAACATTCCCTTGTGAAAGAAATGGCAACCCACTCCAGTACTCTTGCCTAGAAAATCCCATGAATGGAGGAGCCTGGTGCAGGCTACTGTCCATGGGGTCGCAAAGAGTCGGACACAACCGAGCGATTTCACTTAATAACATGCTATAGTTTTATTTAGTTCAGTTCAGTTCAGTTGCTAAGTTCAGTCACTCAGTCATGTCTGACTCTTTGAGATCCCATGAATCGCAGCATGCCAGGCCTCCCTGTCCATCACCAACTCCCGGAGTTCACCCAGACTCACGTCCATCGAGTCAGTGATGCCATCCAGCCATCTCATCCTCTGTCGTCCCCTTCTCCTCCTGCCCCCAATCCCTCCCAGCATCACAGTCTTTTCCAGTGAGTCAACTCTTCACATGAGGTGGCCAAAGTACTGGAGTTTCAGCTTTAGCATCATTCCTTCCAAAGAAATCCCAGGGCTGATCTCCTTGAGAATGGAATTGTTGGATCTCCTTGCAGTCCAAGGGACTCTCAAGAGTCTTCTCCAACACCACAGTTCAAAGGCATCAATTTTTTGGCGCTCAGCCTTCTTCACAGTCCAACTCTCACATCCATACATGACCACAGGAAAAACCATAGCCTTGACTAGATGGACCTTTGTTGGCAAAGTAATGTCTCTGCTTTTGAATATGCTCTCTAGGTTGGTCATAACTTTCCTTCCAAGGAGTAAGCGTCTTTTAATTTCATGGCTGCAGTCACCATCTGCAGTGATTTTGGAGCCCAAAAAAGAAAGTCTGACATTGTTTCCACTGTTTCCCCATCTATCTCCCATGAAGTGATAGGACCAGATGCCATGATCTTCGTTTTCTGAATGTTGAGCTTTAAGCCAAATTTTTCACTCTCTACTTTCACTTTCATCAAGAGGCTTTTGAGTTCCTCTTCACTTTCTGCCATAAGGGTGCTGTCATCTGCATATCTGAGGTTATTGATACTTCTCCCGGCAATCTTGATTCCAACTTGTGTTTCTTCCAATCCAGCGTTTCTCATGATGTACTCTGCATATAAGCTAATAAGCAGGGTGACAATATACAGGTTTGACGAACTCCTTTTCCTATTTGGAACCAGTCTGTTGTTCCATGTCCAGTTCTAACTTTTGCTTCATGACCTGCATACAAATTTCTCAAGAGGCAGATCAGGTGGTCTGGTATTCCCATCTCTTTCAGAATTTTCCACAGTTTATTGTGATCCACACAGTCAAAGGCTTTGGCATAGTCAATAAAGCAGAAATAAATGTTTTTCTGGAACTCTATTGTTTTTTCCATGATCTAGCAGATATTGGCAATTTGATCTCTGGTTCCTCTGCCTTTTCTAAAACCAGCTTGAACATCAGGAAGTTCACTATTCACATATTCCTGAAGCCTGGCTTGGAGAATTTTGAGCATTACTTTACTAGCGTGTGAGATGAGGGCAATTATGTGGTAGTTTGAGCATTCTTTGGCATTGCCTTTCTTTGGGATTGGAACTGACCTTTTCCAGTCCTGTGGCCACTGCTGAGTTTCCAAATTTGCTGGCATATTGAGTGCAGCACTTTCACAGCATCATCTTTCAGGATTTGAAATAGCTCAACTGGAATTCCATCACCTCCACTAGCTTTGTTCGTAGTGATGCTTTCTAAGGCCCACTTGACTTCACATTCCAGGATGTCTGGCTCTAGGTCTGTGATCACACCATCGTGTTTATCTGGGTCATGAAGATCTTTTTTGTACAGTTCTTCTGTGTATTCTTGCCATGTCTTCTTAATATCTTCTGCTTCTGTTAGGTCCATACCATTTCTGTCCTTTATCGAGCCCATCTTTGCATGAAATGTTCCCTTGGTATCACTAATTTTCTTGAAGAGATCTCTAGTTCTTTCCCATTCTGTTGTTTTCCTCTATTTCTTTGCATTGGTTGCTGAAGAAGGCTTTCTTATCTCTTCTTGCTATTCTTTAGTTCAGTTGCTCAGTCGTGTCCAACTCTTTGCAACCCCATGAACCACAGCACCTCAGGCCTCCCCTGTCCATCACCAACTCCCGGAGCTCACCCAAACCCATGTCCATTGAGTCGGTGATGCCATTCAACCATCTCATCCTCTGTCATCCCCTTCTCCTCCCACCTTCAATCTTTCCCAGCATCAGGGTCTTCTCCATTGACTCAGTTCTTCGCATCAGGTGGCCAAACTATTGAAGTTTCAGTTTCAACATCAGTCCTTCCAATGAACACCCAGGACTGATCTCCTTTATGATGGACTGGTTGGGTCTCCTTGCAGTACAAGGGACTCTCAAGAGTCTTCTTCAACACCACAGTTCAAAAGCATCAATTGTTTGGTGCTCAGCTTTCTTTATAGTCCAACTCTCACATCCATACATGACTACTGGAAAAATCATAACCTTGACTAGATGGACTTTTGTTGACAAAGTAATGTCTCTGCTTTTTAATATGCTATCTAGGTTGGCCATAACTTTCCTTCCAAGTAGTAAGCATCTTTTAATTTCAGGCTGCAATCACCATGTGCAGTGATTTTGGAGCCCAGAAAAATAAAGTCAGCCACAAGTGATGAGACCAAATGCCATGATCTTAGTTTTCTGAATGTTGAGCTTTAAGCCAACTTTTTCACTCTCCTCTTTCACTCTCATCAAGAGGCTCTTTAGTTCTTCTTTGCTTTCTGCCATAATGGTGGTGTCATCTGCATATCTGAGGTTATTGATATTTCTCTTGGAAATCTTGATTCCAGTTTGTGCTTCTTCCAGTCAACGTTTCTCATGATGTACTCTGCATATAAGCTAAATAAGCAGGGTGACAAGATACAGCCTTGATGTACTCCTTTTCCTATTTGGAACCAGTGTGTTGTTCCATGTCCAGTTCTAACTGTTTTATTAACTTCATCATTATTAACTGAGTTCATGTGAGATATTTAGTTGCATGTACAAGTACCTAGATTCATCACTAGTAATGTGTGTAAAATTCTTATTACTCTTCTGCATACTAGACACATGAATCCATGACATTGTGAAAAAGAATCATCCGGACGTCTATGGATATTGCACAGAACAGGAAAGAATCTTTCCCAAACTATATGCACCTCCTTTTCTATTCATTCCTAGGTAATTTATGTACTATTTTCCAGTAGTCATGTACTGGATGTGAGAATTGAACCATAAAGAAGGCTGAATCCCAAAGAATTGATGCTTTCGAACTGTGATGCTGGAGAAGACTCTTGAGAGTCCCTTGGACTGCAAGGAGATCCAACCAGTTCATCCTAAAGGAGATCAGTCCTGAGTGTTCACTGGAAGGACTAATGCTGAAGCTGAAATTCCAATACTTTGGCAACCTGATGCGAAGAGCTGACTCATTGAAAAAGACCCTGATGCTGGGAAAGATTGAGGGCAGGAGGAGAGGTGGACGACAGAGAATGAGATGGTTAGATGGCATCACCGACTCAATGGACATGGGATTGAGCAAACTCCAGGAGATAGTGAAGGGCAGGAAGCCTGGTGTGCTACAGTCCATGGGGTCACAAAGTGTTGGACACGACTGAGGGATGAAGAGCAACAACAAGTGATCTACTAGAATGTTCACTCAAATAAAGTATGTCTCAAAAAAAAATCTATATTAAGAAAACTTTCTAGCAAACTGGGAGATTTCTGGAAGCTGCAGAGCACTATTTTATATTTCCAACTGTACACCATGGAAACTTTTCTCGTGCTGGGAAGGAAGGTTTTCAGGTAAGTTGAAATGACACTGTGTTGACTTTTAAGAAGACATCTAGGCACACAGCTGACATCTTTGAGGAGAGTGTTTTCTAGTTCAGAGGAACCAGGAGCAATCAAAAACAGAGAGATTTCATGTTCCAGTCACTGTTTTAGCTGCTACATTTGGGAAAGAGGAGGCTTTCCACTAAGTGTGTAAGCAAGAAAAATCAAAGTCTAGCCCCTAAAGTGACTGATATCCTACTCACCTCAGGTAAGCCTCATAGTAGCCAGAAATGAGGTTTTCAAAATAAAGACATAAAGACCCAGAATTACAGATAGACTTACATATAAACAGGTGAACAAAAATACCAATATAGAAGTAAATAGCAATTTTAGAAAAAATACTGAGAGTTGTGAGATAGATGAGCCATGACATGTTTTATATTTTAAATCTTCCTCAGGCTAAAATTCTTGGCTTAGTCATCAAAAAGTAATTTTTCTAATTTAGTATACTTATTTTAAACAAAAAAGATTAATTAGAAGACAGAAAATTTCAATTATAAGTAAATCTCTACTCCCCAGCTACCAGTCCCTGGAGAGAAAAGGAAGTACATGGCAATTTTCAAGTTTGCCATGGCTATCTAAAAGCAGCTCCCTGAACAGCAGATATGAGGTCTTGGGGCTTATAGGAGTGCCTAGATATGTCAGGGTGCACTAAAGAATATCCTATAAACTACATGTCCTCTATCAGACCAGGGGACCGAGGCCATCAGTACTATGAAAGATGCAATGCCCATCTTGATCCAATACATTTGAAATAATGGAAAGACATAAAATTAGAATTATGATTTTCAGGTCCTGACTAGAGTTATAAAGTATATCTTGCTTCTGACAAGAGAACATTGGGAAAGAATGGAATAGAATTATAATGAGTTAACATCAGAATATCCAATAATCCATGGCCCTGTGGATGTTGGCCACAGTACACGAGAGTACCTTAATACTGGGGTGACAGAAGATTGGTAAAGTGCTTGTGAGTGGCAATTTCATGTACACACTACTAACGAAACAGCAACTCGAAGCAAAGTATTGAACGTGAAAAGTTGAAATAGTACTAATTGTACCAATAGTGGCATGCTGGGGAAAAATCCCTGCATTTGTACTTTCAAACAAAATAAAGTCAAATCATGCATAATCTTCAATAGTTGGACTTCAGCTCAACATCACAGGCAAAAAGAGAACTGAAAAATTCAGTACTCATAAAAGTCAGTTCAACATTTTTAAAGAGAGGGCATATTTCTCTTGCTGATAAATTGACAACTTACTGAGAACATTAATGAATTTTATTACCTATGCTTATCAAAATATTTTTCTAAACATCCTATCAAACTATTAATATCTAGTTCTGTTTTCACTACTTTCTCAAAATGTTTGTTTGTTGTTTTTCACTTTGGTCAAATCTTAGAGCATTCTTAGGAATACACTGCATTTGGAATAATATTGAGTGGCTATTGTTGTTGTTTAGGAGCTAAGTCATGTTTGACTCATTTGCTACCCCAGGAACTATAGCCTGCCAGGCTCTCCTATCCATGGGATTCTTTACCACTGAGCCCCCTAGGAAGCCCACAACATTCAGTAGTAGGCACAAAATGCAGCAATAAATGTCTTGAGAATAGTAATTATAAAAACACTGTACAATTTTAATGCTTCAATTGGCTTTCCATTCAGTATTGGATTGAATTTAGCTGAACCCTTATAATTTTAGAAAATGTATTAGTAGGAATGATTTCGTATGTGAAGTCTCTTATCTGTTATAGTAATATTATATCAATGTGATGCTACTGAACTACTATCAGTAAGCCTGACAACGTAAGTTGTTCTGGCAAAGTTAATGGTATATTTTTTTCTAAGACGTAGGGGTGAAATGCGGAGGGAGGGAACTATTCACCAACCCACCATCTCGGTTTTTTCAGCGAAGTACAGCCAAATCAGGCAAAGAGACATATAAACTTAAAACTATTCTATAGTGTATTCAGGGCAAGAATATCTAATTCTCATAGAGAAGAAGTGTAGTAGCACTTAAGTTATCCACAATGACTACCTAAGCTGATAAACATACTGATAATTTCTAAACTCTCTACTTTCTCTGTGTGGCTACAGCTATGTGTAGGGCGTTCTGCACACACCTTTGAATGACTCATGTGTAATATGCTGCAGATGGTCCTTCCATTTATTACTGAGTGTTGCTCTGCACTGTATCATAACTTTAGCCTTTGGACAGTAATTTGAACATTTTTCACCAGTGCCCCGTACTTTATAGACAGTACTTGGTAGTTATTAACTATCTATATAAAGAGCAACTCCAGTAATTTCAATAAATTACAGCTTGTAATATTATTTAAGAGAGCAAGGTTAAAATGAGTTTTTACTATTTTTAGCTAGCTTTGAAAATCTATCCAAAGATCTTGAATGAAATGATATCTTCCTCAACTGCATGTAAATCATTATAAACCTTATGTCCAAAAGTATTCATTATGGTTCCTACCAATTTAATGCTTTTAGTGATTATAAATTGGGCATAATTTCACAGAGTTGTTTTAAGATCAATAAACTTTCCAGAACTAAGCTAACTAACCTGTTTTCAACATCCATGCACTTTAATTTTCTAAACTCTTAACTTAAAAACTGAAAACTTTTGTGCATAAAAGGAAAACTTAAGGAGCAAATGTATAATGTCTTGCATTTCCATATTGGATTTTTGTGGCTTCCCAGGCGGCTCAGTGGTAAAGAATACATCTGCCAAGGCAGGAGACATGGGTTTGATCCCTGGGTTGGGAAGATAATCTGGAGAAGGAAATGGCAACCCATTCCAGCATTCTTGCTTGGGAAATCCCTTAGCCAGAAGAACCTGGCAGACTACAGTCCATGGAGTCTCAAAGAGTCAGATCCGACTTAGCAACTAAACAACAAAACAACTGGATTTTCATAAACATCTGACTAAATTTTTTCTGTGACCACAAAATTCTAAAATAATGTGTATAAACAATCTTTCTTAGACTTGTTTTGATAATGCAACAGTATTTCTGAAATAGATCCTCATGTACTTGATTCATTTTTATTCATTCCTTAGTTCTTTTTATTCCGTCTTTCCAAAATGGTACAAAGCAATTAGAACAGAGTACTAGATTTGCCTTAAATTTTGCCCAGAATTAAAATGCACATGGCCTTGACCAAACTCATTAGCCTAATGATAGTGAGATATATGAGGTTTTGTCCTCCCATACCATATGGGGTCTGGCTTCAAGGGAAAATGCAGCCATTATAAAATAACCTGGGCAGATAACAACTGCACCACAGTCTGTTCAAACCAAAACATCAGATCTCTGCTAAATTTATACATGCCAGTTCCAAACTTAGGTTCTTTGTTTATCCAGGAAACAGTGATGTGCATTTCTTTTTTATCCTAATCCATCACTCTTCTTGTATACCACTGGAGCATACTTGAATCTCCCTGAAGATAATCTATGCATTGTTTTTGGCATATGAATAGAATTATTTCTTTCACACCCCATCGTTCTTTACACTAACACAAAAAGGTCTCATTTAATTCAGAGGAAAGGAACATTCTAGTTTAAATAGTAAATTTGTTTCTATCATATCACCAGAAGTGATATTCTTGCCACTGACATTCCTCTTTTAAAAAAAAAAAAAAAAGTTAGTTTTGAGTTCTTTTTTATTTCCTTCTTTTTTAGGTGTTCTATTGTGCTTATGAGGACTCTTCTGACCTCAGATTATCAAGCAACAATGCATAAGTGCCTCAGTGTTCCCTGCCTGGTTGAGTCACTAAGAACCAAGTCTTTGTGTAGAATGTCATTGAAATGTAGCCTGAAGATAGATGACATCTAACTCTGTAATATATTAGTGACGTTTATATTTGCACCTTTTCATCTCGCTTTACTGTGAAAACCTTTCAGGGAAATATTCTCAAGTTGCCAAGTCATCCACATAGTCTCCCTTTACATGTCCCTTACTTTGATTCAGAGGGGAAAAGATCATGTTCATCTTGATAATAATAATAATAACAACAACAACTTCTGAATATTTTAATGATTCTAGTTGTCCATGATCTTCTCTCATTTTAACTGTGGCATTTATTCTCGTATATACCCAAGATAACCTATCCAGTCTAGACATCACTTCTTCCTTGTCCTTCTCTTTTTATAAAAATACTTTACATCCATGCAGTGCCTTTCATCTAAAGAACTCAAAGTGGTTCTTTTTCTCTAATATGCTTTTATATTCTCTAGAAACCAAAGAGGCTTCTTTTATTATTATTATTGTAGCTCTAGTCTTCTTTTATGGGTGAAATCTGGTCTAGTTGCTAAGAAGCATGGATTTGAATTCACTCTCTAGCAGCTTCTACCTTTTCACTTTTAAAATGGTTATTCTTTTTAATGCATTGAAGTGCATTTGACTATCATTTTTTAAAAATCTCCTTTTAAAAGTTACAGCGAAACTCTCTAGAAACCAATGAATCTCATTGCCACGGTATGGTGGGTTCTCCAGCTTCAAGATCTATAATCATTTCTTCGGTGTCAGTAATAAAATGCTTCAGTAGCCTCTCCCAGCCCCTTGGCAATCTGCCTACTAGTGTCAGGCCATTCCCCCTGCAATCCTACTACTCCAAGAGCCAAGAATCGTGGTGCTGCCACCATGGCAATTTGGAGCACTGAAGACCTGGAAGTCTTTTTTTTTCCTTTACATGAGATACTAGTTAGAGAATGCATAATGCATGATTAAGAAGCTTATTGTGTTGACAACATCCCTGAGTCCATTTTCCCCTCCACGCAGGCTTGCCGATCTACAAATGGCCTTTATTTCTAGCCTAACAAGCGGTTCCCTATTCTGTTCCATTTAGGCAATGAACATTCCCTTTGTTCCCCTGCCCAAAGTCACACACACGAGTGCCTGGCTACCCAAAAAATAGTTACTGGGACACCAAGCATATGTGAAAATTTGCATGAGTCTGTAATTTTCCTCTTCCTTCCAAGTAGGCCAATTCACTATCACTTAACGGTTATTTAATCAGTTGCTGTGTGCCAAGCACTGTGCTAGGTACTGGAATACAAAGATTAAGAAAATTCTAGTCTTGTTTTCAAGGATAACATTGTCTAACAGAGCTAACATATATAAACACAAATATAAACAAGATGAGAGGTGTACAGTCAGAAATATTACAGAACATTAAGAGAATGTGCAGAAAGGCTCTTAGCGTAGTTGAAGATGAAAGTAAGGAGATCAGCAAAGATCAACTACAAAAGAGGAAGTCTGTGCAGAGCTGTACAGAATGAGAAGGAGCTAAGTAGGCAGAGTGTGGGAACAAGCATCCCAAGAAAAAGGGAATCATGAACAAGCAACGATGATAAGCACCACATCCCATGTGGGGAAACACTTGCTGTTATGAAAGCATGAAATTTGAGAGTGCAACATGCCAGCACAAAGAGTGCCATTGTCATGAACCAAATCATGAGGAGCCCTATGCAGCATTCTGAATCCACAAAATGCATAATTAAAGAACACGTTAGCTGTGTATACCAGAAGTCTCAGACTTGAGTGTAATATTAGCACAAAACACTGCAAAGTATGCTAATGAACTTCATCCTTACTAACCATTGTAAAGAGACATTTAAAAGAAAAGGATGGGGCTTCCCTGGTGGCTCAGTGGTAAAGAATCCACCTGCCAATGCAGGAGACACAGATTCGATCCCTGGTCCAGGAATATTCCATGTGCCGAGGAGCAACTAAGCCCATGTGCCACAACTATTGAGCCTGTGCTCTAGAGCCAGGAACCCCAATTGCTGAGGCCACATGCTGTAACCACTGAAGCCCACACACCCTCGGGCCCTCGAGCCACAGCTCCTGGGCCAGAGAGCTGCAACTGCTGAAGCCCACACACCTAGAGCCAGTGTTCCACAACAAGAGAAATCACTGAAATGAGAAGCCTGAGAACCGCAAGGAAGAGGAGACTCTGCTCACCACAACTAACCCAGCTCAGCCAAAAATAAATTAGTAAATAAATGATTTTTTAAAATAAAAGAAAAAGATGGAAACTCAAGTACTTGGTCAAGGGTCCTTCAGGGCAGTGAAAAAGTCAGGGATTCTAAGCTGGGTGCCAAGACACCCTCTGCAGAAAGAAGTACCTAGAGTAGAGAAAGTATTAGAATCTGCCAAAAAGAAACCGCATGACATGATTATATTCTGAAATGTCAGATTTATGCTCTGTGAAATTCAATAAATTATAGGCTGCAATGGAGACTAAGACCCAAAGATATGTTAATTCATTACGAATATCCAACCATGGTACATCCCACCCACTATGATGTGTTTGCCAGCACTTTCTTTACTGAAAGTTTCTTGCCCTTTTCAGTGGTTTTCCTTATCAGGTTTAATGCATCCTTTGTTTGCAGTGAAGTCTGATGTGCTTAAAGAGAAAGAGGTCTCTGAGCAGAAATGTTAAGAAGATTGGATCTCCCCAGAACATGAGAAAGGACAGCACCTTGCATTTCCTATATTTACACTAACAAAAAGAAAAATGGTGTCCATACATCACAGATAACAGATTCACAAACTCAAAGATTATGTATCTAATTGAAGGTCACAGAGAAAATCAGTCATCTCAGGATTAGAGTCTAGGCCTCTGACTCAGTGTTTAAATCTCCCATTATGTTACTTATCTAACGGATTGTTGTGGGTTAATCTACAATTGCACTGGAATACAAAGATTAAGAAAATTCTAGTCTTGTTTTCAAGGATAACATTGTCTAACAGAGCTAACATATATAAACACAAATATAAACAAGATGAGAGGTGTACAGTCAGAAATATTACAGAACATTAAGAGAATGTGCAGAAAGGCTCTTAGCGTAGTTGAAGATGAAAGTAAGGAGATCAGCAAAGATCAACTACAAAAGAGGAAGTCTGTGCAGAGCTGTACAGAATGAGAAGGAGCTAAGTAGGCAGAGTGTGGGAACAAGCATCCCAAGAAAAAGGGAATCATGAACAAGCAACGATGATAAGCACCACATCCCATGTGGGGAAACACTTGCTGTTATGAAAGCATGAAATTTGAGAGTGCAACATGCCAGCACAATTGCACTTTGCCAAAATCCTTTCCAAAAATCCTTAGCTTGACATTGATCTAGGATAACAGATGATGCCTGAATCATAAGAAGCATTTCAGACTTTTTTTTTTTTATCTCTTTTTGTGATAACAAAGATCGGAAAGCTTTGTTAAGAACACTGATTATGAGCCAGTTTCTGCTCAAGCTCTGGTAAATGTTCTGAGAAATGGGGAATTGTAGAGTTGAAAGGAGCTGGTAGATTTCTAATGCAACACTCTCCTCTTCAGAAGATCTGTAATTCACATGTTTTATAGTCTACTTGAGACTGTATTCCACAGCATTTCCTTTAGTCACTGAGAGCTCTGTCAGAGGTTAATTGACCAGAGAAGACATTTATCATTCCAGGTTTGTCATTTAAGCAGAATAGCACCATCTGCATAATCTTTTCTGTATATTTGGACCTAATAGGATATACAAATTTTATAAAGGAGTAGGGAAGAGGTAAAGAGTTTTGAGTAAGTCTTCCCCTAACTTCCTATAGAAATAACTACTATTGCATAGCAACCAATTATGACAGATTCTTTAAAAAAAAAAACTTTGATAGTGGAAATAAAAAATTAAAATATACCTTTGCAATTCAACCAAGTCACATTTTATTTATATCAAAATATTGTATAGATATATGTATTGACTATTCCAATAATTGATTATAAATCCACTTTTTAAATTAGTTTGCACAAAAGAAAGAGATCAAGTGTTTATACAGTCTCAGTAGTCAACACAATTGTGGACGCATAGGATTCTTAAAATGACACCATAAAATGGAACTTAGAACAATCTTGTCTACATACCTTTTTTTAAAAAAAATATAAGTGCCAACAGACTGTACACATTGAGAGAAATACTGTACATCAGTTAGTCCAACCACTTTTTAGGGAAATAAAAACTGAAGCCCAGGGAAGTCTTTCATGAGTTAAGAGCCAGGAGTTGAACCCAGGTTTCTCTGTCTCCAAGCTGCCCTTAAGAGCCATCCTCAACTCATCTTTTCTTCTCCATGCTGACCTGTGCTTGCTCAACGACCACTCCAAAATTCTCCCATAAATCTCTAGTCGGAGTTTAAAATAACTTCTTAAATTTCTTAACACCCAATCTTAAATACCTTTTTTGTTGACTTACCAATTTTTTGACTGCTTCCTATCTCTTTACTTTGATGAACTTTCTACTTTGACAGACTTGTAAAACTCTGTTCATTCATTTGTTCAGAAAGATTTATAGATTGCTTGCTGGGCGTCATGTCCTCCCTTGATCTTTTTCAAGATGCTAACCTATTTCCTTCTGACTTGGCCTGTTCTCTCTGCTCTGTGGCCACCACGTATTCTTCTCCCCACCTAACTACAAGCATTTCTCAAGCCTTATCTCACTTTCCTTTTTGAGCACTTCCTTGCTCCTAATTGGTCTCCAGTTCCATGATTTCAACCATCACCTTCCGTGACTGAATAACAAAGTGACATCTCTGGGCTGGTTCTATTTCCTCAGAGCTTGGGCTACCTTCCTCCAGCAAGTGTTCACCTGGAAAGCCCAGGTTCACTCGAAACTAAACCTTCTGAAATGGAATATACTCTCTCCCCAACTTACCTCCCCTGAAGACTTTCCTGTCTTGATATAAATGTGACCACATCCAATCAGCAAGGCCTTATGTCAAAACTCATGCGTAACAGAGTTCTCTGATGCTCTGGGTAAAACAAATCTCCCAGAGTTGCCAATTATCCCTGCACATCTGTTCCTTCTTTCCCACTCACACTGCTTCTGCTTTAGGTTCCAAGGCCTGACCTATTTCTCCCTCTTCCCTCTGGCTCAATTATTATCATAAAAATCTTAAGACATACAGAAAAAGTAAAAGAATAACACAGTGCTCATCTGTAGACAAACAAACTAGATTTCATGATTTATAACATTATATCACATAAATATATATTAATAATATTTATTTTCTTTGTCTGGATCTTGGAGAAGGAAATGGCAACCCACTCCAGTATTACTGCCTGGAGAATCCCACGGTCAGAGAAGTCTGGCAGGCTACAGTCCAGGGATCACAAGAGTCGGACATGACTTAGCAACTACACCACCACCACCATGTCTGGATCTAGCTCTAAGTATAGGGAGAGAGATAGGAATGAGGGTGGATGAGTAAGGGCATAGGTGTGAATATACCTATAGACACAGATAAGACATAGATACAGATACAATGGAGATATACAAATACACAGACATATATTTTGCCGTGGACATGAATCTGAGCTAACTCTGGGAGATGGTGTAGGACAGAGGAGCTTGGGGTGCTACAGTCTGTGGGGTCGCAGAGAGTCAGACATGACTTAGCAACTGAATAACAGCATATTTTGCCAAGTAATTTGAAAGTAAAGAGCAGATATTAAGATACTTGTCAGCATACATCACTCCTCTCTTAAGAATAAGAACTTTCTCATACATTACCACTATATCACTATCAAAACTATAAATTAATAATGATCCACTAATATCCAAAGTCTAGGCCACATTCAAATATTCCCATTAATTCCACACCAAATGGCTTTTATAGCTACTGTGGGGTTTTTAACTATAATTCAATCACAGTTTACAAGTTGTGGTTTTATTTAAATATCTGATCTCTTTGATTTCCTTTTTATTTTCCTCCTTTCTATTTATTATTCATGATCATTTACTTTGTCTAAGAGGATGCCAGATAGCTTGAATTTATCTGATTGCTTCCTTGATATGCATTTGTCTTTTACCTCTTCCCCCATAGCCTGCAGAGGCTACATCTGTTTCAGTCACTTTAATTGATCCTCTTTATTTCACCTAATTTCCCCAATTTCTTATATACCAGGTGAACCTTTATTTCTTCTCTCCTCATGTTTTAATTCCTCTGCAAAATTCTACCCTGTTCCCACCCCTCTTAACCACCCCTTCCCAAACACCATTCCTCCTGCCTTATCAAGTCTGTTTTCTTTTTAAGACCTTCTCAGGTTGGTCCTGACCCACTTCTGTGGTTCCCTACTCCAACCTTGGTTTCAGGCAAACTGCTCCCTGGAGCACACCACATGCTTCCCTACCTCTCAGCTTTTCAGGACACTCTCATCTCTTCAAGTCCTACCTTCCAGACTTCACATGCTTCTTTCATGAAGCCTTTCCAAACCACTCCAAGGCCTACAATTGTTTTCTTACTGTGAACTCACTGACCTTAATATTTATGTGACATCATTCTTTTGGCAATTAGCTGTTAGTTAAAACAGGTGTTTAATATTTTGTCATAGATCACGCATCTCTTGTACCACACAGTTGTTCACGTACTTGTGTGTAACTTTCTACCTGGTCCCTCAACCATATTTTAAGTTCCATTAGTGTGGAGTTCATGCAAAGTTCTTTTTAAGTTGCATAATATGCATAATATTACATAAAAATATATACTCAAAAAATGTTTGTTACCTGACTTGTTGACAGATTATTAAAAAATGAGACAAACAAATGAGAATTCCAAATGAGAAGTACAGTTTGAAAGATTAATCTCTGTCAAGGCATCACTAATAGTACTTACTTGGAATTTTTATACTCACAAATACCAACCTTTAGAACCATACCCTTCCGCCACCAATAGCCTAAGGGAGTGGGAAAGAACAGGACTTTAAAAGGCACAGTTCTGCCCACACTAATGGTATGCCTTTAGGCAAGCTCCTTAAATACTTTTAATCTCAGTTTTATAGTCCTTACAATGGGAATAAAGACAGTTACCTTCCCTGTTTGTTGGAGAAAAACAAAATAATAATGATACAAGTGCATCCCTAGCTATTGTGATGTTCTCAATATTAATTGAATCTAATTCATGAAATTTCATTCTCTTGCTTAAAGTCTAGAAGAAATGAAATGCTCTTCAAATGCTTGAAACCCAGTCATTCTAAGAATGTGTAGATAGTAACTCTGAATATTAAATGTGCCAAAAATATGAATACTCATTGAACTGTGAGAACATGATTATCAAGTAGGTTGTGCAAAGTGACTGCTCCGTTCATCTTAGACAGGAGAGGGAATTTCATGACCAAACACAACTGCATATGTTTCAAAGGCAAACTGACCTTCGTGGTTCTGCCTCAACCACTCATTAAGATGTAAACACAATAACCACTTCAAAGGTAGTGTTATTAAGTGAGATAATCCTTGTGAAGTGTTTCACCTAAGGCCAGGAGGAGAAGGGGGTGACAGAGGATGAGGTGGTTGGATGTCATCACTGACTCAATGGACATGAGTTTGAGCAAACTCTGGGAGATAGTGAAGAACAGGGAAGCCTGGCATGCTGCAGTCCATGGGGTCACGAAGGTTCAGACATAATTGAGCAACTGAACACCAACAAATGTGTACAGTAAATGCTCAAAGGTTACTGTCTTGCTGTGGTTTCTCAATGCAAATCCTAAGCAAAGAGCTTTATTCCAAAGTTGTTCTCAGAAGTAACAGATGGAATTTTCCAAGCTATTGTTTCCTCCCCCTACTCCTCTGCTGCATCCCATCCTGTTGAGTCACTACCGTCTTCCATCACCGTTCTCTCCTGTCTTGGAGTCCTTGCCCAGGCTATGCTTCAGCTCCTGGAAGGACTTCTTGCACGTCACCTGCCCAAATCTTAAAGACGTGACTCCAGCCCTGTCTCTTTCATGGAGATTATCATTTTTCAATCTTTGATGGCCTTGTCCTCCTTTGCCTTCCCCAGTGACACTCAAATCACATTTAGTTCTATACTGACTTGTAACTACTTTCCTTTCCACAATAATGTGTCTTTTCGACCAACTAAATTAAACATTTTGAGGGCAAGGATGATGTCTTGTTCCCTAGCCTAGTTCAGTGTCATAACAGTAATTATTTGTTGAATTAACACAGGTAACTGACTGTGACAAAAGCACCTTCTGTAAACACAGATTCTGTGAAACTTTATACAGTGATAGTTTTTATTCATAGGGCTGTGAATCATCTTTCCAGAGACAGAAGAAAAACACACTTAGGCTGGAAGAGATAATATCAAATTGGAACCTTCATTTCTAAATCATTCCTGTCTCCCAAGGCCTCTTAAGGTGACAAATAAAAACTTTTAATCACTTGTGAAAGAGTCCAGATGACTTTTTGTGTTGTTCAAGCAGAAATATATTAGGATTCATCAGGCTTCAAGTGACAACAACCTAATCCAATTATTTTAAGGAAAGGGGGAATTTACTGATTCATATAACTCTAAAGTATGGAGCTGGTGTGTGCTATTTTGACATCAAATGATATTAGCAGGGCTCAGTTTATCTCTTAGCTACCCTTCATTACAATCTTGGCTTCAGGAGAAGCCAAGATGGCAGCAGCTCCAGTCTGTATGCTTCCCGGTTCAGTTCCAGGAGGGTGGTCATATTCTCTTTCCCAAAAGTCACAAAGGAAGTCTCTCTGATTGAATCCTATGAGCACCTTTGAGCCAATCACCAGGACCAGAAGAGGCAGTGCACAGACATACTGAGGCCCACACCTCCACACCCACATCTCTGGGTCACTGTTGTTAGTAGGCCTCCTGGGGCCACAGAGATGGAGAGTCAGGAGGGGAGGTTCCTTGGAGGCAAATGCATACAGGTATTAGAGAGTGGGTGAAGGTATACTGGAGAAACATTTGAACTCACAGACTACTAGGCATATACTAAATCTTTCATTCAGTGACTTAAGCAGGTTTCTCTTCTTCCATTAAGTACTAAGACTGTGCTTCCAGGCTTTTTTAATATCATGGTATACAGAAAATAATAATAATCCTGCATTACACTGAGTGCTGAGAAAGCCAGGGTCTCAACACTGCCTAGAACAGCAACTCATGGGTGGGAAAGCTATGCCTAGGAGGTAGTATGATTATGTGGAGAAACCACCTAGTCAAGTGAAATCTTAAGTCTTGGCTTTTAGATTCAGATTTGCCACTTACTTGCTGTAAGCAGGTGAGGCAAGTCTCAATTCCTTTTTCCTCATTGGTAAAATAAGGATAATAATACATGTCCAGCCTGCCTCACAGAATTGTTGGGGGCAAAGCCACATAAAAGCATGCCTCTCAATGTATTTTGTTAACTACAGAGTGTTATACAAATGTGAGGCATTATTCCTATTTGAGGGAACTGAGTTAACCAATTGAAAAATAAGTTGGGATATAGGAGATCTCTCCAAAAATGTCTTACACTGAGTTTACACTACTATATGATTTTACTTCATAGCTAAATGGATCCATAGAGGTCCGTGAGGTTGCTCAAGAGACAACACTATGAACACATGTTGGTCAAACAGGGTCAACCAGGATATGCAAACTTATTAAATTTTAAATTATTGATATCATTACTTTCAAAGATATCTGAAAGAACACTGAGCCTCATTTGCCTAAGCAAACAGAAAGTAGGACCAGGATTAACCAAAACCATAGTAAAGGGTCACAATGGACATATAATGGTAAGCTTAATCCCCTAAGCAAGAACATATGTTAACAAAAACACAGAAGCAAATTACAGAAGTCAAGTGGGGGAAGGAGAAGTCTCCAAAGACAAGGAGTGCTGACTAAGCAGCCTGATTTCTTCTGAACAGAAATTAGTGCTCCTCCAAAATGCAGAACTATGCCATGAACACACAGCACATGTAGAAATGTTCATCACAGTAGCCACAATCTTAAAATCAAGCTTGACAAGCAGGTTCTCAAATTCCTTTGCAAAAAGAGAAAATAACTAACTGAAGCCACAAAAATCTGTTGATTCCCACCTCACTTGTCCCTCCTAAAGTCTTTCTGCCTAAAAATGAGGATATAAAATGAAAAAAAAATTGAATTTTATGATTTTCCTCTTCTACCAGTTTCCTGCTATAAAATGTACTTTGGGAGAAGAGAAGGAACTGGGTCCAGATAATGTCAATTGACATACACAGAATTAGACACTACTTGAATTCTGGGTAGTGTGTTTAGCAGAAATTCAAACAAGCAAAACAGAAAAAATAATACATAGAATATAATGAATTCTTTATATGCAGATTCAACATATACAAATATAGAATTAAATATCTTGAATAATCTCAGGAGGCCCTCAAGATGAAAGAATGACATGGTGATTACACCTCTAAGAACAATAATACATTAGTAAAAGGCCAAATCCTGATTTCCCCTTTGCAGCCCCCTCCTAGTTTGTAAGCAAAATTTAAGTGTCACAAATATCTCAGTGCCTCAAAGTTTGCTCTGTTAAAAAATACAGGTAATTGGCCTCTTCTTGTCTATGCAAGGACATGAAGAGTAGGAAGGGGAAATGTATGTGAAAATATCACACTGTAGCCAGAGTAAGGTTTTTTCATTTGGTTTTTTTTTTTTTTTTTAACAGAAATTTAATCATGTTAACCCACTTCCTGCTTGAAATATTTTAGTAACTTCTATATGCTTTTAGGCAAATTCTTATTATTCTTTTATATTAAGATATTATTGACATACAATATTGCATTAGTTTCCCTGGTAGCTCAGCTGGTAAAGAATCTGCCTGCAATGCAGGAGACCCCGGTTCAATTCCTGGGTCAGAAAGATCTGCTGGGGAAGTGACAGGCTACCCACACCAGGATCCTTGGGCTTCCCTGTGGGCTCAACTGGTAAAGAATCTGCCTGCAATGCGGGAGACCTGGGTTCAATCCCTGGGTTGGGAACATCCCCTGGAGAAGGGAATGGTGGTTACCCACTCCAGTATTCTGGCCTGGAGAATTCCATGGACTGTACTGTCCCTGGGGTCACAAAGAGTCAGACATGACTAAACAACTTTCATTTCATATTATATTAGTTTCAAATATACAACACAATGATTCTATATTTTATATATTACAAACTGATCATCACTGTAAGTCCAGTTAACATCCATCATCATTAAAAAACAAATGAAAAACCATAGTGTGACTACAGTGTGGTACTTTCACATACATTTTTGACAGGAAGAGTGGTATTTGTGTGTGTGTGTGTGTGTGTGTGTATTTTTAATGGAGCAAACTTTGAAGCACTGAGATATTTGTGTGTGACACTTGAATTTTGCTTGCAAACCAGGAGAGGGGCTGCAAACAAGGAGTCAGGGAGCATCTGGAGAAGAGAGTATGGGGCACAGAGAAGCAAGATGAGAGATTCTGAGATGGAGTTTACCCGTGTGTTCAGGGGACATCAAGGAGGCTAGTGTGGCTGGAGAGGAATGCGTAGAAAAAGAGTGGTAGGAGATGAGGTCAGATAGCCAGCAAGAAGACAATCACATAGGGCTCTATGCTGCTGCTGCTGCTAAGTCGCTTCAGTCGTGTCCGACTCTGTGCGACCCCATAGACGGTAGCCCACCAGGCTCCCCCGTCCCTGGGATTCTCCAGGCAAGAACACTGGAGTGGGGTGCCATTTCCTTCTCCAATGCATGAAAGTGAAAAGTGAAAGTGAAGTCGCTCAGTCATGTCTGACTCTTAGCAACCCCAGGGACTTCAGCCTACCAGGCTCCTCAGTCCATGGGATTTTCCAGGCAAGAGTACTGGAGTGGGGTGCCATTGCCTTCTCCAATAGGGCTCTATAAAAATGAGCTAAGGACTATGAGATACACTCTGAGACGGAAAGTTAAGATGAAACTTAGTGGGGCCATGTGGGACTCCCAGGCACAGAGCCTTTTTGTCTCCCGTTTCTTGTAGGCAAGGCTCTAGCCATTATGACCTTCCTGGAGTTCCAACTGTTCTAACAGTTGCTGATCAAGGGAGGAGCAGCCAAGAAATTTCCTGATGCAAGATTAAACAGACCAGAGAAGCTCATCAAGATAAGGAGAATGACCAAGTGAGATGGGAGAAATATCACCAACCTCAGATATGCAGATTATACCACTCTAATGGCAGGAATTAAAGAGCCTCTTGAGGGTAAAAGACGAGAGTGAAAGAGCTGGCTTAAAACTCAACATTAAAAAAACTTAGATCATGGCATCTTGTCCCATCACTTCATGGCAAATAGAAGGGGAAAAAGTGGAAGCAGTGACAAACTTTATTTTCTTGGGCTCCAAAATCACTGTGGACAGTAATTGCTGCCATGAAATTAAAAGATGCTTGCTCCTTGGAAGGAAAGCTATGACATACTTAGACAGCATATTAAAAAGCAGACACATCACTTTGCCAACAAAGGTCTACATAGTCATAGCTATGGTGTTTCCAGTAGTCATGTATGGATGTGAGAGCTGGACCAAAAGAAAGCTGAGTGCCAAAGAACTTATGCTTTGAATTGTGCATCAAAATTGCTGGAGAAGACTCTTGATAGTCCCTTGGACTGCAGGGAGATCAAACCAGTCAAATGTAAAGGAAACCAACTCTGAATAGTCATTTGAAGAACTGACGCTGAAGCTGAAGCTCCATTA
Source organism: Bos javanicus (assembly GCF_032452875.1). Lineage (NCBI taxonomy): Eukaryota > Metazoa > Chordata > Mammalia > Artiodactyla > Bovidae > Bos > Bos javanicus. The sequence continues at coordinate 17,309,546 of NC_083871.1, read as the reverse complement.
CTTTGGCCACCTGATGTGAAGAGCTGACTCACTAGAAAAGACTCTGATGCTGGGCAAGATTGAAGGCAAAAGGAGAAGGGGGCAACAGAAGATGAGATGGTTAGATAAAATCACCGACTCAATGGACATGAGTTTGAGCAAACTCTGGGAAATAATGAAGGACAGAGAAGTCTGGTGTGCTGCAGACCATGGGGTTGCAAAGAGTAGGGCACAATTTAGTGAATGAACACCACCACCACCTAAAACAAGATTAAGAGACTGCAGGCCCTGCTCATACCCTAACCTTGTCAGAGACCCCACTTTTGCCCCCCATTATAAAAGCCCTCACCAAGTTCACTGAGGTTGAGACACAGTTTTTTTAAGCAGAAGCCTGATGTGTCTCCCTTTGCCTGGAAAAGTAATAAAGCTATCCTTTTCTGCTTCACCCCAAACTCTGGTCTCTAGGATTTTATTCAGTACTGGTGTTTAGAGAGGCTGAGCTTTCAGTAACAATGATGGGAGATTTGAGTAGAGCTCTAATGTAATCTGGCTTTCATTGTAATGAGATTGACTCTGCCTTCTTTGTGGAGGACAGTGTAAGTAGCAATAGCAGATACAAGGAGACTAGTTAAATGTCTACTGTTCTGCTATTTAACTCTTGTTTTTCAGTCACTAAGTCATGTCCGACTCTTTGCGACCCCATGGACTGCAGCACACCAGGCTTCCCTGTCCTTCACTATCTCCCGGAGTTTGCTCAAACTCATGTCCATTTAACTCTTATATTAATTTATATCCCTGTTTCAATTCCTTGGGGAAGTCTTTCCAATCTTCTATATTCTCTTATAATCCGTGTTATCTATCATTAACATAGTACTTGGCATCTTTGCAACTTTATATTTATTTATGTGATTATCTGATAAATATTTGTCTCCTCCACTGGTCTACGAGTTCCTTCAGGAAAAAGAGCCAATCAGCTTTTCCTTCTCCAGTGTCTAGCAGAGTATATAAACAAGTGGTGCACAATAAATGCAAATAAAGAAAGAAAGGAAGGAAGAAAAAAGGAGGGAAGGAGGAAAGGAAGGAAGATACGAAAGCAAGAAGGAAGAGGAGAAGGGAGAGGAAAAACATTCACACAAGAGTTATTTTGCAGATTTTGATACAATTGCTCCAAAATGATGCAATAATTTTGGGGCAAACAGAGAGGAGTTTTTGCCAAAGATGCAGGAAGGGTTATGCCCCACCATCCAAGGAAAGTTTGGTTCAACAAGAGATATCAGTAAAAGCTAACATTTATTGAGAGCTTACTAGATTCCAAGTGCTTATTTAAATCATCGTGTTGAATCCCCTTAACAGCCTTAAGGAGTTTATATTACTACATTTTTCAGATGAACAAATGTACTTAAGAGAGGTTAGTTACACAGCCAATAATCTACAGAGCTTAGAGCTCAAACCTTCCTGTTTAGCTGCCATGCACATTGCCTCCTGCAGGGACAGTCAATAGCAATTTTATTAAAGATTTAGCTCCTGCAATCACATTTCTGAAAATCCATTGTGTCAAACAAATAGCAGGGTTCGAATGCAGATGAATTTCTGCCTCTCATCTAGTGTGTACATTTCCCCCCAACAGAAACAATTCCAATCAGTGTCATATGGTTTCATTTGAAATTTTAATGAGGCACAACAAATAAAAAGGAGGAAGAGAAGAGAATGGGAAATCAGAGCTACCTAACCGTAGATCTGAGAAACTGTATTTGCTGCAGTATTAACGTACAAAACAGAATCTTTCATCTCAAATACCATTTAAAAGGCCTTGGTTTGTTTAATATATTAACAAAGAATATAATTTAATGTCACTGTGAGGCATAGAAAAATTCTTATTTCAAAGTGTTCAATAAGAATGATAATTGCCACAAAAATGAATCTCTCCTTTTGATAAATCTTTAGAGAGAAACAGGAGAAAAGTCAATTTTAGGCTATTCTTTGAAATCCTTTCATCACAGCTGCATAATGAAACATGAAGTTTCTAAAATATTTATGAAAACTTTCATTTTTCAAGTATTTACAGTGAATTTTACTTTTCTCAAAGAGAAACCTCCTATTTTTCTTAAAAGAATGCATGCATATGTAGTTCAGTCGTATCCGACTCTTTGTGACCCCGTGGACTGCGGCCCACCAGGCTCCTCCGTCCATGGGATTCTCCAGGCAACAATGCTGGAGTGGGTTTCCATTTCCTTCTCCAGGGGATCTTCCCAACCCAGGGATCGAACCTGGGTCTCCTGCATTGCAGGCAGATGCTCTAACTGCTGAGCTACCAGGGAAGCCCTATATTTATACATATATAAACATATATATGGTTAGAGACAGGGACAGAGATACATAAGTATATAGGTACGTATATGTCTATAAATATGAATATATATATATATATATTTCTCTTATAAACAGCTGGCAGGAATATAAACTAGTTTAACCTTTTAGAAGGCAATTAAGCACACATCAAATCATTATTATATAACTTTCATATTCTTGATTGATTCAATGATACATTGTCTATAACACTACACATAGAAAATCCTAGAGAAGCCACCAGATAACTACTGCTGCTACTGCTGCTAAGTCACTTCAGTCATGTCCAACTCTGTGCGACCCCATAGATGGCAGCCCACCAGGCTCCCCCATCCCTGGGGTTCTCCAGGCAAGAACACTGGAGTATGTTGCCATTTCCTTCTCCAATGCATGAAAGTGAAAAGTGCAAGTGAAGTCACTCAGTCGTGTCCGACTGTTAGTGACCCCATGGACTGCAGCCCACCAGGCTCTTCCATCCATGGAATTTTCCAGGCAAGAGTACTGGAGTGGGGTGCCATCGCCTTCTCTGAGATAACTACTAGACCTCATCAATGAATTTGGTAAAGTTATAGGATACAAAATTAATAAACAGAAATTGTTGTGTTTCTATACATAACAACAAACTAGCAGAAAGAGAAATTAAGGAAACAATTCCATGTACATTACATCAAAAATAAGAAAATATCTAGGAATAAAACTTACCTAAGGAGGCAAAAGACCTTTACTCAGAAAACCGTAACACTGGTGAAAGACAACGCCAACTGGAAAGTCACACAGTGTCCTTGGGTTTGAAGAATCAACATTGTTAAAATGACTACACTACTTAAGGCAATCTACAGATTCAATGCAATCTCTATCAAAACACAAATGACATTTTTCACAGAACCAGAGGAAATAAATTTAAAATCTGTATGGAAACATGAAAGACCCCGAATAACCAAAACAATCTTGAGATAGAACAGAGCTGGAGGAATCATGCTCCCTGACTTCATACTATACTACAAAGCTACAGTAATCAAAAGAGGATGGTCCTGGCACAAAAGCAGACACACAGATCAATGAAACAGATTGCCTAGAAATACATCCATGCACTTATGGTCAATTACTCCACAAAACAGAACATCAGAATATACAATAGAGAAAAGACAGTCTCTTCAATAAGAGGTTCTGGGGAAACCAGACAGCTGCATGTGAAAGAATAAAATTAAAACATTCTCTAGCATCATGCATAAAAATAAAATCAAAATAAAGACCTAAAAACATGATTGGACACTAAAAAACTATTAGAGGAAAACACAGGCAGAAAACTCTTCAACATAAATCATAGCAATATTTTTTTTTTGGATCCATCTCCTATAGTAAAGAAAAATAAAAGCAAAAATAAACAAATGGGATGTAATTAAGCTTAAAAAGCTTTTGCACAGAAAAGAAACCAACAATAAATGAAAAGACAACCTACTTAATGGGAGAAAATATTTGCAAATGATATGACTGATAAGGGATTAATATCCAACATATATAAACAACTTGAACAACTCAACATCAAAAAATCAAACAACCCTGTTGAAAAAATGGCCAGAACAACTGAAGAGACCTTTCTCCAAAGAGGAAATGCAGATGGCCAACAGGCACGTGAAAAGGTACTCAACATCACTAGTTGGGAATGCCAAAAAACTTCACAACTGTCAGAATGGCTACCATCAAAAAGAACACAAACAACAAATGTCAGCAAAGCTATGGAGAAAAGGGAACCCTGTACACTGTTGGTGGGAATGTCATTGGTGCAGACACTGTGGAACACAGTATGGAAGTTTCTCAGAAAACTAAAAATAGAACTACCATATGACCCAGCAATTTTACTCCTGGTGTATATATCCCCCCAAAATCCAGTAATCTGATAGGATATATGCACCCCAAAGTTCATAGCAGCTTTATTTACAATAGCCCGGATATGGAAGCAACTTAAGTGTCCATCAACAGATGAATGGAGAAAGATGTGAGATAGATATATATGTATACAAACCTTTCCTCATAGCTCAGTCAGTAAAGAATCTGCCTGCAGTGCAGGAAACTCAGGTTCGACTCCTGGGTTGGGAAGATACCCTGGAGAAGGAAATGGCCACCCACTCCAGTACTCTTGCCTGGAGAATCCCATAGATAGAGGAGCCCGACAGGCTCCTTGCATCCATGGAGTCGCAAGAGTCGGACACAACTTAGCGACTAAACCACCAAACCATATATATACAATGGGATACTGCCCAGTGATACAAAAAAAACCATGAAATTTTCTCATTTGCAGCAACATGGATGCACCTTGAGGGCATTATAGTAAGTGAAATAAGTCAGACAGAGAAACGCAAGTACTGTACAATATCCCTTAAATGTGGAATCTTCAAAACACAACAAACCAGTGAATACAACAAAAAGAAGCCATCTCACAGATACAGAGAGCTGACCAGCTGTTACCAGTGAGAAGAGGGAAACGGAAGGGACAGTTAGGGGTACGAACAATTTGGTATAAAATAAGCGACAAGGATATATTGTACAGCACAAGAAACACAGCCAGTACTTTATAATTATAAATGGAGTACAACTCTTGAAAATTGTGAATCACTACATTGTACACCTGAGATGGCTGGATGGCATCACTGACTCGATGGACGTGAGTCTCAGGGAACGCCGGGAGTTGGTGATGGACAGGGAGGCCTGGCGTGCTGCGATTCACGGGGTCGCAAAGAGTCGGACACGACTGAGAGACTGAACTGAACTGAACTTATATAGTATAATACAGCAACTATACTTCAAGAAAAATAGCAATAATACTACATTTAGTCATTTATCTTATGACTGTATAGAAAGATTAAGTATAGCTATCTTTGTATAATTTATAGTAATAACAACAACAAACATATAATCTAAACTAGAGACAATCAGCCATAAATATGTCATGTCCAAATACTGGAATACTATGCAGCCCTTAGAAATGAGTCTACAAAGCTACATTTGCTGACCTGGGACTGTGTTAACAGTACATAATTAAGTGAAAAAGTTAGTTTAAAAATAACAAGCATAGGCATTGCCTGGCAGTCCAGTGGTTAGGACTCCTTGCTTTCACTGCCAAGGGCATAGGTTCAATCTCTGGTCAGACCAATCCCACAAGCCATGTGGTATGACCAAAAAATACATAATTAAAAAAAATAGGAAGCATGTTTCTACTTTTTTAAAACATACATATTACACACAGAAATAAGTCTGAAAGAACAATTATCAAAATAATATTATCAAAATAATATTAGTTGTATATGGAAATAGATTATGAATTACCATAATGCATGTATGTGATGTATGACTCTGTGTGTATAGATACAAAGATACATATATATGATTTTCACAATTTTCCAATGGAAAAAGTTGGCCATGGTTTACATTTCTCTCTCAAAGACCAACTACCAATTTTTAGAAATTGAATCCTTATAGCCAGTTAAAAATGATGAGATATAAAATATACATCAAAGTCAAAAGTTTAAGATATTTAATAAAGGTACAGCTAATAAAACAAAATTTACCTAACAGTTTTGCCTAACTATATACTGAACCACACATAAATAATGGTTACCTACACCTTTTTACAAAGATATCCTACCTCAGTGGGTTATTTCGTCTCATCTGCATTTTCCCTAGGTCTTTTGAGAATGTTCAGAAGCTACATCGGGTGCCTTTCTATAATAAAAATACTACTGTGTTCCACTCAGCTTGTTAAGAAATCAAAGAAAGAAATTAAGTTAGTTTGGCATGATTTGTTTTTGATGAACCCATGTTGCCTCCTAATTATCACATTATTTTCCTCCAGATGTTTGCAAATTGAGTGAGCACAGACATTCTCTTTGTTGACATGCAGCATGAAAGCCCTGGACAATAGACTATGTTTGAAAGCTTTCGAGTTATTAAGTTTGCTAGCAGTTAAAATGGAGCTTCTCTGGCTGAAGAAACAAGTGTGCACATACTTTAAGACATGACGATAATTATTAAAATTGGCTATGTAAAAGGAATGAGCTAATGATGAAACATCCTCTGAAACCTATACTCTAAGGAAAACCCAGGATCTGCTCTTAACCACTTTAAATGAACAGAAGGTGGTACTGGTATGAAAACACAATCATACAAGTAAATAAAAGCAGACACTTACCTACACAGCTACAGGTAAAAACACTCGTATATCTGTAATTTGGCAACACACAGATCATCTTTAATATGCTTATTCAGTTTTTGCAGTTTCATTGCAGCATACAGTCCCCTGATGCATAATGAAGACCTAACTTCGGGCAAGGTAAACAAGGTAATAAAGCTGCAGTTTTCCCAATACTTTTATCTATTATCAGCAATAGCAGTGAGTGGACAAAACACTTGCCAAGACTATTGACCTCCATGTCTCTTTATCTACAAAGCAAGGTTAATGATGCCCGACTGGGAAAGGGGTTTGATGAATGAATGAGACATACTGTGAAGAAAAAATATTAACAAAGTGTGTGCTAAGTCACTTCAGTCGTGTCTGACTCTTTGAGACCCCATGGACTATATAGCCCACCAGGCTCCTCTGTCCATGGGGTTCTCCAGGCAAAAACGCTGGAGTGGGTTGCCATGCCCTTCTCCAGGGGATCTTCCCAACCCTGGGATCAAACCTGCATCTCTCAAGTCTCCTGCATTAGCAGGCAGGCTCTTTACCACTAGTACGACCTGGGAAGCCCTAACAAAGTAAGTAGTAATCTTAATACATATTAAAAAAAGATATAAACATACAATATTTTAAATATTCCCTTTGAACTGTAACAGAAGTGGAAGGAAGAGCTACTGTGAGGCTGGGAAGTTGATTAGGTTGTTTTATTTATTTATTTATTTTTGATTAGGTTGATTTATAATCTAAGAAACACAAATGGCTATTAATTTACTCTTGGCAAAATTGCCCAAATCAATACTTTATGGATTTAATGTGATAGCACTGGAAAGCTTATGAAATTACAAGGCAAGGAAAGTTTCTCTTTAGTGCTCCTGTAACTCCTTAATCTATCTCCTTACAACTATTTTTGAGAGAATGACCGAGAAGTCAGGATTCACCAAAAAAAAAAAAAAAAATCCTTTATTACAGCCAAATGCCCTGAACTGGTTGATTATATAACTATAAATATTCAAAAGGTAAAAAGAGAAAGAAGAGAGAACAAACTGGAGGAAAGGAAGAGGGAGGTAAGAAATGGAAGGAAAGGGAACGAAAGAAAATAAAGACTAGAAACGCAAACAATGAGCATGCCTATAAAATAAACTCCACATACTTGCTTACCTTTATCACACCCTGGATTCCCAGGAAGCCATTCTTGATATTCGTTATTATCTTGAAAATTTCAAGAAATTTTCAATTTTGAAATGTTTGTCAGTACATCTGACTTATTCTGCTAATTTCTTGCAGAATTTCTTACATGTGTGCTGGGAACTTCCTGACACCACAAGATAACTTTCCACACTACTGTAGACTTTGTAGTACTAGGTCAAACAACAAACCTCTGCTGAGAAGCAGACACAGAGGGGTTGGGTAACTGCACCCACTAGCTCCCATCATCACTTTGCCATGAATTTGACTTTTATTAAAAGATTTTTTTTAATGCGAACCATTTTTAAAATCGTTATTGAATTTGTTACAATGTTGTTTCTGTTTCATGTTTTGGTTTTTTGGCTTCAAGGCATGGGGGATCTTAGCTCCTCGACCAGGTATCTAATCGGCACCTTCTGCATTGGAAAGTGAAGTCATAACCACTGGTCCGTAAGGGAAGTCCCATGTGAATTTGATTAAAATTCAACAAAAGTATAAATTTCAACATACTAAGTGACCACTTGGAATACTGAAAACATATTTGTACAATGTGCCAGAAGGATTCATAGCACAGAACATATTCTTAATTTTACTTTCCCCTTTATAGCATCTTCCTTCACAAATTCCCTCCAAGCATGTATGATTCTCACACTGAATCCTGGTGACCCAGAACCCTCTACTGCAGTTCCTTCAACTAACTCCTACTTATAGTGTTTCACCATGCACATCATGCTGTCATCTTTCCTCTGTCAAGATTCTTGTTTGGTGTCTATTTCTTTGGAGGTTTGATCTCTGGCAGGTAATCTATGTAGAAAGATTGTTCCTCCCATCTAACACATTTATATTTTAACATGCTTTCTGAAGACATGGTGATTTAACCCAAAGAAATACGTGGGGAACCATAAGCCCTTAGACTGGCTGGTAAAGAGAGATTCAGGGGAAGGTGACCTCGTGTGCATCTGTACCTCACGCTGTGCTGTGCTGTGCTTAGCTGCTCATGTGTCCGACTCTGTGTGACCCAATGGACTGTAGCCCACCAGGCTCCTCTGTCCACGGGGATTCTCCAGGCAAGAATACTGGAGTGGGCTGCCATGACCTCCTCCAGAGGATCTTCCCAACCCAGGGATTAAACCCAGGTCTCCCACTTTGCTGGTGGATTCTTTACCATCTGAGCCACCAAGGAAGCCCAAGAACACTGGAATGGGTAGCCTGTCCCTTCGCCAGGGGATCTTCCTGGCCCAGGAATTGAACCAGGGTCTCCTTCATTGCAGAAGGATTCTTTACCAGCTGAGCTACCAGGAAAGCCCATGTGGACCGCATGGAACCCATCAAATCATATCATATAGATAGCTGACTAGCCTTCAATTAAAAAGCTATAAGCTACCACACCTGTAATCCTAACAGGTCAAAGGATGATATAATCATGGGAATGAAGATTTGGAAATAGACACTAATGAATTAAAAACAAAAGGGGAGGGAATTCCCTGGCAGTTCAGTTGTTAGTACTTCCTGCTTTCACTGCCAAGGGTGCCAAGGGCATGAGTTCAATCCTGGGACAGGGAACTAAGATCCCACAAGCTGCTTGGCATGGCCAAAACAAACAAACAACAACAAAATGGGGAGAATGTTTATAGGTGTATAAAATGGCATTGAAATGTTCATTCCTATCTAGTTCAACCTCCATTTTGTACCATGGAGAGTGCTTGAGTTACACACAGCTGTATATGTCAAACTATGCTCTGGTTCACAGATAAGCACTCAGTTCTTTTTGGAAAGTTTGAAGAGAAATGCTTGCCCACCTCCTTTGGTTGGAATCATCTCTCTTAATACTGATAGACAAATGTGAATTTACAATCAAACTGTCTCAAAAAGGCTATAAAGTATGGTTATTTTGGCTAGCAACATTGAAACAAAATGTTAAGATTTCATCAAAATGATCACTCTAGCAAGGAAATAAATCAAAATTAAACTTCAAAACTCTTAGCATGTCCAACAGCAGCACTTCTAAATCAAACAAGTACACTTTAATATTGTAACACCTTCACCAAGGGATTTCAAAGTCTTAATGCCAAATAATCATCCTTATTTACTTGAACTTCAAAAATGTTTTTCCTTTGCCTAGCATAAAGTAAAAGATAAAGATAGTTCTCCCTCAGAACTGCAGAATCAGAAAACGACTTTCTCTGTTATGATGCATTAGTAGAAAAAACTAGATCTGAGAGCTTGGCAGAAATTGTATCATGTTGAGCTCATTCTTTGTTCACATAAAATTATGAGATCACTAAAACCCAGGTACACATGGAGGATTACACAGGTGATAAGGATTTTCCTTTGTAATATTAGTTCAAAGATAACTGTCCAGAAATAGTCATCAATAAGAATGCACTTTGGACCATGAAACATCTTTGCCCTTAAGCTCTTCTGAGAGTATCTCAAAGTACTGCACCATCACAATCCCAATTTTTCCCCCCAGAAGATCTGTTTTCATGACACCAGTTTCTTGTTATTTGAGTCAAAATCGTGAATTAGCGAAGGCTTGCATTTTCTTCCTTTTTCCTCCCACTGACAAACTTTCAGACTGTTTCCTAATTGTTACACTCTCCATCTACAAAGACAAGAGTTGAAAACTCTTATTTATCATTCCTGCCCCAGTTTTAGAGTAAACGAAGAATCATCAAAATGGATGTTTTGGTTTTTTGAGTTGCTTATATATTGAGTTTCTAGACTTTTCCTAGCTTAGCTAGCATGGACACCAACTGTATCTAGAAAAATTACAAAGCCTGAGATATATCTTTGGACTGATATATGATTAAATTATATATGCAGTTATTTGTGAATATAAATAATTGGATATAAAATTAATAAAAAGGAGATATATATATATATATATATATATATTTCTCCCCCACCTCTGGCTCTCATTTTAATGCTGTATCTCCTATACAAGTGATTTTTAAATGTGATCCAAAATTCCCCTAGGGTAACTGTCAATCGTAAAATACAATTCATTTGATTTATATATAAATTACTAAAATTATTTGCAATCATTTGCCACTCATATCACATCAAAACCAGATTTTTATTTGGGATTCATTTTATCTGAAATTTGTGGTAGTTTTTTGGAGTTTTGTCAACAGCAATCTGTAATGCATGAAAAACTCCCATGTTTTCAAAGTCACATACCAACCCCCCAAACATTTCAAAGGCACAGAAAAGGTTTTTTCACTTGAATAACATACTCCAAGTTCTGTAGTTTAATTCCACCTCTCTCTCACCATCTCTTGCCCCTTCCAAACCACTACCCTCATTCCTATTCCTCTGATGTAAATCTCACCACATTTTTGAGAGTTTGTCCTGATGACCAACACATTGACTTCTGAGCCTCCCATTTATCCCTGAGAAGAACTGATCACCTCCTCCCCACTAGCTAAGCAGTTAATCTATCCTGGTTAACAATTTAAGTAAGACATCTGTGTTTGTTTCCTCAGACTGCTATAACAAAGTACCATAAAATGGGTGGCTTTAAAAACAAGAAATTACTCCCTCACCATTATGGAAGGTAGAAATCCAACATCAGTGTGTTGGCAGGGCCATACTCCCTCGGAGACTCATGGTAGAATCCTCCTTACCTCTTCCTAGCATGTGGTGGTCAGTGCCAATCCTTGACTCTGGTTTGCATCTGTATCACTCCAGCCTCTGCTTCTCTCACCACATGGCATTCTCCCTGTGTTTCTTCTCTGATAAGTACACTAGTCATATTGGATTAAGGGTTCACCCTACTCTAGTATGACTCCATCTCAACTTTTTTCTGCAAAGATCCTAGTTCTAAATAAGGTCACATCACAAGTATCAGGGGTTAAGACTTCAACATATCTTTTGGGGACCATGATTCCATCCACCATAGTATCTTAAAAAGGCACACTCAACCATAACAAAACAAAGTTCTCTAGCAAAATATTTCCTAAGTAGAGTGTCAAAACCACTGCAACTAAATATATGGAATATCCAAAGTATTTCCTGGAGGATTTAATGGTGAGCTTTTAAAAAGAAGGACCAAGGTTATTTCTAGAGCTAAACTGAGTTCTTGTCCTCCTAGTCAGTTCTCCTAAGTTGCACAAATCTATTGCCTTAATAACCAAGGGCAAAACGTAGTATGTAGTAATTACACTGATAACATGATCAACTAATGAAGTTCATTAGTCTAGTTGATGAAAACAGGACTTTATTGACTTTTTTATTTGTCACTGGTAAATGAGTACTGTAAAGAGAGATACCATCCAGGCAAAGTATGAAGCAAAATGCATTCTTTCAGCATCTCATTAGTCTTAATTAAATTGTGCCTTTAACTCATTTAAGCTAAAATTATTCAAAGCATGTAAAATTTAAACACCTATTTAAGCAATAATACATACAAGTATTGTATGCATTACAGACAGGCCAATAATTTTTACTAAATTAAAAATGACCCAATGTGATTTCACACCACTTGGGTTCAAATTTCTTTGAAGTAATTTTACAAATATTTACTATATCCTTAAATGTCTTGGTCCCAGAACAAATCAGAATTAAAATCCCAAGGAAAATTGTTCAACAAAACTTTTCTTTGGATTGTCAAAATAACTTAAAATAGATTATATCCAAAGAAGACAAGAAAATACTCAGTTATTAAAATTAGCATTATACTCAAAACAGAAAAATATTGAAGGAAAAGAAAGCAGGTCTTCTTCAATATTCCAAGGACCTGCATGTTCTTCTCATGTAATCACAGCTTCCTACCAATTCTATGACTGCATCAGGTTTTCAACTACTGTCATCAGTATTTTCTTGATTTACACATACTGTTCCATATATTTGATTTCGGTATTGACCATCTGGTGGTGTCCATTTGTAGAGTTGTCTCTTGGGTTGTTGAAAAAGTGTGTCGGCTATGACTAGCATGTTAACTTGACAAAACTCTGTTAGCCTTTGGCCTGCTTCATTTTGTACTCCAAGGCCAAACTTGCTTATTATTCAGAGTGTCTCTCGACTTCTTAGTTTTGCATTCCAATCCCCTATGAAGAAAAGGACATCTTTCTTGGGTGTTAGTTCTAGAAGGTCTTGTAGGTCTTCATAGGACCTGTCAGCTTCAGCTTCTTCAACGTCAGGGGTTGGGACATAGACTCAGATTACTGTGATGTTGATGGTTTGCCTTGGAAACGAACAGAGATCTTTCTGTCATATTTGAGAATGCACCCAATGACTGTGTTTCAGAGTCTTTTGTTGACTATGATGGCTACTCCATTTCTTGGAAGGGATTCTTGCCCACAGCAGTAGATATAATGGTCCTCTGAATTAAATTTGCCCATTCCCATCCATTTTAGTTCATGGATTTCTAACATGTCCATGTTCCCTCTTGCTGTCTCCTGCTTGAGCACGTGCAAGTTACCTTGATTCATGGACCTAACATTCCAGGTTTGTATGCAATATTGTTCTTTTCAATATCAGACTTTATTTTCACCATCAGACCCATCCACAACTGATCATCATTTCTGCTTTGGGCCAGCCACTTCATTCTTTCTGGAGCTATTAGTAATTGCCCTTCACTCTTCCCCAGAAGCATGTTGAACACTTTCAAACCTGGGGGGCTCATCTTCCAGTATCATGTAATTTTGCCTTTTCATATTGTTCATGAGGTTCTCATGGCAAGAATAATGTAGTGGGCTGCCATTTCCCCCTTCAGAGGACCAGGTTTTCTCAAAACTCTTCACTATGACCCATCATCTTTGGCAGCCCTGCATGGCATGGTTCATAACTTCATTGAGTTGTGCAGACCCCTTTGCCACAACCCAGGAGATAACTCTACATGTGGACTCACCATATGATCAATACTGAATCAGATTGATTATATTCTTTGCAGCTGAAGACAGAGAAGCTCTATACAGTTAGCAAAAACAAGAACAGGATCAGACTATGGCTCAGATCATGGACTCCTTATTGCAAAATCCAGACTTAAACTGGAGAAAGTAGGTAAAACCAACAGACCATTCAGGTATGACATAAATCAAATCCCTTATGATTACACAGTGGAGGTGATGAAGAGATTCAAGGGGTTAGATCTCTTAGAGTGCCTGAAGACCTATGGACAGAGGTTCACAACACCGTACAGGAGGCAGTGATCAGAACCATCCCAAAGAAAAAGAAATGAAGGAAAAATAAGGCAAAGTGATTGTCTGAGGAGGCTTTACAAATACCTGAGAAAAGCAGAGAAGTGAAAGGCAATGGAGAAAGGGAAAGATATACCTAACTGAAGGCAGAGTTCCAGAGAATAGCAAGGAGAGATAAGAAAACCTTCTGAAGTGAAAAATGCAAAGAAATAGAGGGAAACAATAGAATGGCAAAGACTAGAGATCTCTTCAGAGAACTGGAGATACCAAGAGAATATTTCATGTAAGGATAGGCACAATAAGGAACAGAAACATCAGAAGCAAATAGAAGCAAAAGAGATTAAGAAGAGGCAGCAAGAATACACAGAAGAACTATACCAAAAAAAAAAGGTCTTAATGACCCAGATAACTGCTATGGTGGCTATGGTGTGGTCACTCACCTAGAGCTGGACATCCTGGAGTGTGAAGTCAAGTGGGTTTTAGGAAGTATCACTATGAACAAAGCTAGTGGAGGTGACTGAATTCCAGCTGAGCTATTTCACATCCTCAAAAGTGATGCTGTTAAAGTGCTGCACTCAATACGTCAGCAAATTTGGAAAACTCAGCAGTGGCCACAGGACTGCAGAAGGTCAGTTTTCATTCCAATTCCAAAGAAGGGCAATGTCAAAGAATGTTCAAACGACCATACAGTTGTAATCATTTCACATGCTGGCAAGGTTATGCTCAAAATCCTTCAAGCTAGGCTTTAGCAATACATGAACTGAGAACTTCCAGATGTATAAGCTAGATTTAGAAAGGCAGAGGAATCAGAGGTCAAATTGCCAACCTCAGATGGATCGTGGAGAAAGCAAGGGAGTTCCAGAAAAACATCTACATCTGCTTCCTTGATAATGCTAAAGCTTTTGACTGTGTGGATCACAAAAAACTGGAAAATCTTAAAGAGATGGGAAAGCTGTCTCCTGGGAAACAGGAATATAGGTCAAGAAGCAACAGTTAGAATCGGACATGGAATAGCAGGCTGGTTCAAAATTGGGAAAGGAGTTTGTCAAGGCTGTATATTGTCACTCTACTTATTTAACTTATATGCAGAGTACATCATGCAAAATGCCAGGCTGGATGAATCACAAGCTGGAATCAACATTGCCAGGAGAAACATCAACAACGTCAGATATACAGACGATACCCACTCTAACAGCAGAAAATGAAAAGGAACTAAAGAATCCCTTGGTGAGGGTGAAACAGGAGAGTGAGAAAGCTGGCTTGAAACTCAACATTAAAAAAAAAAAAAAAGCAAGATCGTGGCATCCATTCCCATCACTTCATGGCAAATAGATGGGGATAATGTAGAAATAGATTTTATTTTCTTGGGCTCCAAAATCACTGTGGATGTTGACTACAGCCACAAAATAAAAGATGCTTGTTTCTCAGAAGAAAAGCTAGGAAAAACCTAGGCAGCATATTAAAAAGCAGAGATATCACTTTGCAACAAAGGTCCGTATTGTCAAAGCTATGATTTTTGCAGTAGTCATATACAGATGTGAGAGTTGGACCGTAAAGAAGTGTGAAAGTGGAAGTTCCATTCTTCCTGAGTGTGGAAGAATTGCTGCTTTTGAACTGTGGTGCTGGAGAAGTCTCTTGAGAGTGCCTTGGACTGCAAGGACATCAAACCAGTCAATCCTAAAGAAAATCAACCCTGAACATAAATTGGAAAGACTGAAGCTGAAGTTAAAGTTCCAGTACTTTGGCCACCTGATGTGAAGAGCCAACTCATTGGAAAAGACCCTGATGCTGGGAAAGATTGAAGGCAAAAGGAGAAGCGGGCAGCAGAGAATGGGATGGTTAAATAGCATCACGTACTCAATGGACATGAATTTGAGCAGATTCTGGGAGATAATGGAGGACAGAGGAGCCTGGTGTGCTGCAGTCCATGAGGTCACAAAGAATCAGACATGACATAGTGACTGAACAACAACAAATTCTATATATATTTTCACTAATCAAACAGGATATATACTTAGATTTTATCTAAGGATTCTGTGTAAATATTTTAAATTTATGATAGAAAAGAGCCAATTCATTTAACAAGCTTTGAAAACAGCAAAGTATGAGAGGGCAGCAGTCCTGTATCTTTGCCTATTAACAAAAAGAGGGTCAAAAACTATGCCTTAGCTTCCAATGCCCGGCAGGGATTTTATTTTGTACTTGTCCCAGACTGTTTTCTTGATCCCCATTATGTTGTTAGCTCAGCAGAGGAAAGAGACAGTTTAAAAAATGTCACAGTGGGAAGTGTTTTAATATTGAGTGGTAAATCCCCAGAGGCAAATGCAAAATATATCCACATTGTTAACAGTGCCTTTGGAGCAGAGACAAGATTGTTAAAATAAGTGACTCTGGTTTCTTTCCTTTCCTTGAAGTTGTTTAGGCTTTGAGGTTGCTTGGGGTTGGGGAAAAGGAAAAGTGTTTTCCATAAAGTGTAATTATGTTTGTATTATTAGATATTTTATAACGTACCTCAAAATACAAAAACCTTTCTTCTCATTCTATCCATGCTTCCTAAAATTAATAAAGTGAAATAGACATAGAATGAACAGTGATTTTAAACTGAGCACTGAGCACCTCAAAAGGTAAGCTTGTCTCTAGCATTGTAGATCATTGTAGGTGATTGCCACCCTGGCCCCACAAGCAATCACCAAGAACTGGTTTTACATATTTAACACAGGAAGAATTATAAATCTTCAAAGATGGTCTAATCAATGTTCTTGAATGGCAGAATCTATCTTTCAAGGAAAAAAACATGGCTTCATTTTACACATGGTACTGAAGAAAATGACAAAGGCATCTCCAACTAGTCTCTGGAAATGAAAATCACGAATAGATACCTTAACAGAGCTGGAAATAAAACTATTAAGATCTTCTGGAACTTCCACACATTCCTTTCTGAGCCTTTGGTGTGCTTTCTTGCTAATCTCATTTGCTTGTTATTGTCCTCTCTCTAAAAGATTTAACTTATTCTATTCACAAAAGTGCTTAGGTTTCCGGTATCCATTGCAGCTCTTTTGTGGGCAAAATTGGTATTTTGATCTCTGACGCTGAACATCTGCAAACTAAATTTATATGCACAGTAATGACACACAATCATAAAGGATGTGAAATAATCTGTCTGTGTTACAGCAGATGTCAATTTTTGTTGCTTGTTATTACTAAAAGGGGAAATGGAGTTCCTCTCTGTGACAAGTAATGTTGCTTCTAATTCCTAGCAATAAATGTACCTAGAATATGTGCCGAAGTGGCACTCAGCCTGAATATCCATCACCATTTTGATTGTTTGAAATGCATCTGGTCCCTTTGAGTATATTTACCGTGATTACCCAGTTCAAGCCTTTTCACACTATTGTATGTGTCATCAAATGACAGTAATGAAAATAACTGCAACCATTATTATAGGTTTTAGGACTTTGCCATCTGTTGAGTATTAGCCTTTGCCATTCCCCAACTGGCATTCCAGGGAGCCAAAATTACACAGAAGCTACCCCACAATACTGTGTTTTTACATCACCTTTCATTTTGCACACACCAAAGATGATGCATTCCTTAAACAGTTCTAATAGAATCTAGTAATTAAAAATGAACGTGCATAAGCTCATTTGATGTGGTTTCAAACCTTAGAGTACAAGTTATAAAGCCCTAAAATTAAACATGGCATATGCCATGCAGTTTCAAGAATTAGCAGTGGTGTTTAATATTGTGATATTTAAGCATCAATCTAAAATGACACCAAAAAAAGGACAGGTATGTTATTATCTCCATATAATTTATACTATTTGGAAGAAACCTATATATCTTTTTTATGTAATAAGTAAGTAAGGTTAGGCTTATGTTAGGCTAAGGACTTATAATCTGTCAGAATATCAGTGCTTTGACCAGCCACAAATTTGTTAAGAATGTGATTTGTATTCACAAATTATACTACAACTTATATAATATATTATATATAATATAACAAAAACTTATATTTGATTATGCTATTGTCAGCAGTAATCTGCCACCATACTAGAACCTGATTGTAACACCTTCTTTGAAAAAATACTCAACAAAAATTCCAGTCAAAAATATGATGATAAAATATTAGAAATTTCAAAATGCAAAGGAAAACATAAAAGCTTAAAGCTCAAACTTTGTCTGCAAGTTGTATTTTGCAATATTGTTGGTTTCAAAGTCCCTTTTGCACAATTTTAGTCAGACAAGAATGAGAAAAGCAGACTGCTTCCCTGGTGGCTCAGTGGTAAAGAATCCCTCTGCCAAGTTCTATCCCTGGGTCAGGAAGATCCCCTGGAGAAGGGAATGACAACCTATGCCAGTATTCTTGCCTGGGAAATCCCATGGACAGAGAAGCCTGGAGGGCTACAGTCCAAAGAGTCGAAAAGAGTCGGACGGAACTGAGTGACTAACAGCGATAACAACATGGAAAGAAAAAGGCAATCTCATAGTAAGAAAGCAAGAACAGTGCAACTAAAGAAAACCAAAGAAAAAATGCAGATGAAAGTTTTTCTAATTGCAATTTCTTATACTCCATTTGTACCCCTTTGAGAGTTCACTTCAGTTTGAGAATATTGTAACTACTCAAGAAATACTTGTAGAAGATAACTAGAAATTAAAGGACCAGGCTACATTAGAAATGGTTGTAGAGAATGTTGAATCAATAAACGTTTTGTTAAAGGAACATGGTGTTATATCAGAACTGAATATACAAACCACTCCTTCTTACATGAAATGCAGAATTTATTAAATAGCACATGATCCTGACCCAGAAAATGCCACCAACACTGAAGGCAGATTTGCTAGCTCAGTCTTTAGGAGAAGGGATACATCCATTCACAGAATTTTTGTCTCAGTTACATGCATTTTTGTTAACTGTTGTTTTGTCGGTAAGTTGTGTCCGACTCTTTTGCAACCTCATAGACTATAGCCCTCCAGGCCTCTCTGTCCATGGGATTTTCCAGGCAAGAATAGAGGAGTGGGTTGCCATTTCCTTCTCCAAGGGATCTTCCCGACTAAGGAATCAAACCTGCATCTCCTGTGTCTCATTCATTGGCAGGTGGATTCTTTACCACTGAGCTATCTGGGAAGCCCACTTTTGCTAATACAATATAGCTAACACTCTATCGTCACTGCATTTGTCCCATGAGAAAACAACAATTCGGGGCATTCATTTTAAAGAATGCAAAAGAATAGATTTCAAAAAATTTTTATTTTTCAGATAGATCTGAAGACTAACTTTTCTAGTTAGTTTGCCAGAAAATTAAAAAAAGGGGGGGGGGATGACTAAGGAAAAAAAAATATAACCATATGTGATTTTTATTTAATTAAAAGAAATACCCAACAAATAAAGGAGGAGAGAATGAAGAGACTACACAGTGTGAAATAAAAGAAAATGTACTATTTCGTATTAGGATCTTAGAAAGAGTAAGAAGATTATACCTTTCAAGGTCACTTAGAGAACAACCAAAAAAGGTAAAGTCATTTTCTATCCAAAAGTAAACTTGGAAAGATAATTCTAGCCATAATAGGTAAAGTCTGAAAAATTACCATGAATTGTGGGAGAGCTAAGCAAATGACAAAAATGACCAATAAAACTCAAACTAACGAAGGCAGACTTGAGTGGTCTTCTTATATAAATGGGTAGTACTTTGCCTGGAATGTAGCTGATGACACAATTATTGATCCAGTTTTAATGATGATGTGGCCAGCTGAACAAAAAAACAAAAATAGTAGCAGCAATAATGAGTCAAAAGTTTATGAGAGCTATTGAGGTCCTATAGAACTGTATTACCCACTACTGCCTGGAATAATATTTACTGTCTTATCTGTTCAAAATGCTTTATACTCCTGAGTAAGTTTCAAAGTAATGAGCTTGTTTCCTTTGAAAATCTTCCAAAAAATTTGAACAAGTCATAGATCTTTGGTGTTTGACCCATGCCTTCTCCTTATTTGTGGTCAGTAAGAAATAATGTAATCCAACCAATATCTCTTACACATTACCAAGTTTTAGGCACTATGCTAGAAGCTTGCAAATCAACACAGAATAAATGGTACTCAAATATTGTTGAGTCTGAACTATTTACATGCCCAACAAACAGGAACATGGTGCTGGAGTTATAAAGGTAGCCCTATCTTTGGATTATAGGAGAGTGGAAAAAACTGACATTAAACAAGCCATCACAACAAAGTGTGAGGATGATAATTCCTTTCCTCCAGACTCAAAATCTAGTGAGGAAAGCAGGCATGCAAACTTAGAGCTAAGGTAAGTGTGACTGAGAGATGCTTAATAGAGAGAAATGAGCTGTGAAACAGAGTGAAGCAAGGCATTAATTCTAACTGAGGACATTCTGAGGGAAGGAGGATTTGAACAGGCTTAGCAAGAAGGATAATGATGGGGGAAGGACATTTGAAACAATGGGACCAAGCACATAAGGGCGCACCTTTTAAAATGACACAGACCAGAGGAAGGATCAGGGGATTTAGGGGAGACGGTCAGAAAGCCATGAGGAGTCTTAAAAGCCAAGCCAAGAAACCTGAGTCTATTCTATAGGCCCGGGAAGGCAGGTAATGCTTTTTGAGTTCAGCAATAATGT
Source organism: Bos javanicus (assembly GCF_032452875.1). NCBI lineage: Eukaryota > Metazoa > Chordata > Mammalia > Artiodactyla > Bovidae > Bos > Bos javanicus. The sequence continues at coordinate 17,289,087 of NC_083871.1, read as the reverse complement.
GATCAGACCTCTGGTTCAGAAAGAAATTTTTGGAAAGCTTTTGTGAACCATTTTAAATACGAGAGAAATGACTAAAAGAACACATACTAAAATAGTCACAAAAGTGATATTTTTGAATGACTACAGGTAATTATACCCATTTGCTTATTGACAATCAACGTGAATGTTGCTGGTATCTTTTAAAGCAAGCAGCAAACTTTTTATGATATACTATATCCATCAATATAAATACACTATTTATTATTACTATTACCTAAATGTAAGAGGTTGAAGGCAAAAAAAAAAAAAACCAAAGCCATATTTAACTTTCAGTATTTAACTTGCAGTATTGATTAAGCCAAAATGCAGCCATTGGTCTTTGGTCAGGACTTTTATTGAAATTGATTTAAAGCCATATATTTCCAGCAGCCAGCAAATGATGGCATTTCCCCGAATATCCTGCAGTCTGGTCCTAGAATAGCACGGTGACTCCTTGAGTTACAGGAAGAAGAGCCAGTTGGATTACAAATCTAGGAAGGGAAGGAGTTTCTCATCACAAAACAGGAAGGCATCAGATAAGCACAAGGGCACTCTGTCTTCATCATGGTTCTAGGGAATCAAGTCCTGACATAATATATTCCAGGGTGACTAGATGTTCCTTCCCAGGGCTCAGTCCCCATTTTAATAAAAGGTGATCTGGATACAACACTGGTGAGGACAAGGATCAGCATCACTTACCTCCCCTGGTACATTACTTGCTCTCTGACGGGGGCAGGGGGAAACAGTAAAGGGAATTCTAAGAGACGTCGTCCTGAAGAATGGGTATCACACACTGAGAATGTTGGTAACTTCAGGGTCACTGGATATACCACCTTGGTGGCATTATTTTAGTTCTTTTCCATTAATGTATTAAGTGATTTTGAAAAAAAAAATTATTCTTGTTATATCTTCTTAGTCTGGTTCCTCTATGACCTAACCCCATGGTAGATTAAAATGTATATACTAGAAAAGAAGTTTGATTATTTTTTAAAGTTAGATAAAAAAAAAAAGAAACACCCAAAGAAGAGGAATGATGGTAACAATATGTAACCATCAGGAAAGAAAAGAATGATCACCATATGGAAAAAAAATACATGGACTGTAGCCCAGCATGTTCCTCTGTCCATGGAATTCTCCAGGCAAGAATACTGGAATGGGTAGCCATTCCTTTCTCCAGAGGGTCTTCCCAACCCAGGGATCCAACCCAAGTCTCCGGCACTGCAGGCAGATTCTTTACTATATATACACACACATACATACATATATATATATACATATATATATATATATCCTTTCCATTAATAAGTGGAATATTTGCATTTGTATGGAGTCTCCTGAAGAGAATAAAGCACTCTATTTATATTATGTGATAACATTTAAATATTCTTTTCTAACCAAAGGTCAAATATAACTCATAAATCATGAGTGGAGAGAAGAATCAATGAAGGCAACCAGCTTAAAGTTAACTTAGGTCTGATTGGCCAGGCCACATAACCTGCACATCTGCCCTAAACATCTGTCTGATCAACCCACCCACCCTGGGGACAGATTCTATAAGCTCCTGCAGGTCAACAAGCCAGGCTGGGTCAGAACAATGGACCTCCCACCTGTCAAACGAATGGCAGAGAAATACAATCTGAAGCCCAGGAACCAGGCCTAAATAGATAGAAAGCCAATACCGCAAGAAACCAACTAGATCAAGCCCTGAGTGAACTGACACATAAAGAGGAAATAAAATGAGCCTTGCAAAATCCTCTGAGCTGGTTTCCAAATGAGCTTTTTACATGGTTTCTCTCCATCCTTGGCATGGGTTTACCAGTATCCACTAGAAGAGCTGACCCAGGAAAAAAATTCCAGGCAGAGGCCCCTGATCAAACATGTACCAGTATATTGCAATTGGTCTTTCTCTTAGTAATTATTGAATGAATCCAACTTTTGAGGACCAAATAAATACATGTTTTTCTTAGCAAGGGAAATGTGCATGTTAGACATACACTCTACCATGCCACTTTCTTCAACTAATATTCCTCTCAAATAGTTCTGGTTCCCCAATTTTTTGTTCTTTTGTTTCATAAGCTCTTTCTTCAGAATGAATCTATTCTAGTATTTGCTTCATTATTATGACTAAAAGATACATAAATGAGCATTAAAGATGGAAATTCTATTTACTAATAAATTAACATGGCCCAGTGGGTAAAGAATCTGCCTGCAATGCAGGAGCCGCAGGAGACACGGATTCAATCCCCGGGTCATAAAGACCCCCTGGAGAAGGAATTGGCAACCCACTCCAGTATTCTTGCCTGAAAAATCCCATGGACAGAGGATCCTGCTGGGTTGTAGTCCAAAGGGTGGCAAAGAGTCGGACACGACTGAGTGACTAAGCACATAGATACCTAACATCAACAACACTTCTCCCCCACAAAAATATTCCTATCACATGAGGGTGAAGTGGGCGCAACTGGATATGAACACGGTTGCTTAAGCACCATTTCAGGTTGTTCTTTTCCTGCTCTATTCACACTAGCCTGCAGAACTAGTGGAGTAAACCAGGTCTTGATCTCTATTTGCGCTCACTGAAATCATTCCTTTGATATGTACCTTAGCCATATGAGGGCTTCCCTGGTCGCTCAGACAGTAAAGAATCTGCCTACAATGCAGGAGACCCAGGTTTAGTCCCTGGGTCGGGAAGATCCCCTGGAGAAGGAAATAGCAATCCGCTCCAGTGTTCTTGCCTGGAGAATTCCATCGACAAAGGAACCTGGCAGACTGCCATGTATCAGAGATGGAAGTGACTGAACTTAGAATTTGACAGGCAGATGAGAGAAGAAAGCATTAAAGACAGAAAGACAAATAAGTGCAAACAGATGTGAGAAATGGAATATTTTCTGCCATATCAGTAAACAAGGACGTCAAAGTCATCAGCAATTGCAGCCCTCTAGTGTGAGCCGATGAACCCTGAGGGAACACAGGAAGGAAAGAGATACCTGTCACCTCACAACCATCAGGCTACAGCCTCTCCCTACAAAGAGCCCCAAGGAAGCTCAGGACGTGAAAAACACGGGATACTGATCCCATATAGCTGAAAGTGCAAGTGTTAGTCGCTCAGTCATGTCTGACTCTGCGTTCCCATGGACTGCAGCCCGCCAGGCTCCTCTGTCCATGGAATTCTCCAGGCAAGAATACTGGAGTGGGTTGCCATTGCCTTATCCAGGGGATCTTCCCGAACCAGGGATGGACCCTGGGTCTCCTGGACTGTAGGCAGATTCTTTACTGCCTGAGACACCAGGGAAGCCCATATAAAGCTGAGGTACATATCAAAGGAATGATTTCAGTGAGCCCAAACTCTTGCATCTTTCCATAGATTAAAAAAAAAAAAAAAAACACTAAATTCCTTAACTTGGGTTATCAGGATTTTTTTAGTTAATAACAATTTTTTTTTATGTTCAGACTACCTGCCCTTTGTTACAAAACTTGTATATAACCTGGCTCCTCCTCTCCTCTCCTCAGAGCAGGGGTTACTGAAGACGCTGTCTCCCGAGCTTGAAGTCCTAAAAATTCCCACCAAATAAAGCATAACTCTCAATTTTTAGGTTGTGAATATTTTTTTAAGTCGACAGATGCTTGCCAAATAGGTGATCCTGAGTTAGAGTGCAGAAAGACAAAAAGGCCGACATAGGTACCATCAGACCATTGTAGGATCATATACTAAGATGGGAACCTCAGGTTTTATTTTGGGGGGCAGTGGGGGACACTACTGTACTTATCAGGCATAGGAGACAAGATGAAACTAGTGAATTATAAAGCTTACTATGATAGCAATATTGAGAATGAGATCAATATGAATGCAACTGGAAGAGGAGGGTACAATAGGAAAGAGGAGAATCCTGAAGGCCAGGACAAAAGCGGTGGCAGGGACTGGTTAAGAAGGTGAGATCACAGAGTGTAACAACAACCGTGACCGTTTCGGCATTCCCTTAGCCTGAATGCTCAACCCCATGCGCCTGTAAAACGTCTTCTTACTCTCAAGGTGCAGCTCAAAGGTTTCTTCTCCCACGAAGCTGTGTATTTGAGAGCGCTCGCTTTGCTCTCCCATAGGCTTCTCTTTGCTCCTCTGTATGTTCAGGTCTCTCAGGATGGCGGTTCTCTTGTTCTCTGTACATCCCCTGCTCAACTAGCATCTGCTTCACCTACACCTACACACAAGACTTATCTTCCTACATACTTATCCTCGCCTCAGCTTAGGAGTATAGATCAGAATGTCTCCCCCTGTTAGCTTATCCAAGTGGTGGTGCCCACTGCTGGTTTCACTGGTAACCCTTGAGCCAACCTGACATCCACTTCCCCCATAACCAGTGGCCTCTCTCCCACCACTACATGGAACAAAGACTGCCACCAAGTCCTACCCACTGTCTGTCGCTGATGGTGGGGTGTAGCCCCAGGCCCTTGCTTCAGAAATGTAAGCTCCTCTTTTAAACCATTGTTTTCTGTTGTGGACTCCAGGCTCTTTCTTTGATCTTGAAGCTGGGCAAGTACAGGCCCTTTAAGGCCTGTGGGATCCAATCCAACATCCTCTTAGGACATTTAGTTCATTCGGCCAGGATCAGAGTCAGCCCTTCCGTGGGCACTGCCTCAGTTACACCACAACCCCCTTGAAAGTGACTCTTTGGCTGATCCTTCCAGCTATTCCCCTTCACCAGACAACATCAGGCACAGTACCTCGCACGTAATAGCTTGGATGATTAAATAACCTGAAATGCCTCAAAGAAACACTTCGTTGGTTTTGCATCACTATAGAGATAACCAAATTACAAAGCTACGAGCAAACATAAAATGATATGGAGCAACTGGGCTAACTTCAGAAGACCCAAACCAAGCTATAGGGAGAAAAAGGAATAACTGGAACATATTTCTTGGTAAGCACTGACATTCGTTTCTTTGTCGAAACATTTCTCTGTGCATCTCCCCGCAAATCACGACAATAGGAACAGAGATCCAAGGCCATTTTACTTGTAAACTGAAAAAACAACTGGCATTGTACACAGATACTTGTGATTCACTGAGAAAAATGTTTACCTCTCCCCTCCTTTCACTTCAACACTCAAATGGAAAAAGAAAGTTCTTTAGCTAGGAATAAACACAAGTCCCTGAGGCTCTCGAAGAGTCTAGTTATGAAGGGAGGTCGGGGGAAGTGGAAAACACAGCAGCTTCTCTCTTTTAATTCTGACTTCACCACCAAGGAAAGGAACTCTGTTTATTTTCCCCAATATTACCGAAGAGGAGATTGACTACTAAGCTATTCATTAACAACTTATCAGGCATTTTGGATCTCATAATTGAGAAGGGGTGAGACACAAAAGGAGAGCCGTCTAGGGCTACTGGCTTCCTAAGAATTCCTCAGTATTAATACCACTCCTCCTAAATCCCTTTGAGGATAGCTGCTTAGACGCTGAGAGAAAATAATTGAACAATTTCATGGTGACATTAAACAGCAGCTCATAATTGACCTCAATATGAATAGCAATAAAGATGGAGAGAATGACATATGCTCTATACAGTAAGCGTGGGCAGGATTCAAATCCTAATGCTTTTAACTCCAGCAAGGAAGGAAAACTGCTTAATAATCATCTGAAGGCTATTTGCTTTCTGTGGCCGAGCTGGCTATTTTCATATCACCTCTGCTAATTGACTGCACTGAAATGATAGGAGCACCATCTGCCTCAAAAGAAATCTCAGATTCGCATTGATCTGGGAATTGACCAATATGGTAATGCCACTTATTTCCTAAAAAGGGCATTTCAACTGGACAAACCAAAGTGAAGCGTTATGCAATTTTCTATATAATCAGCATTAACAGAAGATAAAGAAGGACTGGTTTTCAACTCGGAAAGCATGTGAACAGATACAGAGGTTCTAGCAGCTACTGCCTGTCCTCTGCTTTTATATCTTGGATCTGACTGTGTGAGCAAAGCTATAGGCATTTACTCAGACTGTTCTGGTTCTTCTGTAGACAGCTCTGAAGTCTGGAAGTGCAAATAGAGAGAAGCTGTTTAGTTTTTAACACAGGCTCCCCTGAGTATCTGTCCCCACAAAATAGATCATTCAGAGTCAATTCAGTAGCCCTCTTATCCTCAGGGAATACGTTCTCAGATCCCCAGTGGATGACTGAAACTGTAGATAGTGCTGAACACTATGCTGTGTTTTCCCTATACATACATACATACCTATGACTGAGTGACTAAGCATAGCACATGATAAAGTCTAATTTATAAATTAGTATAGTAAAAGATGAGCAGCAACAACTAATAATAAAATAGAATAATTTAAGTAATAATAGAACAAGGCACTGTAATAAAAGCTATGTAGATGTTATTTTGGAGAAGGCAATGGCACCCGACTCCAGTACTCTTGCCTGGAAAATCCCAAGGACAGAGGAGCCTGGTAGGCTGCAGTCCATGGGGTCACTAAGAGTCAGACATGACTGAGCGACTTCACTTGCACTTTTCACTTTCATGCATTGGAGAAGGAAATGGCAACACACTCCAGTGTTCTTGCCTGGAGAACCCCAGGGATGGGGGAGCCTGGTGGGCTGCCGTCTATGGGGTCGCATACAGTCGGACACGACTGATGCGACTTAGCAGCAGCAGATGTTATTTCTCTCTTTTGTTCTCAAAATATCTTATCACACTGACTCAATGCCTTTTCCATCTTAACCAAGCACTTCCCATGCATGGTGGCCATAATACTGACAATCGGAGGTGCAACAGCAAAACTAGCAAGAATTTCTTTTTCCTTCTTAACAAGTTTAGAAGATTCTTTACTGCAGATCTTAGCAACCTCAGCACACAAACTTTTCTTTCCTTATTAAGTCAAGAACTTTTAACTTTCCACTTAAAGGAAGCACTGTACAGCTTCTCTTTGGTGTTTTCAAACCACCAGCATCATTACTTTTGTGCTTTGGGGCCATTTTTAAGTGAAATGAGGGGTGCTTAACACGAGCCTGTGCTGCTAAGTCGCTTCAGTCGGCTCCAACTCTGTGTGGCCCCATGGACTGTAGCGCTCCAAGCTCTTCTGTACATGGGATTCTCCAGACAAGAATACTGGAGTGGGTTGCTGTGCCTCCTCTAGGAGATCTGGTCCCAACCCAGGGATCAAAAATCCATCTCTTAGGTCTCTTGCATTGGCAGGTGGGTTCTTTACCACTAGCGCCACCTGGGAAGTGCTTGAACTCAAGCACTGCCATACTGAGACAGTTGATCTGATAACCTAGGGGGCTGATAAGTGACTAAAAGGTAGGATAGGCTGGGCAAAGGTATGATTCAAATCCCAGGCAGGATGAAGCAGGAAGGCTGGGGATTTCACCATGTTATTCAGAATGGTTCACAATTTAAAACTTATGAATTATTTGCTTCTTGAATTTTTCATTTAATATTTTCAAACTGCAGTTGGCCATGGGTAACTAAAACCACAGAAAGCAAAATTAAAGATGAGGGGGGATGAGTGTATTTAGAATACTTGTACATTAAAAATTTGTATTAAAGGAAATTCTAGACAAAAAGGAAATATAAAATACTACCAAAGGGACTCAACTAGTAATCATATAACCAAATTCACCATCTTCCCCAAACTGCACTTGTTCTTGTATTCTCTAACACAGATGCTCCACCATCCACTGCTTGCCCACCTCAGAGTTGGTATTTCCCTTGGTTAAATTCCTACCTGTCCCCCTGACTGGTCTCTCACCCACCCCATCTGCCCACCACAAATGTGCCCACCTAAGCAATTTAGCTAACTAACAAATCTGACCCATTAACAGCTGAAGCGCTTTGTGCAATGCTTAGTCGCTCAGTCCTGTCCGACTCTCTGTGACCCCATGGACTGTAGCCCACCAGGCTCCTCCGTCCACGGGGATTCCCCAGGCAAGAATACTGGAGTGGGTTGCCATGCCCTCCTCTAGGGGATCTTCCCAACCCAGGGATCAAACCCTAGGTCTCCTGCATTGCAGGTGGATTCTTTACCATCTGAGCCACTAGGGAAGCCCAAGAATACTGGAGTGGGTAACTTATCACTTCTGCAGGGGATCTTCCAATTCAGGAATAAAACCAGGGTCTCCTGCATTGCAAGTGGACTCTCTGCCAGCTGAGCTACGAGGGAAGCCCTGAGGCCCCTTACTCCAGCTGAAAAGACCGACCTCTGCTGTTTGATGCCGATTTCTTTATTGTTACCTCCTGGCCTCTCCACGTCCTCTAACCCCGTTTAACATTAAACGTCTCCACTACTGAACTACTTGTAGTTGAGTTCATCTTATCATGCCAGGCCTCCTGCACTTGCATGCACTCCTTCCTCAGCTGTGAATGATCAGCTCCACTCGACCCACTTGGAATGGGTGGGTCACTGGCTCTGTAAATTCCTTCCACAAAAACACCCCCATACACAATATTAGCAGTTCTTTTTTGGTAGTATTCCTGCATCTTGTGCACAGTTCTTTGACTGCATTTATCCTACCATATTATGAACACATGCTTCCTGTTCTCCTCTACAAAATGGTGAGCTCTTCAAGTGCTTCTCCTAAACTGAAGCAATGATGAGAAACATGGGCTCTGGAGCTCTCTGATTTCAAATCCTGGCACCACTCTTCACCTGATCTCTCTTGTGACTCAGTGACTTCAACTGTAAAACGAGGATCAGGACAATATATACCTTAGAGAGCTGTTGTGAAGATTAGAAAATCTAATTTCTGTATAGCATAGTCAATGCTTAATGAATGTTATTTATCAGAATGAAAAGTCAGTGGCGTTCATATTGCAGTTCCAGTGGACACATGGTAAAAATCCAGAAATGATAGTTGAACTGGACTGTGTAACCTGACTTGAGGAGAAATTGTAAAGTTCATTCTAACAGAAATACTCTGGCAGTGGTAGATAATAGATTCTGTGAGCCATTTAAGCAGGAACATTCTTTCAAGAGCCCTGATATCTACATGTCTTCATTAACTCCTTCCAGTATTGCTATTCTTTTAAAATTCTGATTCTCAAGCATGTTCATCCTTTCTAGAGTCTTATTTTGGTCCCAAAATGGTCTTTCTTGGCCTGAACAGAACTTCCCCAGGTACAATAGAAAGAGCTAATGAGCTTTCTTGCTTATTCTTCAGGAAACAACTTCCCAATCTCAACTTTACTGCTCACATTGAAAAAACACAATTTTACTAGTCTTTAACTTTACTTAATGTTATATCATTATATCAAAGGAATAATACAAGATCCCCAGAAAATCTATGTAACGTGCAAGTGAATATACATACATACCATTTGTCTTTCCTGTGATATGCACAATAGACATGTCAAACTTATAAACTAACATTTTTAAGTTTTGAGTCTTCAGTTCAGTTCAGTTCAGTCACTCAGTTGTGTCCGACTCTTTGCAACCCCATTGAGTGAAGCACATCAGGCTTCCCTGTCCATCACCAACTCCCAGAGTCCTCTGACTCATGTTCATTGAGTCGGTGATATCATCCAACCATCTCATCCTCTGTCATCCCCTTCTCTTCCCACTTCAATCTTTTCCAGCATCAGGGTCTTTTCCAATGAGTCAGCTCTTCACATCCAGAAAAGGTAATGGCAACCCACTCCAGTACTCTTACCTGGAAAATCCCATGGATGCGGGGCCTGGTAAGCTGAAGTCCATGGGGTCACTAGGAGTCAGACACGACTGAGCGACTTCACTTTCACTTTTCACTTTCATGCATTGGAGAAGGAAATGGCAAACCACTCCAGTGTTCTTGCCTGGAGAATCCTAGGGATGGGGGAGCCTGGTGGGCTGCCGTCTAAGGAGTCCCACAGAGTCAGACACGACTGAAGCAACTTAGCAGCAGCAGCAGCAGCTCTTTACATCAGGTGGCCAAAGTATTGGAGCTTCAGCTCCAGCATCAGTCCTTCCAATGAATATCCAGGACTGACTTCCTTTAGGATGGACTGGTTGGATCTCCTTGCAGTCCAAGGGACTCTCAAGAGTCTTCTCCAACACCACAGTTCAAAAGCATCAATTCTTCAGCGCTCAGCTTTCTTTATGGTCCAACTCTCACATCCATACATGACTACTGGAAAAACCATAGCTTTGACTACATGGATCTTTGTTGGCAAAGTAATGTCTCTGCTTTTTAATACACTGTCTAGGTTGGTCATAGCTTTTCTTCCAAGCAGCAAGTGTCTTTTAATTTCATAGCTGCAGTCAACATCTGCAGTGATTTTGGAGCCAAAGAAAATAAAATCTGTCACTGTTTCCACTGTTTCAAACTGTGGAAAGTTCCAGCATTAGAAACTGAATTTTACTAAAATACTTTCCAAAGAAATACCAGCAGATGAAATCAATATCTTATAACCAATTACCAAGTTATAATCACAGTGTTTATAGCTTTCCTCAATATAGATTAAATTAAGAAGTCTCTATATACACCAGAAAGGAAAGTGAAGTTGCTCAGTTGTGTCCAACTCTTTGTGATACATGGACTGTAGCCTACCAGGCTCCTCCATCAGTGGGATTTTCCAGGCAAGAGTAGTGGAGTGGATTGCCATTTCCTTCTCCAGGGGATCTTCCCAACCCAGGGATCAAACCCAGGTCTCCCGTATTGTAGGCAGATGCTTTTACCATCTGAGCCACCAAATTATTTCCAAATGGCTATCATTTTTCAACATCTTAACTTGTGGTAAACATGACTTTAACATCCACTTTTTTTCTCAAGTCAAAAATAAGTTGTTTTATTTGTAAATCCAGTCACATTTTAAATGTACTAAAATATAGTTCATGCATCTTTAAATTCATATTTGCCTTTATTTCATATTTTCTTATACTGGGATTTCTCAAAATTAGATAACCCTAAGTTCTTAAAATTGAAGCTTCCTTTTTTTACCACAAGAAAACTTACTACCATTACAGATATGTGTACTTCCAAGAAGACTGTGGCACCCTTATGGCAGAAAGCGAAGAAGAACTAAAGAGCCTCTTGATGAAAGTGAAAGAGGAGAGTTACAAAGTTGGCTTAAAGTTCAACATTCAGAAAACTAAGGTCATGGCATCTGGTCCCATCACTTCATGGCAAATAGATGGGGAAACAGTGGAAACAGTGACAGATTTTATTTTGGAGGGCTCCAAAATCACTGCAAATGGTGACTGTAGCCATGAAATTAAAAGACACTTATTCCTTGGAAGAAAAGTTATGACCAATCTAGAGCGCATATTAAAAAGCAGAGACATTACTTTGGCAACAAAGGTCCATCTAGTCAAGGCTATGGTTTTTCCAGTAGTCACGTATGGATGTGAGAGTTGGACTAAACAGAAAGCTGAGCACTGAAAAATTGATCCTTTTGAACTGTGGTGTTGGAGAAGACTCTTGAGAGTCCCTTGGACTGCAAGGAGACCCAATCAATCAGTCCATCCTAAAGGAAGTCAGTCCTGGATATTCATTGGAAGGACTGATGCTGGAGCTGAAGTGCCAATACTTTGGCCACCTGATGCAACCAGCTGACTCATTTGAAAAGACCCAGATGCTGCAAAAGATTGAAAGCAGGAGGAGAAGGGGATGACAGAGGATGAGATGGTTGGATGGCATCACTGACTCAATGGACATGAGTTTGAGTAAACTCCAGGAGTTGGTGATAGACAGGGAAGCCTGGTGTGCTGCATTCCATGGGATTGCAGAGAGTTGGACACGAATGAGCGACTGAACTGAACTGAAGAAGATTGTGATGATGTTGCAATTAAAAAATTGTGGCCAAATAATCCCACAGAGTAACCTTGAAATTCTACTTAATGGTGTCTAAGTTAAAAGTTTGGTTTTGTTAATCTAGGTACCTTTCAGGTTCTTGAACCCTCAAGTCTTACCTAGGCTAGCTCTTCTTTGCTTCCTGTCTTGATAATTAATGGAAATACACACTCAGCCTGCAGCAAATTCAGGAATTTTATTCCCCATGAAAACCTTGTGAAAAGGTTGTTCCTCCACAAGACAATAATTTGTTTAAATCTGAAGTGCCAGTTGGAAGCAGCATTGATCTTTGGGGACACCAGCACTCTATCAAGTACACTATTCCTTCACCAAATCACAGGAAAGTTAAGTCAACTTCCAAAGAAGTATAACTTGCTACCAATTCTCGCTTGAGAAGACTCGCTGAGGCCAAACCAACTTCATCTCTCTTCCCTTCAGTCCTTGCTATCATTTCGTGGAAATCGGCTGCTGAGGTCAGAATCTACTCACTTTATTTTCTTCAAGGCCTTGTCCCACAAACAAGCAAAAAGGAATGCATTTTTCAACCTTGAACGGCTGTTTTATAGGCATATAGACTGTGCATCTATAGTGCTAAAGTAACTGTAGTTAAGAAAATATACTTTCTTTGTTTCCAGATTTCTAAGCAGGGTGCTGTTAACTTCCTTATCCAGCTGTTCAACGCAGTAATCTTCCCCAGCTGTTTACCATTTTCAACAATAACATACTCCTGCATGTATGAAATATAGGAAACTTCAAAAGCAGATCTTTCATATCTCCATCCAGAACAAACATAAAAAAATACTTCCTCTTTCTGCAAATACCAGAAAGTTCAAGAGACTTATTTTAAAACCCCTGTAGCCTGTGTGTGCATCATTTCATTTTTATCCTCTTAGGCTTACATTTGGGGTTCTCTGGTGGCTCAGTGGTCAAGAATCTGCTGTCAGTGCAGGAGACACAGTTTCGAATCTTCCCTGGGTTGGGAAGATCCTCTGGAGAAGGAAATGACAACCTGCTCCATTATCCTTGCCTGGGGAATTCCATGGACAGAGGGTGTGGGCTGCTACAGTCCATGGGGTCGCAAAGAGTTGGACATGATTGAGCACACACACTTACATTTACCATTCAAGCAAATGTGGAGGTAGAGAGGATAGTCTGGTAAAAATATGCCTCTAGTGGGAGATAGTCTTTAGAGATCTTGAAGAAGTCCTGTCTCAGAGGAACCCTTTTAAAAGAAATTCCCTGAACTAGTGGATTTCCAAATTTGTTGCCATCATACCCTCCAAAATAATTTTGAAACACTGTTATCTACTCACACATTTTTAAGCTGACAGCTTAAAATTTTATCATAAGCTGAAATGTTTCTAAAAGATAGCTATGACAAACCTAGATAGTGTATTAAAAAGCAGAGACATCATTTTGCCAACAAAGGTCTGTATAGTCAAAGCTATGGTTTTTCCAGTAGTTATGTACGGGTGTGAGAATTGGACTATAACGAAGGCTGAGCACCAAAGAACTGATGCTTTCAAACTGTGGTGCTGGAGAAGACTTTTGAGAGTCCCTTGGACAAAGGAGATAAAACCAGTCAATCCTAAAGGAAATCAACCCTGAATATTCATTGGAAGGACTGATGCTGAAGCTGAAGCTCCAATAAGAGCCTACTCATTGGAAAGAACCCTAATTGGGAAAGATTGAGAACAAGAGGAGAAGGCGGTGACAGAGGATGAGATGGCTGGATGGCATCATCAACTCAGTGGACATGAGTTTGAGCAAACTCCGGGAGACAGCGAAGAACAGGGGAAGCCCAGCGTGCTGCAGTCCATGGAGTCACAAAGAGTTGGGCACAACTGGGAGACTCAACAACAACAAAATGTACTCTGGCATGTGATATATTGTATATCTGCTTTAAATATATTTTCTACCAAATACTCAATACTCTGTATTTTAGGTCTTTTGATTTATAGAAAATGTCTGCATAACCAGTACCTTACATAACAAAGCTAATATCTCAACTTGTAACTCAATAACAAGTAAAATGAAAAAAGAAGTCAGTTCTCATTGATAAAAGAATGTTATATCCTACATGTGAATACATCTTTGTGACAATTTTGTCACATCTGAATTTTAATTTTAAGGTGATTTTAAGGGAGAGAGATGGAGAGACAGAGACAGCAAGGCAGACTGTCTACCTACGTATTATTTAACGATTACAAATCATTTCAAGCATTTTCCATTTATTTACTCATTTTTCAGGTTCTAAAAGCTCCTACATTCACCTTTAATTGACTCCACAGGCACAATTTCAAAACAAGAAATTAAAGAAATCCCCCATGGTTTAGCGGACTAAAGGGCAATTTATTCCACAAAGGAAGAGAAATCAACTTTTTTGTGTTTTACAAGATTTGCATGTGAAAACGAATAAAATGACACTAATTCTACAAATGTGACATGAGAGTTGCACCTAGAATTTTAATCATTTTTCTAATCAGTCTTCAGGGCAGCAATTTAGAGGACTAAATTATGTGGGCAATAGAAATAACAATTGCTATGTATTCCCCCAAATCCTACAGTTCTGAATTGCTTTCAAATAAACCATTTGAAGGACGGTTAAGCCATTTTTGAATACCTGCTACAACAAGCCCATCATTGCTGTAGAGGGAAATAAGACAAATAGAAGAATGTCTTCCTCTGAGAAACATGCAGTCTGGTTGGGGAACAGGATATACACACCAGAAACAATTAGGGAATCATTCCATAAACCCAACAGAACTGTTAATGCTATGAGGCATTTGGATTAAAAATATGGAACTTGTAATCTATCAGGCCTGAGACTCAATTCTGGTTATAAATTACTTCTCACTGATCTCAGCTTCCTTGTCAATTAAATGGAAACAATCAGGAGGACATGGATAGGCAAGTTACAGCCCATGGACCAAAGCCTGCCCAGAGCCTGTTTTTGCATGAGCACTGAGCTAAGAATAGTTTTCACAGTTTTAAATGGTTAAATAAGTTTTTTTTAAAGAATATTTGATAATATTTTTAAATATATAAAATTCAAATTTTAGTGTCCAGAAATAAAGTTTTATCAGAACACAGCCAGACATTTATTTACATATTGTGTAGAGAGGCTTTTGTGTTAAAATAGCAAAGTTTAATATGCAACAGAGGTCATATGTCCTACAAAGTCTATAGTATTTTCTACCAGGCCCTTTATACAAAAATTTGCCAAGACATTTGTTGTAGAGAATTAAGAGAAATAACATTAATGAAATGATTAACACAAAACCTAGCATATAAGCACTCAACAAATAGTAAATATTATGATTCTTTTGTAAGAAGCTTTAATTTGAACCAAATGTACAATTTCAAAAAACAACTCTTTTTCTATTTATGAGAGACTTATTATTATGAAATACTACACATACAAAAACTACATAAAGGCTTAATTCCCACTCATACAGTGACTGATTTGATATAATACATAATAAAATACTTTTAAAACCAGAATGCACAAAGTACTGCATAGTTTGATCACTAACTCATTAGTTGATAAGCAAAAGTAAACAAGGCTACAAAAGACATGACTAACTCATTGAGTAATTGACCATTAAAATTCTTTCAGAAAATGGAAATTTTGAATGGTCTAACCCATAACCATGCAGACACAGACAGAGCCTGTCATGCATGCATGGCAGAGAAGTAACTGCCAGAGGAATCACTGCTTTATTTTCTACTTCATAACATCTGAGCGAATGGAGACTCCATTCTTCAAGCTCTTTTCCACCTCAGGACTCTCACACATGACATTCCATCTGCTAAGGACACTCTTCCCTCTACTCATCCCGGGCTCTCTTTTCCCACCATCAAGTCTTCCCTTAAATATCACTCCCTCCATCACTCTATCCTAACATCACCTTTATTTCCTTCATAGATAATTTATAGTTGTATATTTAGGGAGAAAACTGCTTATGATTATCTGTCTCATCCACTAGATTCTGAACTCCAAGAAAAAAGCTATACAATCTGTTTCTGTGGTCATTATATGCCTGGCTCCTGGAAAACTGAAAGGTGACAATTACTACCTGGTGAATAAATGTGTGTAA
The DNA here is from genome assembly GCF_032452875.1 of Bos javanicus. Lineage (NCBI taxonomy): Eukaryota > Metazoa > Chordata > Mammalia > Artiodactyla > Bovidae > Bos > Bos javanicus. Next base: position 17,273,214 of record NC_083871.1, on the reverse strand, counting down.
CCCTGGAAGTCACCTTTAAAAGACAACTTGTCCTCAAACATAATGAAATGCGACAGAAGGTACTATGAGAAAAAAGAAAAAAAGCAGCCTGTTTATTCTTTCTTTCAATCCAGAATCAGAAAAATACAATGTTTGTTAGTTGTTAGCAAAGTTTCAAAATAGACAAAACTATTCTGAGTACCTGCTATATTCAAGACACAATTCTAGACACCAGACAAAGATAACTTTTACAAGCTAAAATGCTGACTCCAGAAGCTCACAGGACAAACATAAAATTCTGATACAAGGCAGACTTTGGAAATCACAATAATGGAAGCACAAAATGTTACAGGGTTAAGGGAGAAGAAGGATACGAGTTTTGGCTGGAGAGATACGGAAAGTGTTCTTGGAGAATACAAGAGCTAATCTGGATTTTAAAGCATTATTAAAACTTCAAAAGGCAATTAGGAGGAACAGCATGCTTTCAGTCCAACTTGAGAAAAGACACATTTGGGAAAACTACGGAATGTGTTTAGTACCTTCTTCACCATTTTAGTCTACTAAGGAGTAGTGATGGTTAAAAACATGGTTTCTAGAATCAAACAGTTTGAGTACAAATCCTAAATTCACCATTTATTATCTGTGTAACTGAGTAAATTACCTCTTCAAGGCTCAGTTTTCTCAACAGAGAAATGGGAATAATCATACTAACCTCTAGTCATTCTTGAGAAGGTCGTTTAAGATGAAACACAGTTTTTATCTCATGGTGACAGTCTGTGCCTGCCTTTATCCTCATTGTCCTTATTATCTTTCCTTAGTACCTTACTATGAGAAATACTGCCCTGTTTCTTTTTTTTTCCTTTTTGCTTCCCTCATGCTATTCTGAACTAAGCGATTCCCTGGCAGCAAATTAAACATTTCTGAAACAGCGTGAGCACTTTAAAACTCTGGGGGTGCCATTGTGTACAGAAGCAATACCTAATTGAATAGTAGCCTAATAGCCTCAGAAAGCTGTTGCAATTTTAAAAAAAAAAAAAAGAGAGAAAAGCTGATTTAAAAATAGGAACAATTCAAGCAGTGAGAGAATGAGCTTTATGAGTGGCCTTGACATTCTTCCTCAACACTTTTTTTAAAAAGACCGAAAAGATCTAGCAAAAAGTAAAATAAATATATAAATCCACAGTGCTCACCAATTCAATACAATCAGAGTCAATTACTATGAACAGAGGTTCACATCCCTTGGAAAATCATTGATGAGGGCAAGGAAGATCTAAGCTAAAATAAATACACCAAGTCAAAGAATTAATGTTTCCAAAAGGTAAAATGTTTTTAACATCTTTTATCCGCACCCTCCCCTACCCAGAACACATTAAGGTTTTGCAAGAAAATATATGACCTTAGTCTCAGGATGTTAAACTACTGTTTTCTTGGAACAGGACAGGAACTGAATGTATATGAAAAGAGATGTCTACTTGACATTGGTGAAGGTTCTGATCTTGCCACTAAGTACCAGCTTTAGGAAGAATTTCCACTGGGAAGTGGAGCAGCATCTAAAAACCGTTTGGCTGACCTGCTGTCTTATAAAGCTTAGGTGCAGCCTCAACTGGAAGCAGAGGGACTCGAACTAGCATTTGGCTAATGATACTAATACAAGTCCTTGCGTGGTGGCCTACAGAGGGGTGTTGACTTTTTGGGAAGGAAGAACTGAAGGATCCTGGATGCAAAGTTACATATTTAAACCCACTGCAATATTTGTCTCTCTAGTGAAGCTAGATACAAAACCTCAGCTGCCCTGAAATGTCATTTTAGTGTTATGATCCAAGCTTTTTTCCAACATAGTCAGTCTCCAACCACGAAAAGTGCAGACTTAAGGTTGGGTCAAGCCTTCAGGTTTACCGCCACCTGTCAGGGCCTCTCAGTGCCACCCAATAGCACTTTCTGCTATGATGGAAATGTTCTATACCTCTACCATCCAATATAATGGCCTCCATCCCTGGCTTTTGGGCACCTGAAATATGACTAGGGCAACAGGAACTGTATTTTTATTTTGCTTAATTTTAAAGTAAAATAGACACGTGGCTGGTAGCTACTTATTGGACAGCACAGCTGGAATGCTAACCCTGCCATCCAGTACCATCGTCCTTTCTACCAATGTATTCTTTAACAGTTCCCAGCCAGCTTCAGTTTCACATTGTGTTGAAGATTAAGTACTTCTTCACCAACTTCTCTTCAGATTATGACTTTTGGCCTTTTCTGACTCATTGACCTGTCCTGTTTGTGTGACCCATGCTGCCATGTCCTGCCCCCAGAGTCCAGTGCCCGGCCTCGCCTTTGCTGAGAATGGGCTGGTCTTGGTACTCTGTCTGGTGTATACTCGCTCAGAAACAATCTTCCTCCATCTCCTGTTTTTAGCAAGATTTCACCCACACGGCCCTCAGCTATCTTCTCTTGGCTACTGGTGAACACAGCTACTTTCCCCCTGTGGACAGAGTTACACTTTAGGAGAACCAATATTGCACTCATACAAAATTATAATTTCCAGAAGTTGTGCTCTTAAACCTTACACTCCGTGGCTTAATATAATAGAAATGGTCAAGCCTGCCAAACAAAGATAGTTCATCTCCACCTCTAATTCTCTGCTTCCCAGATTCTATTTTAGGCATCTCTTCTCATATTATACTTTAAGATTAGTCCCCCCTTTTCTACTATTCATCTATAGTCTGCTTTCCACAGCCCAGAACAGAGGAAAAATATTTCAGAAATTAAATTTTCTTTTTCTAAAGGTCAGTTATCCAGGTGTGAAAGCAGGCAAACTTTATTCCACCAGCAACTGTTTTGAATCATTTTTTTCTGCGCTGATAACAACACACTGCTTTATTCTAAATTACAAACACAAACAGCCTAGATATTTTCCCTATGAATTTCTATTTAATGCTAGTATGTAAAGGGATAAAAAGAAAATGTATGTAAAATAGATGTAAATGTATGTAAAATGTATGTTAAATGTATGTAAAAAGAAATGCATGTAAATAAACTGTATATCTATCAAGTGTTATTTCTATAAACAATGAAGGGCCAGAATGCTCTGAACTTTTATGATCTTAAAACAGCATTTTAACTACCCCTCCCCTGTTTCTCTATACTTTAAGCCAAGTGTAATTTTATAAATGTATTTGAAACCAATTAGGGGAGAGTGTATATAGTTTTTATATTATATTAGTCCAGATATACAGGAACAGACCCCAATCACCATGCATGTGCCAGGTGATGCCATCCAAAATTAATTGGGCATATAACCCACCTCAAACCAATCAGACATGGTTTTGAGCTAGAACTAAAGGAAGAGAGCTGGTCCTTCTATGGAGGGCTGCAGGTTATCAGGCCTGACAGCCTTCAGCAGCCACATTCTCCACCATGTAGAGGCCAACATGCTAAGAGAAGCAGAAATACAATTCCTTTTTTCCTCCTGTCCCAAGGCCTAGTTTTTCTCTCCTTGCTTTACATTGGACATCTTAGTACAGGTCCAGTAGATTCCCTCTTTCCTGAGTTAGTTCAAGTAATCTTTCTGCTATTTGATTCCAATGATATCAATCAATACAATATTTTTAACAAATTTTAAAGTCACCCCTGAATAAATGCAATGTTGTGGATAAGAATTAGAATTATATATGCAAACTCAGAAAATTAAACATGAAGGATGCCCAAGCAACTACATAAATGTGTGTGTATACATATATAATGTTTTATAAATATATTAAAGTTTATGAGAAATACAGCCCTTGAGATACAACTAGGCAATGAAAAGAATGTCATTTTGAATTCTCTGTATTCTGAAACTGTATATCACTAAAGATAATAAAGAATAGAATTTTTAAAGTATAAATAGTATGACCTGTTTTATAAAATTATTTCATATTATCTACCAAATATCTATTCATCCATTGATTTATATATTCATAGAGGATTGCCTGATATTTATATAATGTCAAAAATGATCTTTTTTCTAAGGGCTATATTATTACCTGGTATTTTATTTTTTCCTTCAAAGTCTTATGAATTAAAATTCACAAGTCAAGTCAGCTGACATATCTTATCCCAGACATGTCAAACATAACTACATGTGTATGAATGCATAAAAGCAAGAGAGAAAAACTTTCTAACCCAAGGAAAGAACCAGGGACTGCTCCATCAAGAATGCAACAGGTTAAAAAAAAAGAAAAAGATTGGAAGGTCACGACTTTTATTCTAAGACAAATTTTCAACTTATAATATGTAAAGCTTTTGCACCATATATTTCTATTCATTATTCTCTTAACATGTATTCATACTCCTGGAATTTGTGGTCATGTTCTTCTTTGATTCATTTTCTGTTTAACTTGTATCTACCCTTCAAGAATAAACAAAACTTATATCATCCTTGGAATCTTCTCTGACCATCTCAATACCCAGGAACCTCATTTCCTCTTGGACACCATAGTCCTTTAGTCCTTATCTGCATTCCAGCAATGGGACTCTCAGACATGACATAGAATTTCATTCATTAAGTTTCTATGAATCAATCCTGCATTTCAAACTAAACTATTTACTTCTCTGAAGTCAGAATTCAATTCTTAAACCCAGTTGCACCACAGCCTTCCTCCACAACTTTCTTCCCTCCAGTCTCACCTTCTGGGGCTATAGTAATTTCTCAAACACAATGTTTGGGGATCGGAATTTTCAGTGCTTCAGGTTTCTCATTGTTAGGGGATTGAAATGTTATTTTAGTCAACTAATTCCATTTTTACTTAATCAACTAAAATAGGGTATGTCCACTCAGACTTTCTATGTTACTATATTTCTCCATCTCTGTAGCATACTCTATGCCAAATCGTTCCATAATAAATGGCAATGTGACAATGTCTATTCCACACTGAGCTTCCTGAATTATTACCCCAAATATCCCCATGGAATATGGAAAAAATATTTGAAGAAGAATCAGTTTTATGACTTCAGGCAAGCATCTACCTAGACAGGTCAAAAAGTAGTCATTTCTGAAGCTCAACAAAATGCTCCTGATAAAATTGTGGCACTGTCACAAATTGCAAATTGGCACAAAAAAAGAATCTGAAAAGATTGCCAAGGCTGGCAGTCTGCCTGCCCTGCCCAATCACTTAAGAGAGTAACACCAACTAATTGTAAGTGCTCCAACATATGCGAGGCACACTCATCCTTTTATTTTTAAAACACAAAAGCAGCTTCTTGAAATAAACCAGTCCAGCCAAAGCATGTCACATTGCCAGAATGAGGGCGAGAATGAAAATAGATTCACAAAACTGATGTAAGCTTTAAGGCTTCATAGACGCTGGGGTCAGATGAAAGAGGGGCAGGATTGGAGCACACTCACCTGGTTCCAAAGACTCTCTCTGCACTGGTTATGACCTACCCAGGGATGAACATATCAAATTTTACTGAAACAACCGAGTTACTCCATAAGAAGTTCTGTGTTTTATGAAAACCCCAATTCAAGATCCCTAATGAAGGATTGTTTGCAGCAGAAACACAAAGCTAAGTGATCTCCCCACCCATGGGGCAGAGTAAGCATGCCTTATTTAGACACCAGAGGTAGAAATGGGCAGCAATATATTGAAGAGGCACGCATACTTACATATTCTAAAAACACAAAAGAAAGAGAGATATTGAAGTATAAGTAGTCCAGCTGAAGTATCTCATGTTACTGGAAATGGAATGATTTTACAGAATCACATCATTGATATTTACCAATAAAAGGGGATCTATAAAAATATTGTGTAGATCTATTCTCTAGATTTTGGACACTACTGACATATCTGATATAGAAAAGCAATCAAAATTCAAAATGATAAAAATTTCTTATGCACAGAGTAGCCTTAAGTCCATTTTAAGGTTTTGTTTTTATTTTTTTAATGTATAAAGAGTCATAAATTGTACTGCTTACCTAAGCAGTTCCTATACAGTCAGTCTAAAGACACCAAAATGAGCTAGAGAAATATTTAAAGATCCAAAGAAACCAATGCAAGATCATAAGTAACGGGAAATGGCCACTGAGATAAACAACAATTTAAAGTGAGCTACCTTGACCACAACAGAATTATAAAATGAACTGGATGATAAAAAGATCCACACAAACAGCTTTGGACCCTAAGGACAGTGTCCATTCTGATCCCAAAGATTCCACTTGGAATCAGTGGCTAAAGATGTCACAAACGCATTTGAACAAGTCCTCAGAACCCATATTTTCATGTCACTTTATCCCTCTATGATAGAAATCAATACTTTGTCTTGAGTTAGGCTTCTGGGTGTGTGTCTCTGTGTGTGAATGTTTGGCTAACTGGATCCTGACCTCTTCTAAGACATCTCATTTACCCTTGGTCCCCTCAGGAAACCTAAAGTAACAACTTGCATATAATAAAAATATGAATGCATAATTGTTAAATCAGGTAAAACTAACTTGTTCTGTTGAAGAAAGCTTGTAAGGAAAGAAGGAAATCTAACCTATTCTGAGCTCCAAAAGTCACTGGGGCACAAAGTTACTGATGCTGTGATATAATATTTTAGCTTTCACAACCTAAAAGGTTCTAAGCACGGAGGTTAAGAGTACAGACTCTGGAGTCTGCCTACGGCCAAACCTGGCTCCACTTTCCAGCTGTATGCACTTCAGCAGGTTTTTGCAACCTCTCAGTGCCTCAGTGTAATAATACATAAAGTGAGGATAATAATAACTACCTCACAGACTTGCTATGAATATTGATTGAGTTCATACATGTAAAGCACATGAAACAGCACCCAATGCAGAGTTATAGATGAAGAAAAGTTAACTTATTTACTTGTTAACAGTTTTAGGGGGTTGTCCGAGACAGTGCCAATAACTGCATTCTGACTGCCTGCCATTAGCAACGGGAAGCTTGAACGCTTCATCCCATCTCTGCAGGAGAGATCCACGACCAGGCCATGTAGCGTGAAATAACTTCCTCTCCACTGCCTCTTAAAGGAGTCTCAACAGGAGATAAAGAAAGAACCGGATGGGGCTACCTTCCTCCTCGTCCTTTGTCAAGTCCTGGCCATCTGGCAAATGTCTGGGAACCATTGTCACTGCACTTGTTGCTCTGGCTCCTCCCAGACTTGCTCTTCTATCCCTTGGCTCAATACCTTCTCAGAAAAAGGGAGTGTTGCATCCTTCCCCAGGATAATGCAAACCCCAATTCCATCACCAAGTTTGGTGCAACACACAAACTGAAACACTCGGCAGTCCAATCTCTCCATCTGCAAAATGGGGATAATAATAATAATAACTGAAAACATGTATTGAATGCTTAGAGTCTATTGAGCACTGACTTTACATCATTTAAAATTCACACAATCATACGGTTATAGGTACTGTTAGTACCCAAGCTTTACCTATACATAAGGAAGCTGCTTTATGGATAAGTCATGTAACTTGTCCAAGGCCACATGGCTGATAAATTGCAGCATCAGGATTCAAATTCAGACACTCTTATAGCAGAGCCTATAAACCACTGCACAATGCCTGGCAATGCCAATGCTCTGTGAATGCCAGGTCTCTGCATCCAGTCTGGGAAGTCACAATAAACCTGGTTACTGGAAGACAATATAGACGTCAGTACAGGAGTCCTCCTTATATTCCTGTGGCTAAGTTAGCCTCTAGTCTCAACCTGAACAGATTCTTAAGCATGACTTCCATGCTCTTCATGGATTTTCCCTACTTATCCTTTCAGTGCCATTTCTCAACATCTCCATCCCCACCCTTAGTAACAGCGTCTCCCAATGCCATGACCACTGAACTTCATCCCATCTGCACGAACTTCTCTCAAAACCTTTATAAATGTATGTTGATCCAATCATCTGTGTTCCATATCTCTTCAGTTTACCACTGTCTGCTTTGAACCTTCTGCTTAGCTCCATTTCGCCTGACTCTCTAGTAAACATTTAGTTTAACAGGCATTTCTCTGTGGAGTCTCTTTTGATCTCTTCCCAACCTTCCCCCCAAAGAAACTGAGTGTTACTTCTGTGTCCTCCAGCTCCCTACAGTTTCCTATTACGGCTCTTAATACACTAGATGGCAATGGTATATTTCACACCTGTGTTTCCTTCTAGACTCTAAGCTCTGTGAGTCTAGCATGTCACATGTCATGCTAGCAATTATCATTGCTTCCCCCAAGGCTCGATACACATATGTCTTTTTGTTGTTTTTTTCAGTCACTCAGTCATGTTCAACTCTTTGCAGCCCCATGAATTGTAGCATGCCAGGTTTCACTGTCCCTCATTATCTCCTGGAGTTTGCCCAAGTTCATGTGCATTGAATTGGTGATGCTATCCAACCATCTCATCTTCTGCCACCCTCTTCTCCTTTTGCCTTCAATCTTTCCCAGAATCAGGGTCTTATACAACATGTCTTTAATATATATTTATTAAAAGGAAGGAAGAAAGGGAATGAGAAAAGAAGAATATAAACTATTCGCTTGCTCCTCTTTCAGTAGTCATATATGGGTGTGAGAGTTGGACTATAAAGAAAGCTGAGCACTGAAGAATTGATGCTTTTGAACTGTGGTGTTGGAGAAGACTCTTGAGAGTCTCTTGGACTGCAAGGAGATCCAACCAGTCCATCCTAAAGGAGATCAGTCCTGAGTGTTCATTGGAAGGACTGATGTTGAAGCTGAAACTCCAATACTTTAGCCACCTGATGCAAAGAGCTGACTCATTTGAAAAGACCCTGATGCTGCAAAAGACTGAGGGCGGGAGAAGGGGCTGACAGAGGATGAGATGGTTGGATGGCATCACCGACTCAATGGACATGAGTTTGGGTAAATTCCAGGAGATGGTAATGGACAGGGAGGCCTGGCATGCTGCAGTCTAAAGGGTCGCAAAGAGTCTGACACAACTGAGCGATTGAACGGAACTGAACTGAACTTCCATCCTAACTCCTCTATAGAGAAAATTTCAATAAACCTGGAGCATTCCAGGATGTTTGGCCCAAAATGTCTATAATTGCAGAGGTAGAAGGTGAATGCCATTTGGTCCTTTTCCTGCTCAAGGGTTTGGGAGTCCTCAGAAGTGAAGATATCAGAAACCCTAGAGGACTGGATGGATGGATGGTTAGGTTAAGCAAACAAACACCTCCAAATGAAAAGGAAAATGCCAAGACTATAAGAATATAGCTTCATCTGCCAGGTGCCAGAACATAAAATATTTCACTGCTAGAAGGACAAAAGCTTGAAGAAGAGAGTTTCCCTAAATGGTCCAAAAGGAATTTAATTTGTTGAGAAGCCTCACAGGGCCCAGTATCAAGCACAGCTACTTGTCTCCCTCCCCACAAGAAGGGGAAAAAAAATGACCAACACAAATCAGCCTGCCTGAATAGAGCCGATTCAGCTTGGATGTCAGGAAACTTCACTCAAATGCCAATCACCGGAATTCTAAGCTTTCCAGAGGTTTGGCTGGACCACTGCCAGTCAGTACTATGACTGATATCTTTTTCTTCAGACATCGCAACATTCAAAAATAAAAGGAAAATATGTTCAGCTGCTGTCTCTTCAGCAGCTTTGCAATTTTCCAAGGATCAGCCCCGCTCCTATTCTCACTCCCCTAATCTCCAGGCCAAGTAATAGCTTCTCCTTGACTAGGGGAGCAATCTCTTGTTAGTATTTCAAGAACCCTTGGTTTCCTAATGTTTTCCTGCCAGGAATAAATCAGTGGATGTTAGTTAAATGCAGGACCCCCTGTAAAACCCTCTTTCTCTCTTTCTTGGTCCGTTCAATCTTTCAAGGTGTCAAAGACAGTGGAAGTATAAATTCACAGTCATAGACTGTCTCCTCTAAACCCCATATTTAATGAGCACTATCTTTCATTCATGGACAGAGGAGCCTGGCAGGCTACACTCCATCGAGTCACAAAGAGTCAGATACGACTAAGAGACTGAGCACACATGCATGTGTGTGGTTGTGTCTGCACACACACTCACACTGAGGAAAGTAGGGGAAACCACTAGACCATTCAGACAGGACCTAAATCAGGTCCCTTATGATTACTCAGTGGAAGTGACAAACAGATTCAAGGGATTAGATCTGATAGAGAGAGTGCCTGAAGAACTACGGACAGAGGTTTGTGACATTGTACATGAGGCAGTGATCAAGACTATCCCCAAGAAAAAGAAATGCCAAAAGGCCAAATGGCTGTCTGAGGAGGCCTTACAAATAGCTGAGAAAAGAAGAGAAGCTAAAGGCAAAGGAGAAAAGGAAAGATATACCCATCTGAATGCAGAATTCCAAAGAATAGCCAGGAGAGATAAGAAAGCCTTCCTCCATGATCAATGCAAATAAATAGAAGAAAACAATAGAATGGGAAAGACTAGAGATTTCTTGAAGAAAATCAGAGATACCAAGGGGATATTTCATGCAGAGATGGGCTCAATAAAGGACAGAAATGGTATGGACCTAAGAGAAGCAGGAGATTTTAAGAAGTGGCAAGAATACACAGAAGAACTGCATGAAAAAGATCTTCACGACCCAGAAAACCACGATGGTGTGATCACTCACCTAAAGCCAGACATTCTGGAATGCAAAGTCAAGTGGGCCTTAGAAAGCATCACTATGAACAAAGCTAGTGGAGGTGATGGAATTCCAGTTGAGCTATTTCAAATCCTAAAAATCCTATTTCACCATCCTAAAAGATGGTGCTATGAAAGTGCTGCACTCAATATGCCAGCAAATTTGGAAAACTCAGCAGTGGCCACAAGACTGGAAAAGGTCAGTTTTCATTCCAATCCCAAAGAAAGGCAATGCTAAAGAATGTTCAAACTACCTCACACTTATACTTATCTCACACGCTAGTAAAGTAATGCTCAAAATTCTCCATGCCAGGCTTCAACAGTACGTGAACCGTGAACTTCCAGATGTTTAGGTTGGATTTAGAAAAGCCAGAGGAACCAGAGATCAAATTGCTGACATCCACTGGATCGTCAAAAAAGCAAGAGAGTTCTAGAAAAACATCTGTGTCTGCTTTACTCACAACGCCAAAGCCTTTGACGGTGTGGATCACATCAAACTGTGGGAAATTATCCATTCTCTGGAGTGGCTGAGAACCCTGATGCACCTTCTTTCTGTTCTCTTCTGTGAAAGGTCATAAGTTGAATCCATATCCTTATGTCTCCCTTCCCGAGGGAAGCAGGCTACAGGCACTCAACCTGATTTGTACTTCCTAACTAGTAGTCACCACACATTTTACACTTTTCTATTCTTGACCAAAGAACTGGAATAGCATAGATTCTTCCCATCTGTCTCTGCTCACTGCTCTTGATGACAAATCCCTAAGTCATTTTTTAAGGTAAAAACATTGCTTCCACTCTCCATAGGTACTGAAGCCAGGGGGATTCAATGATGACAAATGCCTGACTCCCTCCCAGCAGCCCCCACACAGGGGTTGACAGGGCTGGCTCTCGCTGGACAAGCCTTCAGGTTTTCTAAAAGTTAGCTCGTGATCTCTCTTCTGCAACACACACTAAAGATTTTTCAAGTGATCAAGTGGAACAATTATATGGATCAAATGAAATTAAATAAATAAAGTGAGTTACATTCTGAATTTTGAGTCATAAAACCTGAATTCTGAGCCCTAGACCAACATCCAAGTTTCTGGCTCTACCTTGATTAGTTTTAATTTAAGGTAAATCTTTCCTTGCCGTCACAAAATATTAGTTGCCTTCCTCCCTTTTAAAGTAGATATTTGGTTGCTTGCTCTCTATCTGACCAGGATACTGTTTTAAAGATATAGCAAATGCTGTAAAATGAAAAGAGGTAAAAATAAAACTCCAGTTCAAGTTTTAGTTCAACTACATACAACCCTGCACCATCAGTTTTTCAGAGGTTTAGCTCTCACAAGTATGTGAGACATTGTCTAAGCATAGTCTAAAGTAGGGGTCCCCAACTTCCGGGCCATAGACCAGTACTTCCTGTCAGATCAGGGGTGGCATTAGATTAGGAATAACACGCATAATAAATGTAATGTGCCTCGGTTCATCCCGAAACCATCCTCCCCACCCCCTGGCCCGTGGAAAAATTGTCTTCCATGCATCGGTCCCTGGTGCCAAAAAGGTTGGGGATGACTGGTCTAAAGTAATGAAGAATCGGCTCCTGCGTGCTTCTCCAGCACAGCCGAGTACCATCTGTCCTTTTCCTCATCCTACTCCAGCCACACCTGACTTCTTTCAGTTTTCCAAACACAGATGGCTCCCCCCTGACTTGAGGCTTTAGTTACTAATATTCAGCCTCTCTGTCATCTACCATAGTTTTTTCCTTAAATAACTCCTTCAATTTTACATCTCACCTGAACTGTAGCATTTTCTGAGAAGCCTTGATGCTCATATTACTTTGACTCCCCTCTATTTTATGCTTTCATAGCAAACAGTACTTGAACATTGGTAGCAAGCGTGACTGTGGTAATCATGGAAGTGTTTCTGCCTCTTCAGTGAAAACAGATTTTTGTCTGCCTTGATCCCTGCTCTGACCCCAGTACCTAGCTCACTGACTAGTATATGGTGCATCCTCAATACAAATTTAGTAACTCACTTCTCTTCTGAAATCCTCACCATTTTCGAGGGGTGTGATTATAATACATTATGTGAGAGCACTTCATAAACTGCAAAAGTAAACAGCAGATTGCTACAAAAATCAAAGTCACTACTTCTTATTTCTATGTTTTGAATTTCAAAAATCTCAAATTGTAACTGAATTTCTCTGGGCTGAAGCTATGTTTGAGCTTCCTTTATTACCGACTGAAACATGGCTGAGATGTGTGCACACTATCCCCCTCTCCTACCGTAGGAAGTAAAAGATGATGACAGAGGCCACTGTTAAAATCTTTTTGTAGGGAACGAATTACCCCAAAACGTGGTGGCTTAAAACAATGAGAAACACTTATTACCTTTCCCAATTTTTGTGGGGAAAGAAAGCAGAGGCCTCAGTTCCTCTCCACAGGGGTCTTGCCACAAAACAGCTTAATTGTCCTCACATAAGAAGAGCATGAGCCCCAGAAGGCCAGGAACATTGCTGCTGCTGCTAAGTCGCTTCAGTCGTGGCCGACTCTGTGCGACCTCATAGACGACAGCCCACCAGGCTCCCCGTCCCTGGGATTCTCCAGGCAAGAACACTGGAGTGGGTTGCCATTTCCTTCTCCAATGCATGAAAGTGAAAAGTGAAAGTGAAGTCGCTCAGTCGTGTCCAACTCAGCGACCCCACGGACTGCAGCCCACCAGGCTCCTCCATCCATGGGATTTTCCAGGCAAGAGTACTGGAGTGGGGTGCCATTGCCTTCTCCACAGGAACATTGGAAGCCCATCAAATCTGGCTTCCACAGACCTTTTTCTCAGTCCAAAGTCACTGGTGCAGTGCTTTCTTCATGGACAGTATGTACTTAAATGTTTGATGGTATTGAGAGCTGAAATCATGGATAAATAGATGAAAGGGTGGGCCAAGAAGTGCATGCTACCTACTTTCTGAGCCTAGCAACGGAAAAACCAGAAGGAATGCTAAAGCAATAAGACTGCACATAAATACTCCCCAATCACCACAGTTAAGGTTGCAGTGACTGGTTTGGGAAGAGATGCAAAACAGGTGTTAGTGATAGCTGGAGAGGACATGTGTCCTGGAGTAATTCTCTAGTATCTGAACCCAGTCTTCTCTTAATCATTTGTCTGAGAACAAAATGTATAGATAAATACACTTGTCTATTGCAAAAAAAAAATGGTGAGAGGCTTAGAAACTGCCAAATTCTTTTTTTCCTGCATTATCCTTATTATGGAAATTTATAATTTAGCTACCCTGAAGAATGTTATGCAAATACATTAGACAATACAGGGGGGGATGTGAGCCTTTAGAATTCTTGTCTAATACAAGCATTACTATAATTATCACTTCAAAGTTCTAATAATAACATTATTTGCATTTTTCTTGACACTGTTTTTGGAAAGAATTTCTAAATACTCGAGTAAATATTTGTAAATTATGACCATGAAACAGCAAAGGCCATTCAGAGTAAGAAGGGAATATTGCAGACCAGAATTGATTACTTTAATATTCAAGCTTATTAGTTCACTCTAGAAACATAGCTCTGACCCTGTGGGGGTTTATGATCTAACGAACCCAGGAGCAGGACGGTATTTCAGTGTGAATAAGCCAGAAACCTGGTAGTTATCCTGGACACCTTCTTCTCCTTTACCTCCCTCATAAAGTCATTAACAGCCCCTGGATCCACTCCTTGGACCATCACAATAGTCCCACACAGGTTTCAACACACATGCTCTAAAGACTCTAATCCCTCCTCCCTTTAACAACCACACTGACCTTTTGAAAAATGATTTGTCATGTCTCTTCTCTTTTCAAAAGTCATCAATGGCTTTTTACATCTTAAATACAGAATAAAGATGAATATTGCTAACATGACCTGTAGACTCATGTGTGAGCTGGTCCAGATGGAACTCTCCCATTAAACCTGACGAGACCCCTCCTCACATGCTGTCCTCCCCCAGCCTTCCTTTAACCTAGAACATTCTCTTGCCATGTTATTCTCTGGGCTAGAAGGTCCATCATTACATGCTTTCTTAAAAAGCATGTCTTCAAGGACACCTTCTCTCAGTGGAAAGGCCTCAGTAGAAGTTAGTTCTTCCTATTATACACTTTACTGCACTATAGATCACCTTGGTAGCTTTTACCACAACTGTAATTTTCACTCCTCATGGGACAAACTGAGCAGTGTTGATATTCTGTTTCCTCCACCCCGACCCACACCCTCACCATCCCCACCCCAAGGGCACAGACAGTGACTGCTGTGCTTTTTGCTGGGCTTCCCGTGCCCTATATCAGGCTCAACACAGAGCCCATGCTCACTGAGCACATGAGCTGAATAAATAAAGATTTCAAATGCATGCCCTGAATGCAGTTTAGACCGTGGAAGAATTTGATGTACTTATTTAAGAAAAATTAAAAAGCATCAAGAATGTATCTGTGGATGGATTCTTGTATTACCATCAATGGCTAGAACAGAAAGAGAAGCTCTGCTGGACAGTCAGAGAAAAGGGAATCTCAATCCCCAATTTACCAATAGTTGGGAGGTTTTACAGATAGTAAAAATCTTTCTAGACAGACTTGAAATGTAAGTTCGTTGATGTTGGTTCTTTTCCATTAAGAAGACTTTCAAACAGTCAGTAGAAGAGGGGAAGGGGAAAAAAGGAAGTAAGGGGATAATACAGTGTGGCAAAACAATACATAATAGATTCTCCAGGATTTATAGAGCACTCTCCATTGCCTACATACAAACCGCTGCTAGCTAACTTTCATTAAATAAAAATCTATTTCCTTAAGAAAAGCAGGATGGTTGTCCAATGCCTTACCTTTCCATAGAATTAAAGAAAAAATAGCCAATGCTCCTCAGAAATATAGGAAAGTATTATATAGAAAATCACATTAAAGACATGAGACCTACTCAGATAATGCAAATGGAATAAAAATATTCATATTGAAAATATGGAGCTTACAGAACTTATGTTCTTTCTGTAGAAAAGTTAGCAGCAGATATTCAAGAATAAAGTGACAGCATTGACTGTAGTCAGAAGTGATTTCGTGTACTTCAACTCTTTAAAAAAGGGTTTATATGCTTTGTATTCATTTTAACAAATTCTAAACATGAATTACAAATTTCTATTAGGACCATCACATATAAAACAAAAGAATTTTAATGAGTTTTCTCCCCAAAATACCTAGAGGTGCAAATCCACATTAAGGATTAATGACCTGTCAGCTTGTACTTAAAGGAGAGAAGAGACATTTCAGTTGTAGAAATTTAAAAATAAAAGAACCTGAAGTAAGAAAACTTATCATTTTTCCCTTTTGTGTCATAAAAAGAACTGACCTGATTTGTTTGCTTTCAATTGGCCAAAAGGAAAATGTATTAAATGGTTGGCCTTTTAAGCAAAAATTCATTCTGATGACAAAATTAGAAAGCCTGGTCAGAAATACTCCTTTAGTCACTTAAATGATGTAGCATTATTGTCAGAGTCAAGCATAGTATAAAACGGAAAGGCTATTTACATTTTAGATTTAACAAAACGTCCCCAGTAGCTGTGATAACTTGGAAGGAGGACCTCATGCTCCTAGCCAAGCATGTCTGGTAGTAGGTGCCATAAAATACTTGAATAGCTATTTCAAACCATCAGTGCAATTTTATCCCTATTTTTCAATAGTATTATCTGTTTCAAGTAAAAGTTAATGCTCAGTTTTGTGATTCATTTATGCTTGATGCACGGCCATGCCAGAGAAGCTCTATTTGGGATGCTATGAACCTCTTTTTTCCCCCTTTGAATGGAGAAGTGATGTTATGACAGCAAAAGACAGAATCCAAAGACAAAAAAGATGAAGCTGAATTTGAAACTCAGAAACTTCAATGTTTAAATAGACGTGAAATGTGGACGGTTTTGTAGTCTCAGCCCCAGCGTGCGTGACACAGCGACACCAGGAAAGCAACCCGTGGCAAGAACCATGTGACTGTAGAGTCAGGCAGTGTCTCGCTTCCTTTCTGCGGGCATGCCTCACATAAAAGGAGTTAACAGATCCCATTTCTTTCCTTCAAAAGGAGACAGTTTCCACTGACTAGACTAAGCAACAGTAATCTGAATCTACACTTGCTCCGTGAAAGCGTCTATGTGATGGGAGAAAATAAAAATTTTGCCTATAAGATGAAAAATAAATACAAATATTTGAGTAATTTATTTCTTTAACTTTTAGTACGAATATTTAGTATCACAGAGAAAGAGAGTACCTGGGGGGAAACAGCACACAGTGTCCTGATTTTAAATAGACAGTATGTGCTCAAATCGACTTTTTTATAGCATTTTTGTTCTAGTCCTGCTCTGAACCAGGAATGGTTACAGGGCACATCATTAAACAAGAAGGTCTTAGAAACACCTTAAATCCTCAATAAATCTTTATAACATTCACGGTTCTATATACCACCAGAGTACACATTAAAAGATTTCCGCGACATAGAGTTGACCTAGTACCCTCTGCCTTCCAGGTGCTTTATGCAGTCACTGACAGAAGTGTGTAAAAATCAATTTATGTTCAATAAGGTAAATGTCAATGATATCTTTAAACATGATGAACCAATGGCATAGTTTATTTCCAGACATTCAAATTTTGATAGCTGATGACCTTAAATATTATTTGGGCATGGTCCAAAAGTTCAGAGACATTTAGTAAGCTATAATTAACTGGAAGAAAGTTCTAAAGTCATGGCATTCTCTGCTCGGAAGCCTTCTGTGGCTCACAACTTCCTGCAGAAGGAAGACTTACTGGAATAGAAGGCACTTAAGACCTTGCATAATCTGGTTCTAAACTACCCTTGTAGCTTGATTTCACCCTTCTATCATCCATACCTTATCCTCCAAACAAATCTGACTATTCCTGATTCTGACCACGTACCACATTTTCCCACCTCTGTCCTTAAGGGCTCCCCTTTCACTCCTTCTGTTGACTCTTCAAGTCTAAATTTGGACACTCTATTCAGAAAGCAGTCTGATAGAATGTGCATCAAGATCATTAACATTATATTTTATACACTTAACTCAGTCATTCTACTTCTAAGTCTTAGAAATAACAAGAGCTATAGATTTTTTTTAATGTATGACAATGTATTTTACAATAACAAAAGGAGAAAAAAATCCCTGGAAGGTACCTAAGAACCCAATATTGAAGGATTATATTAAAAATTATTATTCATCTATATAATGGACTACTGGTTGGCTGTCAAAAGATCTTAAAAGGTTTTTAAGGACAAGAAGAAATGTTTGAGGTTTAACACATGGCAGAAATTGCATAATATGATCTTAATTATGCAAAAACATGAGAAAAAGACTCAAAGGGAATATACCAAACTGATAATATCAAGATAATTCTAGATCTTGAGATTTGGGGTAATTTTTTTTTTTTGCTGCTGCTTTTATAAACTCTCCTCTGCTTTAAAAAAATTTCTGCATATATTACCTTTAAATCAGAAAACAAAATAACACACCAGAAAGGTTTTTTCAAAAAATTATATATTTTAAGTAGATGCTTACATGCCACCCTCTGTGAAATCTTCTCAAATTACCGCTTGATGGAATTAATTTCTTATTCTCTGGGTCCCATACTAATTTTGCCGTATAAGATATTTCTTAATCACATTTTCTGCCTGCTATGTTTGTTGAATTTCATTGAAAAAGAAAAGAATAACACAGATCCATGTCTTGGAATTTCTAAAAATAGGCTCAATTGAAAAGGCATTTTCTATATCTCTTAAGTGGTATCTGTAATACAGTACCATCTTGTTCAGTAGAAGCACATCTGTCTAACATCAGAGTCTCCTTTATAAACAAAGAAACATCAAGCCTACCCTCACAGCTCTACATCTGCAGCTTGTTTGAAAATTCACGCCTTAATTACAGACTTTCTTCCTACCAAAGGCTGTACTAACATTATGGAACAAGGTGTGAAAATATATGCAGGGGTTAAAAAATAAACCAGTAATTTTATCATAAGCACAGAAAGAAAAATCATGGCATAATTCTCCCAGCAAGACTATTCTGCCTTATTCCTCCAAATTGGATATACAGATGTTTGTATGAATTAATGTTATAAATTTTACATAATATCTTGCAAAATTACCAGCTTTTCTTTTTAAACATTAATATTTGCTATATTCTTTAAATTTTCAATATATACACATATATGTATCTTTGTTATGATTAGAAGATTGGAGGGAGTTGTCAGATAAAATATATGAAACCTAGTTAAATTTGAATTTCAGATAAATAGTGATTCCTTTATTAGTATATGTATATCTTATTTGATATTTGCTATAATCTTTTTATCGGAGAAGGCAATGGCACCCCACTCCAGTACTCTTGCCTGGAAAATCCCATGGATGGAGGAGCCTGGTGGGCTGTAGTCCATGGGGTCGCTGGGAGTCGGGCACGACTGAGCGACTTCACTTTCACTTTCCACTTTCATTGGAGAAGGAAATGGCAACCCACTCCAGTGTTCTTGCCTGGAGAATCCCAGGACAGGGGAGCCTGATGGGCTACCGTCTATGGGGTCGCACAGAGTCGGAATAATCTTTTTATACTAAAATATTATTCATGTGTATCTGAGATTCAAATTTAACGGGAGGTCCTGGGTTTTTATTTGCTAACTCTGGCAACTCTGGGTGGGAGAGTGATTGCATATTTAGAGATTTCGTAGTCTGACTAAATAACCTCTTAAACCTACTCCTGGGTGGTATCTCATTTGAACTCAGCAGACAGTGAACTCAGAGATCTGAATTCTCCACACCCATCCAAACTAAGTTTTATAAAGAAAATCCACTAATACTGATGCCAAGGAATCACCAGGACTCCCTAACCTCTCCAAATTCCAGAGCCTGAACTCCCTCTTATCAAGCCTATATGGAAAATTACATACAAATGACCAGGTTCTGCTGTGCCTTACACTTTATTTTTATGCATTTATGCTTAACAGAGGAGCCAAAAATGTTTGCCTTTAGATGCTCAAAATTTTTTTCAGAGTATTTAATGTGCAGTAGAGAACCAACTCTAATATGCCTTTGTTTTTTTGGTTTTTTTTTTTAATAGAACAGTAAAGGGGATATGAATCTGCCTGCAATGCAGGAGACATGGGTTCCATCTCTGGGTTGGGAAGATCCCCTGAAGAAGGGAACGGCTAGCCACTCCAGTATTCTGGCCTGGAGAATTCTATGGACTATACAGTCCACGGGATCGCACAGAGTCAGACACAACTGAGCAACTGTCACGTCTTTCTAGAGGGGATATGTCTAGAATTTGTCATTGCTGGATTCTTCCTCAACATTATGCTACTTTTCTTCAGATTTTCTGACTACTGTGACTTCATTTTCTTCGGTCCACTTTTTATGTCCCAGAGGCTGCTTAAAATCAACATGCCATAAGATGAATTCTTTTTCCCAACTTTGTTCCCCAAAACTTCCCTCTTTCCTGTATTCTCAATTACTCATTCAGAAATTGCAATAAGGAATCACAGATATATTTTCAATTCATCCTTTCCAACTATCCCTTCCTCAATCCTTATCAGTCAGATCTTTTCAGTTTCACCTCTTAAATATATCTGTTAGTGGTCCTTATTTCTTTTTTCCATCCTCTCTGTCCCTGCCTTAGCCTGGTCTCTCCTCAGCTATCTCCAGACCAGGGTTTCTCAAATTTCAATGTGCACATGAATCACCTCCAGATCTTGTTAAAATGTAAGTTCTGAGAGCATGGGTAGGGTGAGGTCCTGGAATTTTTATTTCTAACAGATCCCTGCTGATACTGATGCTGCTGGTCCAGGAACCACAGTTTGATACAGCGAGGCTGTAGGTTATTTTTATAGGCTATCAGCAAGTCTTTCTTCCATTCCAACTAATTGCCTCACTGAGGTCACTGTTCTGGGTAAAATTTTCCTGTGACTCCTTTTGCCTACTGAATTATGAAGACATAAAGCACCTAGGCTATCATGACAGTTTCACGACCCATTCCTCTCCAGCTCCCAGATTCAGATTCTAAACTGATCCCACTTGACTTCCTTCTGCTTCTGAAACTCTCCTTTCCCACTTTTGTCCTTACAGTAATCTTTGCCTCTAATGGCTCCCTCTTCCTGCTAAAGTTCAAATGTCACATAGTCTGTGAAACTTTCTATCACAATTCGGCAGCACCTGATACAATTAGCCGCATTTCCCACAACAGGATGTCTTCACAAGCCACTTTGTTCATGCACTGATAACAATAATATACAAGGCTCACTATGTAAATTACGTGTAATATACATGATTGTATCTGTTTTATGTGTAATCATCATAACAATCCTATAAGGTAAGTACTATTATATCCCCACTTTATAGACCATGTATATGTGCATGTTAAGTCACTTCAGTCATATCCAACTCTATATGATGCTATGGACTGTAGCCTGCCACGCTTCCTCTGTCTGTGGGATTTCCCAGGCAGGAATACTGGAGTGGGTTGCCATTTCCTCCTTCAGGGGATCTGCCTGATCCAGGGATCGAACCCACGTCTCCATTCTTTACCACTAGCGCCACCTGGAAGCCTCTACAGACCATGAACAGGGTAACAATGGCACGTTTGCTCAGATCACATAGTTTTTTCATATCAAAGCCAATTTTCAAGCCCAGGCAGGCTGTTATCAGAATCCAGCATCTTAACCATCGCACCACACTACCTGTATAATTATATCTCACTTCAAGTATTAGGGTGAATCATTTGAACTCCTAGTATTTCTTTCTCATACAGCTATAAAACAGCAATCTCCTATGATTCAACATTTTCAATAAATTAAGAATAACACATGGACAGATGCCACGTCTTTTTCTCCATAAAAATTCCCTTGATTAAGCACAGGTCTAGAACATACCCGACACGTAAATAGACTTTGTTAAATGACGCAAAGATAGCTCCATTTACTGAGAAGTGAATGCAGGCTGGGTGCTATACCAGGTGCTTCATACACACTGTCATATTTAAATCTCATCACAACATGGACTATGGATACGATTATTTTCACAATACAAACTAACTCTTTAGTTCCTAGGATAAATGCCTATGGCCACGCAACCAGTGACACAGCAAAGGAGTACCCAATCCAACCTGCCCCAAGGGACAGGTTGTCAGCCTTCAGCGTTAGGTTGAATAGGACCTTGAAGAATATCTATCTTTCTCACTAAGTCAAACATGAGTTCTGGTTTTTAAAAAACTTACATATTTTAGGATGAGGATGAAAACAAAGCTTCTTTGTCAGCTGGCTTTGTAGTTTTTTAATTTGAAATAGACATAAAAATAGAGACAAGAACAAATAATCTCCCATGGACCCATCACCAAGCTTCAAAATTATCAAGATTCTTGATTTCATTTACCTTCCCACACATTATTTGTGTGTTATCACTGAACAATTTCAAAGCAAGTCCCAAATATCATATCATTTCACATGTAAATTCATCCGTATATATCTCTAACAGATGTGTTAAAATAGCCACAAGACAGTTATCACACTTAACAAAATTAATATTCCTTAATATGATCTAATACCCAGTCTATGTCAAAAAATGTCTTCTTACAGTGATGTGTTTGAATTAGAATATGAGCAATGACTACCCATTACACTTGACTGGTATGTATGCTGTGTCTTTTCATCTGTAATGGCTCCCCCTTCCTTTTCTATTCACAAGTCCTTTATTTGTTGAAGAACTGATAGCTAAGTCTAAAAGTGTTAGTCTCTCAGTCATGTCCAACTTTTTGCAACCCCCATGGACTATATCCTGCCAGGCTCCTCTATCCATGGAATTCTCCAGGCAAGAATACTCTCCAGGGGATCTTCCTTACCTAGAGATCAAACTCAGGTCTCTTGCATTGCAGGTAGATTCTTTACCATCTAAGCCACCAGGGAACCCCAAGGGGCTTAATTAAATTCAGGTTCAATCATTTTTGACAAAAATCTTCATAGGTGGTGCTATATATGTCTTATGGTGCTAATAAGGATGCACTAAGAGTGAAAAAGTTGGCTTAAAGCTCAACATTCAGAAAACTAAGATCATAGCATCCGATCCCATCACTTCATGGGAAATAGATGGGGAAACAGTGTCAGACTTTATTTTGGGGGGCTCCAAAATCACTGCAGATGGTGACTGTAGCCATGAAATTAAAAGACGCTTACTCCTTGGAAGGAAAGTTATGACCAACCTAGATAGTATATTAAAAAGTAGAGACATTACTTTGCCACAAAGGTCCGTCTAGTCAAGGCTATGGTTTTTCCAGTGGTCATGTATGGATGTGAGAGTTGGACTGTGAAGAAAGCTGAGCACCGAAGAATTGATGCTTTTGAACTGTGGTGTTGGACAAGACTCTTGAGAGTCCCTTGGACTGCAAGGAGATCCAACCAGTCTATTCTAAAGGAGATTAGTCCTGGATGTTCATTAGAAGGACTGATGCTAAAGCTGAAACTCCAGTACTTTGGCCACCTCATGCGAAGGTGGTGATTATCAAACAACCACCCATTATGTTGCTCAGCAAATGAGTCAGGGTACAATGCAAAGATATCAGATGCAGCATTCAGTATTGGCTTGGAAACTGATAAAAGTCTCTAGTGTTAAAAATTATTATTCATATTGCTGCTGCTGCTGCTAAGTCACTTCAGTTGTGTCCAACTCTGTGCAACCCCATAGACGGCAGCCCACTAGGCTCCCCCATCCCTGGGATTCTCCAGGCAAGAACACTGGAGTGGGTTGCCATTTCCTTCTCCAATGCATGAAAGTGAAAAGTGAAAGTGAAGTCACTCAGTCATGTCCGACTCTTAGCGACCCCATGGACTGCAGCCCACCAGGCTCCTCTGCCCATGGGATTTTCCAGGCAAGAGTACTGGAGTGGGGTGCCATTGCCTTCTCCGTGTATAGTGTTAGGTTGGTGCAAACGTAATTGTGGTTTTACATTGTCGAACTCTGCTGTTTGATACTGGAATACGTTCTTAAATAAATGCGGTTACGTTATACATCATTTTAATGCTCATTTCTCACTTTATGATTTTTTGCTAATGACACTACTTGCTGTTTATTTTATGTTTATTTTATTATGTTTTAAAAATATTTTTTTTTATTTGCACAGGATTTTAGTTATAACATGTGAGCTCTTGGTTGCAGCATATGGAACCTAGTTCCCTGACCAGGGATCGAACCTGGGCCCTCTGCATTGGGAGCTCAGAATACTAACCACTGGGCCACCAGGGAAGTCCCTTATGTTTATTTTAGACTAGGGAAATGATGTTACACAAAAAGCAAATTCGAGTGATTTTTTAATTCAAGTTCAAAATGGGTCATAAAGCAGCAGAGATAACTCACAACATCAACAATGCATTTGACCCAGGAACTGCTAATAAATGTACAGTGCAGTGATGGTTCAAGAAGTTTCACAAAGGAGACAAGAGCCTTGAAGATGAGGAGCTCAGTGGCCAGCCATCAGAAGTTGACAAGCATGCAATGACAGTGACCAATGGAGAGGATCATCAAAGCTCATCCTTTATAACTACACGAGAAGTGGCCAAAGAACGCAGTGTCAACCATTCTATGGCTCAGCGTTTGAAGCAACAATGGCACCCCACTCCAGTACTCTTGCCTGGAAAATCCCATGGACGGAGGAGCCTGGAAGGCTGCAGTCCATGGGGTTGCTAAGGGTCGGGCACGTCTGAGCGGCTTCACTTTCACTTTTCACTTTCATGCATTGGAGAAGGAAATGGCAACCCACTCCAGTGTTTTAGCCTGGAGAATCCCAGGGACGGCAGAGCCTGGTGGGCTGCTGTCTATGGGGTCGCACAGAGTCAGATACGACTGAAGTGACTTAGCAGTAGCAGGAAAGGTGAAAAAGCTCAATAAATGGGTGCCTTATGAGCTGACTGAAAATCAAGAAAATCATCATTTTGAAGTGTCTTCTCTTACTCTATGCAACAACAACGAACCATTTCTCAATCAGATTGTGATATGTGATGAAAAGTGGATTTTATATCACAACCAGGAACAGCCAGCTCAGTGGTTGGACCAAAAAGAAGTTCCAAAGCACTCCCCAAAGCCAAAATTGCACCAAAAAAAGGCCATAGTCACTGTTTGGTGGTCTGCTGCCTGTCTGATCCACTACAGCTTTCTGAATCTTGACGAAACCATTATATCTGAGAAGTATGCTCCGTCAATCGATGAGGTGCACTGAAAACCGCAACGCCGGCAGCCGGCGTCGGTCAACAGAAAAGGGCCCAATTCTGCTCCAAGACAACGCCTGACCACAACCAGCACAACCAGCGCTTCAAAAGTTGAACGAATTGGGCAATAAAGTTTTGCCCCATCTGCCACATTCACCTGACCTCATTCAACGGACTACCACTTCTTCAAGCATCTCGACAACTTTTGCAGGGAAAATGCTTCCACAACCAGCGGCAGGCAGAAAATGCTTTCCAAGAGTTTGTCGAATCCCAAATCACAGATTTTTACGCTATAGGAGTGAACATGCTTATTTCTTGTTGGCAAAAATGTGTTGATTGTACAACCAAAACATGTGTTGGTTCCTATTTTGATTAATAAAGATGTTGTTTGAGCCTTGTTATAATGATTGAAAATCCACAGTCCAAAACCGCAGTCCAAGCAAAAAATTATGTTTGCACCAACCTAATAACATCGAACCCCTATGTGCACATGGAACTAACATAGTGTTGGAGATGAACTTTAATTTAAAAGGAAAAAGGATGCTGGGACTTCCCTGGTGGTCCAGTGCTTAGGACTCCATGCTTCCATTGCAGGGGGCAGGGGTTCATACCTGGTAGGGGAACCGAGAGTCCTCAAGCTGCTTGGTGTGGCCAAAAGTAAATAAAGATAGTGAAACTGATGTTTATAGCAATGAAGACACTTGCCCAAGGTCACACAAGCAAGCAGTGAAGCAGGGCTCAATCCAAGACATGCCTATGCTCCTGGCATTGTATATTATTCATATTAGGACAAATTAAAAAGTCCTCCACCAAATTATAATTGACATAGACTTCAAAGGGTATTTGGTTATTCAAAGAACATTTTGGCACTGATTCAATAAACATTTATCCTGTTCAAAGTAGGATTTTGCTAAGTAAGTAAACTTTCTTTTCTACATTAAGAAAGAGAGATTTGATTACCTGTTGTTTGACCAATTCATCAACTTTGGAGATCCATACATACAAAAAAAGTAGAACCATAGTTAAGAGGTCATAATACTGTGAAGAGAAATTTAAATAAAAATACTGTCCTTCGTCACATTAATATAGCCAACCCAGTAAAAATATGGCCTTTTCTTTATGAGTCTACATAATAAGATGCTATGCTGGGCATTGTGTAAAAAACATCATCCGTATCATTTTCACAGAGCATCAGATAAAAAAAATCATAGTATCTGGAAGGAGAATGTAGCTAATGAAAGTACATTATTAGCTCGTGTTTACCTATTCATTGGCAAAGGAAATTGCATCCCAAAGAGAAATATACAAGGGAAATTTTAAACTGAAAGTATCTGAGGAAATTAAAGTCAAGCATCTTGGTTCAGGACAAATAACAGAGGTCTCCACCATCTGTGACAGAGGTCTGTACCATCTATAAGTGACAGAGACCTCTACCATCCTTAGGATACAATAGTGTCAACATAATCTTCTCTATTCTATTTACCTATATTTAATGGGCTCATTATAAGTTTTAAAGCCATTATGTTTCCCCATCCTTGGAAATAGCGTGGGACATTGGCAAAAGCCTCACCTTCGGTTCAGCAGACTTAGCTCCTAATTCCCACACCCACACTAGCTACTGGCTTCAGTCAAATCCTTCCTTATATATATGAAGAGATTGGATGAGACAGTATAAAACCACTCCTACCTCAAGTTGTCTATGATTTTGTCAGTGAAGTGAAAATGTTAGTCACTCAGTCGTGTCTGACTCCTTGAGACCCCATGGACTGTAGCCCACCAGGCTCCTCTATCCATGAAATTCTCCAGGCAAGAATACTGGAGTTGCCATTCCCTCCTCCAGGGGAATCTTCCTGACCCAGGGATTGAATCCAGGTTTCCCACATTGCAGGCGGACTCTTTACCAGTTGATTTTGTTAAGCACTACCCAGAAAAGTGTACACAATTGAGTTACTTTGATGAAATCATTCCCTGAGAAACACTTGAACAAGTTTATTGAGTATTATGAACATCATACTCAATGTAGTCTCACTAGCAGAAAATTAACCTCAGAGAGCAGCAAATACAGCCCACCTCTGAAAAATGTACAGGCTCCAATCTCCTGGTACTAAATACCCAAGACAAAGAGAACAGTAGAATTTGAAAAGATTTAGTGCAAATCACAATATTTCAATATTTTGTTCCATAATTTCACATTTCTCCTTTGAGTCATTCAAAACATAACATCAATAAAATGTCCATGTTTAGAATAAAATAAAGTTTTCTCTCCTTTATCTTTAAATATATGTCTGATTTATAGTAGTCCTACAGAGATATACTTATTTTAAAGACAGCTTATCATGTACACAGGTATAGTCATTACAGGCCCTGCTCACGGCCTCTTCCATTAACGCACGTGCTGCTTACAATTCCCAGGCATGGTATTTGCTAAGTCTTCTGTCTGGAGATGAGCTGATCAGAGATGGAAACATGAACCATTCACAAGTAATTCACACTTAGGAACTGACCTATGAAAGGACCTGTTATTTAAAATAAAAATGGAACAGGGGTTCTCAAGAAATAATTTTTGGAAAATCCAAAAAACTATTAATAGTTATTTGGTAGAGCTAAAACCATAAGATTTGGAGTAAGCTGAAAGAATGAAGGGCCAGAGATAATCAGTAAAGAAACCTAGTTAGTTTAAAAGGCATAATGAAGGCAAGTGGAAACCAAAGCTTCTATCAGAGCTGCCTGTGTGGGAGAGAAGAAAGACAGAAAGTCAACAGAGAGGTTTGGATTTCTCACAGCGTTCTCACTGAAATTCTGGGCATCACGAATCTTTACTCTTAATATTTTCTCCCTTGAAATAATCTGAGTAAATGAGAGGTCTCCATCCACCCACTTGAGGTTAAGGAACAGGTTTAGTTTGGGAACAGTTTCATAGTCATACAAAAGGGTCGCATAGAGAAGTTTCCAATGACTCCAAATGTTCAAATGTCTGAGTCATCAGAAGAGGTGATGCGAAAGAGGTGGGGAGAATAAAGCCCCCTTGCTGGTCTCTATGGGAGACTCAGAAACCATGATGCGGTGCTCTCCTGGAAACAAAACCAAACAAAGAAGCAGCAGTAAGGACTGGATTCTCTTGACAAGGCCTCCTTACCCGGCATCATCCCACCTGGTTAGCAGTGGTCAAAGCCAGGGGAATTTTCAAGAGAAATGTTAATACATCAAGACATAAAAGGAATCCGCCATCTCTAAACCAGTGAAAGGTGTTAAACCACAGCAAGATTTGTGGGAGAAGAGTGAATCGAAAGAACCTTTTTGTTATTTATTTTTGTGAACACCAGGTTATGGCCTTAAACATGTACACCCGCGATAAATGTTTTTCCCAGAATTCTGGTCAAATGCAGCAGTGGGTCAAGAGACAGTATCGGCTTATTCCACAAAATATGTGATGGGAGCACCTAAACACACCAATGAAACCCAGAGCTCTTTAATCAGATTTAAGCAGCAAAGAGATTTTACGGTTCAATTTTTCTGTTGGCTCATGCTCTCTTTGGTGTTCTGGCTTTAAAAATGCCAAGATCCTATATTGCATGCATGCCTAACATATGAGTATAAGACACTTTCTAGCCATTTTCTTAGGAAATACTCTTGAGTGAGAAAAAATGGACAATCTATTGACAGTAAAAGCACGTTTTACTTGTTTTGAAAGGAACCACCCACAGTGACAGTGGGTTGGAATCTATCCATCCTCACTCTCCAGGTTTCTGCACAAGGCCATAAAAATTCTGTGAGAATCATCATAAGAAAAAATACACCAGGTCACATCTGCTTTGAGGTGCCATTTTATAAGCCAGAGGTGATCATATTAGAAAGAGTTCTCAACACAAGGGATGTATTTTATCTCCACTGTTTGCTACCTCTGATCCAAAGTTTAAGGGGACTCTTGATATCCACTTTCTGAAAAGGACACAGTCCAGAAAATAATGGAAGATAATTCCTTAGAACGACTGCCTGTGTCTTCTGGAACGAGCAAATGAAGTGTCAAGTAAACAAAGAACAAAATAGTCCTATGTCTCCTACTCCTTCATTTATTTCCAGCAAAGACTGTTTCAAACTCTGCTTTCTAAAGATCATGGTCATCTGTGCACAGTTTCTAGGCACAGGCAGCAATTGACTAGCTCTGTCTAATGAGATTAAGAACAAAACCAGGCCACACTTCACCTGGATCGAGTTCTGGGATAAAAGCAAAACATCCTGCCTTAATGAATTGCCAGTCAGCAAAGCATTCAGGTGACGCTTATCCTCTTCCTTCCTTCTTGATTTTCAATCCCCGTCCGGAGTTGGGAGTTCAACCCAGCAGGGACGATACAGTGTTTACTAACTGATTTGGCAGCCACACTCCCTCAATTTGAGATATGCCTTCGATGAGGTGATGCCAACTTTCCTTCCAGATGGTTGTCAGGCACCCACAAGCAACGACCGACACAGCCGCTGGCAGCAGTTGGGAAGAGCTGTGAGCAATGTCACATCCCGAGAAGAACGCCGGCAAATCACATCTTCCGTTGTTCTCAAGAACCAGAGGAGTTCTATTTTTATTAGCGGGATCATTTACAATAGGCATGAAATTAATTTATTGCTACACTGGTTTAAAATATTTACGTTTTTGTTGTTTTTGCAGTTGGCATGAATCTGTTTTGCTAGAAGAGATTAGGACAGGGAGCAGACGAGGAACAAGAAAAACCACACAGCCCCATCAGAGCAAGTGTTTGGCAAGATTATTGGTATTCTTGACCAAGAAGCAAGCAGATAAACATAAAGCATGTGCTAAATCTATATCTTTTAGGCTCTGGATGCAATAAGAGAAATGGGGGAGGGGGAGATTGTCTTAGCTCTATGAAATAGAACTGAGATGGACATTTTCCCTGTCCTTTGCAGAAGTTCTGACTGGCAGTGAACAGTCCTGGAATTAACAAACTGAAGAAGCATCACTTACTCATTTGCTTTGGCTGTTTGTTTTGCTCCTTTAATTTTACTGGGCCATCAGCTTTTTAACTAAGCTGCCTCCAGGGCTTATAGCTTGGGCAGGCGAGTTAACCAGGGTAAGCAGCACTTTTTAAGGAATTTGTGTGCTTTACGAGGATAGCACAGTGGCTGTGTGTTCCAGAAAAAGATAAAACATTGGCTGGTGAAGTATGTCTCAACCTGTGAGATGGAGGAATTTTTAAGAGTGTGACTCCTCCCACCAACCAGAATCACCCCGACGTAGCCTTAAGTGAAAGTATTAGTTGCTCAATCATGTCTGACTCTTTGCAACCCCATGGACTGTAGCCCACCAGGCTCCTCTGTCTGTGGAATTCTCCAGGCAAGAATATTGGAGTGGGTAGCCACTCCCTTCTCCAGGGGATCTTCCTGACCCAGGGATGGAACCAGGGTCTCCTGTATTGCAGACAGATTCTTTGCCATCTGGGCCATCTCTCCTGAAATCCTTTCTCTTTACCAGCACTCATACTACATCACAATGTTAACAGAAAGAGCTTCCTAAAGTCTCTTCTAACTCTTGCTTTCTCCCTTCTTAGGCCATCAGTGAAAATGATAACCTTAGTATATAATACTTTTATAAGTTTAACTTTCTGGTCTCCAGATACTATACTACACTATACCACACCACACCATACCATACCATACTATACTGTACTACGCTATACAAAATTTCATTGCCTTTCTAGGAGCAACTAGAAGCATACATATGCAAATTCTTAATTGAGTTCAGTTCAGTTCAGATCAGTCGCTCAGTCGTGTCTGACTCTTTGCGACCCCATGAACCACAGCATTCCAGGCCTCCCTGTCCATTACCAACTCCCAGAGTTCACCCAAACCCATGTCCATTGAGTTGGTGATGCCATCCAGCCATCTCATCCTCTCTTGTCCCTTTCTTCTCTTGCCCTCAATCTTTCCCAGCATCAGGGTCTTTTCCAATGAGTCAGCTCTTCCCATCAGTATTGGAGTTTCAGCTTCAACATTAGTCCTCCCAACGAACACCCAGGACTGATCTCCTTTAGGATGAACTGGTTGGATTTCCTTGCAGTCCAAGGGATTCTCAAGAGTCTTCTCCAACACCACAGTTCAAAAGCATCAATTCTTTGGTGCTCAGCTTTCTTTATAGTCCAACTCACATCCATACATGACCACTGGAAAAACCATAGCCTTGACTAGATGGACCTTTGTTGGCAAAGTAATGTCTCTGCTTTTGAATATGCTGTCTAGGTTGGTCATAACTTTCCTTCCAAGGAGTAAGCATCTTTTAATTTCATGGCTGCAGTCACCATCTGAAGTGATTTTGGAGCCCCAAAAAATAAAGTCAGCCACTGTGTCCACTCTTTCCCTATCTATTTGCCATGAAGTGATGGGACTGGATGCCATGATCTTAGTTTTCTGAATGTTGAGTTTTAAGCCAACTTTTTCACTCTCCTCTTTCACTTTCATCAAGAGGCTCTTTAGTTCCTCTTCACTTTCTGCCATAAGGGTGGTGTCATCTGCATATCTGAGCTTATTGATATTTCTCCCAACAATCTTGATTCCATCTTGTGCTTCTTCCAGCCCAGCGTTTCTCATGATATACTCTGCATATAAGTTAAATAAGCAGGGTGACAATATACAGCCTTGACATACTCCTTTTCCTATTTGGAACCAGTCTGTTGTTCCATGTCCAGTTCTAACTGTTGCTTCCTGACCTGCATACAGATTTCTCAAGAGGCAGGTCAAGTGGTCTGATATTCCCATCTCTTTCAAAATTTTCCACAGCTTATGGTGATCCACACAGTCAAAGGCTTTGACATAGTCAATAAAGCAGAAATAGATGTTTTTCTCTTGCTTTTTCGATGATCCAGCAGATGTTGGCAATTTCATCTCTGGTTCCTCTGCCTTTTCTAAAACCAGCTTGAACATCTGGAAGTTCATGGTTCACATACTGCTAAAGCCTGGCTTGGAGAGTTTTTGAGCATTATTTTACTAGCGTGTGAGATGAGTGCAATTGTGCGGTAGTTTGAACATTCTTTGGCATTGCCTTTCTTTGGGATTGGAATGAAAACTGACCTTTTCCAGTGGAATGAAAACTGACCTTTTCCAGTCCTGTGGCCACTGCTGAGTTTTCCAAATTTGCTGGCTTATTGAGTGCAGCACTTCCACAGCATCATCTTTCAGGATTTGGAATAGCTCAACTGGAATGCCATCACCTCCACTAGCTTTGTTC
Source organism: Bos javanicus (assembly GCF_032452875.1). Lineage (NCBI taxonomy): Eukaryota > Metazoa > Chordata > Mammalia > Artiodactyla > Bovidae > Bos > Bos javanicus. The sequence continues at coordinate 17,241,192 of NC_083871.1, read as the reverse complement.
GTAGTGATGTTTCCTAAGGCCCACTTGACTTCACATTCCAGGATGTCTGGCTCTAGATGAGTGATCACACCATTGTGATTATCATGAAGATCTTTTTTGTACAGTTCTTCTGTGTATTCTTGCTACCTCTTCTTAATATCTTCTGCTTCTGTTAGATCCATACCATTTCTGTCCTTTATTGAGCCCATCTTAATTGAACAGACATTCTCAAAGAGCTCCAAAAATTCTAAGCCAATAGCTGAATATAACCCACAGAAAATAAGGCTGACTTTTGAGTTGAGATACATTTTCTTCTCTTTTTAACACACAAGGTGGTTTTTCTTCCCCTAACTGAATAGTGCTATACACCAAAAAACAGCAAAAGACTCCAAGGACCTGAAGTTTAGAACAGGAGCTGACAGTTTGCTTTGCATTATGTGATTGAGAATTGGTTCCATTTTGACCTTCTGAAGCTTGACTAATCCTATTTTAGATTCGGAAGTCAATGTTCTGTCTTGCTTATAAAGTCAGAAGATTTAATTTAAAAAAAAGCAGAGATAGGTGTATGCTGGTTGATTAGGATTCATAACTTGATTAAGTATCTGCTGGAGCCAGTTCTAAAACATGATGCTTGAACTGTATTTATTTCACTTTTAATAGCATCTTTTTTGCTTATTCAGGTAATACATGCCATTTTTAAAAACTGTGAATTTCAGAGGAGTAAAAAGAAACACATGTAAATCCTTGAAACTCTCAGAAATAACTGGAGGTATATCTTCCTACTTTTTTAGAATACGTGCCTGGAAAATCCCTTGGATGGGGGAGCCTGGAAGGCTGCAGTCCATGGGGTCGCTGAGGGTCGGACATGACTGAGCGACTTCACTTTCACTTTTCACTCTCATGCATTGGAGAAGGAAATGGCAACCCACTCCAGTGTTCTTGCCTGGAGAATCCCAGGGACGGGGCAGCCTGGTGGGCTGCCGTCTATGGGGTCGTACAGAGTCGGACACGACTGAAGTGATTAGCAGCAGCAGCACATATATATATACATTTTTAAATAAAATTGGGCTCATACTAGATATACTATTTGTATATCATGAGCATTCCTAGTTATGTTAAATATATCTTAAAACTATTCCATGAAGTGTATTTATTTTTAAATTAGTCTTCAAAGTTTCCAGTTAGCATTCTTCAAAAGCCCAAAATGTTAATCATTAAAGAATACTTGTAAAATCACATTCAAGAAACTGATGGTTTAAGGTAAAGAAAAGAAAAACTCATTGGAAGCTGAAGTATAACCGTTAAGAATATGAAGTTGATTTTAGGCAAGTTACTTAAACCTTGTGTGCTTCCCACTCCTCATCTATAAAATGAGGATAAAAATATTCCCTTGCTTACAAAATTGTTACAAGCATCATAAATCAATATATATCAAGCACTTAGAATAGTACCTGGAACACTATAGGTCATCTGTAAATGCTTAGTGCCATTATCCATAACTCTCATTTGGTCACTTAATCACATACTGTTTCGGAATTGTTTTTGGTTTGTCTTTTGGCAATTATTTTTGTTTTCCTATTTTCTGTAATTTTACTGTTTGGGCGTAACTCTCTTTTATGTAACTACCTCAGTTCTTCCTTGCCTGCTGCTTGCTCTACATTCTCTTGTCTCCTTCCTTCCTGTTGGGAACTCGTGGGTCTTTACTAAACCTGATTATGCCTTCTAAAGTCAAGGCTTTTGACTGTCACCCTGGAATTAGGGAATAATCCAGCAGAAAAGCCATCCTCAAAAGATTCAGTCTGTGGAGCTGTTTCTGCCACAGGCTTCCTACACCATGTGACTCGACCCATTTTATAATCTTCGCTCATTTGTTTTTACCCTTGGGCTGAATGTCCCTGGGCGTAGAGGGCCTGTCTATCAGGTGGCAGTTGAGTCGAAAATAAAACCTACTATACTACATTCCCTGTTACGCTATTCTAATTACTGAAAACAGCCCAGGGTGAGGAGAAATTGAGAAAGAGAGAGAGAGTCACAGAGGCTTCCCTTGTCTCCGCAACTGAGTGTTTTAAGAAGAGGTGAGGAGACCCTGCCACGCACCCAAGGGCAATTTCCTACACAGCCAGCTCAAGAGTTGTGAATGGTTCTCCTTCACCAACCGAATCTCCTTGCTGGAATCATTTTTCTCTTTTAGAGTCTCAAAACACCAAAGCACAAGGAAGCACCACGTTACAAGTATCAGAGCTCAGCTGAGTCCCTGTGTGTGCATCTGTGTATCCTACTGGGAGAGTATATAGGATTCCCGTGGTTATAATTGGCGCTGCTGGCCTTCGGCTTAGAATTGCATTACTGAAAAGCAAAGGGGTTGCTGTTGTACTTATGATCATTAATATTTCAATCCAGAGGGAACTGTTTTCTAAACCCTAGGAGAGGTAACAGAGGTTAGCATGGCAAAACACAGTCAAAATGCCATAACCTGCAGCCAGATGTGTTATGAATAACAATGAGTGGAAGAAATAATAAAAATGGATAAGGAGAACAAGCTTCTAGTGTTAAAAACCTTAGCAAATTGAGGTTTTGTTTAAATACGTGGGAGCTAAATGCCAAAGAAAAGCCCCCTGACCTAAGCAGCTTGCTGAAAGTGGCTGCACATAATTCAACAAACTCTGTCAGGAAAGTTACACACAAAAGGCTGAGAAAAGCTGATCTAATAGATCAACTAATGGTCTAGAAGGAAGTTATAGAACCAAACGGCTCATCCCAGACTCTCTCTTCTCCTTTCGTTGACATTCCCTCAGGGCCCCATCACCTTAGAAAAGGAATTTAACCAACACATTGCAGAAAGGATAATAAATACTTGCCAACAGCCTACCAAAGGAGGGCACAACAGAAATATCAATAATATGGGTTCAAATAAGCAGCTGCTTCCAAAATGAGAACATTTCTGTGACCACAAAGTATACTCCCTTACAGTAGATCACATCAAACACAGTCATACAGATCAGACCGCCCTTTTTTTCTAGAATTTAGAGTGAGTTCTTTAGAGAGTCAGCGTTCAGCTTCTCTAGTTTTCGAATGTCAGCAGTCTTCAAGGTACCTACTGCCAAGGAGTAAAGTGAGTCTGTGACTGTCTTTAGTTTCATAAAATAAGGTTGAGTCTGAGAAATTAAACTTTACAACCTGCAATCCTGTAATAATGATAAACTTCTACATATGCTATTATTTTTTCATATGACCTAACTATAACTATATATATGGAAATCAAGTGGGTGTTAAGATGTTCAGAAATGAGTAATGTCAACCTTTCACATAGAATCCTGTTGTGTAGCCAAGGCATCTAAATAAAATGAAAAGAAGCCTTTCTTTGTTTTCTTAATAAATAATTAATGCCTAGATATGGCTCTCCCATTACCACTTTCCCTCTATGAAAGACATGGAGGGTATCATCAATCCTGTCAATCTTTCATGCCATTCCGGTTCTGTTTACAGAAAACCAGCTCCTCCAGCAACCAACACAAATGGATCAGAGCTGGCAAGCAAGTTGAGAATTGGCTCGGAACGTCACACCCACTCTAAACTGGTGACATCATGCATTCTGTAGTCATTGACGGACTTGAATTTCTATGACTGAACTGTATGCCTCCTTAGAGTTATCCTGAAGAAAGAGTATGACACAAAATCTACAGCCCTAAATTCCCTGGTAGCTCAGACGGTAAAGAATCTGCCTGCAATGCAGGAGACCCAGGTTCGATCCCTGGGTCCAGAAGGTCCGCTGGAGAAGGAAATGGCTGCCCACTCCAGTATTCTTGCCTGTATTCCATGGGCAGAGTAGCTTGGCAGGCTACAGTCCATGGGGTTGCAAAGAGTTGGACACAACTAAGCGACTCTCATGTCGCTTCAAATTGATAGGAGCTACACTTGGAGGCACTAGATCTAGCCCAAGCTGTTAACACCAAATGGATTAACTGCATCTGAAAGCTCACACATCAATGGACTTAACAGCGGGAAGTTTGGGGGACTCAGCTAAGGCAAAAAGTATTTTCAGCATATCAGTCACTATATCTTAAGGAATTAAGAAGAAAATGAGAACCAACACATTTATATTTTTATTAAATTTTGGTATTCAAATGAGTTTGGTTGTGATTTTTTTTGTTTCTGTTTGCTTGTTTTGTGTGGGGGGCGGGGAGGCGGGTGCGGTTTTGGCCGCACTATGAGGCATGTGGGATCTTAGTTCCCCGACCAGGGATCCAACCTGTGCCCCCCGCAGTGGAAGCATGGAGTCTTAACCACTGAACCACCAGGAGTGTCCCAATTTGGTTGTGATTTCTAACAAAAATGCATAAACCAAAAGCATGGCTTGGGAAATCATAAATGAAGATCTCCTAAACCACAAAGGAAGTGACAGAAGAAAGAAAAGGCATATTTTTTTAATCAAATGAAGATATTTTTGTGTTTACATTGATGTTCTAAAATTATTAGGTTGTGACCAATATTCCATTTTTTTTCTTTTTCCTGTGATTCACTATACCTCCAAAAACCAAGTAAACACCAAAAAACAAAACAAAACAAAAGCTATAGCAAAATAGGAAATCAGCAAAAAAGACAGCAGTCATCACTGAAACAATTAAAAGGGGAAGCAAGCAAGAAATCTACGTAGTTCAATCAACTGATTCTAACCATAAAATAATTTGAATTCTGCTGTAGGCTGATGAAACATAATTAAAAAATAACAAAGAGAGATTAGAAAGTTACTAAACATCAGTAACACTCACCTACAAGGAAAAGGTGGGTTTATAGATGACCCGGGTCTAGCAGAAGAAAGAATCTAGCTCAGTTTGGAAATTTCTTTAAAATTTTGAAAAAGTAAAGCTACTTACAAGTAAAGGCCCCAGGAACAAAGAAAGAGATCAAATCAGAAGCACTGTTAGTAAATATTCTGAATAATAAGCAAATTTTATTGGTTTCTCTCTCAGACACTAAAAAGATAAAAAGATCAAATCAAAAGCCTATTTCACCGTCAACCCCTTATTAACCTTCTCTCAGACCTCAGCTATTCTAAGTGTTCACATCTAGAAGGATGTCCTGGTAGTCACTTGAGAAAAGCACCCTGGAAGAATCATTCATTCCCCCTCCATTACACACAGGTGCTCCCGCCTCCCACAAAGACAAGTTCTGTGTTTGTTCTTAAATAAACACAGATAACATCCTGCCTCATGAAAGTTGATAATAAAGGAACCCATCCAAAACCAAAGTAATTATAAGAATTTAAAATCAAAGTGTTTTTCAGATGTAAATGTCAAATAAAAATCTCTTCCCAATTTAATTAAGAAAACAGCAAATTAGAGAAGGCAGGAGAGAGACTTCAAGTCTTTGTGTGAAGTACTTGGAGCCTTTCTTTTTACAGCAAGACCTGGGGGCAGAAAGAAGTAGATACCGGTCTACACAAAAGAGATAAAGTGTATTCAAAGCTGAGGACAAATGGGGAAGAACTGACCAGGACATGAAGACACTATTGCCTGGACTGATTTTCTGTTTCCCTTCACTTAGTACTAAATCTGCAGGATGCTTTCACACAAGGAGGAAAATATGGTGCCTGGCATGCTACTGAACACTGAGATGTGAGCTGAGCCATTTATATAGCCACATGCAAGCCATTTGGCATATGGATTTCTTGGGGATTTGTCCTGCCTTTAGAGGGTTGCAGCTACTTGAGAAGGAAATGTTTTTACTGCACCAGTTCTGTGCAAAACTCAAAATAACTTTAAAGAAAATAACACCAGATGAAAATCTATTACTGCCAAATACATTAAACACAACATATTATTTTGATCTTCCAACCTTTAAGGTATCAGTCCTATTCTACAAACCAGGAAAATGAGTCCTGAGGGGAGCGGTCAGTAATTTTTTCTAAATTATAAGAATTGCAAAACAGTCTCAGGGATTTGACCAAGTCTGTCACAGACCCAAAGCAGGTATGCCCCAGTGTACCACGCATGTCTCTTCAGAGGGCTTTGAGGAAGAATTTAACTAATCTTGTTTTAAGATATTTAAAAGTGAGCCTGTCTCTGGAAAAAGGAGTGACTTATTTTTTTTAACATTTACGAGTTTATGGAGTACACCCTTTTAAGGATCTGATAAAAGCAAAAGATACACACACACACAACCCGTGCTGTATAATAACCATCGAGGCTTCAAGTATCCATGAGCACATGAGCCTAAGCCATTCCTTAACCCCTGGATTAATGATGCTGCTGTTTCTTGTGTCTTTGTGCTACATTATAGCGTCTCACTCTAGATAGTCACTGAACAAGAGATAGAAGAGTGCAAGTTCTAGAGTTACCATTTGGATTAACATCCTGCCTTTGCCATTTAATATTGTGATCCTGAACAAACTATTACCTCTTTGCATCTCAGTTCCTTCACCTGCAAAATAGGGACAATAATAAGTCTCCCAAATGAGTTGTGAGACTCACATGAGTGAACATGTATAAATATTTTAGGCCAGTGCCTGACACGGACTTAAAAATAAATAAATAAATATTAACTCTAATCATTAGCTGTGAGAAAAGTTCACTGTCAAAGCACTTCCTGTCTTTATGCACTGTGACCTTGAGTAATTTCATTAGTAAAGCAGCATGTGACAGACTATATTTTCCAAATATGACCAAAATAATTTCTCCTACAGCATGCGGTCTTCTACAATATGACCACGCCACTCACCCAGAAAGAGGTAGAATACGTGTCTGATGAAGTCAGTCTATACCACCTCAAAATGTAGCCCTGAACTGGCCAGTTAGCTTTTATCTCCTGTCTTTTGGAAGACCCTCAGAACTCAACTGCCGTATTCAGAGGAAGCCCAAATAACCTCGTGGAGGTACCCATGTGGAGGGAAACCAAGGCCCCTGGCCAAGACTTGCAGCTGAACTCCCAGTGAACAACCAGAGCTAACTTGTGAATCAGATAATTGAGCAACCTAGGAAGTAGATTCTCCAGACTCCAGAGCCCATCTAACTCTACATGGAGCAGACGTAAGCAGTTCCTTTGCAGTCTACTTACATGGAAGATTATTGTTGTGCCAAGTCACTACAATTTGGGATAGTCTGTTACATAGCAGTAGATCCTCAGAACATAGCACTTTACATATCACTCCCCGCCCCCCACTTTTCTGGTGCTCACCTCCTCTAAAGGTCCATCATAAAGATACTTCCTGTTTTAGAACCTATAACTATGACATGTGCTTAGTGCCTGTAGTTTGCCAGTCACTAGACTGTTCTGGATGGAGGGAGGAGGGAAGAGAGCATTGCACAAATAAATTCATTCCAGTCCTCAGACAGAAACCTATGGTTGGGGAGAATGACTACCTGTATGCAACCAAAACACAGAATTACCAAGTACTTAACCCAAGTGCAGGGGTTACAAATTATAGAAGCAGAAGCCAGGTCCATCTGCTGCATATATAGATAAAAGGCTAAGCAAGGAGTACATGGCCAGAACTGGCTTAGACATGAAATACTTTCCATAAGTTAGATTTAAGCCAGAATTTTGAAGGAAAGCAAAAACACAAGAGTAGATACACCAGAAGATATATTCTGTAAGTTAGAAATGGCCTATGTGAATGAACAAGTAATGAACAAAACCAGTAATGAGCAAGTCATAGCTAAGACCTGTGAGGGATTCTGCTCAAATCCCAGCAAAGGGTCCTTGCCAAGAGAACAAAGAGATGAGGTTGGGAAGATCGGGACAAAGGGTCAACAAATCTCTACTCGAAGCTTTTACAACCTGGTGTGCTTTAGCCTTGGGAGAGTTTTTCTTTTCTCCTTTCAGACAGAAGCCTCCTCTCCAGCCCTCAAAGACGAGCAGTCTGAGCAGTGACTTAGGTGCTTCTGTTACATAATGCCTGGTCTCTTCACAAACTGGCTTGCTGGGTTTTACTCAGCAGTCCGTGTCATCTCTTTTGTGGAATCAGGATTGCTCAAAATCTCGCCGTATCTTCTGCCTGGTGTCTTCTGTCAGAGGTGTCCAAGAGGACTCCTTATACATCCATCAAAGAGACACACTTCAAAATGGGAACTGAAAGCAAAGTGACCATATCAATAAAAACTGCTCTTAGTTGGTTCACAAATATAGCCGCCAATGGAGTGCTGAGTGGAAAATGACTCCCACTGGACTTCAGTCTATCAGTTGTATGTCAGTTTTTCCCAACCAGTGGACTGTGTTCACTCCTGACCATTCAAACCACAGGTTCTTGACACCAGCATACCTGCGTTGCATGCTATCTTTTCATTCAGTCCTTCTATTGAAGACCTACCCTTTATTAGAACTGAAGCTGAACTGCAGGGCCCTACCACACTGCCATCTGAGGGCTGTCCTTCCCACTGCCAAGCTTTGGGAGAAAATGGCATCTAGATATGTCCTGATCTACATGAGACTTCCAGCCTGTGTGAATCAGGAAATCATGACAATTTCTGAGCAATTTGAGCTCAGGAAATCTCCCTCTGGAGTTCTAATAGAATCCAATAAAATTTTAAACTGCAATTAGAAAAGCTGAGATCTTACTGCTTCTCCTTTTCAAAGAACTTCCTGCACATACTGTTACAAACCCTGTTGTCCTGGGCCAGATTATACCATTTCAAGCAAAGACCCTTCCCAGGGAGGTGTATTTGTGTGTGTGTGTGTGCGTATGAGTGTGGGTGCGTGGGTGTGTGTGTGCTCAGTCACGTCCAGCTCTTTACAACCCCCATGGACCGTCGCCTGCCAGGCTCCCCTGCCCATGGGATTCTCCAGGCAAGAATATTAGAGTGGGTTGCCATTTCCTTCTCCAGGGGATCTTCCTGACCCAGGAATTGAACCCAGCATCTCCTTTGTTGGCAAGTGAATTCTTTACCACTGTGCCACCTGGAAACCCTTCCTAGGTAATAGGAGGACTTAAAACTGAAAAAATTAAAGAATCCAGGAAGTAGATCAATAATATTCTGTTCATTTATAAATGTCAAAGAAGATATCTCTAGAAACTCTTTTCTTCACAAATACTATTTTGCTTTTCCTGAATTTTGAAAATGAGAAGGGACATGGAAAGTATGAAGAAAATATAAATAACATACACTAATAGAATAAGAACCTTCTGAGTGTATGTATGGGTTTGGGTGGACTCCGGGAGTTGGTGATGGACAGGGAGGCCTGGCGTGCTGCAGTTCAGGGGGTCGCAAAGAGTCAGACACGACTGAGCGACTGAACTGAACTGAAGTGTATTTATATGTCGCAGTTCAGTGTGCTGGGGGCTGTTGCTTCCTTACCTACCCACATATGCCCAAATGTGCACACCCCATCAGCACAACACCCTCACCTTCAAACCCAGACAACACCAACAGGCTCATCTTGATGGATGGGAGCTGATCTCACACCAGATGGTCCACCTCCGTCCTCCACTGATGAGTGCATCATCTCCACGTTTGGGTTTAGATCACATCTGTCACATTAGACTGAAGGACTGACTGCCCCCTGTCTATTACTGTATTTTTAGACAACTTCAGCATCATTCTAAATGCCAGCAGACTAAGACCTAAACAATGACAGTACGTGAACATTTTTATATCCTTTTTCTTTTCTTTTTCTTGTTTTCCTTGTTGATTTACAAGCTCCCTGGGTCCCATATGCTCTGGGGACCAAGATTTTGACTCTTCACAAGCTTAGCTCCCCACCCTAAATACCTTGTAAATCTCTTAAGGCTTTGTGGGTCAAAGTCACACCCTCGCTCCTAATATGATCTTTTCAGTTCTCTAGAGATTCAATACTAAATTCCAGAGTTACATCAAAGAATTTCTTCTAACAAATGTGTTTGGAAATGTAGTTGAAAGGTTTTTCCAGTGCCACAAGAAATCCCCAAACTAATCAGAGAACTATATTCTGATATGGAATTAGTGATATGTCTCAACTGTTGTTGTTCAGTCGATGTCATGTCCAATTCTTTGCAACCCCATGGACTGCAGCACACCAGGCTTCCCTGTACTTCACTAGCTTCCAGGTTTTGCTCAAACTCATGTTCATTGAATCAGTGATGCCATCCAACCATCTCATCCTCTCTTGCTCCCTTCTCCTAGTGAGGACCTACAGACTCTGGAAAGTGAAAGTGAAAGTCGCTCGGTCCTGTCCAACTCTTTGCAACCCCATGGACTATAGTCCATGGAATTCTCCAGGCCAGAATACTGGCAAGGGTAGCTTTTCCCTTCTCCAGGGGATCTTCCCAACCAAGGGATTGAACCCAGGTCTCCCACATTTGCAGGCGAATTCTTTACCAGCTGAGCCACAAGGGAAGCCCATAGACTCTGGATGGAGTCTTTATCAAACAGAACAAATAATTCAGATGATCATGACACAGAATGATTGATTCCCTTCTTTGGCATGTTAGCCTGATGGTTTTTGGTGATTCATTAAAACCGTAGAGATAAGATGGTTGGAGACTGAAGGACAAAGAGATTTTGGCTGGATAGATGAAGCTGGAGCTGAACCGCTACATAATTAACACCCTGACAAAGTCTGCTGAGTAGTCCTCTCTCTTTATAAAACCAATCCTGGGTTAGGACTGAAACCTGTGTACAGTCTCAGTAAGCCAAACAGTCATGAAACTGGCTCAGGCTTCAAGCCAAGACTATGCCAAGTAACATTTAATTTAAGAAGCATTTATTTAACAATAACCATGAGCCAGGCAATTTCTGCTCCAGCATTTAAACACATTAAAACATTAGATTGTTTCTGTTTTTCTATTATAATAGTTGTAATAATCAAAAAATGTGTACCATCTCCCTCAGAAATAAAGAAATTGAAAATTGTATAAAAAGCTACCAAATTTCCAATATTTGGAGATGTCATCTTTTTAAGACCCAATGAGGCAATAACTTGTTTGCCCACTGAAATCCATTTTCTATTTACTGCATTAAAGTTAGAGAAATAGATTTGTTTTTCCAGTTCTGCCTTTTCCCCTTTCAGCCGAACAGAGTCTGCACAATCTCCAAAGGCAGTCTCACTAAAGCTGTCTCTCATTTCTAGTCTTCTTTGATAGAAGGGGTCATTTGAGAAGGATTTGGTGCCCAAGAGCTTCCCCTACCCCTTTCATTTTGCAGTTGCATTTGCTTTTTATTAAATGGCTACCAGAGTTCATAAATGGACTTCCCACATTACCATCAATACCTATATCTTCAAAAAGGAAAAAAAAAATTGTTTTCTTCCAATCTGATTTGCATAAAATTTACTGCAAATATCCTGAAATGTAATCTCCCAGGCAAAGAGTAAACACAAGCAGTTTTCAATTAAGGGCAGCTGAATGGTGACATGGAAGGAATCGCGGAAATAAATACAAGGCACTCATCATGCACAAATGAACAACAAAACAAATTGAAATTTGTTCTATGCACTCTCATTCAATAGAAACACTTGACAACACCCACTATATTTTTAAATCATGCAGCTGATTGTCCATTGTAGAGATAAAACAGTTTAAGAAATCATAACTCTACACCGCACAAGGTTAATGTTATTTAAAATGCAAAATCCAAGAAGATGGTACCACATTACCTGGTATTTTTACCATTTATGCATCCGGGAGCAGACATGTTTATCTTTCACTGTGACATCTGATTGCTGTGCTAATGCCATCTAAAACTAGATGGAAGAAAATTATATTCTCCTAAGGAGTTGACCCATTATTTTCTTTAAAGAAAAGAAAAATATAAAGATAGCCATTTTGATTCAAACAAAGTGCTACACAGAAACCTCTGGGCATAAATCGCATCAGGCCTCTGTAATTTTTGCTTGCTCTCGGTTATTGCTGGGATAATTGCATAGGAACACTATTTGTGTGATTGTCAGCAGTAACACTCCTGGACCAAGGACCAAGGCCTCCTGCAGATTTCTACAAAGCATTACTCTCCTTACAGTTTGTGGATTTGGGTTTTTGTTTTTGTTTTTTTCCTGAAGATTACTGGAGGTAAGCCAAATGGAATTATTGTTCTCAGACTTGGGAAGATTGACTTTAATTTATGAAAAGTACAGACAAATTTTACCACTAAGCAACTTGTGTCCTTTGTTTAAGCAACAGACACTCCAGAGGATAGAGGGGGGAAGAAAAGGCGCATCTTCAAAGCTCAGGATCTACTTGAACAAATTGAAATCTAATTCGGTGAACAGGGTAAAAGAAGCCATTAGACAGTTTTACTCAAAGGGGCTGGACATGGGGAAAGACATCTGACAGTATTTGTATAACTCTGCTTTTTTGCTCACTTGTTTTTTCTCTTTCAAGTTGTTATTATATGTTAAAGGAATGCAGAAGCAATCAATTATATACTCTGAGTAGTAAATAAGGCTCAGGAATATATCTATGCATAACATAGATAAAGATACACAGAATGCATTTCCCTTCTTCCAAAATTGTAATTCTGCTTTACTAATAATTTACTGACTTTTTATAAGGTATTATAAACATATTATTTGTTCTGACTCAATCTTTCCACATTCTTATAAAAACAGTCTTGATGAACACAGGTAAAGGAAAATATTTTAATTCCTATGAAGTTGTTTGGCATTTAACATTTAGGAAATGGGAATTGAATAGGATGTGATGGTTGGCCTATTAAATTAACTAAGACATTTTTTCATAATAATCCTAAATGTTTGTGAGGATCTGGTGAACCATAACCTTTTATACAGCTGACAGAACAAAAATCAGCACAATGTTTCTATAAAATAATTTTGTGATCCCTAGTGAAGATTTAAGACTGTATGGTCATTCATTGAAAATGAATGTCTATCTTACAAATGACAACCTTAAAAATAATTTTAACATTTTAACAAATATTTACATATAAAAATATTTACTATTCAAAATAACAAATATCTTTAAACAATATAATTGTTCAATATCAAATACATATCAGGCTATGGTACAATGTGCACTGAGTTATTTTCCACTTATTCAATGGTGTTTTCAGATCCAAAATTTAAAAACATGGAATGATCTGGAGAAATATTCACAAAATACAAGATTTAAAATTATACATGTATGTGATTCCAAAGTTGTTGCAAATTTCTGAATAATGGGATTATAAATAATTTTTATTTTCCAACGTGTTGGTGTTTCATCTTGTTTTGCATGGTGGTAATGGTTTAGTCTGGAGAAGGCAATGGCACCCCACTCCAGTACTCTTGCCTGGCAAATCCCATGGACAGAGGACCCTGCTAGGCTGCAGTCCATGGAGTCGCTAAGAGTCAGACACGACTGAGCGACTTCGCTTTCACTTTTCACTTTCATGCATTGGAGAAGGAAATGGCAACCCACTCCAGTGTTCTTGCCTGGAGAATCCCAGGGACGGGGGAGCCTGGTGGGCTGCCGTCTATGGGGTCGCACAGAGTCGGACATGACTAAAGTGACTTAGCATAGCATAGCATAGCAATGGTTTAGTCACTAAATCATGTCCAACTCTTATGACACCGTGGTCTATAGCCCACCAGTCTCCTCTATCCATGGGATTCTCCAGACAAGAATACTGGAGTGGGTTTCTAAGTCCTTCTCTAAGGGATCTTTCTGACCCAGGGATCAAACCCCAGTTTCCTGCATTACCAACTGAGCCACCAGGGAAGCTCCTATTTTGCATGTAATATGTTCATTTGGTAAATCAATTTAGTCACTCAGTTGAGTCCAACTCTTTGCAACCCAATGGACTGTAGCTCATCAGGCTTCTCTGTCCACAGGGATTCTCCAGGCAAGAACACTGAAATGGTTGCCATTCCCTTCTCCAGGAGATCTTCTCAGCCCAGAAATCAAACCCAGGTCTCCTGCATGGCAAGCAGATTCTTTACTGTCTGAGCCACCAGGGAAGCCCCAATATGTTCATTGAATAGCCATTGTTACAGATATAAATTATTACTATACTTCCAAAGAGAAGGCAATGGCACCCCACTCCAGTACTTTTGCCTGGAAAATCCCATGGATGGAGGAGCCCGGTAGGCTGCGGTCCATGGGGTCTTGAAGAGTTGGACACGGCTGAGCAACTTCCCTTTCACTTTTCACTTTCATGCATTGGAGAAGGAAATGCCAACCCACTCCAGTGTTCTTGCCTGGAGAATCCCAGGGACGGGGGAGCCTGGTGGGCTGCCATCTATGGGGTCGCACAGTCGGACATGACTGAAGTGACTTAGCACCATACTTCCAAAATCTACAAAATACAGAAGCATTATAGTTCCCAAAAAAGTCTTGGGTAGACTTTGCCCATGTGTCTTTGTCTCTGAAAAAAAGACTTCAGAGATGAAAAACGTGAGCTCACTCTATAATGTGGATGTTTGGCACTCAAGTGTTGAATAGCAAGATACTTTTAGAATGACATTTAAAAATATATCATTAATTTTGCTTTAACTTGAGGTTGGCAGTGAAGTTATTACCATAAGCCAGATCCCTACACCCTCCTTTCACCCCCAAGCATTTCGTGTTCTGTCGCTTCCCTCTGGAATCACTAATTGTCTCCTACTTGTTTCTGTCCCCTACAGCCATTGATGGCTGTCACTGGGAAGACATTCTCTAGTGGCTTCAGCCAAGAAACAGAAGCTTATACCTATTCCTGCTTTCACTAACATCTCCAGGTCACCTCAGGCAAGTTTTGTAACCACCTATTTCAAAATTGGGCTGCATATTATATAATATTCTTCCTCCTTGGGAGACAAAATAAGACATAAAGATAACCAGATACAAACTTGCATTCTGTGGCTTCAGTCCTCACTGTTCAGCTTCTAGTATGTCTCTCTGCCTTAAGGTAACTGACATAATTTCGAAGGAATTCAAGAGACAGTAATAGTTTAGGGGCTATAACCACACACTCCAACTGGACTTCCTGGATGTGAATCCAGCTGTCCTTCACTAGCTATATGGTCTTGGTAAATTGCTTCTATTTCCTTCTCTGTAGAAACAGATTAAGTGAGTGAACACATATATAGTACTTAAACCATTTCTGGAATAAAGCAAATGTTAGCAAATATTATTATAAAGCTGC
The DNA here is from genome assembly GCF_032452875.1 of Bos javanicus. Lineage (NCBI taxonomy): Eukaryota > Metazoa > Chordata > Mammalia > Artiodactyla > Bovidae > Bos > Bos javanicus. The sequence goes on along the minus strand of NC_083871.1, from coordinate 17,226,184 downwards.
AGTGCAAGTCCTGACAGTGGCTTTTCTTTTACTAATGCAGGTACTTGATTTAAGTTTTGATTGCTGAGGCATCCACTCCAAAGCAGTATCCACTTCAAAGATGGCTATCTCAAATGAACACATTTCTAGCCATAGGACTATTAATAGATAAACAGTCAAATGCCTCCTGCCTCATCCTCCCTTGAAGGCTCCCTTGTTTTAGAGATCTTGGTTAATTCCTGATAACTAACTATTGGACAGCTTTTTCCCCCCTTTTTCTGCAATTTAAATTCCTGCTTTTATGTTTCAAATTCACTGAGAAAGAGTAAGTCCTTGAAATTCTAGGTTCTTACCCCTTGATCCCCAATAAAAGCAGAACCCTGGGTCCCCATGTCCTCTGTCTCTGTCTCTCTCCAACCTCACAGCGTGGCCCCAGGTATGCCATATATTAATAATTTTCAGTACTTGCAAACAATAAACTTTTTCAAAGTTTCTCTGATAGTTATTGCTGAGAGTAACTTGCAATCATAGTAAGAACCACAAGAGCCAGGCCAGACACGATATTGGCTGAGATTGGCCCCAGATAAAAATGTATGCCTATGGCCGATTCATGTTGATGTATGGCAGAAGCCATCACAATATTATAAAGTAATTACCCTCTAATTAATATAAATAAATAAAAAATTTTAAATGTGTCTTCTTTCTTTCAAGCTTATAAATATGTTAACAAAATTCCTGGCTACCAAAAAGTAAAGATTACATGCTGGAGGGTCTGTTCACAAGCTGTTCCATCTTCTGTGAAGGAAAAAAAGAATCCAATCTCTTGGGTTAGTCCTAGAGGTAACTTACTCAACACAGAATAACACACTGGAGTTGTTTTATATTTAGTTTTTATATTGACAGAGCCTCATTAAATAAGTTTGTATCCAGTATACTTCCTCAGAATAGAGTCTAGATAAATGAGGATTCCCAAGTGGTTTTACATGTGTTTATATCTGTCTGTGATATACAACTACAATCCAATAGGAACAGATTTAAAATAAGTACATTTCATTTGGGCTCACATCACCCACAAGTTAGCTCAGCACAATTTAATGGAGAAGTACATTGCCTTTGCACTTAATGAGGCCACATTTGATAAGAGACTCTGGTGGGATCTGGAATCATAACAGTAATGAAATCCAAGGTTTGGATTCTTGGCTCATTAGGCAACAAGACTGGCTCTTCAATATACTAGTTTCGAAGAGAAAATAAAAGACCAACTTGTGGGATTTTTTTTTCATTTTTCAAGATAGTAGATAATGAGTGGGCTTTTGTCTTTCAATTACTAAACAAGGAGTTCTACAACAGCTTTGACTTAAAATAATATTTTTCTGAGTATGACATATGGTTATCTGGGGCTATTCCTATTATAAAAGTTTATGAATCTTAACTATCTTTTAACTATTATATTTACTGATGAGGAAACTGAGGGCCACAAATATAATGTGCTTGCCAGTGTCAAGAGCTGGTGAGTGTGAAAAGACAAGACCAAGAATAATGACAGTAATTATTAGTATTTACTGAGCACTTAATGAATCAAAATGTTAACTCATTCAACCCTCATAACAGTCCCATTTAACACGTGATAAAATATAATGACACAACAGGACTCAGTGCCTGGCTAACAGTCACACGCAGCAGACTGTACTAAGGAACTCCAACTCCAGAAGTCACGCTCTCAATCTTATACAGTACTGACTATGAACTGACCCGAAAGTTCTCATGTCAAAGGCCACATCACACATATACTATGCAGTCTGATTGCAGAACCATCAGAAAATATGAATACAGTCATCCCTCAGTATCTTCAGGGGATTGGTTCCAGGACCTCCAGTGAACAGCAAAATTGTAGGATACTCAAGTCCCTTATAAATGCCATGGTACACTTGGCCCTCCATCTGCTCTGCAGTTGGTTGAATCCAGGGATGTGGAACCCCCAAGCAGTGAGGGCCAACTGTATCCCTCTCTCCCCAACAGCATTTATACAACCACCTAATAGCCTTCTTATGAGTTCGCAAGTTAATTAGGTCAGAGCATTTTAATATCCAGAAAAAAATAACCTGATTTTTAGCAATTACCTTCTTCTGGATTCTTTTTAACAGAGAATGGACCTAACTGCAGATGGAAATTTTCTTGGAGAGAGATTATCACTGCACAATTAATTGCTCCCTGAACCCAAGGCCACGTTAAGCAATGTACCCCAGCAAGAATGGATTATACTAGAAGTATTGATGTTTGAGGCTTCTAGCAAAGTCCACATAGAGCAAATTTGCTTTTTAATATGAATTTCATTTTATTGTTATGTGACTTTAGAAATGTTGCTAAATTCCTCATCAAAAATGTTGGGAGAATAAGATTATACCTCTTCTATTCACTCATCCATTTACTATGTATCAATTTTGTACAGTGGCCAGGTGTCTGTCACTATCTTAGGTACAGGCAAAAGTAAATTTATTGAAAAGCCAATGAAGCTTCAGTTTGAGGGCCCCTCTCTTGCCCCTTCAGTGAGGGACAACAATGTGTTTTCATCATCATATATCTTTCCAAAATTTGCAAAAGAAGATACTTTAACTACAGTTAAGACCACTGTCTCTCTCCCCTTGAATTTCCCCTCTCTTTTCCTTCCTCTCCTATGCACTGTGACTTCAGAATGATTGCATAGATTATCGGCATCCACCTACGGGAAATTGAGTTGTGAATAATTATATTTAGCTGGATTTTAATGGAATATATTTATGTGACTCACCATCACCTCCACATAGACCTAAATTCTTGTGAACCATCTCAGTTTAGGAATGTTTCCAAGAGTTCACCTCCCTCCCAATGCACCTACTCATCTAGCATGATCACACAGAAGTCCAGGGCCAAGGTCATTTCACAATACGAAAATGCCCTGCAGCCTCTGACACCAGAATTATGTGGGTAAAGAAACACAAGGTTTGAAATGTATAGAACCAGATATTATTACTACTAACACCAACACTACTACTACTATTATTAAAGTAAAAATGCCCCCAAAAGGGTCTAATGCTTTAAGCTCTCATTAGCAGGCATTAGTTGGCAGTTCATTGAAACCTAGATAAGCCAATGGTAGGGGATGGAAGGAGCTTCCCTGGTAGCTCAGCTGGTAAAGAATCCACCTACAACGCAGGAGACCTGGTTTCAATTTCTGGGTCAGGAAGATACACTGGAGAAGGGATAGGCTACCCACTCCAGTATTCTTGGGCTTCCCTGGTGGCTCAGCTGGTAAAAATCTGCCTGCAATTCAGGAGACCTGGGTTCAAACCCTGGGTTGGGAAGATCCCCAGGAGAAGGGAACAGCTACCCACTCTATTATTCTGGCCTGGAGATGGAGGAGGGATGAGAGGATCTCTAGGAAAAGTAGGCAAGCAAAAGATAAGGTATTTGTTCTGATTAAATTCTGGCTGCTGCTATCTAAGTTAGTAGGTTGAGAATTTTTAAAGAGTATCAGAATCACCTGGAATTTTTTGTTTGGCAGTGTTTAGTCCAAAGCTCTATTTCAGACCTAAGGAAATAAAATATTTAGTTGTGAGGTCAGGGAGAACACATTTTAAGAAATTCAGGTGATTTTAAAGGAGGTAGTCCATAGATCACACTTTGATCTAAAGAGACAAATTTCTAAGAAAGCTAATCCAATTAATTGAGCTGGAATATCCACAGTTACATGACCAGAGGCCTAATAACCACCAGTGACGACTATACCCATCTGTTTTCATTAATGATCTGACTGGACCTAGTTTTCTCCACGTTTGCAATTTTCCTCCCAAACTCAATTGCCCTCTGGCATGAGTGGGAGAAACACACATTAATGTACTCAATTTTGTAAAGAAATAAAAAGCAACCTCAGGTATGTTCAAGTATTCTTTCCAAAGTTAATATGTTGATCTTCTTGGCACTTAGAGTCATAATATATATGAAAAAGAAATTTCGGCATTCTACAACGATCCAAAAACAAGCTTACAAGGTGTGTATAATCATTGATATTTTAATTAGCTTGTATCAAAAGATCCCTGACCTTTCGTTCCAATCTTTAGGGTAAATCAAAAGAGCAACAGCTTGTCTCCCTACACATAGTGAACAGTTAGCCTACACACAAAAAAGGTGACTTTTTTTGTTCATCAACATAATTAAACCCAGATACAGACTGTGTGTGTCAGACTTTGGCCAGGAGCTAACTTGTAGGAGAGCTTGACATAATCATGTTAAGGGCTGACAGTGCTTAGTTGCCAAGAACTAAATAAGAAAAATGATATCAGTAGTGTAGGTGTGTATCCTCTGCTGCATGTTAATAAGCTAATTGGAGTCTAAGCAGTTGATATTTATCATTTCCATATTTTAATTATGAAAATCATCAATATTATAATCATTGAGTACTATTTCCTTTGAATATTAAACCACTAATTGACCTAATTGAGCAGAATATTACTAGGAGCAAATACAGTATTTTGTTTTAGCTAAAGGAGAAGAAAATCATTTGGAGGTTAGTATTTTGTTTTAATTTTATTAGAACCATTGTATACAAGGCTTCTATGTTTATATGTCCTCTAAGTAAAATTTCATGTTCAAATCTAGAAGAGGACAGTTTTTCCTGATGAAGTTCACATTATTACTTGGGGCATTTCTCTAGTTCTATTTTCTTCTTTCCACTAAAAAAATTTATTCTGAGCAATATAAATAATTGAATTTTTACTGTAGATATGCAATATATGCATGTATAAGATCATCTAGCCTAACATCATTATTAATGGATAAATAAAAAATATCCCCAAATCAGAGAGTGTCCTTGTGACATAAGCAGCACTAGAACTCAACCTTCCACTCCCCGCTTAATGTTTCTATTTCACAAGCTACTCTATGGGATAAAGTTCTCCTTAAAGAATACTTCTCTCCCTTTATTTCTGACTTACACTAAAGAGATGTATTCTCTTTGATAATATGTTGCTCATCCATTAAACTTCAGTTCGTAATTCCTATCCTGTGAGAGCAGAAAGTGCTGTTTCCTTCAGCACAGCAGCAAAGATAAGCATACATCCATTAAGACATGCTACTGTTAAGGTCAAGCTTGACTAAAGTGGTCAAATAGGCTTTCCTGAGCTTCTACATTCAAGGCAAGGGATGTGGGGAGCGGGGGGTGGGGGTGGAGAAAAAGACTCATTGCATATGATAAAACGTTATATATATTTACATTTTCCAAAGGGTATATCTGCATAGTTTTTCTTGACTTTTGAAAAATCCACAAGATAAATGTTTCACATCTAGAATCTATATACATTGGATTACAGATGATGAAAAGCATTATCATAACATAATGCTCCATTTAAAGAAATAATAGGCATAATAGACTTAAGAATAAAATAAAAAGAAACATAACAAAAATTCATGTAAATAAAAAAGCCATAGAAATCCATCTAAATCACAAGATCATATGGCTTAGTAATTCTACTTTATAACATTGCACTGCACTCAACTTCTCTAGCCTTCAGTTTACAGCCTATGTGTATGGTACCTCCACATAGAGATAGCTTCAAATGCTGAGCATCATCCAGTAAAAATCTCTGTCTAGTAAGGATCTTGAAAGACCCTTTATGAGTCTTTCCAAGAATTTAAGAATCCAATGATCCAAGCATTTATGTGCTTGTCTGTTTAAAGCAAAGGTTTTCAACTGGGAGTGGTTTTGTTTCCTAAGGGGACATTTGGCACTGTCTAGAGACATTTTTTATTGGCACTGGGGTAAAGGGTGCTATTGGCAACCAATTATTAGAGGCCAGGGATTCTGCTAAAATTTCTACCACATGGGACAGAACCACAAAAAATGAATTATCTGACCCAAAAAAAATCCTGACCAAATAAGCTAAAGTAACAGCTGCTGTGAGTTCTTTCAAATGTTTCAATCTTATCACTTGTGTCACTACCTAGGGTTACTGGGAAGATTTCTTAGCAAGAGGCAACACGGGCAACAGCAAGAACACAAGGTTTGGGAGGTTGGAGACTTGAATTCTGTACATGCAACTCTCACTAATTAGCTGCGTGAACTTGGGCAAGTCACTTAACCTCTCATGCCCTCAACTATTTCATTGAAAACTAAGAGAATCAAGTTAATTCCAGAAATTCCTTCTAGCACTAAAATTCTATTATTCAAATGAGAAGCCAAATCACAAGTTTGGGGAAAAAAAATTTAATTAGATACCTGACTATCAGATCAGATCAGATCAGTCGCTCAGGCGTGTCCGACTCTTTGCGACCCCATGAATTGCAGCACGCCAGGCCTCCTGACTATACAATCATTAAAAACAAAAATATCTAAAAAGTACATACATTAAACATATGTGTAACTGCACTGCTTCAATTAATTTGTGAGCATTTATTGAGAATCCATTATATGCTTAGCACTCAACTTGTTGATATAAAGATATAAAAGAAGGACTATAAACTATGAGTAAACTACACTGAATTATTGAAATCCATTAAAGATATGGGGTTTTTGCTTAAAATTAATATGCAGACATCACATCAGGATATTCCAGGATCTTTGGTAAAATACAAATTCCTGATCCCTTAGTCCTCATGGGTTGGGGTTTCCAAGGACTGGGAAAAAACTTGCATTATTACCACCACTTTCAAGGGAATATGTATCCTCACTTGGTTAAAACCACTCACTATGGTTTAAAACCCACAGAATAATGAATAAGAGAATCTGCATTATATTATACTTCTTTAGTCTTGGTTATATATGAACTTCTATGGGAACATTAAATGTTCCTATTAAGTGTACCAGAGAAAGGAACATTAACAGCAGGTCAGAATATTTGAAGTGAAGTCCCTAGCTCATAAGATGGAAGTATAAATAGATGGGGTTTGGAAAGAGCCAAGAAAGATATTCATGTGGAGATTCAACATGAGCAAAGGCCCAGCTGTGGGAGTGGATGAGATGTACTTGGGGTCAATGAAGAGTCTCATGACAGCAGTACTTGTATTGAACAGAAATATTAGATAAAGTAAGTTAGTTGTATACATGTATGGTAGAATCAACTTGAAAATGTCTATCTCCCCAAAGGAAAACCATCATGGAAAAAAAAATTAATTCAAAGATGTTTAAATCCTATTTACATGTTGTCTGATTAAAATGTGTTTCACTGATTTTTAGGCCACATATGCAATTCAAGAAGAAAACAAAATTACTCCACACATTAAAACTTCTAGATCTCAAAGTCTCCTAATTCATTTTATTTCTTGAAAGCATTGTGCTTATTTGCCAAATAAGTCTTATTTCCCTCTAGTATCCATATTATTTTGCCAGTGTAAACTCAAACATAAAATGACATTCCTACACTGGCCATTTACATACACTTTAACATGATTTTTTTTTCTCTTGGGAGGTGGGAGCTAAGAGGTTCCCCACCCTCCAAAAGAAAATCCAAGGATATTTCACTTAAATTGTTGTATAATATAAATAATTTCATTTGCTAATTTGTTAAATGGACTACTTTATTGATTTTTAATTTAATTTCATTATGATTATTTTCATGACCTGAATCCTTTCAATTTACTGAAACAGTTTTATGGCTTGGAATATAACGTCCAGTGTCTTCAAACTTGTTTCACACATTTTGTCCATCTTTGGTTGTTCTCAGTAGAAGTACAAATTCAACCCCCATTACTTCATTTTCACTGGAAACAGAAGACCAGTTCAAGCAGATTATTTAAATATATTACCATGCTTAAAAATTACTTGACTCAATGCCATTAATATTATTTTTAAACCTTATATGGGAATATCAGCTCTTACTGTAATTATGGAAATAATTGTTGTTGTTTAGTCCCCAAGTCATGTTTGACTCTTCTGCAATCCCATGGACTATACCTTCCAGGCTCCTCTGTCCATAGGATTTCCAGGCAAGGATACTGGAGTAGGTTGCCATTTTATCCTCCAGGGAATCTTCCCAATCCAGGGATGGAACCTGAGTCTCCTGCATTGGAGGGCAGAATATTTACCACTGAGCCATCAGGGAAGCCCATGGAAATAGTAAGTTAAGTTTATAATGTAGTTTTCAGTAAGGTCTTAGTGGAATATTTTTAATACCATTTTCCTCACATTTTGATAAGAACCACTATCTGAGTTCCCCGTGGCATTGGAGGTATAGCTTGACCATCCAAGGTGGGAAATGAGTTATCTTTTTAAATTACCTCCCATGTGATTCTATGAGTCTGTGACATCATTCACCTTCGTTCCCAAATAAGAATTACCGGTAACCTAGATACTGTCATACTGAATGAAGTAAATCAGAGAAAGACAAATATCATATGATATCATTTATATGTGGATCTAAAACAAAAATGGTACAAATAAACTTATTTACAAAGTAGAAGTAGAGTCACAGATGTAGAAAACAAACTTAAGGTTACCAATGGGGAAAGGGGGAGCCAAACACTGGGAGATTGGGATTGGCACGTACATACTACTGTATATATAATAAATAACTCATAAGGACCTGTGGTATAGCACAGGAAACTTTATATAACACTCTGTAATGAACGGCATGGAAAAAGAATCTAAGAAAGAATGGAGATATATATACACACAAATATATATATACACCTATATACAAACACACAACTGATTTACTTTGCTGTAAGCCTGAAACTGACACAATATTGTAAGTCAACTATAAACTCCAATAAATTTTTTAAAATAAAATTAAGTTAAAAAAGAAATAAAATGAGGGAGTGGGAGTAGATGCTCTTTGCTCTGAGTTCACTTCCAAAAAAATGTTATATGTTCCATACTGGATTCTAAGAGTCACCAAAGAAGAAAAGACTGAGTTCCTATACTTCATGAGGTAAAAGTACAGTAAAAAAAATAACAAGTTCTATTATCACATTTACTTATAAAAAATGCTTGTGACCTGCATTTGTTTCAAGGCATATATTTTCTAATATTATTAACACAAGTCTACTGATGATATAATCAATACAAAACTTCAAACACTAATAACACCTTGTGAAATGAAGTGAAAGTTGCTCAGTTGTGTCCGATTCTTTGCAACCCCATGGACTGTCCATGGAATTCTCCAGGCCAGAATACTGGAGTGGGTAGCCTAAATAACACTTTAAGTATATCTAAATTTCACGAAAAATTCTATTGCCCAATACTGCATTTTATAGGCATGCTTCTACATCATCTGGGGGAACTGTAGTCCCAAAAACACAGTGAGAGCCCAGACAGCATTTTCTTGTCATTGCAGCACTATTCACAGTAGCCAGGACATGAAAGCAACCTAAATGTCCATCAACAGAGGAATGGATACAGATGATGTGGTACATATGTACAGTAGACTGTAACTCAGTCATAAAGAGGAACCGAACTCTGTCGTTTGCAGAGATGTGGATAGACCTAGAGACTATCATACAGAGTGAAGTAAGTCAGAAAGAGAAAAACAAATATCATATACTAACACATATGTGGAATCTAGAAAAATGGTAGAGATGATCTTATCTTCAGAGCAGAAATAGAGACACAGATGTAAAGAACAAACATTTGGATACCAAAGGGGTTAAGAGCGGTAGCTGGGATGAACTGGAGATTTGGATTGATACATATATATAGATAGATAGATAGATAGATATAGATATAGATATTAAAATATATATTTTAATATATATTTTATATACACTAAAATATATAAAATAGATAACTAATGAGCCCCTACTGTATAACACAGGGAACTCTACTCTGCGGTGACCTAAATGGAAAGAAAATTCAAAACAGAGGGGATATATGCATACATATGGCTGACTCACTTTGCTGTAGCAGAAACTGACAGAGCAGTGTAAAGCAGCTATGCTCCAATAAAAAAAAGCTTTATACATATTTCACAGATAACTCATATTTATCTCATTTAGGAAAGATACAGAAAGTAAAGACAGGTGTAGATCATCTTTTTTATACTTTTCTATCAATCATCATTTTAATTCAAACGGTATATAAGGCACACAAGGAAACACAGTAGCCTCCTTCCCACCACTTCCCAATCCCTAGTCCTATTCCCCAGCAGGAACCACTTTCAACATTTTTGCTTTTTTTCCTTATAATTGCCTTAATGTTTCTAACTATAAATATTGCTTTTTTATTTATTATGCTTGCTGCTGCTAAGTCACTTCAGTCATGTCCGACTCTGTGTGACCCCATAGATGGCAGCCCATCAGGCTCCCCCGTCCCTGGGATTCTCCAGGCAAGAACACTGGAGTGGGTTGCCATTATTAAGCTTGCTGCTGCTGCTGTTAAGTCACTTCAGTCGTGTCCGACTCTGTGCGACCCTAGAGATGGCAGCCCACCAGGCTCCCCCGTCCCTGGGATTCTCCAGGCAAGAACACTGGAGTGGGTTGCCATTTCCTTCTCCAGTGCATGAAAGTGAAAAGTGAAAGTGAAGTCACTCAGTTGTGTCCGACTCTTAGCGACCCCATGGACCACAGCCTACCAGGCTCCTCCGTCCATGGGATTTTCCAGGCAAGAGTACTGGAGTGGGTTGCCACTGAGTTCTCCGATTATTAAGCTTAGACACTATTATTTGATTTTTTGGCTTTTTAGATGAGAATTTAGCTCTTTTTCCACAGTACCTTCATTCTTTTTTTTCCATTTATCCATCTTTTCAGTAGAACTAAGTTATTATTGGGGGCTACATGGAAAATCAGAGTTCAAAAAACTCTATGTGTAATATTGATGATCAAGCCAAATGATGTACAATGATGACATTTCCCTTACTATCTACATTTTCTTGAAGATTCTTGTCTCATTTATTTAGATTTACATGAACAATAGCTAACATTTTCTAAATGTTGTTAAGGACCTTTCAAACACCAATAATATTTTTTATGTTCAAACATGTTGGTTAACCAAACAATTTTCTTTCTTTCCTAGAGACCTCCCTCCCGTGGCCCTCCACCCTTCTGTTCAAGTCATACTGATTGCTGTCCAGACTTAAAGCATTATTGTCATCTTCTAACATTCCAACCTGGCGGGCTTCCCTGGTGGCTCAGATGGTAGAGAATGCACCTGCAGTGCAGGAGACCTGGGTTTGATCCCTGGGTCAGGAAGATCCCCTGGAGAAGGAAATGGCTACCCACTTCAGTATTCTTGCCTGGGGAAATCCCATGGATAGAAGAGCCTGGCAGGCCACAGTTCATGGCATTGCAAAGAGTCGGACACAGTTGAGTGACTTCACTCTCCCTTTGGGCTTCCATGGTGGCTCAGCTGGTAAGGAATCAGTCTGATTCTGATATCTTTGTCTGCCAGATTGCAAGGCCAGACTTTCCTTCAAAAAGTACACGTAGGACTTCCCTGAGGGTCCAGTGGTTGAGAATCTACCTACCAATGCAGGGGACACAGGTCCTACCCCTGGTCTGGGAAGATTTCCACATACCATGGGATAGCTAAGCCCATGTACCGCAACTACTGAGCCCATGCCCTAAAGCCCGTGCTCCACAAGAGAAGCCACCACAACGGAGATTAGCTCCTCCCTGCTCAGCAGGGAGCACATAGCAATGAAGACCCAAAGCAGCCAAAAATAAATAGCTAAATTAAAAGTAATCAACTTTAATAAAAGAATCTGTAAATGGATGGAAACAATTTTTTTAAACTATATATAATAACTTCTAGGGCTTCCCTGGTGGCTCAGACAGTAAAGAGTCTGCTTATAGAGTGGGAGACCCAGGTTCGAACTCTGGGTCAGGAAGATCCCCTGGAGAAGGAAATGGCAACCCATGCCAGTATTGTTGCCTGGAGAATCCCATGGATAGAGGAGCCTGGCAGGCTACAGTTCATGAGGTCACAAAGAGTCGGACACAGTTGAGTGACTTCACTCTCCCTTTGGGCTTCCCTGGTGGCTCAGCTGGGAAAGAATCCGTCTACAATGTGGGAGACCTGGGTTCGATCCCTGAGTTGGGAAGATCCCCTGGAGAAGGAACCAGCTATCCACTCCAGTATTCTAGCCTAGAGAATTCCATGGACTATACAGCTCATGGGGTCGTAAAGAGTCAGACATGACTGAGCGACTTTCACTAATAATTCTAGGTAGGCAATAAGGAGAATTTTCTGCATTTAGCAAGTGTGGTGGAAGGAAGATAATTAGTCAAGTATGGTTTATTGACTTTATTCATGCCATGGACATGGTCAAATACCAGATTACATTACATCATTTATCCTCACTACATCTCTTTGAGATACAAATGAGGAGACTGAGATTCAGGAACATTTGATACTTATCCAATGTCACACAGGGAAAAAGTACCAGAACCTGGTTTCAAATCCAGGTTTTACTTCACCCCTAAGGTATGTCATAGCCATTTTAGAGTACTGTCTCCACAGTGTACCAACATATTCAGCTCTGGTTGCTGAAGAAGACAGGAAGGACCTAGAAGAGAAATTGAAGGCTTCTGCCTCATAAGGAAACAATTTAGCCCCAGGTCTTCCACCAGCTGATTGGATATCCTTAGGCAAATAAGATCAACAACAATAATCATTGTGAGAGCCAACATGTATTAACATTTCTTTCTAGCTAGGCACTGTTGCATGTTTTATCTCATTTTAGTCCCAGGAGAATTTTTTGATGTCAGTATTATCACTGTTATTACTATTGCCATTATTATCATTTTAAGTCTCATTTTATAAGTGAGGAAGCATACCTCAGGATTCTACTTCCCTCACCCTTCACATGAGTGAGATTAATTGATTACCTCTAAATTGTCTCTTGCCATAAATACCTTCCCTTGAAACAGTTAGAAGGTAAACCCACAAGTACACATTGGATTTGCACACTTTGGAGAGAAAAATACTAATCACAGAATTTTAGAACTCAGAGAAACTTTACCGATCACCTCTAACTGCCTCACTTTTCAGTTGAAGAAACTGAGGCTCAAAAAATATTCATTAGAACTTTGAAAGTCACACAGCCGGTGAAGACTAGGACCGAAACGTGATGGTTCCCAGGTTAGTACTGCTTCTTACATTGAAGAAGGCAGGGAGATGGCACTGAGAAAAAGGAAAGAAGAGAGGGAGGGAAGGAGGGAAGCAAAGAGAAGGGAAGGAAGAGGACAGAAGGGAAGGGAAGGGAAAGGAAGGGCGGGGGAAACAGTGTGGAAGTCCCTACCACCATCTGGTCATCATTCAACTAATTAAGAGGCCCAGAAATACAAGCCGTACAAAAGTGAGCACCAAAGCAGTCCATCCTTAGGAGTTTACAATTAAAAACAACAGATTAATTTTAAACATGATAATAAAGGTAATAATTTGCAAACTTAATCCAAAAACGAGAGTTGGATATATAAGTTGGCATCTAGAATTTTTCGAATTCATAACGGAACCCTCAGTTTCACTCATCCACCATCTAAGAGTCATCATCTCAGTAAAAGGCAGCACCATTCGGTCAGTTGAATACTGAAAGTGAAGTCGCTCAGTCGTGTCCAGCTCTTTGTGACCCCACAGACTGCAGCCCGCCACGCTCCTCCGTCCATGGGATTCTCCAGGCAAGAGTACTGGAGTGAGTTGCCATTCCCTTCTCCAGGGGATCTTCCCGAACCAGGGATCAAACCCAGATCTCCCACATTACAGGCAAAGTCTTTACCATGTGAGCCACCAGGGAAGGTGATTCAGTCAGTTACTCATGGCAAAAATCATCAGGCATTTTAGCTCCTTTACATCCTGTATCCCAATCCACAATATAAATCCTCTAGATCCTATTTCCAAGATGCATCTCAAACATACCCACTTCTCTTCTTGTCCATTTCCACAACTGTAGTCTAAGCCACCCTATTGTCTTGCCCAGGCTATTAATACAGCTTTTCTTCTTTCACTCTGGTCCAGAACAATACATTTCCTATGTAGCAAGCAGGACGTCTTCAAAACAGGTGAACCAGATGATGTCACTCCCTTTCTTAAGCCTACCAGTAGTTATAATAGCCTCCTTTCCATAGCTGAGCTTATTATGTACTTTCACAGGTAAACCCAAGGAGGTACAACATCCCTAAACTAGCATCCCTAAAGTGCAACCTACAACAAAAAAGAGCCATTCGTGACTTCAGTAACAGAATATGCTATACAACACGGTTTTTTAGAAGAGCAGACAAAAGTAGCAGAAAAGTGCATTGTTCATTAAATCTTCATAGTACAAAGACAGAAATATCCTAAAATCATTTTCTTATCATCCCAGAATCCACTTACTATCACCTATCCTTGCTGCTGTGACCCATCTTTACTAGACAATTATAGGTGAACTTCAAACACTGTATGTGTTTAAACATGGGAGTCCAGTCCTCCAAATAGAAGACAGGCTCTTATTTTCTTACCCTAAATCTCCACATTTATAGGAATAGAAGGAAGAGAATGCAAATGTGAACAGAGATGCCTGGTCTTAGCACTCTGGTAATTCAATCAAGTGGGACAGGCTGGTATGAAACACGTAATTACAAGTGTAATTGCAAAAGTGGAAGGATGAAGTATTTAGGGAGAATTGAAAAGACAATGCTTGTCTGAAAAAGGGACCATCTGAGTTTTCTGTGTGCTGTGCCTTAGTCAATCTCAGACACCAACAGAGTCAGTGCAGATTCTCATCAGGCCCGTATGATAGGAATTTCACTGATTTCAATCTCTTTTTCTGTTAAAAAGTAGAGAGGGAGGGGGGCAGAGAAAGCAGGAAAAGGCCCATCATCAAAGGCTTAAACTGGAAAATCCTTCCAATGAATTTTTCCAAAAATCCCAAGTGAAGCATGAGATTCTACCATGCATCTCTAAGTTTGCCCCTGCCGTTCACATGGCCTGCCTTTTTGGCACAAACCTGAAGGTGACAAACATTTAAACCATATTGAAAACCACACCACAACTGCCATAAAAATGCACGATTTGAGCCAGATAATCTTTGCTGTGCCTCTGTCTGTCTACATCTTAACTTCAGCTGGGCATAAACAATGTCAAAGAATCTGGATAAAAAGAAAAACAGCAGTCAATGAGCCAAAATTTTTGGAATACTGCGCTTCACAGTTATTGACTTGAGCATTTCTGGATATTAACGTTGATGCAGACAAGGCCGACTGGGCGCTGCACTGTTTTTTCTTTTTGTTTGTTTGCTTTTACTTTTCATGCAGATGTTCTTATGCTCTGAGAACAATTATCAAGAAAGACAAAAACACAGAGTATCAGTAAGCTCCAACTTAGTAAAGTATACTGCCCCACCACTGTCATTTTCACCCGACCAGTAAATTTGGCAAATGACTTAACCACGCCTTAGTATTTTCATCAACCTGGGGTGAAAATGCCCAGCTGATACACAGCTGTGACAGAAACAGAGAGATAAAATAGATCTGAGAACACATCAAATATTTGAGAGTATTCTAATTTATAAATGCAAAGTACCATCATTGTATGATATCTCTTCTTTGGCTTACACACTATAATAGGCTTTTTCTCTCTGCATTCTCAAGCGCTCACAATAACATCTTCCCTCATTTCAGAAACTCTGCTTTTATACAAAAGATTATGAAAGACCTTAGTTCCAGAACCTTCTTTCCCATTAGCTACCAAGCAACTCCTATTATAAGTAGCTTAACGCATCAATGTGGTTGGAAGATTATTATTGGTGTGGAGAATTGTTCCATATAGTCTACAATTTCTTTATACCCAAAGGTTTCCAACCTACTAGTAAATGGATTGCACTGCGCTATCAAAGAGGAAAAAAAAAAAAATTAGCAACCACTTTATTAGAAAACGGGATGTTTCTGATGGCTCTTTTATGGCCCTGAAAGGTACTAGAGCCTTTTTCATCACACTTCCTTTTGCAGTGTGGTATTTTCATAATTTTTCTCTCTGAAGCATCAGTGTCTGTGCAGAATCCAGTATGACCTCTAACTATTTCAAGTGGTGACTAAATAAACATAGGAACAGTAAAGAAATTCCATCTATAAAGTGATAGCCTGATCTATAAAATAACACCCATATTGATTTTTGTGTGTTTCCAATGACTTGACTGATGTTGTTTTTCATTTAAATTAATAAGTTTTGGCATTGCGGAAACACAACATGTTGTTAACATTTGCACAAAATTGGAAATGAATTTTCTTGCTTATTTGTTTATTCTGGGGCTTAGTCCTCTGGTTACCCTAGGTTAATTTTCAAGGTCAGTGAACTGAGGCATAACTCTATCAGAGCTCACACAGTTTTAAAATATTCTCTCTCTCACCAGTCCCTCCTTCATCCCCTTGGCACTAAAATATTGATCAGCTTTTCTCTGCGTCCTACGGAGGTGACCAGGATGCGTGCCTAAGAGTGAGCAGTAGCCTGAAGAAATACAAGAAAAATGTTGTGAAGATGTATTTGCAATTAATTTGCTTTCTTTTGAAGAAGGGATTTTTTTCTGATTACAAAGTAATATAAGTTCAATGTGGTACAAAATTCAGAAGAGGTAGAAAGTCTAAAAAATGTAATTACCTTCAATGCCACTAGCCCAAGCTAGCCATAAAAAACATGAAATTTTCAGTTTAGTTTTTGAATGTTTCCTTTCTGATTTGTTTTGATGTACATATACTTCTCCGAGCCAAAATAAAAAGTTATGTTGATTTTTCACATTTATTAACTAACGTTGCTTTTATACATATATTTGGGGGGAAGGGTGGGGAATAGCAGAATATTTCAAGTTCCTAAATTCTGAGGTAGGTTCTTATTTCAGAATGTATGTTCAGTTCCCCTTCACCAATAAATGTGGGTTTCCCACATGGTGGTAAAGAATCCTCCTGCCAATGCAGGAGACACAAGAGACCTGAGTTCAATCCCTGGGTCAGGAAGAGTCCCTGGAGTAGGAAACGGCAAGCCGCTCCAGCATTCTTGCCTGAAAAGTCCCACGGACAGAGGAGCCTGGCGGCCTCCAGCCCATAAGGTAGCAGAGAGTCGGACATGACTGAGCACAACAAGCATAACAATGTCCAGAGTTCCCCTTCAGCAACGAATGTACTGGTGCCAGAACACAGAGGAAAACAACAGACTAACCAGTGTGGGGCTGATAAGGACCAAATGTAAAGCTAGAAGAAGGAAGATAGACGGGCTCAAGGAGAAAAGAAGAGCAGACAAAGTGTGTGGAGTCTGACATCACACAAACCTGGATTCCTGTCTTTACTTATAGCTGTGTGACTTGCACACAGGTTACTTGATTTCTCTGCACCTCAGTTTGCTCAGCTGTATAAAACAGGCATAAAACAGTACCTATCTGAGATTTAAAACAGTGAATCCATGTAAAGCACTTAGAACAGTGTGCCTCAGAGAGTAAGCAGTCAGTACATCTTAGCTTCTGGCAGCAGTAATAGTACAATATTTATCAGACTCTGAGCTAAATGTTTTACATACATTGCCTCATTTACTCCTACACTATCCTAGAAAGTAGGATTAAATGATAATGTATCCAGAGCACTTTATCATCCAAAAGCTTGAATTACAAATGAGAAAACTGAGGTTTAGGAAAAGATTCATTATCTTGCCCAAGGCCATAGAGTTTGTAAGTGATGAAGCCTGGATTTTTACCCAGGGCTTGTGGTTGGAAATGACACTACTTTTCCGAGTATGGCATCGGGACCACCATCAGTATAATGAGAATACCTGTAATGAGGCCCAAGAACCTACAGGTTTAACAAGTTCCCCAGGTGAGTTTTAGGCCCCAGATTCTGGATTAGAAATTGTTAAATATTATTCAGAGCCCTGCAGAGAGCAGACCCTCAGAAAATATCAAAGGATAATCTTGCAGCAGATGAGATAATGCTCCAAAAGGAGAACAACCACGTACAACGTAGGAGCAGGGCTACAACAAACATCTGCCTTTAGTCCCGCTTAAAGGTGTCTGACTGATTTTTATCTTGGGCTTCGCAGGTGACCTGAGTGGTAAATAATCCACCTTCCAAACAAGAGACCCGGGTTCGATCCCTGGGTCAGGAAGATCCCCTGGAGTAGGAAATGGCAATCTGCTCCAATATTCTTGCCTGGACAATTCCATAAACAGAGGAGCCTGGCAGGCTACACTCCATGGGGTTACAAAGAGTCAGATGCTACTGAGCATGATTTTTATCTTACATGATTTTTTATATGATTTTTATCTTTCACTTGATGAACTGATACAAATATTTAATTATATCATGTGTTGTCCCATCAATACTGCTTTGCAGCTATTTTACATTCAGCCTGGGTGCCAGATTGAATTAAATGGGTTTTTTTTTTTAAGCCTATAAAGCTGGAAAATATCTTTCCCTGGTTGGTATTTTTTACATACTGGTTACTAAGAGTCTGTAAGCTAAGGAAGGTAGTAAAGTTCATTTGCTAGTGAGGAAGCCAATTTGACTTTTATGGCTATTAATTTTTTATGGAGCACAGAGCAGAATTACTGGTGTTGCTCCTGATTTAGAGCTGTCAGGCCTGGGGGCACCTCCATCTAGGAAGCAGTGCTCTTGACCATCCTTAAAGGCACACATGATCACAGACTAACAGCTTCCAGGTCCTGCTCATAAGATCCATCTATACACAGTGATACCTCCAATGAGTCACCAAGAAATTGTATTGCTATTGCTTTAAAACTAGATGTGATACAGTTTTGACTTTTTGTAGGGGCTGTGCCATACAGCATGCAGGATCTTAGTTCCCTGACCAGGCATGGAACCTGTGCCCCCTGCAGTGGAAGTGCAGAGTCTTAAACACTGCACCCCTAGGGAAGTCCCACTGTAGGCTTTAAGTAATGGTGGGTAGGGTAAAAAGGGCTTGATCATTTAAGAAAAGTTGTTATCACAGATGAAGCATGCACAAGAGATATTAATTCATATCTGTGTGTGTGTGTGCTTATGATGTGCATGTATCATTCTACAAATGCCATTTGTAGTAGTGAGAAAAGTCAAAAACAGGCAAAAGGGCCCACTTTCATAGGTCTCACATTCAAAAGGGAGGAGGGAGAAGAGTTAGATAATATTAATTAATACAAATAAACTTGCCAGGTGGTAAGATGGAGAGGAAGGCCAGATAAAGGGTAAAGAGTAATTAGAGGGAATTCTAGTTTAGTTGGGCTTCCCCAGTGGCTCAGCAGTAAAAAAAAAAAAAAAAAAAAAACCCACCTACAATGCAGGAGACGTGGGTTTGATCCCTGGGTCAGGAAGACCCCCTAAAGGAAGAAATGGCAACCCACTCCAGTATTCTTGCTGGGAAAATCCCATGACCAGAGAAGCCTGGTGAGTGGGGTCGCAAAGAATTCAACACGACTGAGCACACACACACACACACACAAACACACTAGTTTAGATAGGGTTTCGAGGGGAGGTGTCGCTAATGTAGGTAACACACTAGAAATCATACCACCCGCCTCACTTAGGTAGGAAGAGATGTTTCAGGTGTGGGAATTTCTTTTACAACATTGCTGTATGTGTGAAACTTGCTTCATTCAACAAACAGAGTATACTTAACTCTGATGTGGTACTTCACACATTGACTTATTTTGAACTTCACAACACCCTTTTGTTGTTGCTGTTCATTCATTCAATAACTATGTTTTCTTTACTATTTCAAATTTCCAGGTACTGTACCAGGATTGAAAAAATAATAGCCCTTCGTCATGGAGCACTTACTGGCTGCACAGCACTGTGCAGAGCTCTTCACACAGCCTCACTGACTGGCACAGTCAGATACTATCCCCACATCTCCAATAGGGGTGAGACCCCGAAGGGTTACTGAGGCCCAGGTTCATATCTCTAAGTGCCAGAGCTCAGACTAAAACCAAGTTTGCTGATCTCCATTCTAGTTTTCCTACAACTAAAATACAAAAACTTTAGGTTAAAATTTTTGCCTGCTTTTAAGGCAAATGAGATAACGTACCTCCCAGAATAAACACACCTCATTGCTAAATGAACTTCAAAAAGCTATAGAGCTTTTATCCCCTCCTTCAGACAAGTAAATTAGCATTAAACCTCATTTGTAGATGAAGACTTCACCAAAAGAATTCAATCAGTCCAAGAAACAGGCTAGGAACTTTACGGTACAAACCGGATGTCAGAATGATTGGTCTCTAATCAGAGCTGGTCAGCAGGGTGAAGAAGTGGGCAAGTCAGCACCGCAGCCTTCCCTCTCACCACACCCAGCAAGCCCATCTCCCTCATTGAATCACTTCATTTCTCATTCTTCTGCAGCTCCAGCCCCAGCCAGCCAGTCTCCACTGTTGCCAGCAGAATCTCTACAACAACCCTCTCTTCTGTCCACTCCCCTCAGAGTAATCCTCCTGGAGCATGTGCTGGTCACCAGAATGGTTGGCCAACTCTTACAGATGAACATCAAAGGTTTTAGGAATCCTTTCTCTCTCAGCAGCCTAATTCACAAGATCTTAAAGGAAGAAAGAACCACAGAGATCATCCTACACCAACCTGCATCCTTTACAAAGGCGACCCAGAAGACTTCAGGACTTTATGGCTAGTTAGTCCTAAAGCCCACTTGAATGCAGAGTCATTTATTCTTTGTACTCTATCACTTTGCTTTGTAGGTCTTAATATTGTAAAAGTACAAATTTTCTAATACTAGTATTTGGGGATGCTCACTACACTTGATAGAAGAGATTTGAAGGGGAGTTTGACTTTTTGACATTTCTCAACTAACATCTCTTGGCCAGCCAGCTTACTCCACCCATCCATGGGGTAAGTTAATTTCTAACAAGCTTTTCATGATGACTAGTTTTCTCTATGTCTTATTGAACGATGGACCCACAGGAAATTTCCTGGACTTCTTCCATCATTTGTAGGGTGACTCTGATAAAGAATGAGCTAAAAGAAATCAAGACTGTTTTCCTCTACATAATCATATCCTTTTCATAAATAACCAGTGATTATTTCAAAGTACTCTAATATCAACAACTTACTTTTCACGTTATCTTCATTTTTAAAGGGACAAAACTGTGATACAAAGAAGGAATCGTCACACAGCTAGTGAGTAGACAAGAGAGAAGAGAAACTAAATTCAAAATATTTTCAGCTGAATATGAATTACTCTGAACCAGGAAAAGGAGGAAGCAAAATGAAAATCTGCAGACATTTATTGACCACTGACAACATGCCAGGATATTCCCTAGCTCATTTATATTCACAACCTATTATAGGGTAGGTATTACTATTATCTTCATTATACACCTGAAAAAAATTCAGGCTTAGCAGAATAAAGTAAAATTTAACCAAAAAGGGGATGGGGGAAAAAATTTGACCAAAGGAGTAAATTAATAAATGGCAAGGCCAAGGCTTGAACAGCATAGACTGTCTGACCTTTCTCCACTTTACTAGTACTAGCTGTGAAGCCTATTCTTGCCAGCATGAAAAATGAGCCACAGCAAGTGTAGACCCCCATCATAACTCCGAACTAGCCGCCTTATCTCCAGTATTCTTTCTAAAATACAATCATACTTTTGTTGTTCAGTAGCCATGTCGTGTCCAACTCTTTGCAACTGCATGGATTGCAGCACCCAGGCTTCCCTGTCCTTCCCTATCTCCCAGAGTTTGCTTAAACTCATACTAATGATTGTAAAAATACTAAAAATGCCAATCATATCTCCCTTTTCCTTCCCACATATACCATGCCCACACCTTTCTTGTGCTAAATCCCCTGCTTTGAATCTCCTCCTCCTTCCCTCTGGAGGCAGAATTTTGGCTCTCCAGTGCCACACTCATGAACATGTTTCTTTATGTTGCCAAAGGGATGTTGCATATATAAATAATGCTACTAATAAGTAACCTTAAAATAGGGAGGAGATACAAATTATTTGGGTGAGTCTAGTGTGATTATATCAACTCTTAGAAGCAGAACTTTATCTTGACTAAGGGCGGAAATCAGAGATTTGAAACATAAGATGTTTCAATACACCATTCAACATCTGATGATGAAGGAGCCACCTGTCAAAGACAGACGGACCAGTCCTACCACTGCAAGGAGCTGAATTCTGCCAACAACCGGTGAACACGGAAGAGAACCTTGAATTCCGGGCAAGAACTACAGCCCTAGCTGATACCTTGATTTTAGCATGGTGAGACCCCAACCAAAGAATCCAGCCACACCCTGCTGAACTTCTGACCTACAGAAACTGTAAGATAATAAATGGGTGTGGTTGAAACTGCTAATTTTGTGGTGATTTGTTACAGCAACAACTGGAAACTAATACACTGCCTTCCGTCTAATAAGCTTCAACTCCTCTTTCAGGGTCCACCTGGGATTGGACAAGCAGGCATCTCAACTTTAAACTAGAACTTCAAACATTAAACAAGTATGTGCAATTTCTCTGACATCTCTCCTTACAGCACTAAGCCACTCCCTTTACTCTTCAAGCTGTTCCTTGAAAGGAAAACGAGGGGGAAGAGACCACTGCAAAAAGGAACATATTTTTCATATGGAAATGAGGCATCATTCCAGACAAAGAGTCTTAAAACAAAGACAATTCAATATGGTTCGTGCCTTGGACTTCATCTGTGCAGATTTCGTGTCAAAACGGATCGTGTGTCTGTGCTTGTTGTTTATGCGTGGGATGCAATCTGTTGAAAAAACAAAAGCTTCTCTACCATCCAAAGTCGTGTCTAAATTGCACCACATCCTCCTGAAACATGTCCAGCCTGTAGCCCCAGGCTGCGTGGGTGCTCCCGCCCACCCCAGCTCCCCACAGAGCTGTCATCCAGCAGGCAGCCCAGGCACGGTGGGGAAGGGCACCCTCTGCGTTGCCGGTGGTGGGCGCCGCCACAGGCCTCCAAACTCGCCCTTCAGGGGAGGAAGGGCCTTTGCAATAGCAGCTTTGTTTCTGCCCTCCTCTATCCTCTGTTTTCCATAAATGAAACGGTTCCTCCACACCACAGCTTCTCTCTCAGTACATCAGTTATTGCGCTCTGGGAGCTGGGTCAAAGGGCCACCCTTTCGAGTTCTGTCAGACACAAAGTGAAGACTAAAACAAAGAATAGTCTACAGAGGGAAACTTTTAACCCAGGAATCTTTTCGCCAAACAATTAGTTAACTAGCTAGCATGGCCTAGGCCATGAATAATGGATCAAAACACATCCAGTCACTTCCCATTTCCCATGTTCCTTCTTCTCCTGAACTGTCCCACTAAAATAGCACATCGAGTTACGTTTGTCTCTTTGCCATGTTAAATCACTATTGTGAGGTCTCTTAAGGAGGGACAAATGTGTGTACAACAATTTCAGACTGGATCCTGGATGAATAAGCTATTTGGAGGACACTATCAAAGACTGGGCTAATCCATCAAGTTCATTTCTCTCCCTTCCTAGAGTTTTGGATCCATGAAAATATATCCATTGGGGGCTCATAAAGAAGTCTCATTCAAAAGTGTGGCTCACCTGTGCTGATTCCTGCCAAACTTAAAAATAATTAAGTCTTTGTCTCAGCTAATGGCCTAGGTCAACCCCTTCTGATTTTGTGGATCTGGCTCGTCTTCTCTACTGAGTTGCCGAAACCACACTTTTTATCATTTTTAATGAGCAGACTTCTACTTCCTCATAAAGAATAAGACTGAAGTAGAAATACCAGCTGTGTGCATGGAAGATAAGATCCTGAAGGCAACTCAGAGGCCATCTGAGCTTCCCTGATTTAGATTGTCTCTGAGTCTGTTGCCTGCTCCTTCCTTGCTTACTGCTCAGTCAACGTGCAAGAATCAGGCTTTTGATTCCATGTGCTCTGCATGTGAGGTGAGGCGATAAATCAACATAGGGGCCTGGCAACAAGGACCCCAACCAGAATCTCTGCCACTCAAAATGGCTCACCTTCTACAACCCAGGGAAAAGGCTACCCACTCCAGTATTCTGGCCTGGAGAATTCCATGGACTGTATAGTCCATGGGGTCACCAAGAGTGAGACATGACTGACTTTCACTTTCACTTCTACAACCCAGTGGCCATTATTTCTGCAGCTATTCTTGAAAGAATGTCATGAACTGTTAGGTTGTTGGGTCTGGTTTAGTTGAATTTCAGGTAGCAGAAAAATTCTATGCATTTTCTTTTAAAAGTTCTATTGGGAAATGACTAGAGGGGAATTCCTGATAAGGTATTATCATCATTGTGGTCCTGGCTGGCATTAGAAGAAGAACAGGAATGAAAAGCTGTGATAGCCCATGTCATCCAAGCAGAATAATAACATTTAGCTCAGCTGAGACACCTCTGCATTGTCTCTCTAAAGAAAAGACAGTGCCTAGTTTCTTATTTGGGCAAAGAAAGGGAATAAACCAACACGCCACTATGTGATTTCCAAGGGGCAGTTACCAAGTCTACGTAAGTATGGAGGAGAAGGAGAGGGCAGGTGAGCCTCTGAAGCAGACCTTGCAGGCTAACCAGCAAGTCTTCCCTGGGGTGCTCTTTTTGAGAGCTTAGTATCCCTGGGAGAGTTGGTGATGGACAGGGAAGCCTGCAGTGCTGCAGTCCATGGGATCACAAAGAGTCAGACAGACTGAGCAACTGAACTGAACTGATCCCTGGGGGAAAGAGCAGGGCCTCAAGAAGATACTAACTGAGAATTATCTGGGTCATCCTATCTATGCCATAAGGACTCACAAACATGAACATAACATTCCTGAATCACTGACATACCGAAAACACTGGTGTTCTCACACCTGAAAATCTAGACAGTGGCATGCCGGTCTATAAATATACACGATTAGTAGAAAAAGAGAACAAATTGTGTTCAGACCCATGTAAGGAAGGGGTGAAGGTGAAAAGTGAGAGCAAAGGGAAACTGATGAGCTCCAAAACTGAGTCCAGAAATAGCAATCGAAGTTTAACTCTGCCATTCCTTTATTTATTCATTCATGGAATAAATATTTGCTGCATACCTACTCTGTATTAGGTTTTTACAGATCCATAGTACAAATTAGAATACAAAATCTCTGATTAATGCTGAACTAAGAAAAATTATTATTTAACTCAATGTTCCCCAAATGTAATTAATCCTTAGAAGACTACTGTTTTCCTCCTAAGAATATTTTGACCATCTCAGAGAATTAGTATTTCCAGAGACAAGGTTTTAGAAATACTGTTATAAAGCAAATTGCACTTAATTCTCATAAAAGAGCAAGTGTATAGTTAAATATATCAACTCTTTCATTTTATACAACCCTAAGATTTTAAAAAACACACACACACACAAGAATTTTCATACACAGGAGTTGGGAGGACCCTGGCTTCAAGATGCAGGTAACACAGAGGTCAGATAAACAACATCTTCCAATATTAGGGAATTCTGAGTGCAATAAGGCACCATGTGTGAGAGGCAGCATTAGGCTCCCTGTTTTAACTCTAGGAGATGCAGGCTCAAGATGGATAGGGCCCAGCAACCACGGGACATCCTAGCACTCTGCCAGCACTGTAGGTTGGGTTCATTCATGCAGTGATCCTGCTGAATGTCTGTGGTTTTCAAACATAAAACACATCATCCCTTACAATTCCTGAAGCTGCCATCCCTGCATTATTCCCATTTTATAGAGGAGGAAACTCAAGCAAGTAGAGGTAATCTGATTTGCCTAAAGTCACACAGTGAATATATGACTGAGATTGAAGTTCAGTCTGAGTTGAGATCGAAATCCAGGTCCATCTGCCTGCAAAGCCATTGTCACACTGTGACCCTCTCCAAGGGGAAGCCCACAGGGCCGCAGCAGACCCTTCAGAGCCTCTGTAATGGGCTCTGAGCCTGGTATAATCACACTCACCATCAGAAAGATGGGGTATGCATGGAGCCTGAACACGAAGGTAGGAAGCAGCAGTGAACCCAGTTCACTGGAAGATACAGGCTGAGGAAACCAAGCTGGAGCTGCAATTCAGCCTTTAAACAGGAAAATTGGTTTCCTATAACCTTAAGAGGAAATTAATCTAAATGACAACAGAATAAAATTAACAATCACAAAGTTCAGACTTGAATTTTGAAGTCCCTAACCAGAATCACCTGGGCTTTACAAGAATGGTGCTCAAGTTGATACAAATTCATGAACATATCTCTCAAAGAACTGTGTGCTCTATAAAATCAATAATGCATACTCAATAAAAATATTAACTGCATAAAAACAAATTAGATCCATTTTCTAGCAATGCTGTGGAATAATTGGTCATCACGTTCAATTGCGTGAACAAACTTATTTACAGCCCCAAACATGCCGCAATGAAAGTGCACTGGTGCTATGAAAACTACACACCTCCGAAAAACTAGTCTGGCAGAGAGTGGGACCGAGGGACAGAGCTGACATCAGCGAAGTCACAAGAATGGCCTATCGCCCACAGGTCCTCATTATCTTTGTTCAGTTATGACTTGTCTGCTGACTTATCAGCAGTTATGACGTGTCTTCTCTCCCCTGAATGTGTTAGTAATGCATTGTGATCCAAAATTCTACAACACTGTCTCTTAATTAAAAACGATAATTACTTTGTGTGTCTAGATTTCTAACTTTAATATTGAATTATAAGGCCTCCTGCTTCCCTTCACTTCCCGCTATCCAAGGCAGCAGGGCCATGTCCTCCATGGAGGCTCTCCCACAAAGCCACAAACAAAGTCATGACTCACTTGTGAGCCACACAAGTCATGGCTCACAACATTGCACTAATGCCTTCTTAGAACATCTTCCTCCTGTCCCCTTCCCCTTCCCATTCAAAGCTTCCATATCCGCAGATCATTTCCATGCCTACTGATCTCATCCTCCTCGTGCTAAGGAAACTCAGTGACTTTACTTCTCATTTGGTGAATATACTTATACTTCCTGGTGACAATTACTTTGTCATTGTCTTATGTTGCCATTTAATTCTCATTGTTTTGTTCAACATTCCATTAGGCAGAAGAGGCCAGACTACGCTGTAATGTATAAAAAAGAAACCCTATATCTTAACAGTGTAACCTTTTAAAGTTTATTTTCATTCACATAAATGAGGAATGTTAGGGTCTCTTCACCATTCAAAGACTCAGAGACACAAGCTCTCTCCATCTTGGGGACTGCCATCTCAACATCTGACCGTCAGAGATACCACGGCGAGGGAAGAGAGGGCAAGGAGGTAGCTTTCTCAGCTCTTCAACGCCCCAGCCCCAAAGTGACACACACCATGCTCTCCGACAGGTCCGGCTGGTTATACAGCCTACGTACCAACAAGGAAGCTGAAAAGTGTAGCATTTCCATATATTCCAGAAGAATAGAAAACCTGGATATGGGTGAGCCTTAGTACTCTCCAGCACAGTGAAACACATCATGTCTCCCAAATAAACCAGGACATCAGTAATGCGAACTGAAGTTAAACTGGGCTTTGGTCATTTGGTAGTGAGCCGGCTTGTTTGAGCTCCCTAGGTACTCATCATACACATCACTGGAATTCTGCCAAAGCTCGTGGAATTGAGCCTCGTATATAATAGAATTGCCTCAGAAGTGTTTATTGATGGATTTAATCTGAAGACTGACAGGGAAAACATCATATCTGATCAAGTTATGTCTCTTCCCATAGCTCTTTGCCCCATTTTCTCGCTGATGGAAAATGTGCCGCTTACAAGACAAATGAATGTGACCGGGATGTCAGAATTTCTTGTGGCGATCTCAATCGACTACATGTGAATGCTACAGCTCTGCAACCCGCCCTTCACTGCTTTGAACTCTAGGATGAAAGGAAATCAACAGTGATGGACAAGACCCTATTGAGGAGAAAATGAACTGACAAGACCTGGCAAGAAATATGTTTATGATACAATACAGCAAAATAGCATTTTGCCTCTGAACTGCCTTCCAGGGCAAGACTCAGAGCTGAGATGCTGTTATCCCCATTAACAGATGGGGAAAGTGATACCTGAAAAGGTTAAGTTTCTTGGTCATAGTCAAACAGTCACCCAAGCAAAGCCAGGGAGAATACCTACAAGGTTGCAGGCTTGGAGCTGTTCCTATTAAATTAGATGATGTTCATTCGTCACTGACAGCTTTGGGGGAACATGGATCAATAAGCACTTCCCTTTGGGTCACTTTCCTACTGTGTCGGATTTATATCTGCAAATGTTTAAAGAGCTCCCATTTACCTGGGGTTTTATGACTTTGTTATAATTGCCAGAGCTGAGAGAAAGCTGTCTTCTGTCTGGCTTCTCCTCCTGCAGGGAGCAGTCCGAAAACCATGTCATCTCAATCATAGGACAAAAATGCTTTGAAGGAAAACAAATGCTTCTGCTTTTTTTTTTTTTTCCTTAAAAAGAAATTGTTGAATTGTCTGGAAAAGTCAGACGATGACTTGCAATAAAACCTTTCTTTTAGGTTGTCTCCCTACTGGCAGGAGAGGATGGATCACGGTGGTGGATTTGCTGAGTGCCTCAACCCAGGTCAGCATGAGAGATAGAAAGACTATTCTAGAGCCTCATGACATAATGCTCAAGCTGCTTTTCAGTCTCAACTTTAAATTTGGGGTCTATATACCCAATCCTTTTTTATACAATAAAGAATATGTATCTACATACCTTTATAACTAATACTTAAGGAGTATTATCACAAAGAGAGTTGGGAAATAACACTAGCACATTTATCTAAAACTACTTAATAATGTGGCATTGAGTTTTAGATGATATTTTCCCATATACTTTTCCATGTCAACTTACATCTTAATTCACATGCAAGTACAGGCCCACCGATATATACCCTTTCATGTTAACAAACAGTGAAAATTGATAAGCTTTTGTTTGCCTTTTTCTTGTTTTTCTACTGCCGCATCCTTCGGCCCATACCTGGCTTTCAACTAATGCACACAAACACGAAACAGTGAAAAGACAGAGGGATGAAAAAGAGAAGGAATCAGAGGGAAAGGAATGCTGTTTTGCAATTTATCAAGATAGGAGTATTTACATTCAATTTCATACCAAAAAAAAAAAAAGCAGCAAATGTCCTTGTTCCATATTCTCTTTCTTTGTGTAGCCTGTTCATTTTCTCCCCTTGGAATTCCCAAGTTCAACTGTGTTTTCAGTTTAAATGTGTTTGTTGGTCAAACAAACAAACAAAAACAATATCTGTAATGCTGGGAAAGGTAACCATTAAAGCAAACACCACAGCCAAATCATTCAGAATTTGAACCTGAATTCTCTAATTAAATTAGAGAATATGTGATACTTAATCAACCCACTTTGGAACTATCTCTGCACAACAGGGCAACTCTGATTAATGTCAGTGTCACTTACTTCAACATTTTAAAAAGTATGCTTTCGAAGTGTATTTAACTCATTTCCTATAATTTTCTTGACACCGTTTTTTTTTTTTTTTTTTTTGTAAAGAAACTTCCCTTCCCTGGTGGCTCAGATAGTAAAGACTCTGCCTGCAATGTGGGAGACCCAAGTTCGATCCCTGGGTTGGGAAGATCTCCTGGAGAAAGAAATGGCAACACACTCCAGTATTCTTGCCTGGAGAATCCCATAGATGGAGAAACCTGGCAGACTATAGTCCATGAGGTCGCAAAGAGTCAGACATGACTGAGTAACACTTTCTTTCTTAATGAGTATACAAAGCAAGGCTCTATCTATTCCTAACAAAATAATAAATAATACAGAGTAAGTAGATAATACTGATGAGGCTGAGCTTTTTTGCTCTAAAGCTTGGATCTTTGGAGCAAAGGAAAGGATGATGGGAAGAAGACACACAGGTATCAATTAAACAACTTCTCTGAGCATGCCCTCTGCCACATGCTTTACATAAAAATACATATTCATTGTGTCATCACAGACATCCTATAACATTGCTATTATCTCCATTTTGAAAGAAAAAGCAGTCATGAGGCAAGAGGCCCTGGGGAAGGAAAGACAAAGAATTGAAGAGCTTGTTTTACCTTCCTCCCAGGGGAATTAGGTTTAAACATAAACTTGTATGTCTCCAAAATCCACTGATTAGAAAGAGCTATGGGGAGCTAGAAAATAAATGTCTACTTTACAAATTCTTCTCTGCTCATACTATCAATATTTCCTCTCTTTTAAAAGTATGACCTAGGACAGGTACATACAAAAATACCTTGGGAGAAGAGGGGCATCACAACTGTGTCACTGACACTGCATTTCTTACGCTGCTCTTACGCAGGACTACACTCCTTCCCGGCTCAGTACCAGGGATAAATCCAAAGAGCTAAATAAACTGTCCTTCATGTGGAAGAAAAAAAATCCGGGGTTTTCCTGGAACTGTATTTTGACCTGTAGTCTTTAGTGATATATTCAAAATTCAACTTCAATCAGATAGTATTTTGGCACACGCATGACACCCAAAGTATCACATCATACTCTAGCACACCTCAGGCTTAGATAGCACGACAGATACAACTGCTAAACTCCAGCGCCTGAGCACTGCTATTTCTACCCACCTTTTATCTGCATGTTTGACAAATACTGTAATGGTGGAAAGAAGCTGCTTCAGGGCATCAAACATGTGAAACTTTCCATTTCGAATACAATTCTGTTTTCTAAAACACAGTCCCAGGCAGCTCAGTCCATGCTTAGCAGTTCTTCAGAGATGTCAAAGACCATCTCTGCAGCTCTCTCCACGGCACGTGTTTTATATTATCTCAAAGACTTGCCAGGAACTGCCTCTGCGTTGTGTCCCTTGTAGAGTATAAGAAAATAAATGTTATTTCTCTCCCTGCTCCCCAAGCCCTGTTTGATTCTTCCTATAAACAGAAGCCCAGGCACAAATGTGGGTGGAGATCTCTCCTGGGAGGATACCGTATTCCAGCACCATATGTTCCTTTTAAAGAGAAGCAATCAGAGCACCTTTTAGCCTGTGTGAGTATCTGTCTGCTTGAAGCTCAGAGTCAGATCATAAGACACACATGTAAGACACATGAAAGTAAGTGGTCCTTACTCTAGGACCACTCCAGACCCCATTTCTCTCCCTCCAGCCAAGAGGTTGTTGTTGTTCAGTTGCCAAATTGTATCCAACTGTTTGCCACCCCATGGACTGCAGCACACCAGGCCTCCCTGTCCCTCACCACCTCCCAGTGTTCACCCAAGTTCATGTCCATCAAATCATGATGCCATCCAACCATCTCATCCTCTGCCACCCTCTTCTTCTGCCTTCAATCTCCCCCAGCATCAGAGTCTTTTCCAATGAGTTGGCTCTTTGCATCAGGTGGCCAAAGTACTGCAGCTTCAGCTTCAGCATCAGTCCTTCCAATGAGTATTCGGGGTTGATTTCCTTTAGCATTGGCTGGTTTGATCTCCTTGCTGTCCATGGGACTCTCAAGAGTCTTCTCCAGCACCACACAGTTTGAAAGCCTCAGTTCTTTGGTGCTCAGCCTTCTTTATGGTCCAACTCTCACATCCATACAGTCAGGAGGTGGGATCCCACAGAAACAAGTCTCACATCTGGGCAGCACTGAACTGTGTGCCCTGGCTTCTGTCCTGCAGCCATGTGGACCTTCATACTCTCCATGGTCTCTTTCATCCCAGAACTTTGTTCATGCCCTTCCCTTTGCTTTTATCTCTTCTCATTCTGACCAATGAACTCCTACATAACCTTCAGTTCCACATGTATAGATAAGCCTTCTTCTGAGTCCCCATATCTGGGGGCCCCTGCAGTACCCTGCTCTTCCCCAGTAATGCCCTGATGATACGCCACTGCTGCCCCCTGTTGAGTTGCTGTCATGCACACTAGTCTACAAGCTCAGTAAGGTCAAACCCTGCCTCCACCGCCTTCACTGTGTATTCCTGGTGCCTCATATTACACCTGCACAAAGTAGGTAGTCAGTGATATTTGTGGACTGAATTAATCCATCTTTAATGTCTATTTATAATGTATTAATTTATGCATGGTTTATTAAATATTAAATGATAAATCCAATCAGATTTAACCCTAAAGGAAAAAACAGACAAACAAAACCCCTAAGATGACCAAACAGAGGATTATCATGGGAAAATAACTGCCTTCTTTCTTTTCTATCTGTGCTTCTATAACCTGGTATTGGACCCCTTTGCAGTTATTTATGGTTTTGTTTGATAAAGAGTTTTATAAACCAATTTGAATGGAGACCAATAACAAGAGATTCACGCTCTTTCTCTCTTACTTCTCACAAAAGTTCTAAACTCAAAAGATTCTAGAGTTCTACCGCCTCTTGGCAACTAGCCATTAAGGGCAAGAATAACTTGGATAAAGCAAAGGCGTTGAAATACTTTCCTTAAGGAAAAAAACATAATTTTTATCGATCAACATACTGAAAATCTCAACAGGATCAAGATTTCTGAGCATCACATAATATCTGAAGAGTTTCAAAAAATACTTCATACAAAACAATTGATTTCCTACTCAGCAAAAACAATATCAGACAATTCTTTAAGGATCACTGTAATGCTCTTTGATCTTTGTTTTGTTACTTCAGAGTGGACAATTGAGCACATTGTCTTAATTCATTGATTGATTGATTGGTTTATTGATTGATGACACCAATGCCTTGAAGTCCAAGAGAGCACTCAGCCAATGACATGAGACACTCAGCAAATCCCAAGTAGCTAGAGCATGAGAAATGGGAAGAGGGGAAAGAGCTATAATAGATTATCTAAAAGCTGTGTAATGGTGGAAGAGGGGAAAAAAAAAGAAGCCTACTAATAATGGAAGAAAGGGGTATGAAACAGGCCTTGAGAACCCGTCGGATTTGAATGGTTCCCTAAAGATGCCCAGAGTAAAAAAGTTTTGGCTTAAAACACAACATTCAAAAAACTAAGATCATGGCACCTGGCCCCATCACTTCATGGAAAATAGATGGGGAAACCATGGAAATAGTGACAGACTTTAATTTGGGGTGCTCCAAAATCACTGCAGATGATGACTGCAGCCATGAAATTAAAAGACACTTGTTCCTTGGAAGAAAAGCTATAACAAACTTCAGTTCAGTTCAGTTCAGTTCAGTTCAGTCACTCAGTCGTGTCTGACTCTTTGCGACCCCATGAATCGCAGCACACCAGGCCTCCCTGTCCATCACCAACTCCTGGAGTTCACTCAAACTCATGTCCATTGAGTCAGTGATGCCATCCAGATATCTCATCCTCTGTCATCCCCTTCTCCTCCTGCCCCCAATCCCTCCCAGCATCAGAGTCTTTTCCAATGAGTCAACACTTCGCACAAGGTGGCCAAAGTATTGGAATTTCAGCTTTAGCATCAGTCCTTCCAATGAACACCCAGGATTGATATCCTTTAGAATGGACCAGTTGGATCTCCTTGCAGTACAAGGGACTCTCAAGAGTCTTCTCCAATACCACAGTTCAAAAGCATCAATTCTTCGGCACTCAGCTTTCTTCACAGTCCAACTCTCACAACCATACATGACCACAGGAAAAACCATAGCCTTGACTAGATGAACCTTTGTTGGCAAAGTAATGTCTCTGCTTTTGAATATGCTATCTAGGTTGGTCATAACTTTCCTTCCAAGGAATAAGCGTCTTTTAATTTCATGGCTGCAGTCACCATCTGAAGTGATTTTGGAGCCCCCCAAAATAAAGTCTGACATTGTTTCCACTGTTTCCCCACCTATTTGTCATGAAGTGATGGGACCAGATGCCATGATCTTAGTTTTCTGAATGTTGAGTTTTAAGCCAACTTTTTCACTCTCCTCTTTCACTTTCATCAAGAGGCTTTTTAGTTCCTCTTCACTTTCTGCCATAAGGGTGGTGTCATCTGCATATCTGAGGTTATTGATATTTCTCCCAGCAATCTTGATTCCAGCTTGTGCTTCATCCAGCCCAGCGTTTCTCATGATGTACTCTGCATAGAAGTTAAATAAGGAGGGTGACAATATACAGGCTTGACATACTCCTTTTCATATTTGGAACCATTCTGTTGTTCCATGTCCAGTTGCTTCCTGACCTGCATATAGGTTTCTCAAGAGGCAGGTCAGGTGCTCTGGTATTCCCATCTCTTGAAGAATTTTCCACAGTTTATTGTGATCCACACAGTCAAAGGCTTTGGCATAGTCAATAAAGCAGAAATAGAGATGTTTTTCTGGAACTCTCTTGCTTTTTCCCTGATCCAGCAGATGTTGGCAATTTGACCTCTGGTTCCTCTGCCTTTTCTAAAACCAGCTTGAACATCTGGAAGTTCACAGTTCACATACTGCTAAAGCCTGGCTTGGAGAATTTTGAGCAAGCAGAGATATTACTTTGCCAACAAAGGTCTGTCTAGTCAAGGCTACAGTTTTTCCAGTAGTCATGTATGGATGTGAGAGTCGGACCATAAGGAAAGCTGAGTGCCAAAGAATTGATGCTTTTGAACTGTGGTGTTGGAGAAAAGTCTTGACAGTCCCTTGGACTGCAAGGTGATCAAACCAGTTAGTCCTAAAGGAAATCAGTCCTGAACATTCATTGGAAGGACTAATGCTGAAGCTGAAACTCCAATACTTTGGCCACCTGATGCGAAGAACTGACTCCTTAGAAAAGACCTGATGCTGGGAAAGATTGAAGGCAGAAGGGGATGACAGAGGATGAGATGGTTGGATGGCATCATCGACTCAATAGACATGAGTTTGAGAAAGCTACAGGAGTTAGTGATGGACAGGGAAGCCAGGCGTGCTGCAGTCCATGGGGTCGCAAAGAGTTGGACACAATGGAGCAAATGAACTGAACTGAAAGATGCCCAAGATTTAACCAAGAGCTTGGATAATAGCGTATGGAGTTACAAATGAGAAAACAATAAAATCAAAGCTTTGGTGGCAGGACAATATATGACTACACCAGAAGGTAGTGAATAGTCCAGCTTGGCAAGGGCCTGTGTGTACGAGCATGTGAGTGGCTGAGTGGGTGAGGGCAGGAGAGCTGGAGTAAGAATGGAAGAGGGCAGGATTTACAGGGAGATAAAACTATAGAGTAACAAGCAACTCATTGGCCACAACAAAGGAAACTTTATGTTTTATTCAACTTGCCCTGACTTGGAGGGTCTATGTGATGAGATCCATGTTCCATATGTGAATTTATGGACATCATTGAAGTGCTTAATGTCTCAGTTTTCCCTACTGTTGAAAGGGAAGAGATGCTATCACCTGCAATAAACACACTTCAGCAATGATTCCAAATATGTATCAGGTCTTACCTAAACCACTTTAGAACACCTGGCCAAAGTGTAATATGGAGCTAATAAGCTGTATTTTTTCCTATACTTTTAGCAAAAGAAAAAGAAAAGCTAGCTTTTACTGCAATATATACATTTTATTTCCTCTCTGTGATAATCAGCTAAAAATGATACATACTCATAAAAGGTTTCTCTTGATTCCCAAGGCTGCGAGGTAATTTTATAAATGAATATATAAATGAGTCCCTTTAACCAACTGTTCAAAAATATCTACCATTTAGCTGTGAAATGTAGCAACTCTCCAGGATCCCATGGCAGGAAATAAAATATTACCCTTCGGAACAGCATACAGTGCCATGTGCCGCATGATCTATGACTCAATAAATATTAATTGATGATGATGAAGCAGAATCACACAGACTAGTGGGAGTTCTGTAGAACTGTTCTCTTATTTACCCCACCTCCCACCTAGACAAACATCTGCCCAGAAATGCAGACTTTTTTGCCTCACTCAAAATTGGTCCCTTATGGGAAACATTTGCAGCCCAGCGCTAGATCAGAAACTAGGAAAAGGTCATTTTTGTCTGGCAAGCATTTTGAAAACTGTAAAGCATCTCTCTCTTTCTTTCTCACTCCTGCTCTCACTATCTATTGTGGTGTGTGTGTATACACATCACTTTCTGCAGTGTTCTGTGTATCCTGATGTTCCTGGAAAGAGACAGGAGGCGCTAAGTATGCAGCTGCTTCTGTGAGGGACAGAGGACATATGGGCCATATGAATTAAACTGACTGTAAAACATTGGGGAAATAAGACAGTAAAGTAAATTTCCCTTAGAGTGTGTAATCTGTTTTATGTCATCTCAACTGAACCAATGACTTGTAGCCAGGGGAGAGGAGCAGATGGGCAGGAGGTAGACTAAGGTGGACATTCCCCTGAGGGGAAGCAGAACAGTGTTTCTGGAGTTCTTGATGTGCTGCCTTGCAGCATGTTTGTTTGGATCACAGATGACAGGGTAAAACACCAAAGAGATGGCCGGTCCTACCCAGCTGACCCATATGCCCTATAACCTTTGAAAATCCACAATCATGTGAGCAGCAAAAAGGGAAAGGGAGGTTTTATTTACCATCCTGAGGTAGTATCTAGGGATGGATTCCTCTATTTCCTTTAACCATTTTCCAGCAGAGCAGACAAGATTCCAAAGCTTGTCTGTAAAGATAGAAAAGCCAAAGACTGAATTCCAAGCCTCCTGTTTATTGTGGAGCCTTAGAGATGCTACTGGGCCTCTCTGAGTCATCCTTAGAAATGAGAATGGTAATAGTTAATATACAAGTTTGTCAATATTAAAGTCAGTAATTATCTGGAGAGGAAGAAGACCTAAGAGGGAGAAGCAACGCATATCTTCAGTCTAGTAATATAAGGTGGCATCACCGACTCAATGGACATGAGTTTGAACAAACTCTGGGAGATGGTGATGGACGGAGAAGTCTGGTGTGCTGCCATCCGTGGGGTCGCTAAGAGTCGGACACAACTGAGTGACTGAACAACAACAAGTAATATAAGAAGCAGAAGGGACTGAGAACAGGCAAGATGTGAAGAGTTTTAGGTTTAATTGTGTACCCTCCAAATCCATGGGCTTCCCACGTGGGGCTAGTGGTAAAGATCCCACCTGTCAATGCAGGAGACACAACAGACCTGGGTTCAGTCCCTGGGTCAGGAAGATCCCCTGGAGGAGGGCATGGCAACCCACTCCAGTATTCTTGGGCCTGGGAAATTCCTCTCCCCCTGTAGAGCTGAATGTGACTTTATTTGGAGACAGGGTCTTTACAGATGTAATTTTAAGATGAAGTCATTAGGCTGGGCCCTAATCTAATAGGACTGGTGTCCTTAGGGGGAAATTTGGACCCAGAATACACACAGAAGGAAGACAATGTGAAGAGACACAGAACAAAGACGGTCATCTAAACCAAAGAGGGAGTCCATGAATAGCTCCTTCCTCCCGACTCTAGGACGGGACCGACTCTACTGACATCTTGAGTTTAGACTTCTAGCCTCCAGAACAATGAGATAATAACTTCCACTGTTTAAAACACTCAGTATGTAGTACTTTGCTATGGCAGCCTTGAGAAACTGACACACAAAATAAGGTAGTTTCTACATTACTAGACTAGATGTTATGATTCAAATTTTAGCCTGTGTATTTTAGTAATCCTAAAGTCAATTCAGCATAATCACCCTCTGAAATTTTCTACCACTGGAAGGAGGAAGAGGCTGGAATTGGTGAGCCACAGAATCTCCAGCCCCTCCTAAGTAGGCTGAGTTATAAAGTCTGAGAAACACCACCTGAAAGTAAGTTACTATACTTTTATTCAACCTCTGTATTCTTGCTGCTGACCATGGAGTAAGCATTTAATAAAGGATTGTCAACGGATTGAATCAATGAATGCTCTAAAAACTGAAAAGGGTCACAAAAACATACAGGATTTAGTTCACATCCTCCTCTAGGTATGATAGCAATACATTGGGTTAAGATTATTATATGATTCCTGTGCTTCTTAAAATACAGAGGAAATTGTAATGTTCCCCTGGCTTCCCTTTAATGCTGTATTTGGAAAGGAGCCATGGCGGTCCCTCTGGTTCCTTCCTGTCATCTCCTTCAGAAGAGCCAACACATTCAGGCACTCGGGGGGCTAGTTTGGCAGCTGTCAAGCTTTGGATTATGCATCCTGAGCCGTGGCATCTGCAGCTGTTGGTGAGACTCATCTCCAACGCCTGCCCTGGCTGGGCTCCAAAGGCCAGAGCTGCCAAGGCAGGGTCACCCATTCCTGGGCTGTCAAAACCTCCTGGTGGCTACTTTCTTTCAGTCAACCTTGATACAAGGAAATGTGCCTTTAAATCAGTCCCCTGGCCCATGTCTTATTGAAGCTGCCTGCACTACACTGAAATGGTGCCAGAATCTTCAGCAGGGTCTCCAAACCTGCTGTGTGAGGCTTTGAAGCTAAGCATCTAATTCAGCACCAAAACAGAAATAAATGTTATTAGCTGTATTATGTTGGTGAAAGTGGCATATAGCCCACCAGTCCTCTGGGGCCAAGAGCGTCAGGTAGAGATGGAAGGGTCTTCCTCAAACCCCGTGGGTACAGTGTTCAGAGTCCTTCCCTCCCCCGCAACCCCCGTGCCCATTTGTCTGTTCCTCTCCAATCTTTATAAAATGAAGGAGACATTTCAAGGTCTCTGATTGAATGAGTGATCAGCCTACTCTGCACACAATAGCTTCACATCTGAGAGAAGGGGCAGGGTGCCAGAGGCCATTAGACCCAAGGCCACTCACAGCAAAAACCTGAAATCAAAGGCCAGGACAATATGCATAGGCAGGGCAGTTCCTACACTTAAGAAGGAAATACAAAACTGTGGTTGGCAGACTCTGACATAAGAGTAATAGGCTCT
This sequence comes from Bos javanicus, assembly GCF_032452875.1. NCBI lineage: Eukaryota > Metazoa > Chordata > Mammalia > Artiodactyla > Bovidae > Bos > Bos javanicus. The sequence goes on along the minus strand of NC_083871.1, from coordinate 17,187,649 downwards.
ACAGAAAAGGAGATAGGAATTAACTCAGAAAGTCACCAACACAAAGCCTGATAAAATAGCAAAGACCCAAAAATGACGTATTCATAATGCCCCATTTCATCTGTTATCTTTAAGGTCTGGAACGATTGCTTAATGCTGTACACAATGCATTCTTCAGAGAATTTATCTGTAATTATAAATCGAGTCTGATTTCTTTTTTGGATCCCAGTTAAAACCAAAGTTGCTCTACTTAAAATAAGGTTTGTTTGCACAGTTAAAAACATCTAGTGCAGCCTCTCCTTTATTGATCCAAGGTCAAGGAGTCAAAGATCAAACCAGTACCAGCAAACTACAGGTGTTCATTCCCCAAGATCCCTTGACAAAATAAATGGAACCTTCCAGTGAAAGGGTTCAGAAGTTCAAACTGAAATGAATTGAAGCCAGAAGGCAAGTGTTTATTGAGAGACTATAGCCCCAGCTAAGAGTAACAAGTATCTTACATTTATGCTAGTCCCTCAGCTTGACCCTGTAACAGAATATTTAAAATAAGTATTAATAGTGGGTATAATATAAATACATACACATATGAATATATGCATATACAGGTATCTTTTAAAGTTACATACCCCTATATTTTATGAGTATGTGAAAGTCGCTCAGTCGTGTCCTGCTCTTTGCGACCCCATGGAATAGTCCATGGAATTCTCCAGGCCAGAATACTGGGGTGAGTAGCCTTTCCCTTCTCCAGGGGATCTTCCCAACCCAGGGATCAAACTCAGGTCTCCCACATTGCAGGCGGATTCTTTACCAGCTGAGCCACCAGGGAAGCCCAAGAATACTGGAGTGGGTAGCCTGTCCCTTCTCCAGCAGACTTCCGGACCCGGGAATAATTACCAGAAAAGGAGCAGGTTTTCCATGCTTTTGTTCCCATACGTCTCACCCTACCTACAACCAAAATTTAATATTTCTTCAATCATCAAAATTCAAAAACTTTCAAAGTACTATGCATTTCCCTCTAATCCTATATTTTAATGGGGCTAATGCTGGAATTGTATGTGCAAAATATGTGGAAAAAATAACTCCTGGATTTAAGTCCCAATTCTACTATAGACAAATGTCTCAAACTCTCTGAACCTTGATTTTGTCACCTGTGAGATGAGAATGATAATTATCTCGAGTAATTGTGATAATTATATGAAATAATGCTTATGAAGATATCCTTCTTATTATTTTTATACAATAACAAACACTGCTGCTGCTGCTGCTAAGTCACTTCAGTCGTGTCCGACTCTGTGCGACCCCATAGACGGCAGCCCACCAGGCTCCCCGTCCCTGGGATTCTCCAGGCAAGAACACTGGAGTGGGTTGCCATTTCCTCCTCCAATGCATGAAAGTGAAAAGTGCAAGTGAAGTCGCTCAGTCGTGTCCGACTCTTAGCGACCCCATGGACTGCAGCCTAACAGGCTCCTCCGTCCATAGGATTTTCCAAGCAAGAGTACTGGAGTGGGATGCCATTGCCTTCTCCGATAACAAACACTAGGAATTACTAATAAGATTATGATTATATTCATCACTGACTTATAAATAGTTGTTTCAAGGGCAGAAGGAGGCAAAATGTCAAGTTTATGGTTCTCGCCTCACTAGACTACCCTTGGGTCATGCCTGGATTTCAGCCCCACCCCGCCCTTCGCTGGGCTTCTTTGTTTATAAATGCCTTTCCCAGCCCAGCGTATGCAGGAACACCTGCAAAGAGCAGTGCTTGGCACATAGTCCGACTGTCAGAGTCTGTGATAAGCACCCTAAAGTTTGAACACAGCTCAGAGCTGGTGATTTGGAAATAGTAAGCATCTATATGGAACCCTTCAGTGCAAGATTTATAACTACAGATTTTTCTCTAACTCCTTTCTGATGGAGTTTGAAAGAGCTGTCATTAAGCAGATGCTTTCAGAAGAAATAATCATTGCTAATTCTCGGCTACATGATAAAACGCTGTCCCCCATACTTCCTGTTCGTCAACACACAAAGGCATTGATGAGACTGGTTTCGCCTTTGTTGGAACATGTGTTAACCACTCCACTGGTATTAGTGAAGCTCGTGGTTACAAACAATGAAAGAAACTCAGGTCACACCAAGGAGACATATCATGCCCAGCTTTCCTAGTCCTGTTTCACTAAATCTCTTCTCCTCAAACAAAACACAAGCTTCTACCCACAGCAGACCCTCACAAGTTCCCTTACAAACCCCACAGGCAGGAAATGGAGAGGGAATGTAATGGGGTGAATCAGGCCCTCCACCAGTTTCCTAAGGGTAACTCTAATTACTGCAGACCCTCAGCAAACAAAGATGTTTGCCCTCAGAGACAGAAAAGAGAAAAGAAGAGAGGAAAAAGACACTCCATGTATGAAGCACTGTTTACAAAAGGGCACAAGTCGACACCATCTTTGAAAAATAAACCTGCTCCTCCAAAGCAAAGGGTTTATCCTAGACACCAAAGCATTTTTATTAATGGGGTATTAAGCTACTCAAATTATACAGAAAGCCTTCTAAAATTAACTTCATCTTGCAATATTAAATCAGCATGACTTGGATTTTTCAATAACCCTGTGGAATCAACATTTTATTTTTAAATAATATATGTAAGTTTTGTAGTTTATATCAGGCTGGTCAACAGTAGACTCAGCAGCTGTGCACTAATGGATAATACCATTTAACAAAGATATCAAAATTATGCAGTGTTGGAATTTTTGTCTCATGGTGTGTGCATGTGTGCTTAATTGCTCAGTTATGTCTGATGCTTTGCAACCCTTTGGACTGTTTCATGGTGCTTTATGCCTATTTCAGGTGATTCTGGTTCTAAAACAAGGAAATATCCACCAAAACAGACCTCACTTGTTGGGACTGTGTTTGTGTTATAAGACATTGTTTTATAAGAATTAGTTTTCTCTTTTGCCACAGATCCAGCCCCATTGCTTCTGCATACGCCCCACCTCTTCAAATGACAATGGGAATGTTATTAATAACCTCAGATTGATTCCTTTCCTTTTAGAAGACCCTGCTTCTCCCTTCCACAGAGACTTGAGAACCAATGAAAAGCCTACAAATCACGGTACTATTATTTATTTACACAATGCACATTGATTGACCCTACATGGCACATGGGGTCAGACACTGGGGTTAGAGAGAGATAGGGAGCCTCTGCCTACAGGATTCACATTCTAGACATTAGATGTTTAGAAGACAAATGTTGAGCCAATATGAGATCTCAGAAGTGAAGAACAGCTTCTTTTTGTGTGGCTCAGACTATTCACTGTGCTCACCCACTGGTGGAGAAATATATTGACATTCTCTCTCACCATATTAATCTAGGTAGAGACTTGTAAGCATAGCCCTCTGTGAATGAATGCTTACTGAACAGACTGAATGTTTGTGTTCCTTCAAAATTCATATGTTGAAACCTAGTCCACAATGTGAGAGGATTTGGAGGTGGGGCCTTTGGGAGCTAATTAGGTCCTAAAGGTAAAGCTCTCATGAATGGGATTGGCGTTCAGAGCTCCCTCGCACCATCCACCATGTGAGGACACAGAAGACGGCCATCTGAGATTTAGAAAGTGGGTCCTGATCACACATTAAATGTGCTAGTGCTCTGATCTTGGACTTCCCCAGCCTCCAGAACTATAGACACAAATTCCTGTTGTTTACATGACAGTCTATGGTATTTTGTTACAGCAGCCCAAATGCAGTAAGACTCTTGAAGTGTCAGGCACCATTCAGAGCATTTTGTAGGTATTTGCTTCATTTAACTCTGGAAATTTTCCTTTGAGAGAGGAAATATTATTATCATTTCCATTTCACTGATGAGAATAGCAAAGCTTATGAAACTCAACATGGCAATGCCACACAATTAATGAAGCAATCAAAATGCTAACCTAAATCAGACACCAAGGAACCACTAACTCCAGGTGCCCTTCACAATCTGAGTTTGTTGGCTGAAAACATCTAGATTTTCTCTTGAGTTGAAATACATCTGTAAATAAGCAAGTATTCATCTAATTATAATTTTGCCTCACAGGTAGAGAGACAACTAAATTTACAATAGAAAAAAAAAAAAATGGGTCACAATTATCTGGGTATTGTTCCACTGAAAAAATGTTAGTCCTGATTTAATAATGAGATACTGAGAACTGTCTAAAGTTGAAATCAGAAACTTTGGATGGCCACCAGGTTACTAGTGATACGAGATCCACTTAAATCAGCTTGGCAAAGCCTAAGGATTCTTTTTAAAGGGTGTTCCTGATTTCATCATTAATCAGCTTATTCTCCTTTTTCCCTGTTGACTGGCCATCGACTTCAATAGAACACTCTGGCTGTTTTCAGAGCTTTCTCATTCAGCCCTTAAATTAGCTAACTTCCCAGCCACAAGGCAGGTAGCAATTTATGCCAAACAAATCATGAGGCAGGAGGCACTCTGAGGAAAGACTGCTTATTTCCCTTCTGTTCTCTCATGAGGAGGGGAGAAGTGACAAATGCTTGTGGGTTGGTAAACTGTACTAATTTACAAGCCTGCTGTTATCTTTCTAATGTAACACTCCCTAGAGGAGCTCTGAGGAATGATCTAGTTGCAGCTTTCAGTTTCAATCAATAAACTTGGAAGATTATGAAACATGTCCTCCTATTTAATACAGTAAAATCCAAGCTTTATATCTTTGAGGCTTTGATCAACTTATAATCAAAATTATAAGTAATTTTGAAGTATAAGTTAAAGAAATTAAAACATGAATTAATATAGTGCTTGCCATGTTTTATGACCAAAATAATAGTAATAACCAACATTTGTATAGCTCATTACTGCTCAAGATATTCACTAAGATGCCTTGAAGGCATCTTAACATCATCATGATCCTCACTGCGGCTACCATTCATTGACCATCAGACACAGTGCCGAGTGCTTTACCTACACTTAAGAGATTCCTGTTCACCTTCAAACACTTTGTCCTTGTAATGTTTCATATCTAACTGAATGAACCACCACTATTTGATTATGCAAGTCAGAAATCTAAGTGTCATCCAGGCACCACCCTCTACATATCTCCCAGATATGGTTAGTCACTCAGTCACGTCCAACTCATTGCGACCCCATGGACTGTAGCCCTCCAGGCTCCTCTACCCATGGAATTCTCCAGGCAAGAATACTGGAGTGGGCTGCCATTTCCTTCTCCAGGGGATCTTCCCAACCCAGGGATCAAACCCAGGTCTCCCACAATGCAGGCAGACTCTCTACCATCTGAGCCACAAGGGAAGCCCCTTCCAAATATAATCTGTAGCCATATCCAATCTATCTCATACCCTAAATTTATTTCTAATACACTAGCATCTCTCTAGGTCTGCCACAGACCTAGACTTTAGCCCATGTCTCTCATCTAAACTGTTGCAATAGCTTCCAAATTGGCCTTCTGGCATCCTCTGCCCTCCCTCCACTCCCCATTAATCCTACCAGAGCAGGTGCTAGAGATGCAAATCTGGTTACATCACAAACACTAGTGCTACTGCACTTAACACCCTTCAAGGATCAGGTCCTGAACCTTTCCATGCACTGCAGAGCACTGCGGGGTCTGGGGCCTGCTCCCCGGCACCACCTTCTCCCTCCAGCTGCCACAGCATTTGTTCACATCCTTCAAATGTACAGTGTACCTTCTGCCACAGTGTGCCCCATTTCTTCCTCCCAGAATGCTAGTACCATCATTCCCTTGCTTAGTGAATGCTAATTCATCTGTCAGCTTTCATCTCAAACATTACCTCCCTGGGTAAAACTTTCCTGCCTTCCTTGCACAGACTCCTCACTGCCCACTCAAGTCACAAAAATTTTTGTTATATTCCCTCATAGGACTATACTCATTTCTCTTACTATCTGTTCAGGAAGATTGTTTGTCTTACTCATTAATGTCTCTTCACTTCCTGGATCAGTAATTAAGCAACCAAAGGTAGGTCCTCATTAATTAAATATTTTACTTACAAATTACACTCCAAATACCTTTTCACATTTAATTTTCACAAGAGCCATATGAAGTAACATTATCTCCATTTTTATAAATGAGGTGATTAAGACTCAGAAAGGCCTTGTCCCTTGCCCTAGAGCTTAGGGCAACTGGGTGATGGAAACACAGCTCAAACTTGGGTCTTTTGCCTTTATTATCGTCCCAAAGCACTTAGCTGACTTCCAAACAAGAAACTGTATTGTATACATTGTCATCAACTGGCGTGATAGACTGAGTATTAGATCAACCCAAGCAAAGGCAAAGAGATAACAGTCATCATAACCGTTGCACAACTCAGCAAATGTGCTAAAATACAGGCTTGTCCACTAAGATTAGATGAAGCTGATGCCATGTAAATTACACTTTGAGAAGACTGTTTCTGAAAATCACAACTCCAAGTGATGTTTTGGAAGTCAACCCAGAAAGCACCTCAAAAACTATTAAAATACTTGACCATCGACTCTAGAGGCAACTCAGTATTCTTAAAGTGCTGTCCTCACACTACATGCGTAGAACCGCACTGGATGCTGTGAAAGTACAGCTGCCTTGGTCCATTTCCAGAACTGAATCCAAAACGGTTGGGGATGAGATCCCAGAAAGCTACATTTTTAATGTGTGTGGGAAGTGGTCTGTACACACGTTGAGGCTGAGAAACAGTGCTCTCTGTGCACCAGGACTGCTTGGAAAAGGCACGTGTCCTCAAGGAGAAGGCTAATCACCTGGTTAAGACCTTGTACATAAGAGAGGTAATTCTTAGGTAGGTTGATAAGCAGTCCAGGGCCCTCAAGGAGGAGAAAGGGACAATTTTTTTTTCTACTTTCCTTCATCTTAGTCACATAAGACGTTTCTTTCCTTAAGCTCTGAGTTGTTACCACAACAATCTATTTATTATAAGACTAACTTTCTTTAAGATCCCCTGGAGAAGGAAATGGCAACACATCCAGTATTCTTGCCTGTAAAATCCCAGGGACAGAGAAGCCTGGTAGGCTACAGTCCATGGGGTTGCAAGAGTCGGACACGACTTAGTGACTAAACCACCACCACCAACTTTCTTTAGTGAGTCTCGGAGTGACGTCGCTCAGTCGTGTCCAAGTCTTTGCGACCGCATGGACTGTAGCCTACCAGGCTCCTCTGTCCATGGGATTTTACAGGCAAGAATACTGGATGGGATGCCATGTCTTTCTGAGTGGGTTGCCATTTCCCTCTCTAGGAGATCTTCCTGACCTAGGGATTGAACCAGGGTCTCCCGCATTGTGGGCAGACGCTTTACCGTCTGAGCCACCAGGGAAGACCAACTTTCTTTAACTCCAGAGCTAATGATTACACAACAAAACAACTCATCTTGCTCAAGGGTATGTTTTTGCTTAAGCTCTGTACTAATGATTATATAACGACAATGTATCTTGCCCGAGGACATGTTTCTCCTTCTTAACAGAAACCTTCTGACTAAATCTTGGGAGTGAAGTGAAGTGGCTCAGTCATGTCCGACTCTTTGCAACCCCACGGACTGTAGCCTACCAGGCTTCTCAGTCCATGGGATTTTCCAGGCAAGAGTACTGGAATGGATTGCCATTTCCTTCTCCAGGTGATCTTCCCGACCCAGGGATCGAACCTGGGTCTCCCGCATTGGAGGCAGATGCTTTACCCACTGAGCCACCAGATTTGGGAGTGGATCTGGTAAAATCTTTCTGTTGTTAGTTCTAATCCTGTTATCTTAAAATGTATGTTGTGGCAGTGGGTCTGGTAAGACCTTTCTATGATAAGCAACCAACTGAAAGACTGATGAAGACTGGGGCACTCTCTGTCCCCTTCTGATGTCGATGTCAGAAGCTTTCTCTGTCCCTTGCTATACTCTAAGAAAACTTGCTACACAAAAGCTCTGAGTGATCAAGCCTTGTCTCTTGTCCTGAAGCTTAATATTCTCTTCTTCGGAGATCAGGAATCCAACTCCGTTCACCATAAGCTATCATACAGAGATATTTCAAATTTAGTTTTCTAGCAAACAGTGAGATTTCTAATAATTGAGAACAAAGATACTGTGTATCTTACACAATATTCAACTAACAGCTGTTGAATGTTTAGTGTATGCAAAACTTTAGTGCACACTGAAATCTTTGAAAAGTCACATGGAGACCCAATGGACACTAAAAGTGCACGTTTTACAAAGTTTTATGAAAATTATCTAATAATATATTATTCTGGAGAATAATATATCTCCAGAGTTTGTTAATATGAAAAATGTGATTTTAAAACTATTTTTTCTTATATATATGACTTCCACCAGAAACTTCTGCTGAGTGGTTCAGGAACTCAATCTGCAATGTTGAGCTCTGTTATTTCTTCCTGGATGCAGGTATTCTCATGATGTATTGCTCATAAATGACTGTTTTGGCCACTCAGGTGACTCTGGGGCTAATTACAATAAACAATAAGGACCTAGAGCTGAAGAGGAGGCTAAGACAAGCCTTCAAGGATCAAGCAGGTTGTTAGTATTGAAAATGATCCCAGGTCAGTAGGAAAGTTTTGAAGATCTATTTGAAGGTTCCTAAATGAGGTTAGGAATTAAAAACAGGTAAGTAAGGGAATATATAGACAGAAACACAGGCAGCAGAGACTCAGAGGACCAGCATTCTGCTGATAAGCAGGAAAATTGATTCACAGATGCAGAGCAAAACCAAAAATCTAATCCAAAATGACATAAAATTAAAAGTTAAAGCTTTTAATCTCTTACTATGTTCAGGATACCATGCTACAGAATGTCCTTGATCCTTTTGGAGCTAAATAGGGGCTAAGCAGGTGAACCCCAAAACAAGTGATTTCCCTGATACACCTTGCTCTCCATTCATTTACTATTAATCTTGAGATAGAAACATCTCATCAATGACTAGGAAACAGAAACTGCATCTGAATGGCTGCAGCTTCTGTGATGCTGCTGCTGGACATACTTGTGTCTCCTTTCTACATCCTTTTAAAGTAAATCTGATGCCAAGTCTAACTGAGTCTCATGAAGCTAACCAGACTGTATTTCTTGGTCTCAAGAAATACAATCAAAGCTTCCCTAGAGTCAGACAGGACTGAGCAACTTCACTTTCACTTTTCACTTTCATGCATTGGAGAAGGAAATGGCAACCCACTCCAGTGTTCTTGCCTGGAGAATCCCAGGGACGGGGGAGCCTGGTGGGCTGCCATCTATGGGGTTGCACAGAGTCGGACACGACTGAAGTGACTTAGCAGCAGCAGCAGCAGTGGCTCAATGGTAAAGAATCCACCTGCCAATGCAGGAAACATGAGTTCAATCCCTGGTCCTAGAAGATTCCACATGCCACAGGGCAACTTAAGCCCGTGAGCCACAACTATTGAGCCTGTGCTCTAGAGCCTGCGGGCCACAACTACTGAAGCCCTCATGCCTAGAGCCTGTGCTCCACAACAAGAAGCCACCGCAATGAGAAGAAAAAGCATCACAATGAACAGTAGCCCCTGCTCACTACAACTAGGTAAAGCCCATGCAACAATGAAAACCCAGCACAATAAAAAATAAAGAAATAAATAATTTTTAACAAAAGAAATACAATCAATCAGTTAGATAGATACATACAGAGATACATAGATAGCTGGATGAATGATAGGTAAATGATGGGTAGATAGATAAATACATAGAAACACAGATACAAGAAAGAAAAGTTAGTGAAATTTGCCCCTGCCTTCAAGGAATTTGTTACCTAATAGTAGGGTAGAGATCAAGAACAATATTGCTATCCTAAAAAGCTATGATATGAGAAGAATTTAGTACTCTTGAGCTTAAAAGGAGAAAAAGATTATTTGAAAATAGGAAAGGCTTTGTGGGAGCAGCAGCTTCTGAGATGATTCTGAGATGAGGTGGGATTGGACTTATGCCGCCAGGCAGAAAAGCTTCCAGCAAAATGTATACCAGAAACAAAGGATGAAGGCAGGACACAAAGTTAGAGGAACACTTCATAGCCCCTTGGGCTTCCCTGGTGGTTCAGAGGTTAAAGCGTCTGCCTGGAACGTGGGAGACCCAGGTTCGACCCTTGGGTTGGGAAGATCCCCTGGAGAAGGTAATGGCCACTCCAGTATTCTTGCCTGGAGAATCCCATGGACGGAGGAGCCTGGTGGGCTACAGTCCACAGGGTCGCAAAGAGTCAGACACGACTGAGCGACTTCACTCATTCACTCACTAATAGTCCCTTCAGCTATGAGAACCAGTGCTACTAGAAGACAGGAGGTTTAGGCCTGAAGAGTTGTTTGGTCAGCATTAGAGCACAGAGGGCCTTGCAGGCTGAACTGAGGGAATGTGCTTTAGTAGGGTGGAGCCTGAGGAACCCCTGGAGGTGACAGAGGAGGGTGGTGATATGACCAAAGCTGCTCTTCATGAAAGCTAATATGGTGATGGTGTTCAAGGTGAACTGGACCTCTGATTGGTGATAGACATACTGGCAGGCTGGCCATGTTCACAGTCCAGTAATAGGTTGGATGGGTCTGCACCAGGGTAGTGAGACAGAAAGCAGAAAACAGACAATAGAAATGTGTAGATATGGAGACCACAGACTGCTCCTTCACATTTTCTCCCTCAAACACAACTAAAGTGAAGTTTTAATTGCTCAGTCATGTCCAACTCTTTGCAACCCCATGCACTGTAGCCCACCACGCTCCTCTTATCCATGGAATTCTCCAGGCAAGGATACTAGAGGGGGTTGCCATTTCCATCTCCAGGGGATCTTCCTGACCTAGGGATCAAACATGCATCTTCTGCATTGCAGTCAGCTTCTTTACTGTCTGAGCCACCAGGGAAGCCCTCATACACAACAGGAAATGTTAAAAGGGAAGAGACTTGAGGTTTGGTTTGGGTATGTAGAATTTTAGAAAAAACTGAAGAAACATGGAAAACCAGCAGGAGAAGAGCCACAAGTCTGCTAAAGTTTAAGGATTTTATATAATGACATTATGTCATCAAACTGGAGTACAGTGAAGCCATGAGATAATGCTGAATATGCATTACAGGAGGGAAAGTAACACTGAGGCTTCATAGGGGAGTAATTTAGAGTAAAATGCCAGAGCCAAAAACACAAGGATTCAGATCTTGGCTTTACTCAATGCCCATGTGACCCTCCTTGGGCAAGGGGTTTTACCTTTCTGTGTCTCAGTTTCTACATCTGTAAAATGGGTACTAAAATAACAGTAGTTCCTATCTCACAGAACTATTGAAAGGTGTTCCAATTATCAATTTATTTCCTCAAAGCTTCAAATTCAACCTTTGTTGCCTGCTCTGCACAAATGGAGATGGCCCTTTAAATATTTCTCCTTTGCCAGTGGGCCTGATGCTAAGCACCATCATTAGAGGGCAACAGAGAGTTGCTGGAAAAGGAAGGGGTTTTCCTCCCACTTTCAGCTTGTCTCATTCATCAGGCTCCCTGCTTGCGGTCTTTCCAGTAGCCGGCTTTTGTAGAGAATGAATTCTGTCTTCTAACACCCAGCTTCTGCAGTGTGTAGCAGCTAGCAACACCAGTAGCCCCCGAGGATGAATTCTGTGCAGGTCCCTCCAGTGGAGCCTGCTGGTTTCTCGTCTGCCACCCAGCATGCCATGGCCACACCAGAGGTCTGGATCTTGGGTGGGGATACCCACTTTCAGGTTTATTTCTACCTTGGGAGCTCTCTTAGCCTGGGGATAGTGGCAGGGCCTGCATTTGCTAATCCTATATTTTTTAGAGTTCTCTTTACTTCATACTGGGCTTCCCTTGTGGCTCAGCTGGTAAAGAGTCCACCTGCAATGCAGGAGACCTAGGTTCAATCCCTGGGTTGGAAAGATCCCCTGGAGAAGGGAAAAGCTACCCACTCCAGTATTCTGGCCTGGAGAATTCCATGGACTATACAGTCCTTGGGGTCGCAAAGAGTCGGACACGACTGAGTGACTTTCACTTCACTTCCTTCATACTAGCCAGTCGCTCATTACTTCAATCCCTTGTTATGCTTATTAATGCTTTATGTTTTACTTTCACTACTCAAATCACTGTGTGATTTCTGTCTTCTGGTTGAACCCTGACTGATGTAGGAGGATTAATAAAATCCTATTTGTTAAGTGTAAAACAGTGCCTTCCACATAATAAGCACTTTTAAAATGTTTGTTACATTAATCTAATATGAGGGCCAGAAAAGAAAGGAATAAGTTTTAGCTCTAGCATCACATAAATGTCCCCTATGACCTTGTATCCTTGGGAAAAGAAAAACTATTTGTTTTCCTTCTTTTTCACCTACAGCTTTTGCCACTAAATATGTTTATACAATAAAACCCATTGCCTGTCATACTAGGTAAAGACCAAGCATTTATATTAATTAAGTGATATTAAAAACAAATATACAGTGAAAGCATATATATTTTAGTGTTTTTAACTGGTAGGCAATGTTAACACTGGATGATAAGTTAAGTTTACGAACATCCTTCTATATCATAAAACTCATTTCTATTTAAATGGTTTCCCATATAACAAGATTAGTATGTTTTAAATGTGTTTTCCTGCATATTTTTACAATTTGACATTCATAATGATTCTGTAGAGTATTTAGGGAAGATATTGGCCTACAATTTCTGAGATAGGAAAACTGAACTGGAAGAGGTCAGATGACTTACCTATGATCCTGTGGCACAATCAGTGATGGATGTAGGTCTGCCAGTTCTCAACCAAACTTTTTTTTTCCCTCCAACATATTAACCCCCAACAACAAAGATCAAGACAGATACACTCTCAAATGACATCTTGAATCAATTTTTTCTGTAAATGTGAAACACTGCAAGACAAGTTGCAGGCCAACTTGATGGGTATAATAGGCCTTGGGCCTTACCTTCCAATTCCTGTCATTCCTGTCTCCACTACTGGTGTCCACAACCTTGAAAAGACCTTGTATACATCCCTTTAGAGCTCCATTATCTCTGTGATTGGAGGTTTGAAAGATCTCAACTTGCTGCTCTGACTGTGACCTAGGCCAGCCACACAGCCCTTCTGGTTCTCAGTGTCTTCAACTTTAAAATGTTAATGGTGTATCAGATCACCTATGAGCTTTCTTCCTCCTCTAAACCTCTATGATCCTAAAACTGCTAAGCCACTCACAATCTTATTTTCTTCATCTACAAAATTTACAATTGAACTGGATGTTACATTAAATTTCTTACCAGCGCCTAACTGCTTTGATTCTAATATTTGAAATATAACTCCAGACTTTCAAGACTGTTTTAATATGTCATTTGGGAATCACTGTATAATTCTTTTTAACAATAATTGCATCTGCTAGACATCCTATTTCCAAAGGTCTAAATAGGCCCAGAAATCTAGGTTCTAGAAGGTCCTGGGTGCGAAAGGACTGCATGGCTGGGTGTCACCGTCACTGCTCCTAGGCACTTGGGCGCCTTGTTTCACAGTCATATGTTATACAGCACAACTCCTAAATGCTTCCAGGAACTGGTCATTTGCCATTTCATTACTTGATAACAAATTACAGTTTCTCATTTTTGCATTGTGCTCATGAAAAGTCCAACTTCAGTTTAATGGTGAGAACTGATAGCCACATTATATTATGAAATTTAGAAATGACAGATCCTTAGTGCTTGAAAGAGCCAGAAGACAGAAATCATATTTGTGACAGCTGTCAGAATTTTTTTCAAAGCTCTAAAAGCCAAAACCAAAATCATGCTGAAGATCACAACTCAAAAACAAGTATCATTAAAGGGTTTAATAAGACAGCTTCCAAGATCACAGACCAGATCTTTCAAGATTAGGGTTACAGCATCCTCATCTGTAGCATTTATCTTTGAACATTATGTTTTGTTGGAGACTTCTTGGAGCTGAGAGTATAAAGACTAGTAATCAAAATCAGACTTTAACTACAAGCTAGGGGACCATTACCTACTTGTTTAACCTTTGAAAAGTGAAGAGGTCAAAGTGGAGAAAGCCTGCATTAAAATGTGATGATTCTGTGAAAAGTTTGTATTTTGCTATTAAGATTACAGATGGCTTCCCTGGAGGCTCAGTGGTAAAGAATCCTCCTGCCAATGTAGGTTTGATCCCTGATCCAGGAAGATTCCCACATGCCTTGGGGCAAGTAAGCCCATGCAACACACCTGTTGAGCCTGTGTTCTAGAGCCCAGGAGCTGCAACTGCTGAGCCCAGGTGCCCCAACTACTAAAGCCCGCATGCCAAAGAGCCGGACTCCACAACAGACGAAGCCACTGCAATGAGAAGCCCCTACTCTCCACATCTAGGAAAGACCCCATGCAGCAACAAAGACCCAGCACAGCCAAAAATAAATAGATTTAAAAATTTTTTTTAAAGATTACATATAATGCACCAGCTGGTTCCAATGGTTATGGGCAGGGTTACCACCATTCTAGTTAAGAAACAAGTTACTTTCAAAAATTCTACATTACAGCAGCAGACGACTGAGCAGTCTAGACAATACTGTGCCCTTCACAAAAGAGGAGGCTTGTGTTTGGAAATAGAGTAATAGCACTTTCACGAGGGCTTCCCTGAGAGCCCAGTTGGTAAAAAAAAATCCGCCTGCAATGGAGGAAACCCCGGTTCAATTCCTGGGTTGGGAATATCTGCTGGAGAAGGGATAGGCTACCCACTCCAGTCTTCTTGGGCTTTCCTTATGGCTCAGCTGGTAAAGAATCTGCCTGCAATGTGGGAGACCTGGGTTCGATCCCTGGGTTGGGAAGATACCCTGGAGAAGAGAAAGGCCACCCACTCTAGTACTCTGGCCTAGAGAATTCCATGGACTGTATAAGAGTCAGACACGACTGAATGACTCTCACTTTCACTTTCAAACACTTACATGTCAGGCACCATTATAAACTTCAGTTCAGTTCAGTTCAGTCACTCATTCGTGTCCGACTCTTTGCGACCCCATGAATTGCAGCACTCCAGGCCTCCCTGTCCATCACCAACTGCCGGAGTTCACAAAAACTCATGTCCATCGAGTCGATGCCATCCAGCCATCTCATCCCCTGTCGTCCCCTTTTCCTCCTGCCCCCAATCCCTCCCAGCATCAGAGTCTTTTCCAATGAGTCAACTCTTCGCATGAGGTGGCCAAAGTACTAAAACCCAGCAATTCATTTAATCCTTATAATCACCAGTTAGGAAATGCCAGGCTGGGATTCAAACACAAGCAGTCAGATCCTAAAGTCTGTGTGTAACATCCTGCGTCTTCCCAGTTCAACAAACTTCAAAACTTTCCAATCAGGAACTGTTTCTATGAATCAATGAGTCATCAATTTTCAAGAGAAACCATAAATAAAGAAAAATTCAAATGCCTGGTTCAATGCTGTTTACCATTAGGGGCTATTTGACAGATGGGATTTGAGGCTGTTGAAGGGAAACAGAGTTTTAAGATGCCAAAATGACCACTACCTAACTCCACACTTCTAGAACACTGAGCTTGCTGTCATCTGAGCCTTATGCCATGTTTTTAAGTTAAGTCCATGTACCCCCAGACACCACAAAAAGCCTTGCCCTGTCTTGCCCTATTTGAGTTGCAGAATCTTGACCCTGATGGTCAGGAAACTTCTGCCAGTGTAAGTCTGCATGTAACAATGCCTGGATATAGTATTTTAACTCACAAATATATAAAAATAACAAAAAGGTTTGTTCAGAATATTGGAACCCACATTCTATTATATAGAGAAAAAAATTATTCATTTTATTTGACAGTTCAGTGACTTCATACAAAACAAATGGTAAAGGATGTGAACAGAGTTCTCTGCCAGTCTGTGGTTCTTCCTTATGAAGGAAGGAAGCTGCAGAGGGAGTCTCTTTGCTGCTCCAGCCCTTCCCTCTACCGTGAAGCCCAGGGTGGTGTGGAAGCTATGCCTAGGCCAGCTGCACGGGCCCACACTCACAAGTGTGCAACCATGGCATGAAGAAGAAAGATTCCCCAAACAGACAAATGCCTGAGGGCTAGTTGGGCCTTGCCCCAGCCCAGCAGCATAAGGCACCCAGCTTTGGCTATTCTGACCTAGCTTCCCATGAGGTCTGAGTGTCGTTTACAGAACTTGGAGGCCTCTATCTTGGTGCAGACCTAAGAGGCACTGGGAAAGCACTATACCCACTCACTCATTTACACCCATCTTTTTACATTGCTTCTTTCATAGCTCAGCAGTAGACCAAAGGGTAAGTAACTTAACCCAAATCCAAGTCTCATTCTTGCTAATCTTCAACATTGGAGTGGCCTTTGCAGGCTGATAAAACTCAGCAGAGATCTCTAGTGTTTGCATCAGACCCTTATTACTAAGTCTTGGTCATTGCCTGAGCATTTGCTGACAGTATACAGTTCTGGAGCACTGACTGTTCACTGTGAACCTGGGGTGTGGCTGCACAAGACTGTCCAGCCTGGGAGTTTCCTGGGCCTTCTATCTGAGTGGTCTCAGACAGAAGGAAAATTCTTATGCTTAAAAACTTGTTATGTTTTGTGTGATTAGAGGGTTTTTAAGCCCCTTCCATACAAATAGCTTCTTCCTAAATGATGTAGGAACTGAAAAAGAATCTTCCACTGGCAGAGTCAGAGATACTTCCTGTCTCACACCATTAATCATCACCCCAGCCCCTGGAGTGGAGGTTTCTATTAGCATCACTACCTCATCTCATCTTGTTTGATATGAGGTTTACACTATATAAAATCTATTTACTTCAGGCTAAATATTCCTAAGTCCAAACTCTGAAATGCCAACTGCCAAACTTTATACTTTCATGTTAAATAAAACAGGTACCATCTGATTAGAGAAAAAAAATCCCAAATTCTCCATGAAGTCACCCACACACATGCATTATCTACCTGACCCTAACCTAGACTCTAAATAGAGTTCATACTGATGTTGAAGCTGAAGCTCCAATACTTTGCCCACCTAATACAAAGAGCTGACTCACTGGAAAAGCCCCTGATGCTGGGAAAGATTAAAGGCAGGAGGAGAAGAGGACAACAGAGGGTGAGATGGTTGGATAGCATCACCAATTCAACGGACATGAACTTGGGCAAACTCCAGGAGACAGCGAGAGACAGGCAAGAGTGGTATGCGTGCTGCAGTCCAAGGGGTCACAAAGAGATGGACATGACTTGGTGACTGAATAACAACAACTACTACTACTCTTTTGACTGAATAACATGTTTCCCTTTCCTGGGTCCGGAGAAGGCAATGGCACCCCACTCCAGTACTCTTGCCTGGAAAATCCCATGGATGGAGGAGCCTGGTGGGCTGCCATCTGTGGGGTTGCTAAGAGTCAGGCACGACTGAGCGACTTCACTTTCACTTTTAACTTTCATGCATTGGAGAAGGAAATGGCAACCCACTCCAGTGTTCTTGCCTGGAGAATCCCAGGGGCGGGGGAGCCTGGTGGGCTGCCGTCTATGGGATCGCACAGTGTCGGACATGACTGAATCGACTTAGCAGCAGCAGCAGTAGCAGCTTTCCTGGGTCTACATCTTATTATTCTACCTAACTGAGCTCTGAGAAAGACCTGGAACAAGTATCACATTTGATATCCATCCCAGGGCTTTGTGGGCTTCTCTGGTGGCTCAGTGGTAAAGAATTCGCCTGCCAATGCAGAAGATGTGGGTTTGATCCCTAGGTCAAGAAGTTCCCCTGGAGAAGGAAATGGAAACCCATTCCAGTACTCTTGCCTGGAAAATCCCATGAACCAAGGAGTCTGGTGGGCTACAGTCTATGGGGTTGCAAAAGAGTTGAACATGTCTTATCGATTAAATAAGCATAAATCAAACAAAAAAAGGACTGTGCACGTAACAGTTCCTCAGAATAGTATGATCAATGACTGCTACCAATACCGAAATTCATGACACAAAATTATCAGTGTCTAAAAAGGCAAAAATTTCATTGCACTCTAATTCCCAAAAAGAACTGAAAAATAATGTGTTCCAATATGAACAAGTAAAAAGATATTATTTTCAACTTGGAAAGGACTTTCCACAAATGAAAATTTCAAAAACAATCAATATCATCTTTAAATTGCTTTTGGTTTGCAAGTGTTATTAACTTCACCCAAGGCTGGGTCTATATGATAGGGAGAAACATTTTTGAAAGGGGGACTTAGGGGAAGCAGGGATACTGATAAACCAGTGGTCATTAACTTATTCGAAACACCTAATCTCAGCCTTGACAAAATCCATCAATTCTATTTTTCTCTCACCAAAATTGAAGCATTCGGCCATAATTTGCCCAATTTCCCCCCCTGATTTGGTTCTTTTTCTTGATACCTTATTGGTTAGTGGTAGGAGCTGCTTGACAGGTGTGATAATGAAAGCTAAGTGATCAGGAAGCCCCAAGGATATCCCTTTCAAAATGAAGCTGATGTCCATGTAAATAAGGTACTTGTAATAATAACTTGCATTGGTACAGTGCTTCATGGTTTAAAAAGCATTTTCAAATACATTAGCTCATTTGATGCAATATTTTCACAAAATAAGAAGAGCAGGACTGATTATCTCCTGTAGAAGAGGAAACATCAGTTGTAATATTACTACTGTAAGGAAACAGGTTAAATCTTCTGTTATTTACATATCTCGTCTCCATATATTGAGAGAGGCATTGGTCATTAAATAGATTTAGTTGAGCATGGCAGGAGAGCACTATGTTTTCCATATGCTACTGTCAGACATTGTTTTATGACAAGCGTTCTCAAGACTTAGCCTGCATCGTAATCACCTGAAGGGCTTGAGGTTGCTGAACCGCACTGCCCAGAGTTTCTGAGTCAGTAGGCTGGGGTTCGGGAGGGTCACATTTCTAACATGTTCTCAGGCAACACTGGTGTGGAGGGTCTACTGCTGCTGCTGCTGCTACTGCTAAGTCGCGTCAGTCCTGTCTGACTCTGTGCAACCCCATACACGGAAGCCCACCAGGCTCCTCTGTCCTTGGGATTCTCCAGGCAAGAACACTGGAGTGGGTTGCCATTTCCTTCTTCAATGCATGAAACTGAAAAATGAAAGTGAAGTCGCTCAGTCGTGTCTGACTCTTAGCGACCCCATGGACTGCAGCCTAACAGGCTCCTCCGTCTATGGGATTTTCCAGGCATGAGTACTGGAGTGGGGTGCCATTGCCTTCTTCCGTGGAGGGTCTAGGGAACCACAATTTGAGAACCACTTGTCAGGCATTCAAGACAATTCTCTTTTGTCTCCCACTGACCCCAAATGGAAACATGAGCAAGTCAAAAGGCTTTTCTGCTCTCTGTTGGGTTCTTTTGAACTGCAAATACAATTGCTCTAAATTACAAACAATTTTAATTCAGAAAGTAGAATGTGCTGTTTATGATATTAATCAAAACGCTGAACTTAATATTAAAACATCTCCCTCTTCAGGCACTCTCAGGCTGGAAGACAGACTGCAGAGTAGGAAAGAGGGGTGTGGCTGGCTTGAGGATTTCCCTGCGCTGAGCTCCCCCTACCCCTATATACCAGCTCCTCTGTGGTTGCTGCTGCTGCTGCTAAGTCACTTCAGTCATGTCCGACTCTGTGCGACCCCATAGACGGCAGCCCACCAGGCTCCCCTGTCCCTGGGATTCTCCAGGCAAGAACATTGGAGTGGGTTGCCATTTCCTTCTCCAATGCATCAAAGTGAAAAGTGAAAGTGAAGTTGCTCAGCCACGTCCAACTCTTAGCAACCCCATGGACTGCAGCCTACCAGGCTCCTCCATCCATGGGATTTTCCAGGCAAGAGTACTGGAGTGGGGTGCCATTGCCTCTGTGGTTAGTGGAGGGCATTTTGTGGAGGCAGAAAAAATAGAGATAGAGGGTGAAGAAAAAGACCTTATGTGAATTGGTGCTGCTGTGACAATCTCCCATGCTCTTGGTTAGAGTTTGAAGCTAACTCTATAGTGGGTGCTCTATACTGGGGGCTCTAGTGGGAGAGACTATTGGAGAATCTCAAGGCTGCAAGTTATCTTATCTATTTCTATTCTAACCAACTTCCTCTTACTCCTTGTTCAGCCTCTATAAATCTAGTGTTGACCCTCTAGATTCTTGCCTCAAGAACCCTTGGTCCCTTCAGGAGGCCTTACTGGAGAGACACATGTTCATCCACATTAGCTCTCTCTCATGTGGTTCACTAGTAACAACACCACATAACTTGCCCAACAAAGTCCAGCAATACACACCAATCCCATGGCAGCCACGGCCATGCTACCATACTCATGCATGTGTAAGCCTTGGTCCTCTAAGTCTTATCCCAACTGCAAGAATTGCACTTCAGGTTTTCCAAGTAGACCTATGGAGATCTCTCTCACAAAGCTTGAGGCAAAGGAGATAATGCCCACCTTACACCCCTGGGGCAAGGGAGGGTACAAATTCACAATTCACTATTGTTCAGTTGCTCAGTCTGTCCAACTCTTTGCAACCCCATGGACTGCAGCACACCAGGCTTCCCTGTCCTTCACCATCTCCCGGAGCTTGCTCAAACTCATGTCCATCAAGTCGGTGATACCATCCAACCATCTCATCCTCTGTCATCCCCTTCTCCTCCTGCCCTCAATATTTCCCAGCATCAGATTCCAGTGAGTCAGCTCTTCATATCAGGTGGCCAAAGTATTGGAGATTCAGCTTCAGCATCAGTCCTTCCAATGAAGGACTGATATACTATACCCCTCTGCAATTACATCTCTTCACAAACTTTGACTCCTGTTCCTTCTCCCTGGGCTCTTTCACATTTTTGAAGTATGAAAAAGGCTAGAAAAATGTGGAATTGGTTTTGGGTTATTGCTTCTATAAATTCAACCTAGGAAAAATCACCTTCAGAATTTTTTATCCATTATATCATGGTGTGTAATGGTTTATGTTATGTGTCAACTTAGCTAGACTATAAGGTCCAATTGTTTAGTCAAATATCAGTCTCACTACTGCTGTGGAGATACTTTCTGGATATGACTGACATTTCTTTCAGTAAACTTGGAATAAAGAAGACCACCCTCACAATGTGGGTGGGCCTCATCTGTTAATAATCAGTCAAAAGTCTTAAGAGAAAAACTAAGGTTTCCAGAGAAGGAAGGAATTCTGCCTCCAGATTGCCTCTGATTCAAGACTGCAATGTCATCCTTGCATGAATTTCTAGCCTGGTGGCCTACCAGGCAAACTTCAGACTTGCCAGCCCCTACAACGATGTGAGCCAACTCCTTAAAAATATCTGCAAGTCAATCTTGAGATAGATAGATGGATAAATATTTTACTGGTTGTGTTTCTCTGGAGAACATTGAAAAATGCATGATGTCTCCTTGAGACTTCTATTTTAACATCCCTTTGTAAAACCTCACAAGAATCTATACTCTCCCCATTTTACACAAGAGGAAATAAAAGTGGAAACTCAATAAAGGAGACAGCTTTCAGTGAAGGTATTGTCAGGATGCAGCCCTGGGATTTGAACAGGTCTCTCTGACTCTAAAGATCATATTCTCTCACTACCACAAAGTATTACCACATGCCCATAAAAGCTGAACCACCAAATCAGTTGCATCTCATATGTGGATTCACCCATGAAATTATGTATGCCTAGAACAAGAACAGTGAATTCTGTTATTTAAGCTCAAGATAATTCTGTCAACTTGACTGAATCAACTGGTTGGCACTTCACAAAGATCAACCATTCAGATGACTGATTGCATTTGATTTGCCTTGTCAAGGTATTTGGAGAGGAAATATACCTATAACAATAGCCAAAAAAAAAAAAAAATTCAATGGAATCATTTTCTGGAATCTTTACTATGTGTGATCTTCATACACACTGTATTGCTAAACATCTATGAAGAACGTATTATTAACTCATTTAATAAATAAAAAACTGAGGTTCACAGACATTAAATAAAGTTGCAGAGCAAATAAGTTAAGTCCTAGCTCCCTGGGCAATAAAACAAAAACTAATTCCTACTCATAATTTGATACAAAGAGAGGAAAACTGAATAATACCTGTGAAAGTGTTTATCACAGAGTTTAGCACAGTCTACATATTCAAGAAATATTAGTTTCTCCTCCTCTTTGCAGAAATAAATACCTTCCTAGAGAAATTATACTTATCTGCCTAAATATTTTATTCTGCTATAAAAATGTAGGAAGGAAACAGAAAACAAAGTTGGTACAATACATACCTCCTGTGAGCTTGCTGACCACCTGATTCTAGGCCTTTGGATACTAGGGCCTCCAATACTAGAGACAGTAAAAAATCTAGGGTACATAGGTATCGCCCTTCCTAACAGAAAAATGCTTTTAAGATCAACCAACTACTCCCTATGGTTTCCTTCACTTAACTTTTGGATACTCACTCTTATTTAAATCAATAAAATTAGCATTAAACGCCCTATCCTATTGATGTTATCCCACATGTTATTCCTGTAGCCACAAACAAGCAGAAAATTCTCTCAACATACAAGAGAGAAAGAGTTCACTTTCTTGTACATATGAATATCTTGTCTGAATAAAGTGGCTTCTTCCAGAATCTTCTCAAGCCAAAAAGTGGACCTTGAACTTACTGGAAAGTTTCCTGGACTATATCTTTCTGATTGCATATATATGAGCATTTGATTATGTTGCTGACCTCAGTGAGCTGAAAATAGGCAATTAATTTTCCTCTGAGCACAAAACAGGACACTAGCCCCAGGTCAAGGTGGGAAAATATATTGTAGTCATATAACCACGAAGTTTATACTACTCTTCAGATTCCTGTTCAAGGTAAAATTAGCCTGATCCTGCATTCTATCAGGACAAAAATGTTCTTCCATCACACAGTACAGACAAATATTCCAGGAGAACATGAGGTTTTGGGAAAAGCAGTAAGCAAAGTCAAAGCACAAGACACTATGATCATGTATCATTTACTGACCTGGTGCCATTTTTACATCAGTGAAGTACTGTGTTTGAACCCTACCTTTCATTCAGCAGCATTGAAAGAGCTACGGCTACAGGGTTAAAACTGCAAGTGACTTAAAACACACTTCCTTCCATGGCTATTACAGAAGGCTCAGAAGGAGACATTCTTCCAAGTAAGCTTACCATCATCCCCACATTATTTAGAAGACATCAAATCCCACAACATAACCCTGGTGACAGCTAAAATCTTCTAGTTCAAAGGGCACACCCCTTAATCATGGATTTGTCCTGCCTCACAGAGACAGTTGAGACGGTGGATTATCCATCACATGATGACCCAAGATAACATCCTGAGGGATCATGGATGAAACAGGAAGGTTTATTCTTTGAAAATGAACTTCCCATGCTCATTGACTCTTGATAGATTACATTTCAGAAGAGAATAAAGAAAAGGCCTTTCCTTCTTTTTCTGTCTCTTTCACTTAGAACACTCTGGCTACAAGGGAAATAATCAATAAATAGAGCTTCCAGCCAAACTTAAGGGGATAAACAAGTAAATGCTAAGCTTTGGAGCATTAAGAAGTTTCATTGTGCAGCGTCAGAACAATTTCCATGTCATTAGCTCTAACTACTCCCTCCACCAATGGGACTGACTGTCAGGAACAGCATCAGGACAATTCTGCTTTCCACTCTCAGGCATGTCAACAACAACGACAATATAGCAATAATGATGATGAAGCCACCTCCCATATGTATAATTTTTCAAGTATATGGAGTTTATTTATATATCTGTGGAGTATGTAAGCTCCATGAAGGCAGGAATCACGTCTGTCTTAGCATCCTGTCTTGCAAAGCCTGCCAAAATGCCTGGTTCCTGTCAAACTGATTGGAGATAAATTTTTCTCAAATAAATAAACTACATACCTCACTTAATCATCCAAAAATAATGTCGCTGGACATGGATTCCTGGTACCATTTAACAGAGACTATAACTAAGATCCAGGGAGGCAAGCAGAGTACTCGAAGTACACAGTATTTAGTGCCTGAGCCAGGAGATGCTCTAAAGTATTCTGACCAAATTCAGTGTTCATCCCCTACAGTGCTGCCAAACTTGAAAGCTGTACCATGTATAAGGCAAGTAACAAGATTAGCACATCAAAATGCAGCAATAACTATGCCTCTGAAAAGAGTGGCAAAAGAAAAAAAAGCTAAAATTCTAAGTTCAGATCACAATAAAAGTGCAGTGAGGAGTCAAGTTCAAGAGATTGGTCATTATTAATCAAATTATAGATCAGCCCCAATAGCCACATATTTTCTTGCACTTGTACTCAAGAGACCCTTTTGTAAAACATTCACAGAAAAAGATCGATACCTCTCTGGAGGTAAGTGGCATAAATTATGTCTCAACATATACACCACGGGAGTTTTACTGTGTGTTGTATACAGTAATTGCATTTTATAGATGGCAGTGGAAAGCTTCAGTCCTCATTGATTTTGATCATAAACTAAAAGGCGACAAAAAGAAAAGAACAGCACTTTAGATGAAGAAGTCAGTCAGCTGAAGCTGCAAGAGAAAATGGAAATTTGGCATGCTGAATGTGATCAATTCATGTTTCTTGGAAAATGAATGTAGATATTTGAGTGCTTTCATTATGAGCCGGTAGCAAGACTTGAACGGTGCTATGAGCATCTCTGTCCCCTAATAGTCAGTGGTGGTACCTAGCAGCAGGATTTAAGACGACAGAAAGCCAGCCCACACTAGAGCCCTTTCTAACTTTCCACATTATGGATGCCATCAGAATGGCTTATGAGCCACATTAACTGGATATTTGTGTTTTTATTATTGCATTTAACGTGTCTTTGGGATTTACTATCAAAATTAAATGGAGATTGTGATGTAACCTGGGACCATCGGTATGTTGCTAACATTTCTAATTTCCAGAAGCAGATTTTTTCGAGCATTTCTCTCTTGATTGCCTTCATTTCTTCATGCCCTTCACAGCAAGCAATTCTGAAGGGATGTTAATGCAGCATAACAACTCTTTACCCTTTTTCAAGGCCAATTTTGCAATATGGGCAAAATGATTGGAAATGAAGTCCTGAAAACACTGAAACCATCTGTCAGGGACTCAGTTAAGAAGATCCACACTGTTTCACAGCCAAGGATGGGGATAAATTATGCCTGGCTGGAAATGTCCAAAACAAGTGGATTCCCATTCAAGCTTATTAGGATAAATTACAAAATTTTTTATTTTTTGTTGCCCTGGTTAAAAAAAAAAATCATACTTTCAGATGACGATAAACCATAAGTCACATAGATGAGGAAGAAGCAAAATAATTGTTTTTCTAATAATAAATCATATTCAAAAGCACATGTCACTAAAGAAACCGCAAGTTCCTATCAAAACGTCTGTAGACCTATTTACATTCATAGACACAATCCTGCGAAATGTTCCTGTGCATTTTGTAAAAATAACCCTGTTAATATTTAATCACAAAGTACCAGAAGTACTTGACTAATATTTATTCATGAAATGTATTTGGTAAAATATTAAAGAACTGGAGGGTGGGGCTGTTGTGATTAAATTATATCGCTTGGGATGTCAAGCTTTAGAATAAGGTAAACGCTGTGCCTCCTGTCTCTCAAATATTTATTGCCATTATGAAACTATTGACATCTTACATGGAAAGCAGTGATTCTCACATGTTTTAACACAGATTTTTATACTAGTAAACAGTGGTCGTCCAAATGCTCCCACAAATGTTGGAGCTGATGTATTTCACAGAAAGCCAAGCTCTCCCAAGTGTTAAGTGTAGAGTCACATAAAATGAGTTATCACTTGCGTGTCGCTTCACTCGCAAGGTTGAACGAAAATGAAAGATAGGGCTCTTTCTATGAAGGACCAAGTAGAAAGTTTGGTTACAAAATTGCAATTGGTGAGTTAAATGTGTTGGAAAAAACAGCCTGCATATATACCAGGACAAATAGTTTCTTCCCCTCCCCCAACCTCCTGCTAAAATACCGGAAAAAAGTGAATTGAAACATTAGTTCAGCAATTTCTGTGCTAACTGGACTTAGTTTCTCGTGATTTTTTTTCGTTTAGTCTTAATCTGAAGAATTATTTGGTTTTAACTTCTAAGCAGTATTTATGAAGTACTTTTTATTAACAGAAAAGAGGTTGAGTATATAGTTTGGAGAATTATGGAATTTGAATGCCCAAATCAAGAGTTTACCTTGAGAGAGATTTTCCAGAGAGCAAGATTAGTAGGTAACTGAGAAGAAATCCCTCTCAAGACTGAGTCTCAGGGTCATAAGTTTCTGGTTTTATCAATGAGGATGCAGTAGGATTTGAGAGCTAGAGGAACCAAGGTAAAGGCTCAGAGAATAAGGTGGAATGTGGTTAAATTAAATCAAGAACCCAATCACTTTAAACCAGAAATCAAGCCAAAATAGGACCCATTGTCCATCAACTCTATCTTTTAACAGCATGCTGCTGCTGCTGCTGCTAAGTCGCTTCAGTCGTGTCCGACTCTGTGCGACCCCATAGACGGCAGCCCACCAGGCTCCGCCGTCCCTGGGATTCTCCAGGCAAGAACACTGGAGTGGGTTGCCATTTCCTTCTCCAATGCATGAAGTGAAAAGTGAAAGTGAAGTCGCTCAGTCGTGTCCGACTCTTCGAGACCCCATGGACTGTAGCCTACCAAGCTCCTCCGTCCATGGGATTTTCCAGGCAAGAGTACTGGAGTGGGGTGCCATCACCTTCTCTGTTTAACAGCATATTGAACTTCAATAACTGTTCTGAGTTACTGAGCTGCAGAGAAGTTTTTCTGATTTCAGCCATTAAACTGGTCTCTGAACCTAGAGCAGAGATTGTGTATCCAGCTAGGGAACTGGGGGAAAGCTGTGGCCAGTCCTTTTGACAACCACTCAAAACACTAATCCTAAGTGGTTTTACAGACCAGAATCAGAAAGCAAAAATCATGAGTTTTTCTTCCTAAATTGGAATTACCTTGGGATACTTGACAGACCACTAGTAGGTAACAGAAAGTTCTCTCTATACAGCCCACAGACTCATGAGTGAATCAATCATTCATATATAGTAACAGCACCACCCACTCAAGCATTAGCCCCACTTAGACCTCCAGGGGTGTTATAGCCACTAATTGTGAAAATGGCTCTTAAAGTACCCAAGTGCAGTACCTGGAACATCATTCACAGTCAATAAATTTTAGTTCCTTTTTCCTCTCTCATTATGTTGGTTAGTGGTTTAATGCCCTGGACTATGGCACCAGAAGTTTCTGGAACTGGAACAGACTGACATCAGAAAAACTCAGATATCTTTGAATAATAGAGTTTCTTCTATCTGAAAACATCACCCACCTTCCAGAAGGCCCCACATGGAGCACTGAGGAAAGAAAGGGACATCCTGCAAACAGGCCAAATCTGCACTAACATATGGGGAGGCAGAAGTAACTGTGATTTTACCCTCAAATCTCAGCCCTGCATAATGAAGCTGCCAATTACATGAAGTTCTCTTACGCAGAAATTCTATATCCATGCTCCCTCCTTCAGAATTCCACATGTTATGATTCACAAATTCAAGGAACTCCATAAAATGCCTCTGAAAGGCTTGAGTCCAGACACCCTACATTAGAATCAATACTGAGAGTTGAGAAAGACTTACTGCAGAATTGAGAACAGTAACTTATGTTCAGTACACTACTAAAAGAGTTGATGGACAACTGTGGAACAGAAACAAAAGCATTAGCTATCATTTACTGAACTCTGCCAGAAACTATATACCATGCATAGCACAAATTATGTCATTTAACCTTCATAAAGAAGAATTGATGCTTTTGAATTGTGGTGCTGGAAAAGACTCTTAAGAGTCCCTTGGATGGCAAGGGGATCAAACCAGTCAGTCCCAAAGGAAATCAACCCTGAATATTCATTGGAAGGTCCGATGCTGAAGTTGAAGCTCCAACACTTTGGCCACATGATACAAAGAGCAAACTCATGGGAAAAGACCCTGATTCTGGGAAAGATTGAGAGTAGGGGGAGAAGAGAGCTACAGAGGATGAGATGGTTGGATGGCATCACCGACTCAATGGACATGAGTTTGAGCAAGCTCTGGGAGACAGTAAAGGACTACAGCCTGGTATGCTGCAGTCCATGGGGTCGCAAAGAGTCAGACCTGACTGAGTGAAGCTGAACAATAACAACAACCTTTGAGATGAGTCCTACCATCATGCCCATTTAACAGAGGAGGAAGCTCAGTCTAGAAGTGGTTAAGTAACTTACCCCAGGTCACGCATCCAGTAGGTGGCAAACCTACTCAGAGATCCTGACACAGAAAGATATGTGAAAGACATAAGTGCTCTATTACCTTTCTGAAGAACAAAATGATCTAAATTAGAACAAAATACACAAAATGGAATTGTCGTGTAGTTTCTGTTAAGTGAACACAGTTGGAAGAAAGAACATAAAAGATGTAAGGCCTGGGTTCAGTCATTTTGATTTCTATGAGAAGATTAGCTACACTCTCTATGATTTTCCATGTGAGGGTAGCACTATTTATTTCAGGGCAAGCTGATAAGTAAAGTTAAATTTTTTAAAAAACTGTATTTGAAGAAGCTTAAAATTTTTCCACAGTGATTAAAGAGACATGGTACTAATTCACAAGTAGTGCCCCACTTATGGACTAGAATTATAAAATGGAAGAACAAGAGAGAGGCTAAACTAAGATGCATTTACCATCATATAAACCAGTGAGCTGATGGTTTTGAGTCAGGAGAGAAGGAAACTAATATCAATGAAACACGTACTATGTGCTAGGCACTTAACATATTCATTAAACAAATATTTATTAAGTAACTATTATAGGTCAGGTTCTCTGCAAGGCTCTCAGTGTATAATGGTAAACAAAATAAACACACTGCTGTTCTTATATGCAGAATTTGTGGTCAGAGAAAATAGACCCTGAACAAATAATTATTTGAGTAAATATAAAGTCTGACATATAAAGGCTATGAGTGAGAAATATAAAAGGGAAGGGAGTTTAGATAATGAGTAGGGTCAGGAAAAAAACTAAGGAAATTACATTTAAGCAAAGAACTGAAGAATAAGTATGGATTAACCATATCCAGAAAAATGGTAAGGGCTGTCCAGGTAGAGATAACTGCAAACCAAAAATTCTGAGACAAGGACATGATGTGTGCTGGAACTGAATGACTGTACAGCCAGAATGTTGAGAATAAAGGTAGAATGAGCTTGGAGAGGTCGGCAGGGGTTAGATCCAGCTTGTCAAGAATGTATTATCTCAATCAATGAAGTGATAGACGCAGGTCTTTTGTCCAGCTTGCTGTTGCTGTCAGTTGCTCAGTTGTGCCGACTCTGAGACCTCATGAACTGCCACATGCCAGGCTTTCCTTTCCTTCACTGTCTCCCAGAGCTTGCTCAAACTCATGTCCATTGAGTTGATGATGCCATCCAACCATCCCATCCTCTGTTGCCCCGTTCTCCTCCTGCCCTCAGTCTTTCCCAGCATCAGGGTCTTTTCCAATGGCCATCTTACAGATGAGGAAAAGGAGCAAGTAAAGGAATTTGGAAGGTGAACGGAGTGCTCAGAGGCCAGGCTCTGCTTCTTCTCTTTCTCTTCCTTAAAGAAGCACACACTCTGCTCTGCCCCTCTCTGTCTTACATGAGGAGTCTCAGGATGCCATTTTGCTATCTGTGGCTGATGTGAATTCTGACTAGTTTCACCTTCAGAAAGGGAGTTTACTCCGAAGCAGATAAAAAACACACTCTCCAAAATCAGTTTTATCAAAAACAAAGACGATATTTTAAACTCCTGACATCTCTTGACTTGTTCAAACTCAAAGGGGAAATGATACTTATCTTAGATCCCATAATATACCCATAATATATGTACAATTTTAAAATCTAGGGAGACACTCTTTTTCTAAGTATTTTATCCTAGCTATTCAGTTTGAAAAGGAAAAACTAGGTATGCTGAAACTGATCTTTATAACCAGCATCAATACAAGATAAACACCAATAATGTTTAATCCACAAATGGTCCTGGCAGCTACTATTTTTGTTTTTATGACATTGATTTGAGCTTATCAACCTTTGCTCCTCTCATTTTCACAGAGAATCCTAATCAATACCTGAATCCAAAATGTTCCCTTCAGGAAGATAATTTATAGTTATTGCCTCTTGTATTCTAGCTCCAATGTATCTTTTAAAATGTACTAGCCTGAAATTGGAAAAATAGGTCTCCTTTTTTCTTTTAATACTGTATTTAAAACATAATAAAAAAAACTGCCAAGTGGGAAGTTGCCGTTTGAGCCCCATTTCCCAGTTAACCTCTCTCCTAGCCCACCTCCATCTCATTATATTCTCAGACATAAAGGAATCGCCTTTCTGGAGAATAAGATAATTCTCTGTGTCATCCTTCTGCAGAGCAAGAGGAAGTGATGAGAAATCAAAATTTCCCTCACAGAAACTTCTGACATCTCTAAGAAGAGGACACTCTACAGGATGAGTGGACAGACTGTCATTTAGTTTGACTTCAGCTGTGGGTCTGCTGTCTTAATAAGTGTACTTTGGTCAGAAGCTACATATATTGTGCAAGTTGCTTAGCTGATGCTCACCATATCTAAGTACAGTATGGACTATGACAAAGGTTAAAGGTTATTGTTGAAATTTGACTATGTTTGGAATGCAGTCTGAATGGTGAAAAAGTCCATTTCTGAATGACACAATATTTTTCCTGGATGAGAAAAGACCATTATTTTTATTGAAGGAAAAGAAAAAATTAAACACACATATGTATGCCCATTTTCCTATTCCTACTCCCAAAAGTGACAGCTTGTTGAAGATTTTTTCATCATTTTTGGAGAAGTTCAGTTCTATGACACGTAACCAAGTTCAGGATAAGTAATCAAAAAGCAACTTATAATCCAAAAAGGGGAGAGCTAAGTTCATTTCATTATTGCTTTAATTTCTAAAATATCCTTCAAATGTATTTATTAAATCTTTTTTTTCTTTTTTTTTTTTTAATAAAAGATAGTCCAAATGCTTTGTGGAACTCACAAAAGAGGCCAGAATCTATTTCTTGAGAGCTGCCATCACTGAATCCTGAGTTGCAAGCATTGCCATCATCCTGCTTGATGGTGCAAACCTAGACAAGCTAAAGCAGAAAAAGCAGACCAAATATTTCAGGCACAAAATCAAACTACTGCATTGTGCCAACACTTAAAAACGAATACAATCCTGATATGCAGTGCCCAGTACATCAAGTTGTAATTCGCTGGGCACAGTTTGAAAACTACTGGGACTGTGTGAGGTCTTTAAGGCAGCGTGTGTGATTGTGCCCATTGTAACCTTAGCACGAAGGCAGCATCATGGATGGCAATATGGACGACAGGAAACACATGTCTGTGGACCTGCACTTGTTACAAGGAAAGAGAATGAAGGATTTTCAGTTTCATGAATGTCTACATAGATAAGATGGCTCTGTGGAGTGCAATAGACATTTCTGAGGTCTTTTCAGTTCAGTTCAGTTCATTTCAGTTCAGTCGCTCAGTCGTGTCCAACTCTTTGTGACCCCATGAATCGCAGCACACCAGGCCTCCCTGTCCATTACCAACTCCTGGAGTTCACTCAGACCCACGTCCATCGAGTCAGTGATGCCATCCAGCCATCTCATCCTCTGTCGTCCCCTTCTCCTCCTGCCCCCAACCCCTCCCAACATCAGAGTCTTTTCCAATGAGTCAACTCTTTGCATGAGGTGGCCAAAGTACTGGAGTTTCAGCTTTAGCATCATTCCTTCCAAAGAAATCCCAGGGCTGATCTCCTTCAGAATGGACTGGTTGGATCTCCTTGCAGTCCAAGGGACTCTCAAGAGTCTTCTCCAACACCACAGTTCAAAAGCATCAATTCTTCGGCCCTCGGCTTTCTTCACAGTCCAACTCTCAAATCCATACATGACCACTGGAAAAACCATAGCCTTGACTAGACGGACCTTTGTTGTCAAAGTAATGTCTCTGCTTTTGAATATGCTATCTAGGTTGGTCATAACTTTTCTTCCAAGGTCTTTTACAGGTAACTTATTAAAAGAAAACAAACAAACAAACAAAAAAATAGGTGTGTCATTTGGTCTAACTTGCACAGCCAAGACTATAAATTTCTAGTTGTTTCTATTAGAAAAAAATTATCAAAGTATTGAGAAATTAGTCTTCTTTGCTGAGTTGGGATCACAGAACATTAGTCTGAATGGATCTTGGAGAATGTCTGATCATTTTAAATTGTGTTCCAGGGGACCCTAAGATGCCACAAGGGTGCCTCTGGGACACTTGCAGAAGAGGTCAATCAGGCAGGTCTCTGGACATCCCACTCCCACATGATTTAGCATAGCTCCTTGCATATATTTTATTTATAAACAAGGATTTTATAAGATTTTATTATTAGCAATATGGTTTCAAGTGCTAAAAACAATGCTTAACGAATATTCACTCATCTAATTCAACCTTCCAGTTTTACAAATATGGATATAGAGCCCAGACACCCAAGATGTTGTAAGTAATTTGTTATAGGATATAAACAAAACCCCAGATATGCTGAATCCCAATCTAGTACTTTTTCTAGTATGGCACTATTAGTCCTGGAAGTTTCTGGTACTTACTTAAAGTACCTAGCACCTAATAGTTCCTCTAAGTCTAGGAAAGAAGGAAGCGGAAATCTGCAATACATTCTGTTGTGAATAGCTTTTATCTGTGTCATACCAAGCAGTTTGCAAAGGCATCCACACACGTTTATTTATTTCTATATATTTACAACAAACTGTAAGATATTCAGAATAGGTATATCATTTATTCTGATGAGGAAACCTAGGTCTCAAAGAGATCAAATGCAGTTTTAGTTAACTGATAAGGGACAGAGGTGAGACAAGAACACAGTCCTTCTAACCATTCTATCCAAGGCTTCATCCATTACAATATGGAGGGGAAGCCAGCTTACCAGTCTCTTGGGCCACTCTACTCCACTGTCACCGAAGCATCTCTTACCAAGGATAGGGAATAGAATTCAACACACAGACTGTTTCATTGATAAGCCATGTTAATAAGTATTCTGAATTTGAACACAAATTTAGTAGAAAGGCATCAGTGTTCATAAGGGATATCACTGACACAGAAAGGAAGAAAGGCAGGCATGTGTGTTGAGGCATCCCATTCTTGACTCAAAATGACAAGTTCAGAAGAGAGGAAAAGTCTACCTAAATCTTGAGCTAACTTTCACTTTAAGGCACATCATCTGTCAGTTTAGGCTAGGGAAGCTCAGAAAGAGACCTAAGTGTCTGACTCTATGCGATCCCATAGACTGTAGCCCCAACAGGCTCCTCAGTCAACGGGAGTCTCCAGGCAAGAATACTGGAGTAGATTGCCATTTGCTTCTCCAGGGGATCTTCCCAACCTCAGGATCAAACTGAGGTCTCCTGCACTGCAGGAGGATTCTTTACCATCTGAGCCAGGGAAGCCCTAAAGTCCCCTGAAGTCATATAAACAATAAGTGCCTCCAAATATTTCCCTCACCTAAGCAGCTCCCGGCTAAAAACAGAAGTAAGTGGGCCCGACTAGAGGAGATTTGATTGTATGGGAAATGGACTTTCAAAAGGAAATTGAAACCACCCTCATTTCACTGAGGCACAATCAGATGGCATGTTTGGGCATTGCTGACAGTGGCCAGATTCCACAAGCTCATTTGGGAAAGCCAACGAAGCTCATGGAAACACTTTCCCCTGCAATTTAGCCCCAGCTGTTCAAGCTGAGGCTGCTCTTTAATGTGAAGCAAACTAGTGAAAAAGCTGAAGTTCAGCAGTTTCACTCTGTTGGGCCAAAGCTTCTGCAGAGTCCCAGCCCATGGATTCTGCTACATTGGCCAGATGCTCAGGGCCTCCCGAGCCAGTCTTATGGGGAGCTCAGTAGCAAGTCCACAGGACTCCATGTGCGTTAGGGGCAGGCAACAGGAAGTAGTCCAAAGGGGATGTCAGCTTCTGCTCAGCCTAGTCTGCAGCACTGAGTCAGGTCTATGCAACAGCTTCAGAGGAACTGAAGTCATTGGGATTCATTTTTAAAACTAATTATTAGAGCAAGATAAAGCATTTTACAAATGGTTTTATTATTTCAACTTTAGAAATTACATTCCTTCCTCACAGTGAAATGACTCTAAATTGTAATCAAATCTAAAAGCAAATGAACTCACTCTTTCACTTCTGACCTCTGGGTTTCATTTCATAGTATTTATTTCATTCCCCAATATTCCCAAACCCTCAAATTTAAAAATCCCCCTAAGCGCTCACAAATGTTGTTATGGAAGGTTTTTTTTGTTTTCTCTCTCTCTCTTAAGATGTTTCTATACACATCTGATCACCTCTGCAACTGGATGAATTGCACCTTTGTTAATGCCTCTCTGATGCAAGTTCCATGGTCTAAGGCAAAGAATTTGCCTTCAGCCCTCTACAGTCATTTTAGCCTTATTTATGAAGCAATTTATTCTACATGAGTTCTGCAAAGAAGAAAAAAATGTTGACTGTGTTGATCATCACTGGTTCTTTCTTTCTTTTTTTATTTTTTTATTTTTTTTTTAATTTATTTTTAAAAGAAAATCCATCCTGAACCCTCCTCCCTCCTCCCTCCCCATACCATCCCTCTGGGTCGTCCCAGTGCACCAGTCCCAAGCATCCAGCATCGTGCATTGAACCTGGACTGGCATCTCGTTTCACACATGACATTTCACATGTTTCAATGCCATTCTCCCAAATCTTGCCACCCTCTCCCTCTCCCACAGAGTCCATAAGCCTGTTCTATACATCAGTGTCTCTTTTGCTGTCTCGTATTAAGTGAAAAGGTGGGCCCAGGATGGAAGTTCAGAAATTTCTATCATCGTCCACAGAAAAGGCTAGAGTCAGAAAAGGCTCATCAAGAAAAGGCTGATGAGTATGCTACGGCTCATCAGATGTGGACACAACACAGTCCACGTGGGACCCTCATCCCTGAGCACCGATGTACACATGAAGCCTTACTACCTGAGCCTCTCATGTCCAGTTTCTGTTAGTAATTGAAGTGTCTGGAAGATAAAAAGAATCTCACCATGAAATGAAAATATAATTCCTTGAGAAACATCCATCTTGACAATGACTAAATGTGTGGACCAAGACTGCAAACAGTGAACCACTAAGGAAAAAAAAAGATTTAATTTCTAGGACTGCTCCAAAGGAGGGAGAGTTTGTTTCCCACTATCTACAAGACTTGGTGACTCATTTTTCTTCATACAACTCCCAGCTGGCCAAGTTCACACAGTGGATGGATAGATTAAATAAAGATCAACTCTGGCTTCTGCAAAGTACAGCTTGCAGTCATTGTTAGCAGCTATTCAAGGAGTGCTATGGCATAAGTAAGCCACTTAGGACAGTGGGTGAGTCCACTGAGATTTACTGCCCAGATCTCTGACACCCTGGTGTTAGAAATTCTCACTGATTACAGAGAACCTATAAAGTCACATTATTTTCCCTGGAGACAAATAAAACACAGAAAAATGCTGAATTCTCAAAGAAAATTATGACTGTTTTGAACCATGTCAAGTCTCTAGAGCATTGGACATACAGTCATGTAAAGATGAATTTGCCCCCTACTTTAGAAGTCTTTGAACTTTAGGCATTAATAAGGTCTCAGACCACATATATAAGCAGAGCAAGAATCATAGAATTTACTTGGGAAAGGAAATAAAAGCCCTGTCCAACCTTATTTCTCTCTTATTGATTTTTAACTTTTTAATTGTGAAAAGAAACCACACAAAACATGTGTAGCTTAATGCAGTATTATAGGCAGACATTCTGCAACCACACCTAAGTCAAGATACAGAGCTTTGCCAGCCACCTAAGATAACCCATCCATGTGTACCATCTGTATCTCAAATACCACCCTCCTCCTAAAAGCAGCCACTATCCCAATTTTTATAATAATCATTTTTTTCTATCATGTAAGTTCTATCACATAAATACACATTCCTAGACATCATACTTTAGTGTTGCCCATTTTATTAAATCTGATACATATTTTAAGTCTCTTTTAATTGACAGGTTTCTCAATCATCCCTTTCTTTGCCTTACAAGTTTTTATTCTAGTATCTGGGGCATTTGACCTGCAGAGATTTTCACAGTCCAGACATCATGGATGAATATGGTACAGTTCAGCACATTCCTCTGCCCAGTGTATTTCCTGCAAATTGGTAGGAACCTTGACTAGGTATGGCTTCCATCCCTTTGCAAAGACTCTAATTAGTGTGGCCTTTCATCAAAAAGCATTTAATGTCTAGTTATCTCTCTTTCTCCATTAGTAGCTGTGGAGGCTTAATGCCTAAATCTAGTAATTCATTTGGGGTTTGTAAAATGGTGACAGTTACATTTCATCCTTTTCTTTCATTTATTAGTTTAAAAATTTTGTATATAAATGCTTCTCATAATCTACTATTTGGTTTTCCCATGGCTCATATTGGAAAGGCAGAATAATGTTTGATTCTTTATTGATATTGATTCTTAATATTGATTCTTAATTCTTAATATTGATTCTTAATTCTGCTACTTACCCATTTTCAAGAAAATGAATTGGTTCCTTAGAATCTTCTGAAAGTGGTTGTTTTTTTAAATAAAATTATGTTTCAATGGATTTAAACATAATTTATATGCTTTATTCAATTGCAATTATCTCTTTTGAAGCTTAAATTGTCCCAATGAGAAGATCTTAAAGTTGGTTCCTGAGTTCTTTTGACAAACCCCAGTAGTTTTTGATGGCTTCCTAACTTCATGGTATAATAAGATGTTCCAGATTAATCTTGTGTATTTCCTGCCCCAGGCCTAAAATTAACCAATTCTCCAACTTTTAGTTTCTTTTAATGGGAAATATTATTTTAAATTCTTCAAGAGATGGGATTACAAGACCACCTGACCTGCCTCCTGAGAAATCTGTATGCAGGTCAGGAAGCAACAGTTAGAACTGAACATGGAATAAGAGACTGGTTCCAAATCAGAAAAGGAGTACATCAAGACTGTATATTGTCACCCTGCTTATTTAACTTACATGCAGAGTACTTCATGAGAAATGTTGGACTAGATGAAGCACAAGCTGGAATCAAGATTGCTGGGAGAAATATCAATAACCTCAGATATGCAGATGACACCACCCTTATGGCAGAAAGCGAAGAAGAAGAGCCTCTTGATGAAAGTGAAAGAGAAGAGTCAAAAAGTTGGCTTAAAGCTCAACAGTCAGAAAACTAAGATCATGGCATCTGGTCCCATCACTTCATGGCAAATAGATGGGGAAGCAATGGAAACAGTGACAGACTTTATTTTGGGGGGCTCCAAAATCACAGCAGATGGTGACTACAGCCATGAAATTAAAAGATGCTTGCTCCTTGGAAGAAAAGTTATGACCAACATAGACAGCATATTAAAAAGCAAGAGATTACTTTGCCAACAAAGGTCCATCTAGTCAAAGCTATGGTTTTTCCAGTAGTCATATATGGATGTGAGAGCTGGCCCATAAAGAAAGCCGAGCGCCGAAGAATTGATGCTTTTGAACTGTGGTGTTAAAGAAGACTCTTGAGAATCCCTTGGACTGCAAGGAGATCCAACCAGTCCATCCTAAAGGAAATTAGTCCTGAATATTCATTGGAAGGACTGATGCTGAACCTGAAACTCCAATACTTAGGCCACCTGATGTGAAGAGCTGACTCATTTGAAAAGACCCTGATGCTGGGAAAAATTTGAGGGCAGGAGGAGAAGGTGATGACAGGATGAGATGGTTGGATGGCATCACCGACTCGATGGACATGAGTTTGAGTAAACTCCAGGTGTTGGTATTGGACAGGGAAGCCTGGCGTGCTGCAGTCCATACGGTCACAAAGAGTTGGACACAACTCAGGGACTGAACTGAACTGAACTGATTATTTAAAGCCACCACAATCTGAACACTGGGTGTGCCCTTTGCACATATATTTTTATTTGTTGTTGTTGTTGTTGTTCATTCACTAAGTCATGTCCAAATCTTTAAAACCCCATGGACTGTAGCACAGCAGGATCCTCAGTCCTCCACTCCCTCCTGCAGTTTGCTCAGATTCATGTCCATTGAGTCAATGATGCTATTTAATCATCTCATCTTCTGCCACCTTCTTCTCCTTTTGTCTTCAATCTTTCTCAGCATCAGAGTCTTTTCCAGTGAGTCGGATCTTCGTATCAGGTGGCCAAAGTATTGAAGCTCCAGCAATAGTCCTTCCAATGAATATTCAGGGTTGATTTTCTTTAAGATTGACTAGTTTGATCTCCTTACTGGCCAAGGGACTCTCAAGAGTCTTCACCAGCACCACAATTTAAAAGCATCGATTCTTCAGTGCTCAGCCTTCTTTATGGTCCAACTCTCACATCCATACATGACTATTCTTTATTTCCATTTTATAGCATACTATTTTATAGCTATTTTATAAATTCTTACTTCCTTTTAGCTTTCATTTAGTCTTCGTTCTATTTAATTACTGTATGTTTAACGTTCATCACTAGTCCTTGTGGCAATGTCTTTCTCTCTAATAATTTTCATTGTAAGTTCATTCTCTAGTAGATTTCTCAGAAAACTCTGATAGGAAATAAATTATTATTAACTACATAATTAATATTGTATGTTAACAACAGACCATGCTCTTTATACTTGAAAATCAGTTTTTCTTGCTATAAAACTCTTTGGTTCACATTTTTTCCTATAAATTTCTTAAAATATGTTACTCCATTTTCTTCTACCATAAAGCATTGCTGTCTAAAAAACAGTGTGTGTTTATAATAGCCAGGACATGGAAGCAACCTAGATGTCCATCAGCAGATGAATGGATAAGAAAGCTGTGGTACATATACACAGTGGAGTATTACTCAGCCATTAAAAACATTTGAATCAGTTCTAATGAGGTGGATGAAACTGGAGCCTATTATACAGAGTGAAATAAGCCAGAAAGAAAAGCACCAATACAGTATACTAACGCATATATATGGAAGTTAGAAAGATGGTAACAATAACCCTGTATACGAGACAGCAAAAGAGACACTGAGGTATAGAACAGTCTTTTGGACTCTGTGGGAGAGGGAAACGGTGGGATGATTTGGGAGAATGGCATTGAAACATGTATAATATCATATATGAAACGAGTCGCCAGTCCAAGTTTGATGCACGATACTGGATGCTTGGGGCTGGTGCACTGGGATGACCCAGAGGGATGGTATGGGGAGGGAGGATGGAGGAGGGTTCAGGATGGGGAACACATGTATACCTGTGGTGGATTCATTTTGATATATGGCAAAACCAATACAATATTGTAAAGTTAAAAAATAAAATAAAAATAAATTAAAAAAATAAAAAACTGTGATGATAATCTAATGTTCTTTCCCATATAAGTCACTTTCAGTTTTGTCAAGATGCCCAAATGATTTTATTGAACAAATTTGACTGGAGTATGTCTTGGTATTATTTTTTCAGGACTGATTATCAACTACATTTTTGAACATATAGTTTCAAACTTTTTTTAACTTTAAAAAATTTTCTTGAAGAATGGTGTTTTTATTGTTTATTCTGTCTTATTCTCTTTGTTTACTTCTTCAGGGATTCCTATTACATTGATGCTGGATCTTCTTTCATTCAAAACATTTTTCCTTCCTTTTTCATTTCTTTTTGAACTTTAATATGTTCCTCCTTTTCACCTCATATTTCTTTTAAGGCAATATCTGTTGTGCTGATTTATTTTTGCTTATTTTAGTTTAGTCTTTATTTCTGAGCTGACTTTTCATTTATTTCTGCTTATTTCCTGAGTTACATTCCCTCATTTCTAAGTACTCTTTTAATTTTGCTTTGATTTATCCATTTACTGAACCATTCTCTAATGTTTTAGCTTATTTTTAAATAATACAAAATTTTAACTATGTTTTTCTGGTGGCATTTTGGAGAGAATAAGGAATCCCAGGGACAGAGGAGCCTGGTGGGCTGCCATCTATTGGGTCTCACAGAGTCGGACACAACTGAAGCAACTTAGCAGCAGCAGCAGCAGGGGAAGCAATAAATTTTTTGCAAGTGCCCACACAAGCTAATGCCCAAGTAAAGAATTCAACTTAAACTGCAGAGAAATTTCCATCTGTAATGTCTCCCTATTCAATATGCATTCATTCTTCTATTCATTCAACAAGTGTCTAACGAGCACCTCCTCATCAGGTGCTCCTGATGTAATAAAGATCAAGTTATTAATAAGATAATTGATGA
This sequence comes from Bos javanicus, assembly GCF_032452875.1. NCBI lineage: Eukaryota > Metazoa > Chordata > Mammalia > Artiodactyla > Bovidae > Bos > Bos javanicus. The sequence goes on along the minus strand of NC_083871.1, from coordinate 17,147,432 downwards.
TTAATACAATGAATGACTAATGAAACAGACATGGTCTAAGCCATTACAGATTTACAACCTAATGGAGGAGTCAGAAAATCAAACAAGTAATTATAGTGAAGTCCTTGAAGACAATCTACCTCTGTGGTCCAGTCCTCAATCTTCTTCTACCGTAATATTGATGAGACATAGAATAGCAATAGTCAATAGGCTAACTAGACAGTGATGAATTTTCAGCTCAGAAAACATGTTTCCTTAAGGCAGCATATCAAATAGTTCTCCACATGATTCTGATACAGCCATCCTCCCCACCACCACTCCGGCAGCAAGAGGTGACTCCTATAAGAATCAATGGTCCATCTATCTGAAAACGAATTAACATCCAAAACATATTAAGGGCTCATACAAGTCAATAACAAAAACAAATAATCCAATTTAAAAATTGACAAAGAACCTGAATAGACATCTTCCAAAGGAAAATATATGAATAGCCAATAATTCATGAAAAGCTGCTCAGCATCACAAGTCGTCACGGAAATGCAAATTAAAACCAAATGGGATATCACTTCACGCCTGTTACAATGGCTTTCATCAAAAAGATGTGTGCTGACATAGATATAGAGAAAAAGGAACCCTTTTTTACTGTTGGTGGGATTGTAAATTGGTGTAGCCACTACAGAAAGCAGTATGGAGGGTTCTTAAAAAATTACAAATAGAACTACCACATGATCCAGTAGTTCTGTTCCTGAGAATATATCCAAAGGAAACAAAAACAGTAATTCAAAAAGATATCTGCATCTCCATCTTCAAAGCAGCGTTATTAACATTAGCCAAGACATGGAAACAATGTAAATGTCCATTCAATAGATGAATGGATGAAGAAGTTGTGAATATACATAGGAATATCATACAGCCCTAAAAAAGGAAGAAATCCTCCCACTTGCAAAAACAGAGATGGACCTTAAAAATAAAATGCTAAGTGAAATAAGTCAGATGAAGAAAGACAAATACTGTATAATTTCACTTATATTTGAAATCTAAAATTTTTTTTTTTTAAAGCAAAAAATACTGAACTCATAGAAAAAGAGATCAGATCTGTGGTTACCAGAGGTGGGAGGCAAGGGTAGGTGGAACTGGAGGAAAGTGACCAAGAGGTACAAACCGTCAGTTATTATCTCTATGTGTCATAGAGAGGTAAGTACTAGGGACACAATGTACAACAAAGTTACTATAGTTAACATCACTCTATGATAAAAAGAAAGTTGTTAGTAGATCCTAAAATCTCTCATAATAAAGAGAATTTTTTTTCTTTTCTTTTAATGGTATCCATATGAGATAATGGATGTTAACGAAATCTATTGTAGCAATCATTTCACAATATATGTAACTCAAACCATCATGCTATACACCTTAAACTTTAAAAAAAAGAGACAAGAACTATTAGACTAACTCAAGCACTAAACACAGAATTATATTAAAATGCCCACTAAAGACTTGCGTTAAAATTAGGTACATTGGCATATTCCTTTTTTTAATTATGCAGTTCATTCTGTTCCGTATTACATTAATATATGCTTCTAAGCAAAAAATCTAGAAAGGAAAGAGAATTACTACTGTTTCCCCATCATCATCCTTACCCCAAGGAGATATATATTTATACAGTTAGTGATAGCCTATGGCCATCAGTCACCTACAGTAAAGCAACATAATTATAAAGAAATAAAAAAGGGTAAGTAAGCACAATGTGGAGTAATATACCAGTCTTTGGGCAAACCAGAGCTTTCTCTCTCTCTCTCTCTCTTTTTTTTTTTAATCACTCATGGGAAGTGTGGAAGGTTGCTGTCCCAGCTCATCTCCCAGGGAAGTGCCTTTTCATTTTAGAGCTGTACCTCAGACTGTTGTCTCCCTTTTAGAGCCAAGAAGGAGAGGAGGAATTCTTCACCTGCTCACTCTCTCAACTGTGCAGATGCAATGTTCTGGGGATATTATTTGATATGGACAAACCCCAAGTCTCACCTTGCTTTAGCTAAAATCCCCAGCCATCTTCAATTTGAAATACATTTGTAATCTGCTCCAAAAATCAGCTCTGGGAATAGCTCTGCACTGTTTTTAGATTTTAAATGCAATGATAGATTTACTATACTTATTAATAAAAAGCATGTTCATAAATTTATTAACAGAAAGCCTGCCTTTTGTTGACATACTTCATAGCTAAGGTTGAAAACACAATGTGTAGAATTGCCTTTCAGGATGTCAGATCAGAAGTTTAATGTAAAAACACATCATTAAAAACTAACTAAAATAACACCATATGTATCAAACAATGTCAAATATGAATCTGGAAATTCCTGAGAAGAAAAAACACAAGCTAAGGTAAGAGCAATGTTGGAAAAGGAAAAAATTAATTTAGTCTTTTCTAAGATAAGAAATGACTAGGGTAAGAGGTTCTGTAGGGAGAGAGACAAAGGGCCTCTCTGAGATAGGGACATGGAGACACATGACCAGGTCTGAAGTAATAGAAAAAAGATTTTAAAAGTAGGTCAAATATTCAGGGGAGAAGGTGATCAGGGGAGAAGGAACCAGGGTTTTCTCACACTTTCTGATACCACTCAGAGTGTTGCTAAGAATACATGCCATAGTCAAGGATTCATTTTTTCACTTTAATGGAAATTCAAATTTCCCTCAAAAACATCCATAAAGGGATGAGAAAATACAAAATCTTTACAACAGAGAAACCATGAATATTTTCATTTTCACAAAAAGGACTATGATCCCCCAAAAAATGTTAAGAATCCTGCCATAGAAAAACTGCTTTCCGAACTGACAGAATAATGTATCGTTTCAGACTCACCCCTACTTTCATTATCCCCAAAACAAATAAAAAAAAAAATTGTTGTTCACAAAGTGAATGGAACTTGGAGAGGTTGGTCAGGGATGGAGGACATGGCTATTATCTGGAATAAAAACAATTAGAGATAGAGGTCACAGAATCCAGACACCTGCATGAGATAACATTTCACTATGACTTAAGTTTTACTTCAGTTGAATTGTTCAGCAGTCCCTAACCAACAATTAGATTTGTGATGTCAGATCCTCTTCATTTTAATGAGCAGGGGGGAGAGGAAAGAAAAGAAGGGGTGGAAGAAGTTAAAAGATATTCCCACCAAAGAAGAAACACTTTGCACACTAGATTTCTCCTTCTGTTCTGTAATGATTATCATGCTCTGGGCAACAGAACGGGAGGACATTTGAAGGTAGCCAGCTTCATGTAATTCATGAAGGGTTATCCTTTTGTCCAGTTGACTTTTCAGTACGGCTAGTGCCATTTCTTATAAAGACTCTCCATTCCATGGGTTTCTTTATGCTATAACTGTAAATTACATCCAAATTTGCTTTTATATACCTAATCCCAAACCTCCCCAAATGATCCATTGCTTTCTGACCAAAACTGTACAACTTTACAGCTTGGTTATGGAACAGGAAGGCTCATATTAAAGGGAAACATTAAAGAAAGCATCAAGTCCCTGAGACTCCCTCTGAGGAGCCCAAGCAGAAGAACTTACATGGAGCTCTTAAGTGGGGGACAGGTCAGAAGAGGAATCAGGCTCCACGTCCTACAGCTATCTACCTGGGATTCAAATGACTGAAGTTTAGGGACTTCTGAAGAAGGAGTCTAAGAAACTGGAAAAAAGCAAAGGGAAGAACACAGTTCAGGAAAACCACACTTGTCACCCTCCACATCAGAGTGCCTCTGCCCAACAAGGACGGCCTCGCGCCAACAGAGGTGATGCCCAGAACCAAGACTTTGCCAGCGGCACCCCTGCTCTCACACCTGCCTCCGTCCTTACACTCAGGTCTCAGTTACTCTTACTCTGCTCACCGTGGGAGAAGGTTCATGGAAGAAACAGTGTGGCCATGACTTCCCAAGGTATTCATCGTGAAGTCCTGCTGAGAGGGAAGGAAAAGCCAGTGGAAGGTGGATAATGTATGAAAGATAAAGGAAAGTACATGACAGTGAGAATGGAAAGGTGAAAAAGTGTGGGCATAGATGAAGCAATCTAGAAGAAAGACGCGAAAGCTTATGGCTGGGTTGAATAAAACCTGTGAACAACTATGAAACTGTTGAAACCATGTTTTCTAATATATGGAATGATTGGAGGGAGATGTTCACAATGTAATGATCAACCATAAGAACAGGTTAAAAATAGTTTGCAGAATCTACTTATTTTTGTAAATATGTCTAATACTCCAGTATTCTTGCCTGAGAAATCCCATGGACAGAGGAGCCTGGTGGGCTACAGTCCATGAGTTGCAAAAGAGTCAGACACAACTTAATGACTAAAACAACAACTAAATGGATAGAGGTTAATATACTTGTATATCTATTCTATTAGATGTGTGTGTGAAAGATGTGAGTAGAGACAAAGGTCACACAGACAGGAAAATGTACCCCCAAAAAATTCTAGCCTAAGTTTATTTTGTGTGATGGAATAATGGGGATTTTCTTCCTTATATTTCCATGTTTTTTTTCCATATATTCTTTTTTATATTTTTCAATTTTGTAAAATATATAATAATAAACAGAAGCCAAAAAAGCTTTGCTACTACTTTTTTTGTATCCTTTTTCCCAGGACCCAACTGATGGAAACTCATGCTCAGAACTGCTTGTATTAGTTGAAGAGAAAGAAAAAAATAACACAAGGCATGCATAAAAATCACCACAATCCCCAAAATTGTGTTCATACCTGACTCTTAATTCCAACCAGGTCCTCCCATGTTGCCAATTACAGTAAGGAAAATAAACATCATGAAAGGGAACATCAAATTCAAGACTTCTGACAAGGCAACAGTTAAAATTCATGAGGGTACATTTTGCTGTTAATTGGCTATCCACCATTAAAAACCTGGCTTTTTGATTAAGAATAGTCACAGCAGGCCCTCGTAGATTGGCTAATGAGCTGTCCACTCACAGGCAAGTCCAGCTATTCATCAAGCCCCTGGGTTAATTTGAAGGAAGCTCAAGATACCTGCAGCAGTTCACGTGGAAAATGAAATCTGAGTAGCCTATAAAGGGGAAATGGCATCCTGCCCAAGCTGAAAACCTCTGCTCTTTGGGGGTAGATACACACAGACTAGTCAAGTAGGTCTGAGAAGTTAACTAAATGGAAAGTCTGTCATTCCTGGGGTTTGGCAACTTGCCTCCTCTTCCAGAAAGCATAGCATGTTAGTATCTGCCCCAGGTAACTGTCTACTGACTAACAATGACTTTGGTGGTGGTGGTTGTGTAGTCGCTAAGTCGTATCCGACTCTTGCGATTCCATGGACAGAAGAGCCTGGTAGTCTACAGTCCGTGGGATTCTCCAGGCAAGAACACTGGAGTGGGTTGCCCTTTCCTTCTCCAGGGGGTCTTCCCAACCCAGGGATCGAACCTGGATCTCCTGCATTGTGGGCAGATTCTTTACCAACTGACCTACAAGGGAAGCCTGGGGTTTGGCAACTTGCCTCCTCTTCCAGAAAGCATAGCATGTTAGTATCTGCCCCAGGTAACTGTCTACTGACTAACAATGACTTTAGGATCTAGTAAATGAGAATACAAATTTATTTTTATAGAAAACAGCATTAGGAGAAGGAATACTGAAAAAATAGGACTAAAATTTGCTGGAGGGAGACGTTAGAACTGACAGTACAGTAAAGTGAGATGGAAAAAAATCCAATAAGGGAGCAATTATTTAAGTGAGTTTTAATCTGAATCTTCCCACCCACATGCCAGTTTTAGACTGCAGGAGGTACGAAAGGACACTCAAGGCTAGCAATGTCAGCCAACTGTCATCCTGTCAAGAGTGAAGACAAATAGTCACCACGCAAAAATCAATAGCAGTGGGAAAAAGGCTTTCTTGTACATTTATGATGGATAACACAGCCTGGGTGTAATGCATTGAAACAACTAACTTAGATAATGCAGACTGCTTTGGTCAATGATTTTCAAGCCTTGGTTGGGAACAGCTGCACTGCTAAAGCATTTACTGTTCTAGGCACTTGACAACAGCTATTCCCCTACATCAGAGAATTAATCCAAATGCATTCCCTGAAAACTCCAGTTCAAAAAATTAAGAAAGAGTGGAAAGGACCACCGGTCACGCCATATGTGAACACCATAAAGTAGCTCTCATCATCCGCTTCTAGGATTGGAGGGTAGCAAATAACACTAGTGGTCTTCTACCCTTTTAACGTGAGATCCACAAGGTGAGGTTTCATTGAGGAAGTAGTCTGACTCTGTTGTTAAACTATGGAGAAACTGGAGTATCAGAACTGTAATGGCTTCTAGAAGCTTGTGGCCAGGCCAAAACTAAAACCAAGCACATTTCCCTCTTTTAATCCAGATGCTTGTATTCAAGCCCGCTGTCTCCATTAGGTAAATGGGAATCTATTGTGGCTGAGGGGCTTCCCCTGTGGCTCAGCTGGTAAAGAGTTCACCTGCAACACAGGAGAGCCAGGTTCAATCCCTGGGTCGGGAAGATCCCCTGGAATAAGAAATGGAAACCCACTCCAGTATTCTTGACTGGAAAATTCCATGGACAGAGGAGTCTGCAGGACTACAGTCCACTGGGTCATAAGAGTCAGACACAACTGAGCATGGACACACACGCACGCACACACTGTGGCTGAAGGGCTGGCTAACTCCACAGCCTAGTTCCACTCTCTATTAGGCTAAGAAGGATGATTTGCAGTCAGCAGCTCCCCTGCTTTGGCCTGGTGAATTCTTCCACCTGCTGTCCACCAGGGAGGCAGTCTTGGGATGTGAGGTCCCAGCCAGAGTTTCTTTCCCTCCAGGCCAATGGGCCCACCAAGAGAAGGGCATTCACAGCATTTCCTGACACCAGAGCCTCTGAGGGCACTGGAGGCACTGTGGCAGGCAGCCAAGTAGCAAAGACAGGGGCCCAGAGAAGGACAGCCACAGCCTCACACAGGCTCTGACACAGATTCAGGGTGACTTTGGACAAACCAGCCTACCCTTCTGTGGTCCAGCCCCTCATGTGTAAAACACCAGTGATCTTACTTCCTTGCTTGGTGTTCAGGAAATCAAATAAAATCATGAGTATGAAAATACTTCGAAAAATGTTCACTCATAAAATTGGAGAATTTTAGAAGGACTTTCAGATCAGATCAGATCAGTCGCTCAGTCGTGTCTGACTCTTTGCGACCCCATGAATCGCAGCACGCCAGGCCAGATCATTTAATTTAGTGCTGTCCCTTATTATACAGATGAGGAAACAGTCCCCAAGTGCTTAAATGTCTTAAGCAAGGTCAAGCAGAAGCAGAGCTTCTATACAAGTCAGAACACAATTGTTACAAATTAATACAATTCCAGTGTGACTGCAAATATATTAATGATGTATTTCTCTTTCTTCTTAGCACAAAAAGAGACACACTGCCTACAGAAATAAAATGAGATAATCAGGGAGGCCACCAAGTTTGGAATAAATGATGAATGGTTTATTGTTATTACACTGTAGACGTGATAAAATAATACGATCTACATTTTCAGTTGTTATAGCCATAGTCTAGGATAGCAAAAAAATAAATAAATAAATGAAAAAGTATCTATAATCCCTCTCTCCAGAAAAATACCAGTGTTAACATTAAGGTTAGCACCATTTACCATGAGATTATACTCTACATATTGTTTTAGAATCTGCTGTTTTGAACAAAAAGAATTAAAAACGCCATTCTATATCTTTCAGCAAAGTGACATGGATGAGACACGTTAATGATGAAAACTATGAAAGAGTAATTGGTTTCATGAGAAAAGGATGACTTCATAAAGTTCTTGATCTATTCTCCAGGAAATAAAAGAATAAATATAGATAGCTTAAGAATTTAAATAGTGGTTTCTTCAGTTAGTTGAAGACTATGGACAAATCCATTTTCCTAATGTTCCATGTTAAGTCAAGATATGTTCAGTGATAAGTAAGAAATTGAAATCCCAAGAGAAGTCACGTCTATTGTATTTACAATCTATTGCCAAAGCAATCGCTGACTTGGCAATTCCTACCCTGATTACAAAACTGAGATACTGTGACTTTTAATGTTCACCCTTCCATCTATCTTCTGAACAAAAGGTGAGTTTTATGAGAATTTATCTTTTATGTTAATGGTATGTCTGTGACCCAGAGTTTTCACTCCTCACAAATCCTTCCTCTCAAATTGAGGGTTCATCCTACTTATAAATTTCCTTAAATGCAATAGTTTTGGTAGAGTGCTAACTCATTGGCCTAATTAATCTTAAAGAGTGAAATTCAAAGACTCTAACTTAAAGAGTGAAATTCAAAGATGGCATATCCTATTGTCTGTAATTCTAAGCTTTCCAATTCCATAAAAGCAAATCAGACCCCATTTGGATAAATCCAAGCTTCCTGAAGTAGCTCTGCTTTTCAGATATAAATCCACTGGAAACCCAAATGCCACCGTTTTACTTCTGCCCACTACCTAACTGCCCAGAAAGGAAACCCAAGAAGTCCCAGCAGTTACTCCTTTTCCTGCTGTTGCCCTAACATCCAGTTATGTGTCTGAAACACAGAATTGGATGCTATCTCATCCTCATGTCCATGCTATCCTGCCACTTCTTTGTACTAAAAGGGTCACTTTTCATGATCCTGGAGGCACAGCTGGTAGGGAGGAGCAGAGTTCACAATCATTGGCCCTGAGAACATTATACAAGAAAATCTTACAAATAAGGTTTTTAAAATTACAAGACATTTGAAATAAGTTGATAAAGAGCCATTATAAAATCCACATGAAAATAAACTGTGAAATGCGTCATGAAGAATTCTAAATGTGGGTGCTTTGTTTATATTCACTTCCTCATCAAGTTTCCAATGTGACCCCTGGACTGTAGCCTGCCAGGCTCTCTGTCCCTGGGATTTCCCAGTAAGAATACTGGAGTGGCTTACCATTTCCTTCTCCAGGGGATCTTTTCAGACAAGGGATCAAACCCTCATCTCCTGCTTGGCAGGGGAATTCTTTACCACTGTGCCACCTGGGGAGTCAGACACGACTTAGCGACCAAGCACGCACACCTCCTCGAGCTTCAGTACGGGTCTTCCCCTTCCCCACAGGCCCAGCAAGTCACCAGGTCTCCTTCCCTGAGATCTATCTCTGTTCATACTCTGTATTTTTCACTACAAAGCTCAAGTTAGACTTGAATGGTCTAAAATTCAAAAGCAGTTCAGCTTTAAATAAAGTATAAATTTTCTGAGATTTTGGATACCCTTGTGGGAAAACTATTTCCTGATTCAAGATTTATCAGGAATGTTAGTCTGTTACTCTTGACCACATATCAAAAGCTTTAGCTCCTTAAATCCCTCTCATTCTTAGATGAGGTATACTAACAGCATTTATACATGCAGCAACTATTGGAATCTATATTTCAACCATTTTAGTGGTCATTGTAGGTCCCTGCATGATCCATCTGGCAATGGGAGTACATCATAAATGGCAAATACTAGAGTCTGGCAATGGCATCCCACTCCAGTACTCTTGCCTGGAAAATCCCATGGTCAGAGGAGACTGGTAGGCTGCAGTCCATGGGGTTGCTAAGAGCCGGACACAACTGAGCAACTTCACTTTCACTTTTCACTTTCATGCATTGGAGGAGGAAATGGCAACCCACTCCAGTGTTCTTGCCTGGAGAATCCCAGGGATGGCGGGGCCTGGTGGGCTGCTGTCTATGGGGTCGCACAGAGTCGGACACGACTGAAGCGACTCAGCAGCAGCAGCAGCAGCAGAGTCTTTCGGTAAGGTGGAGCCATGGCCAACTCAGCCCAAAAGTACTTTCAATCACTTTGAGTGTGCTTGAGGTGGATTTCTATAGCACATGTACATTAATTATTTAGACAAGACATACAATCCACATTCTCTGATATTTCCAACATTAAGATACACTCAGAGGCCAAGTAGAGTGAAAGGGGAACAGACTTCAGAAGCAATCAGAAAGTATATAGAATCTCAGCTCTTCCAGTTACAGGCTACATGGACATGAGCAAGACCAACATCACTGAAGTACAGCTTCTTCATGTAAAATTGGAGTAATGATAATGACATCTTACAAAAATAGGTGCATGGACTAGAGATAATATATATAAAATACTCACCGTAATGTCTAGCCTATGATAGATGCTACACATATGGTGAAACCCATTCAGTAGTGTCTGACTCTTTGTGACCCCATGGACTACACAGTCCGTGGAATTCTCAGGCCAGAATACTGGAGTGGGTAGCCTTTCCCCTTCCAGGGAATCTTCCTAACCCAGGGATTGAACCCAGATCTCCCGCATTGCAGGCAGATATTTTTACCAGCTGAGCCACAAGGGAAGCCCAAGAATACTGGAGTGGGTAGTCCATCCCTTCTCCAGCAGATCCGCCCGACCCAGGAATCATACCGGGGTCTCCTGCATTATAGGTGGATTCTTTACAAATTGAGCTATCAGGAATATGCCAGCAAATTTGGAAAACTCAGCAGTGGCCACAGGACTGGAAAAGGTCAGTTTTCATTCCGATCCCAAAGAATGGCAATGCCAAAGAATGCTCAAACTACCTCACAATTGCACTCACCTCACATGCTAGCAAAGTAATACTCAAAATTCTCCAAGCAAGTCTTCAACAGTACATGAACCAAGAATGTCCAGATGTTCAAGCTGGATTTAGAAAAGGAAGAGGAACCGGAGATCAAATTGCCAACATCTGTTGAATCATGGAAAAAGAAAGAGAGTTCCAGAAAAACATCTACTTCTGCTTTATTAACTATGCCAAAACCTTTGACTGTGTGGATCATGACAAACTGTGGAAAATTCTTCAAGAGATGGGAATACCAGACCACCTGATCTGCCTCCTGAGAAACCTGTAAGCAGGTCGAGAAGCAACAGTTAGAACTGGACAGGAACAATGGACTGGTTCTAAACTGGGAAAGGAGTACGTCAAGGCTGTATATTGTCACCCTGCATATTTAACTTACATGCAGAGTACATCACATGAAATGCCAGGCTGCATGAAGCACAAGCTGGGATAAAGATTGCAGGGAGAAATATCAATAACCTCAGATATGCAGATGACACCACTCTTATGGCAGAAAGCAAAGAGGAACTGAAGAGCCTCCTGATGAAAGTGAAAAAAGAGAGTGAAAAATCTGGCTTAAAACTCAACATTTAAAAAACGAAGATCGTGGCATCCAGTCCCATCACTTCAGGGCAAGTAGATGGGGAAACTGGAAACAGTGACAGACTTTATTTTCTTGTGCTCCAAAATCACCGTACACTGTGACTGCAGCCATGAAATTAAAAGACGCTTACTCCTTGGAAGAAAATTTATGACCAATATAGACAGCATATTAAAAAGCAAGACATTAATTTGCCAACAAACGTCCATCTAGTCAAAGCTGTGGTTTTTCCAGTAGTCATGTATGGATGTGAGAGTTGGACTATAATGAAAGCTGAGTGCCAAAGAATTGATGCTTTTGAACTGTGGTGTTGGAGAAGACTCTTAAGAGTCCCTTGGACTGAAAGGAGATCAAACCAGTCAATCCTAAAGGAAATCAGTCCTGAATATTCACTGGAAGGACTAATGCTGAAGCTAAAACTCCAATACTTTGGCCATCTGATGTGAAGAACTGACTCATTGGAAAAGACCCTGGCACTGGGAAAGATTGAAGGTAGGAGGAGAAGGGCATGACAGAGGATGAGATGGTTGGATGACATCACCAACTGGATGGATGTGAGTTTGAGCAAGCTCCAGGAGTTAAGTGATGGACCGGGAAGCCTGGAGTGCTGCAGTCCATGGAGTTGCAAAGATTCGGACATGACTGAGCGACTGAACTGATACATATGGTAGACTTCTATAGCTAGCAATAATAGTTAAAGTATGTATTTTATCCTCAATATAGTATGTTTCAATCCACATCTAGAAGTGTAAAGATTTCTGGGAGCCTTCATAGTGAACTTATTCTACTGGTTCATCATGAAGTTACTCAAGATAAGAAAAAAGTTATCTTATTATCTGACTCTCATTGTCTCCTGAGACAATGCTTTGAAAAAGAAAGATAAAACACTAGTAGTCTCATGAAAGAATAAGGGGAGAAGGAATGATTACTGGAGAAACAAGACTCAGAAAAGAAATAGTTGGGAGCACAAAGATATATTTGTCCCTCTGCACCATATGATAGCTCAGTTGGTAAAGAATCTGCCTGCAATGCAGGAGACTCCAGTTTGATTCCTGGGTCAGGATGATCCGCTGGAGAAGGGATAGGCTACCCACTCCAGTATTCGTGGGCTTCCCTTGTGGTTCAGCTGGTAAAGAATCTGCCTGCAATGCGGGAGACCTGGGTTCGATCCCTGGGTTGGAAAGATCCCCTGGAGTGGGGTGTGGCAATCCACTCCAGTATTCTGGCCTGGAGAATTCCATGGACAGAGGAGCCTGGCGGGCTACAGTCCATGGGGTTGCAAAGAGTTGAACATGACTGAGCAACTAAAACACACACAATACAATTAGAATTATAATTCTAATCCAAGAACTGAAATGATCATGATAGAATAGCTACTAGGGAGAAACTTATAAAGAAAGAAAAAGTATCTTCAACAGATCAACTGCAAGCAACACAAAAACTTAAGCCAAAGCTTTGAACCTTCTACCTAAGGCCAAGATTATCTCAGATTTTCAGGGAAAGTGCACAACTTCAGGTATGGAGAAGCATTCCAGGCCATAGTTCCCTGATTTATGGTTAGTGATGGTGAAAAAATAGAGTAGCAGGCCCTGGGACACATCTTAGGTTACACAACACAAGTTCAAAACCAATAACCAAGCACAAGATTTTCTATTCAAGGACTAAATCTCATTGGTAGAATGAGATACATGAAAATAAATATAGACTACGGCAAGCATGCCTTTTATCTAATGGTCAGCAATTTCAGAGAAGAGGCTTTCAAAGATAAAATGCAAATATGCTTTAAATTTTTGAAATGGTTTTAAATCTTCTTCAGTTTCTGTAAACTCATCTGTCTACCCATTTTAAAAGAAATTCTAAGGTAAGATTACACTTACATGGCCATTTGCTAAAACATTTATCTGACTTTACTTTTAATGCTCTAACCAATTCTAGTTTTGATTTCATACAGCATCCTATATGTTATATTCTGGAAGGATTTATGTTTATCATTTATTCTATAACCTGATATATTTGCTTTAGAAATTTTTGTGGAAGTATATTAAAACATGGTACAAAACATTTTTCTGTACTTATTTTTTCCACTTCATTTAAATGGAGTATGGATGGATCACAATTTCTTTCCTCTTTTTTATTTTTGTGCAATTTATTTCACAATGAAATGCTCAATAAACTTTATTAATTAACTGCATACAAATTACAGGCATCCCTACAGAGTGCAATCAATAACAGTGATAGCACAAGATGCCCGAAAAACTTGGAATTGGCCTCAAAATAAATAGCAGTGCTTGGTAATAAATTTGTAGCAGAAAATAGGCAAACTACCCAGTAACTCCTTTCTTCCAAAGAAATGTCTATTCATGATTATTCACTTTAAATCAAAAAGCTCTAAATTGAAAACGGTTGCTATCTTGTTACTGATCACCATTTAACCAACTGGTTCTAATTACAACTTGATGCCTGTGAACCACCAAGATGCTCTGCTGCTGCTGCTAAGTTGCTTCAGTCGTGTCCAACTCTGTGCGACCCCATAGACAGCAGCTCACCAGGCTCCCCCGTCCCTGGGATTCTCCAGGCAAGAACACTGGAGTGGGTTGCCATTTCCTTCTCCAGTGCGTGAAAGTGAATTTGCTCAGTCGTGTCCGACTCCTAGCGACCCCATGGACTGCAGCCCACCAGGCTCCTAGATGCTCTAGCAAGATCTAAAGATGCCAGACTGAAAATTCAACATTTTCATCCATAGGCTAAAATGCCCTCACAAAGGTTTCTGCCAGCCCCCTACCCTACCTCTCACTTAGCTAGTTTATATGCTGTTTCAGGCTCCTGCTTTTAGAAAATTAACAATAAACAGTGTAAGATACAAGAAAGTCTGCAAGAAGGTTCAGGAAATTTAGGAAATTTGTATTCTAAAAAGAGACATAATAAAAGCCTAGGCTGAACATAGAACAGATAGGAAGTAAGTAAAGTAAAGCCACTCAGTGATGTCCGACTCTTTGCGACCCCATGGATTGTAGCCTACAAGGCTCCTCTGTCCATGGAATTTTCCAGGCAAGAGTACTGGAGGGGTTGCCATTTCAAGCATCTATAAATCATATGCTAACTATATGCAAATATGTACACTCGGGCTTTAGGGAGATTCTAGAAGTGGCCTTATCACCCAATGCTTCTATGGTTTCTCATTAGCTATATTTAGATACTATTATCCTTTTACAGACTTATAAAGGACTGACCTTTCAAACTAGATTCCAGTTAAACTTGGCCATATTAGGAGAAGTCCAAAGTGGTCACAAAATTCCATATAGTAAAATGTACTCTACAACAGGAGGACTTTGCAGGACTCATACTCAAATAATAAAACAAAGTGACTCAACTCTAAGTGCCAGGCAGTGTTCTAAGTGTTTCATATTTCTCCTATTTGTATTATTCAGTCTCAAAATAGCCTTAGGGGAGGCATTATCTCCATCGTACAGACATAGGAACTACCAAGGTCTAGAAAGATTAAGGGAGTCAACTAATTAGCAGATGCAAAGTCTGTATTTGCATCAACCCTAAGAACTCCAGATCCTGGACTCATTACCCCTACTCTACGTCACCTCCCACACACACACATGGGGGAAACAAAGGAAAAGAAGAGTAAATTTCCAGGACTTAGCGATAGCTGGCTTCATGTCACACAATGTGACTGGGCATCTCAAACATAGGACTTGGCATCTCCTATGTTTGCTGGGTCTTTTCATCTTTCTGTTTCATCTTTTAATGGGTGATATGAATAAAGGTGGCTCAGATGGTAAAGAATCTGCCTGCAATGCAGAAGACCCAAGTTCAATCCCTCAGTCAGGAAGATCCCCTGGAGAAGGGGAAGGCTACACTCTAGTATTCTTCCCTGGAGAATTCCATGGACAGAGGAGCCTAGTGGGCTACAGTCCATGAGGTAACAAAGAGTCAGACATGACTGAGAGACAACACTTTCACTTTTTCATGAGTAATATCACAGGAAATCAGATAAAAGGAATTTTTTCCAATTCATCTTCCTTACTAACATATTGAAAATTGAGAATATGTAAATGCATAATGTTCCTTCCAATCTTTATCTAGATGTGAGGCTAAAGAAAAATGGAACATCAGTAGCTCAGAGCTCCAGCAAATGTGGCAGATACCTTTATTCTCCCAGTCAAAGATGTCTACATTTTATTTTTTTGTTCATAAAAATTTGTAATTAAAATTGCAAAGAGCAGCCTAATCTCATTTTAGTGCCTCCATACATCACTGGTTTCGCTGACCTAATAAAAAGAGCTCATATTTCCCATATCAATTGATGCACCAAATCACTGATTAGCTAGGGTCCATTTTGTGTATGGATGAGGGTGGTGTTTAATATATCAACTCCATTAGCTGCTTAATGCCATTTTGAAATGTAACAAAGCAAATTCAAAAGCCTATTCAACAAACTTCCTGACAATATGATGGTCCTGGTCTTGATTTCCTTTAACTCATTACTTCTTTTATATTTTGTCACCACTTTTCAAAATGCTCAGGAAAGTCAGGGAGGGTCAAGACAGGCCAATAGTACCAAATTCCCTTTTCACTGCTCCCCATTTTTCACAGATCATTTCATTAGGAATGACCTGAATGAACTGATGCAAGTCAAGGAATAGCCTCAAAATTCCCCCGAAACACCTCAGAACAACCCATTGAAATCACCCTGTCCTCCGGGTCAGAGACTTTGGGGTGGATGAGAGAGGGGGAGGGGCCTCTCGCCTCCCTCGTCAAGGCTGCGGGCACAGCAGACTCCAGTGTTGTTACTCACACGTCAACGCTGTCACTTCTGCTCAGGGGGCTGCTGAAATCCCCACGACAGTCACATTGTGTGACATGAAGCCAGCTATCGCTAAGTGAGGTTTAGGGAATAATTAGAAAGCAGGCATTTTGACTTTTAAATATTCTACTGTCTTTAAGTGGCTTAAATAATTTCTAAGCAGAAGTGCCGCGGGGGATAGCAGGGTGTCAGCAGCAGAATGGATGTTGTTGCTAACAGCCAACAGCTGGAAAGGGACTGTGACAATGCCCCCTGCTTTGCAATACTTTCCTGGTATCCTGAGCTACACTGGCTCTGGAGTCTAATAGCACAATATGGGAAACAAGAGCTCATCTATCTACTTGTCAGAGGCGCTGCAGGCACTCCACGTACAAGACTTCGAAGCTCGACCTGGGTTGAGCCAGACCACGACCTAAAAGGAAGCTTTTCAGGGGTGACAGGCATTTTATGGTAATTAATTCTCCAGGAGGCGCAATCCTCAATGTCACCTGAGCATAGAGGAAAATGTAGCAAATTCAACTACTCTAAATTCTTTATGTAGATCTCACTGGAAAGGGGCTATATCAGAGATTCTAAAGGAAAATGAAGTGTTTCTGTGAGGATGCCATGATAATCCCCTGGATGTTTTAACTGGATTTCACTCTTGCTTTTCCATCAAAGCAAGAACTCCTTGTGCAACTGAAAGCTTTTTTAGAGATTGGGAAGGCCTCCTGTGCTATAGCTTTTCCTGTTGTCCTTTTTATTATAAGCACCAACATTCCTACTTAGCATTTCTTTCCCCTGTCCCCCTACTCCCCAGTTCTAGTATCTACATCCATCTCTTAATTGGTCTCCAAATTTTCTCTCACATCTAACCTGTGTGATATTGCCAGATTAATTTCCTAGAGTACACTTTGCTTTAGACTCTTCCTCATTCAAAAAAGCAAAACAAAAAGAAATCGAAGTCCAAAGTCTAAACTAATTAGGCTAACTTTAAGGCTCTTTAGAGTGCCTGCTGGCGGAGAAGCCTATGGCATCTCACTCCAGTACTCTTGCTGGAAAATCCCATGGATGGAGGAGCCTGGTGGGCTGCAGTCCACGGGGTCGCTAAGAGTCGGACATGACTGAGAGACTTCATTTTCACTTTTCACTTTCCTGCATTGGAGAAGGAAATGGCAACCCACTCCAGTGTTCTTGCCTGGAGAATCCCAGGGACAGGGGAGCCTGGTGGGCTGCCGTCCATGGGGTCGCACAGAGTCGGACACGACTGAAGCGACTTAGCAGCAGCAGCAGCAGCAGTCTGCTGGAGTAGGAAATGGCAACCCACTCCTGTATTCTTGCCTGGGAAATTCCATGGACAGAGATGCTGGGCAGGCTATAGTCCGTGGGGTTGCAAAGAGTTGAACATGACTGAGCACACACACACACACACACACACAAGAGTAAGTACAAAGGAATCATTGGCAATAAGTGGAGTCAGCCCCATGAACACTACACACACTATATGAATTCTCAAGAGACTTCCAGATGAGCCATCAAAGACAGTCTTCAAGGATAAGAAAAGGAAATGGCATGCAATATATCTCTACTATGTGCCTCTTATTCTACTAAACTCTTTGACAAGCGTCATTTCATTTTTGTTATACTAGATTTTAATAGACATTGAGTCCAAATAACTTTCCCAAGTCACCTTAATAGAACTAGGATTTGAATCTAGACCCACTTGACTCCTACTTCAAAACAAGTCACATTATTTCAAAAGGCCTCATAGGTACAAAGTGCTATTTTCACATAAAAAGGATTAATTCAGGCCACAAGGAAGTAAGACCACCACTTCAAGAACTGGTCATTTAAGTGTCCCTATGGATTTTCTAGGCAAGAGTACTGGAGTGGGTTGCCTTTTCCTTCTCCAGGGATGGGATGGGAAAGGCTTTAACAGGCAAATGACAGGTGTGGAGAGAACAGATGGAGCATGTTTAGGGAGTAGAGAACAAGGCAACTAGAATGGTTATGTATCCAGATGATGGTTTGGTTGATGGAGAAGCTAGGATGGCGGGGTGAAGACTGAAACTACAAAGTGCTCTGTAGGCCCAGCTGAGGCATTTGGACTTTAGCCTGTGGGCAACAGGCATCTATCAAATAACTTTTAAAAGATGTGCAATAACGCATTCATTTTTTAGAAAGAAAAACTGCCAAAAGAGCAAGGAAGACGGATTGGAGAGAAGAGGGCACAGTTAAAGGAGGTAGAAAGGGCTCTCCCAATGCATATAAAGACATCTAAGGAGGGCTAGGAAGAAAGGAGATTAAAGGGACTGACTTTTGAGGTGGCATAGATAAGATCTGGTGGCTGGTTAGACACGGGGTGGGGGGGGTGAAAAAAAAGAGCCGGGTAAAGAAGAGGGAGGTATGAAAAGCGATAAGAATTGTGAAACCTCATTAGTCAGAGCATGAAGAAGCCACTTCACAGGCAGAGAACAAAGAAGGGGAGAAAGAGGAAGAGGAGATAAGTTTCTGAGAAGAAACTGTTTTAAGCAAAAGACAGGGATAGGAAAAAACTTCTCTGACAATCCAGAGAAAGGTTCAAACAACAAAGACAGAGAAAAGATGTTGGTATGGAGTAGCAGAAATGATAAAACAACAGTAACAGTTAGCATTTACTAATGGCCTATTTACTGCCAGGTACTACGAAAGAAAAAAAAATCATATTCTCATTTAGTCTCCAAAATCCTCAGTTGTTAGATGAGAAAACTGAAGTTTAGAGAACTTAAGTGACTAACACAGCAAAGAACCTAAGCCCTCCATGGTAAAAGAAATACAAATGGCTTCAAGCACGTGAAAGGTACTCCAACTCTGAAAAAAAGTAAATGAGAATAATAAAAATAAGTTCTTATTTTTCACCTCTGAAAATACTGATGGTCAAAATCTTGATACATTGTTGGTAGGCATACAATTTGGGACAAAACTTTTGAAGGGCAATTTGGAAATATCTATAATAATTTCAAATTTATAGGCCTCTTGGCCCTATAATTTCACTGTTAAGAAATTTTAGTATTGGTATATTTGTAAAAGAAAGTTTGGAGGGGGTGCGAATCCTACAGTTAGCAAACAATAAAGCTATTTGGATTTGGGGGAAATTCAATGACGTAGATAATCCTATCTACTTCGAGTTAATTATACCAGCTCCAGAGTCTCTCCTGGAGAAGGAAATGGCAAGCCACTCCAGTACTCTTGCCTGGAAAATCCCATGGACGGATGGAGGAGCCTGGTAGGCTACAGTCCATGGGGTCTCAAAGAGTCGGACACAACTGAGTGACTTCACTTTCACTTTTTCCAGAGTCTCTACAAGGACTTCCTTTGCCTTCTAGGCTCTTCTCTTCTATTCATTTACCTTCTCTTTTTATTTTCTTCTTCCTTAGAACCTGGTAGTAGCTGAAGTTATTCTTTGTTCAATTGATGTTTTAAACAAAGAAAGAGAGAGAGAACTGGAGAGTTAGAAATGGATTTGTGCCAATTAGGATCTTTTCCCAATTGTGTGACGTGAGAAAGGGAAGATAAAGAATTAAAAACATTCAGACAGCAAATGCTGAGGGATAGGGTCCACTCCCCAAATGTTTTCCTCTGCAACTCAATGCCGAGATCACCCCCAAACAGTCCTCAGATCCTTGTGTGTTTTCCCAACTCTCTAGACAGATAAGAGCTTCCACATTTTTAATAAATACAGTACTCTGTCAGCAGTGTAAGCTAGTCCTGCTTAATATCTAATATCAAAAATTTCCAAATATAAAGAGCCAAAAGGAAAGAAAATGAAAGGTAGGGAAATGTAATGAGGTCCAGAAACTTTCACCTATATGATTTCATTTATTTCTCAGAGTCTCGGGAGATGGTAACTATAATCTCCCTACTTACAGATGCGGCAACAGAGTCTTGACTGTTGTTAAGTAATTTTGCCAAAAATAGGCAACCAGTGATTAGGAGTGCTGAGATTCAAACTCAGGTATGTCTGGCCCAAGGCTCATGGTGTTTCACTTTCTACTTCTCATTATGCAAGGAGACAAAAACTCTTGAGTACAAGAAGTAAAAACCTTGCATATTCATTGCACTTAACCTACACCTTTTCTGAAAAAATCAGAGCTAGGGATATCCAATGGTCCACGCAACATTTGAAAGTTGGTCTTCTTACTGAAAGCCTTCCCACTAATTCCATTCTCTTACTAACGAAACAGACGTGCCTCAGGAAACTCTTAAGCCAAGTATCATGTAAAGAGGAATCAATTTTGCTATCAAGGCTTAAACACCTAGATATGCACACTGTTGCTTGATTTTTTAAAAATTTATCCTTAATGGAATCTAATCCAAAACTACCAGAGTAACAAGAAAAGATATAAAGAGAGCCCCTCTTTACCTTCATCTTCCTTTGGAACTGTACGTCTGGGGCCATTAGGAAGAATGAATGAAAAAGAACAGAGCTGTAAAATTGGCACATGACAAATTTAAGATAAAATTAATAAAATATTAATAGGACTTCCCTGTAGCTCAAAAAGAATCTGCCTGCAATGCAGGAGACCAGGGTTCGATCCCTGGGTTGGGAAGATCCTCTGGAGAAGGTTCTGGCAATCCACTCCAGTATTCTTGCCTGGAGAATCCCACAGACAGAGGAGCCTGGCGGGCTTCAGTCCGTGGGGTCACAAAGAGTCAGACATGACTGAGCGACTAACACACACACACACACACAAACATAATAGACTGCCATTCTTCTTTTATTGAAGCATAGTTGATTTACACTGTTGTGTTAGTTTCTGGTGTATAGCAGAGTGACTCAGATGTGCATAGAGAGATATAGGTATAAACATCTATTAATATATCTATATATGTTCTTTACAGAAATGTTTTCATTATAAGTTAATACAAGGTATTAATGGGGCTTCCCAGGTAGCACAGTGGTAAAGAATCCACCTGCCAAGCAGGAGAATCCCAGGGACAGGGGAGCCCGGTGGGCTGCCGTCTATGGGGTCGCACAGAGTTGGACACGACTGAAGCGACTTAGCAGCAGCAGCAGCAGCCAAGCAGGAAACACAGGTTTGATCCCTGGGTCAGGAAGATCCCCTGGAGAAGGAAATGGCTACCCACTCCAGTATTCTCACCTGTAAAATCCCATGGTCAGAGGAGCCTGGAGGGCTACAGTCCACTGGGCCACAAAGAGTCAAACACAAGTGAGTGACAGCACACACAAGGCATTAAATGTAGTTCCCTGCGCTAAATTTGTCAATAAAACATTTATTAAGTTCCTTTTATATGCAGAGAAGTTTTTAACTTATCTGGACAAAACAAGGGACCTAGAAAAACAAGAAATGTCATGTCACAGACTGTAATCCTAAGAAAAGCCACTTACTTTATTAAACTTTGTGGGTCATCATGGCACAGCTTAGTTTGGCTAAGCATTCATATTTTATATGCCTCGTGGCTGTTTTCATTTTCAAAGGGTCTCCTACCCTGTGTCATTCATTCATGAATTCATTCATGCAACAAATATTTATTGCCTACTGAGCTCTTTTTGTTTTCTATCCTTTTCTTCACAGATACACAGATTTCATAATGGGATTTATTCCTATTACTCAACCACAATTTTTCCCCCTTAAATTTCCTTTACCTTTTCCACTTCATTTCATTCAGTGTATTTGTCTTCCCAACCTCACAGTTTCTTCCAGCCTTGAGGACTCACAGTGGACAAGTTTAATAGGCTGGAATCAAAGTTGAAGTCATTAGTAGGGGAAAGTAGTGTGTGCTTATGCATTAATATTTCTAGCAAGATGAAGAGAGCAGCACAGCACACACAATTACACATTTTCCCAAATTAAACTGAAAATGCAGTTGAACATTTCAAAACTCTGGCACTCAAAGTTGTTTTCACTGTTGATGTAATTATACTATTGGGCAATTTAATTAATTTTGTGTTTTATTACAAAAGTTCATGATTCTGACTAAATAGAATTAAATTAATGGAATATAAATCAGTTTGTCACATCTCCAAGAATTTTCATGAAGGGGATCTGGCTTTAATTTGTAAAATCCAGTAAAGTCTCTACATGATAAAATTAATCATCCTTCTCTCATATCATTTCATCTAAAATTCAGGTTAAAAATGAATAATTTTATGTTCTCATTAACCATTTTGTTGTAAAATACTAAAATTCTTAGATAAGCATTAAATTATTAGACCACAGAGACAACTCAAGATGTTCATTAGGTTGACTCCTTCTGCTTGGAAAAAAAATCAAAGAAAAATCATTAGTAGATCAGCATCAAAATACTACTATATGGTAAGGGGGCTAAGGGGGTTGTTTTATGTAATTGTAAGTTGATAGCTAAGAATGCCCAGGACAATAATCAGTTTATAAATTTAGTTTAAGAAAAAAAGGGTGTAATTTGCTCCTTCTTAACCTTACCCTAAAATTCCATTTCCATGCCAAAAAGCATCTTTTCAAAAAGTTGTGTAAAGTGGTGCTTTCCATCAAGATCATTTCAACCCAGAAATGTACTGTTTTACCCAAAATTCTTACTCTACTACATCACTATAACATTACTTTCCTTCTCCCCTCCACCTCTCCTTCTCCCCTCCACCTCTCCTTCTGTCTCCCTCCCTCTCATTCCTCCCCCCATCTCTAATGGATTGCAGGTTACTCTTTTCAATACCACTATTAAATAGTTAAGGAAATACCACAGTCGTCAGTTCAGTTCAGTTCAGTCATTCAGTCGTGTCCGACTCTTTGGGACCCCATGAATTGCAGCATGCCAGGCTTCCCTGTCCATGTCAGTTAACAGATGAGAAAATTGAGACTTGGACTACCGAATGACTTTGAGAGTAGTTTAGCATAGGAAAAACACTGAAGAATTTGAAGTCAGGGGTCCCAGATTCTACTCCTTACTCCCCCTGTAGTGAGCTAGGTGCTCCTGGATTTGACAGCTCTTCATTTTTCAGCTCATTTTCTTTAGCAATAAGATGAGACTTAGTATAAATCAACTGTAAGGTACATTTCAGCTCTAAATTATAAGCCTTGTCCAACACTGAGAGAATGAGTATTAGGACGTGTGTGTGTGTGTGTGTGTGTGTGTTTGTGTGTACGCACGCGCATACACGCTCTCAGTCGTGTCTGACTCTGTGACACTATGGACTGTAGCCTGCCAGACTCCTCTGCCCATGGGATTCTCCAGGGAAGAATACTGGAATGGGTTGCCATTTCCTCCTCCACGGGATCTTTCTGACCCAGGGATTAAATCCACTTCTCCTTAGTCTCCTACTTTAGCCGGTGGATTCTTTACTGCTGTGCAACCAAGGAAGTCCCAGAATTAGGATGCACGCGTGTGTGTGTGCACGCGTGCGCTTAGCCGCTCAGTCATGTCTGACTCTTTGCGAGCCTTTGGACTGCACCCCACAAGGCTCCTCTGTCCATGGGATTTTTCAGGCAAGGATACTGGACTGGAGCAGGTTGTCATGTCATTCTCCAGGGGATCTTCCCGACCCAGGGATTGAACCCACGTTTCCTGTGTCTCCTGCATTGCAGGCAGATTCTTGACTCACTTAACTACTGGGGAGAATTAGGATACACGTCTTCAATTACTCATCCTGTCCTTTATCCACTGCTTAAGTCAACAAACCTGAAAGTCAAAGATCCTGCCTCTTTGGAACGTCTTTGTTCATCATTTCCCATCAAAACAATCCAACAGACTATGAAGGAAAAAGGGCAAAATATATGAAATTTCATTAGACATCAATTCATTCAGACCCTGATATTATTTTTGTGGGCCAGCAATTACCTTCATAATTTTTTTAAATATATCAATTCAGTTAAAACAAAGCTCAAAGAAGCAAATAAAAACATTTAGTATGACATTATTAAGAGCTGCTCCAGGAACCTGGACCAAGCATTCAATTAGTTGTCTGACCTTAAACAAGAAGTGAACTGGAACGGGTCTGAATAATTCCTAAATTTTTTTATAGTTCTGAAAATTTTAATTGTTTCAATCAATGGCAAGAAAGATTACAGAAATGCTTAGCTTAGTCTTCAAAGAAACACACATACACACACACAGATAAAAACAGCCTGCACCTAGTCTTTGCCAAGGGCTTCCCAGGTGGCATTAGTGGTAAAGAACTTGTCTGCCAATGCAGGTAGACCTAAGAGACACAGGTTCGACCCCTGGGTCAGGAAGATTCCCTGGAGGAGGACACAGCAACCCACTCCAGTATTCTTGCCTGGAGAATCCTATGGACAGAGGAGCCTGACAGGCTGCAATCCATAGGGTAGCAGAGTCGGACACGACTGAAACAAGCGACTTAGCACACGTGCACACAGTCTTTGCCAGAAGACTGCGAAGCAAGGGTAGATATGCAAGTATTTTATGTGGATCCTCACTGAGCACTCAGTCCAAAGAGAATGCTGAGAAAATCTAAGCATGAACAATGAGGGAGAGTGCCAGTAGCTATGAGACCTAATGGACCAATGAAATTGGTTTGCCTGCTTTCTGAGGCTTCTTTCAGATGTTTTTGAAAAAAAAAAAAAAAATCGCCAAGAATTAGGGCAATGAAAAGCATCCTACCAACGAAAAATATGGTGTGTGACTAGACCCTCAGTTTCTCAACTATGTCAAGGATTTGGGCCTCCAGGCCAAGCTGTCACAGGCACCATGATTCTTAACTACGTAGCTTGACAAATGTTTTCTCTGTTAGAGTACCAATTCTGACCCAGCATATACCAGTCACAGGCAGTATCTACAGATTGTTTCTTTCCCCCATTTAGGAAGAAGCTCTGGAACTGCATGAGAAAATTAAACTACTCAGACCAGAGAAGCTGAGATTTGTTTCATTTGCATCGGTTGCCAATGGTTGTAAATGGCTATAACACAAAGGATATTTCTTTAAAGCTACAAGAAATTAAGTGAAAAAGCCAAGAAGTAATGACTCTTCCATAATGAAAGAGTTCAAAATACCTCTTAAAAGCCATTTTTGAATGCACAGAACCCATAGCTCCTACAAAGTGTTTTTAGAGGTCCGTCTGCTGAGCATCAATATTCAATTGAGTTTATGGATATAAGAGATCCTCTATTCTACACATGAGGTACAGTGTTCGGAAGTATACCTATGGTAATGTGCTACTATTCTGACAATTTAATATAGTTTGAGTTGAAGAGTTTATTTAGACAGTGGTGGGGGGCAGTGGTGCAAATGGAGAGTTAGAAATCATTGGCAAGGAAGTAAATTGAAAATATAAATCAAAAGCAAATCTTTGTTTTCAGCAAGCTGGACCTTAATAAGTGAATAGATATAAGAGGGCAACCATGGCTTAAATTATAAGTCTCATAAAGCCAAAATTTTGTTTCCTTTTATAGTTAATTTAATATAGCTTTATGAATTCGAATACACAGAGTATGAGAAATAGAAAAATCCAACACTTTTGTTTTAGTTCGTTTTTCTGCTCAAAATCAAATAAGCCAGAAAAAAAGTTATGTTTTCAAGCCTGTCGAATTTCTTTTCCACCATGATTCACTGATCCCTGGTATGTCATGTCTGGCCTGGAAGAGAAGCAGATGTCATTCCAATAAGACCTCTGTTTCCTTGAACCTGCATCTTCATTCATCATTTTTGTCACATGCTGAGCACACACAGCCACTTGGACCAGACTCAAGGTCCCACTGCCTCTGAATTCTAAAGAGATGGGCAGATTACTGTATAAAATTGCTCAAACTACAGAAACCTTGAAATCAAGTAATAATGGTGAACAATCACAAAATTATTTATATTACTCCTGACTGGGGAATAATTAATGAGTTAATCAGTTATCACCAGGATGAACCAGAATTCTTTATCTCCTTTTCCAAATGTTATTCTTTTCAGTAAGATCCCCGTAAGTCAGTATATTAGGTTTTCACCCTTATGCAGACAGGGAGTGGCAAAATAGTGAAATCCTGTGTTTCTTAATTTCTCTTGGCAAGGTGAAAGTTAGCAGACTTGAGTTCTGTCTCCAACATGTCTGACTGAGGTAAGACATTTAACTATCCTGTGCCTCAGCATCACCACTTATAAAATAAATTACCAGCACCTAGCTTTCCTTCCTTCCTATTTCTGAGCAGAGACTCTATCTAGAAAAGTTCCTGACGATTTTACAAGAATGGTGAGTACCTTTCCAAAGAACTGTTCTTTTCTGTAAGAGTCAGCAAATAAATGATTGGCAAAGAAACAGCCCTTAGAACACATGGAAAACTCCGCATCTCATATTTGGTTTGAACGAATGACAATGTGTATTGTATCAAGCCACTTTTTATTGTATAGGTTAGTGGCTTCCAATAGCATCTGATATTTAATATTGGCCCAAACACTTCTGGAAGAAATGACAAAAAGTGGATGCTGATAAACATCTGGCAATTTCTTCTCAACTTGTGCTCACAAATGACTTGTGAACATTAAAATTCTGGACTGAACACTACTCAAATTCTGGCCCTCTCTGGGAAGTGCCATTCTGCCTGGACAATGAATGCAACTCGGGCCACAAGACTGTGCAGACAATATACAGGAAGAGGGAAGTCTGTTCTCATTGTGAGCTGAAATGCCCTGGTTTGGAAATGAAGCTTTACCTTTCACCCTTCCGCTAAAGCTGTAACAGCCCTGATTTCCATTAAAAGATCCACTCCTTTCCTTTTTCAACGGCACCACAAAGAAAAATAGGACCAGAGGTTACTCACCAAGACACAATACTCAGTATGTCCATTTTCTCCCCGTATGGAATATTACGCCAGCTGATTAAAGTCTTGGAATCAAGTCTTTTAAAGTGGTCACAAGTTGATCTTTAGTTTAAGCCAATTCATTTTCTTTTCAGGCCTATACTATAGTTTTGCAAACACAGCTTGCAAAAGGAGAGTACCCCTTTTGATAGATTTATACATAGGAGAATAATAACATAATTCATAGAATAATTCAGTGACTCATTTGGGATTGTACGGAAAGCATGGCATGGCATACCATTACAAGTTTACTCCTGATAATTTGAGACACAAATATTCAGCTCATCTGTCCACAATTCACTCCACAGTACATAGCAACTCAAATGATGAAATCAGTAGTAAAAGTTAGACTTCTAGACTCCATTTTTTAAAAATCATCCTTGTCTTTTGCATTTACCAAAGAAAAAAGATTTCTACACAATGTTTTTCCATATCCGTTTCCCATCTCTGAAACACAACTTACCACGAGCACATAAATACACAACAGTGGCTCCTGAGGATGAATGTCTAGCATGGTAATCCCCATGAATAGAGAAATACATGATTTACCAAAATAATGTTACATAGCCCCATGGGGATGTTAAATCTGGTTTCATCATTGAGACTCCAGTGAACACCAATTGCTAGAAAAGCTGCCTCATCCTTCCCACCTTTCCTATGAGCGAGCAAATTTCTCTAGAACCATGTGTTCCTTTTTAAAGGGCCCTTTTGTACTCATTCTTAATTTTGAGTATATCACAGATTGAGGGATGAGAGACACAGTGGAAAATGGAAAGAAGACCTAGTGGCTAAAACATACCATCAGAGAACCGTCTGCATCCTTCTCCATGAATTGTCCTAATACTACCACTTCTTCAGTCATTAGCCGCTTAACATGGGAAAGAAATAAGGGCTTAGAAAAGATGAGGAAGTGTGCGGCCAGGGAAGCAAAGTGCGCAGTGAAGAGGAGGAGGGCTTTGTTCTAGACCCTGTACTGGTTAAAACTGACCATCCCCTTTAAACAAACAAACCCTAAACACCAAAGACACAGAAAATTGTCCATTATTTCGGTGTTCACTGGCAATCTGCCAAGCCACAAAGGCAGTCCTCTATTTTTCTTTCAAAATTATATAGAGCATATATTAGAAACATCATTCACTTTTGGAATTTATCAGTACCAATATCATGATAATCTTCAAATCAATTATATCCCACACAACTCAGTAATTCCTAAGCTGAGGAAGTTTAATAAATAAGACACTGAATTTTCTTAAAGCAAATGGTTCTTTACATGCTCTGGATTAAGAGCATATTTGTACATTTACAATATTTAGGAAAACACCCCCACCACAAAATGCCCTGTTAGGGATATCCAGACATCTTGGAAACTGAGACATCTCCATACATTTATTTTGGTGGTTATTCATGACTCCTGTTTGTTTGGTTGGTTGGTTGTGTTTTTTTCCCTTTTGGTCTCTTTTCTGCTGATTAAAATATTTAGAGTCATTTTCACATGTTGAGTAACTAAGAAAGCAGACGATCATGCCAACTGTTCAGCATATTGAAGAGGGTAATATTTTTATGATGATAGTTTCTAAATATAGAATAGATGCACACACTGAATATTTTCTCTCCCTCTCCTTTCTCTTCCTCACCTTCTCTCCTTCCAAGTCAATGGAAAGAAAAAAGCATCTTTGAAAAGAAACATGATGATTTCTATCTTTCAGTCCATTTTAGTTTCCAGACTGGAGTGAAATATTTGGCCCATCACACTGTTTCTTTCCTTGTTCTTTCACATTGGACTTGGCAATGATTTCTTTGGATATGACACTGAAACACTAAAAGCACAAGCAACAGAAGCAAAAATCAACAAGTGGGACGATACTGAATTTAAAAGCTTCTGCACAGCAAAAATAGCAATCAACAAAATGACAAGGCAACCTAATTTGCAAACAATATATCTGATAAAGGGATTAATATTCAAAATACACTATACAAGGAACGCATACAACTCAATAACAAAAAGACAGTCTGACTTTAAAATGGGCAGAGGACTTGAATGGACATTTTTCCCAAAGGCATGCAAAAGACCAACACATACATGAGAAGTGTTCAGCATCACTAGTCATCAGTGAAATGCAAACCAAAATCAGAATGAGATATAAATTCAAATCTGTTAGAATGGCTATTATCAAAAAATAAAGATATAAATGCCAGTGAGGATGTTGGGAAAAAAGAGGAACCTCAGCATACCATCGATGGGAATGCAAATCAGTACAACCACTCGGGAAAAAATATGGAGATTTTTCAAAAATTAAACATAGAATTACTACATGATCTAGCAATCCCACTTCTGGGTATATATCCAAAAACTATGAAATAACAATTTCAAAGAGATATGCACACTCCAATGTCCCCTGAAGCACTCACTAGTCACAGAAGCCAAGACATGGAAACAACCTCAGTGTCTCTGTCAGATGCATGGATACAAACAGGTGAGATATAGATACAGACATACACACACATACACAATGGGACCATTATTCAGCAAATAAAAAAAGAAGATCCTGCCTTTGTGACAACATGGACTTCGAGGGAATTATGCTAAGTGAAATAAGTCATATAGAGAAAGACAAATGATCTTACTGATATGTGGAATCTAAAAACATCAAACCCATCAAAACAATGAGTAGAATGGTAGTTGCTGGGGCTGAGGGGTGGGAAAATGGGGAGAGGTTGGTCAAAGGGTACAAACGTTCAGTTACAAGATGAGTTGCAGGGATGGATCTAATGTACGCTATGCGCTCAGTCACTTCAGTCGAGTCTGACTCTTTGAGACACAGACTGTAGCCCGCCAGTCTCCTCTGTTCATGGGCTTCCCCAGGCAAGAATACTGGAGTGGGTTGCCATGCCCTCCTCCAGGGGATCTTCCTTACCTAGGGATCAAAGCTGTGTCTCATGTCTCCTGAACTGGCAGGTGGGTTCTTTACCATTAGCGCCACCTGGAAAGTCCAATGTACACTAAAGTGAAGTCGCTCTGTAGTGTCTGACTCTTTGCGACCCCATGGACTGTAGACTACCACGTTCCTCCGGCCATGGGATTTTCCAGGCAAGAGTACTGGAGTGGATCTTCCTGACCCAGGGATCAAACCTGGGTCTCCCACGTTGTAGGCAGACGCTTTACCATCTGAGCTACCAAGGAAGTTTTTAATGTACACTATGGTGACCATAATTAACAATACTATATTATAAACTTGAAAGTTGCTGTGAGAGTAGAGCAATAATGTTCTCACTAAAACAAGAACAATGAAATGGTAATTATATGAGGTGATGGATATATTAACAAACCATATAGTGGTAAATATTTCCCTATGTATTTATGTGTGTGTGTGTGTGTGTGTGTGTGCATGTCTGTGTGTGTGTGTGTATGCACGCTAAGTCACTTCAGTTGTGTCTGACTCTTTGTGACCCTATGGACTGTAGCCTGGCAGGCTCCTTTGTCCATTGGATTTTCCAGGCAAGAATACTGGAGTGGGTTGCCATGTCCTCCTCCAGGGGATCTTCCCATCCCAGGGATTGTACCCACGTCTTTTATGTCTCCTGCATTGGCAGGTGGGTTCTTTACCTCTAACGCCACCAAAAGCATCATATTCTACATTCTATCTTTAAATGTATACAATGTTATATGTCAATTATGTCTCAATAAAGCTGAGGGAAAAAAAGACTATGAGAGAGAACCAGCTCCAACAGACATAAGATAAAGTTAAAGGAACCAGAGGGCAATTTGCCAACCTCTGCTGGATCATAGAGAAAGGAAGAGAATTCTAGAAAAACATCTACTTCAGCTTTATTGACTATGTTAAAGCCTTTGACTATGTGGATCACAACAAACTGTGGAAAATTCTTCAAGAGATGGGCACCTTCAAGGCACCTTACCTGCCTCCTGCAAAATCTGTATGCAGGTCAAGAAGCAACAGTTACAACCAGACAAGGAAAAACAGACGAATTCCAAACTGGGAAAGGAGGATGTCAAGATTGTATATTGTCACCCTGCTTATTTAACTTATATGAAGAGTATATTATGTGAAATGCTGGGCTGGATGAAGCACAAGCTGGAATCAAGATTGCCGGGAGAAATATCAATAACCTCAGATACACAGATGACACCACACTTATAGCAGAAAGCAAAGATGAACTAAAGAGCCTCTTGATGAAAGTGAAAAAGGAGAGTGAAAAAGCTGGCTTAAAACAACATACAAAAAACTAAGATCATGGCATCCCATCATTTCATGGCAAATAGATGGGGAAACAATGGAAACAGTGACAGACTTTCTTGGGCTCCAAAATCACTGCAGATTGTGACTGCAACCTGGGAATTAAAAGATGCTTGCTCCTTGGAAGAACAGTTATGACCAATCTAGATAGCATATTAAAAAGCAGAGACATTAACTTTGGCAACAAAGGTCTATCTAGTCAAAGCTATGGTTTTTCCAGTGGTTGTGTATGGATGTGAGAGTTGGACCATAAAGACGGCTGAGCGCCGAAGAACCGATGTTTTTGAACTGTGGTGTTAGAGAAGACTCTTGAGAATCCCTAGGATTGTAAAGAGATCACACCTGTCAATCCTAAAGGAAATCAATCCTGAATATTCATTGGAAGGACTGATACTGAAGCTGAAGCTCTAATACTTTGGCCGCCTGATGCAAAAAGCTGACTCATTAGAAAAGACTCTGATACAGGGGAAAGTTGAAGGCAGGAGGAGAAGGGGACAATAGAGGACGAGATAGTTGGATGGCATCACCAACTCAACAGACATGAGTTTGAGCAAACTCTGGGAGATGGTAAAGGACAAGGAAGCCTGGCATGTTGCAGTCCATGGGGTCACAGAGTCAGACATGACTGAGTGACTGAACAAGAGCAAGAAGAAGACAGCCTTTTTAATTAACACAGTGTGGTACTGATGCATAGAGGCAAACAGACCAATGGGTGGGAAACAGATGCAAGGATATTTAGTATATGAAAAAATCATCATCCGAAATCACCAAAGCAAATGCAGAATTTTAAACAAATGTTGCCAGAATATCTAGTTAGCCATTTGAAAAAATAAAATTTGACTAATACAACACCATACATAAGACATAAATGTAAAATGGATCCGGGTTCTAAA
Source organism: Bos javanicus (assembly GCF_032452875.1). Classification (NCBI taxonomy): domain Eukaryota; kingdom Metazoa; phylum Chordata; class Mammalia; order Artiodactyla; family Bovidae; genus Bos; species Bos javanicus. Next base: position 17,115,527 of record NC_083871.1, on the reverse strand, counting down.
TGTAAAAAAGTAAAACCAAATATGTGCAAGACGAAAATATGGATAATTATTAGATTATCTGGGTGTAGACTAAAGTTTTATATGACTAAAATCAACAAATAATTTTAAAAAGTTGATAAATATGGTCCGATTAAGTAAATTTATTATGAAAGAAGGAAATTTTGATACATGCTAGAACATGGATAAATCTAGAGGGCTTTATGCTAAGAGAAATAAGTGCCATCGCCAAAGGACAAATATTATAAGACTCTACTTATACGAGATACTTAGAGTAGTAAATTCAAAGAGACAGAAAACATAATGGTATTTGCCAGGGCCTGGAGGGAGGGAGAAATAGAGAGCTGTTGTTTAATGGATATAGACAGAGCTTCAGTTTTGCAAGATGAAAAGAGCTCTGGAAATTGGTTGCACAACAATGCAAAGGTACTTCACAACACTGAACTGTACACTCAAAAGTATCGCAAAACTTAAGACAGCAAGTTTTATGTTATATATATTTTACCACAACAAAAAATAAAAATGAAATTTTTACAAAATTTTAACAGTCCTTGCCAGAAACCAGCACAAATTAGATTCCCAGGGAACAATACCTCATGAAATTTTCCCAGAAAAGCAAAGTAAGAAGCACACTCATGTCCTGAACCATCAGAAGGAGCGATCTGCATTGACGCTTCTTACCTAGGAGGGGCCACTTAACTTCAGTCCATACATTTGCAAAACACAAGAGAATGTGTGAAGTGCTTCTAGTATCAATCCCCACAGCCACCTCACCCTATCCCCCACTTTTTTTTAATGCTTTATCAGGTAACAACTTCTATCATCCCATGAAAACTGGAAAAACCAAGACATGCCTACAGGATGTGTACTATAAAAACAGATCAAGCATTTGCACAGAGGCATGGAAAATACTATCTTCTCCCCTCATCCACTAAACACTAAATGACTTGGCCTAATTGCTTGAATTACCCATTATGAATAGCCCCTGAGTAGAGGTGAGAAACGGAGAAGGCAATGGCACCCCACTCCAGTATTCTTGCCTGGAAAATCCCATGGACAGAGGAGCCTGGTAGGCTGCAGTCCATGGGGTCGATAGAGTCAGACACGACTGAACGACTTCACTTTCACTTTTCACTTTCATGCATTGGAGAAGGAAATGGCAACCTACTCCAGTGTTCTTGCCTGGAGAATCCCAGGGACAGGAAGCCTGGTTGGCTGCCGTCTATGGGGTCGCACAGAGTCGGACACAACTGAAGCGACGCAGCAGCAGCAGAAGTGAGAAAAAAGAAACCTATTAAATCAACATCATGTATTCACATTCCTAGTCTCAAGGCCATGCAGAGCCCTAAAAAAAAAAGATGTAAAACATGATGAAGGATCAAGGGTGTCAATTAGGTTCTAGCCCATCAAGAACCAAGACATTAAGGAAGAAATTAGTGCCTTTGGAAGATGTAAGAAAATAAAAAATGGGAATCGGAAGAATATCCAATAGGTTCACAGGAGCAGCTGTTTGAACTTTCATCGGTGATAGTAAAACATCTACAGAAAAAGGTATCAAAAAGACCGAATAGGTTTGTCAGCATAGAAAACAAGGCTTCAGAGAGGCAAACAAGATGATGCGTGCTCAGAACTCCCAAGGATAGGAAGACACAAGACAGAAAAAGGGAACCTTTGACTCTGCTCTGGGTTCTACTATGCCTCTTATGAAGTAACCCCAAAGTCAAATATATACACATATATGTATACATATATATATATAGTTGTTTTTTAGTCACTGAGTTGCGTCCAACTCTTTTGCAACCACAGGGACTATAGCTGGCCAGGCTCCTCTGTCCACAGGATTTCCCAAAAAAGAATACTGGAGTGGGTTGCCATTTCCTTCTCCAGGGAATCTTTCTGGACCAGGGATTTAACCGACATCTCCTGCATTAGCAGGTGGATTCTTTATTGCTGAGTTACCAGGGAAACCATATGTATATATGGCTTACATATACATATATATGTATATGAAGTTTTGTTGTTGTTCAGTTGCTTAGTCATGTCTGACTCTTTGCAACCTGATGGACTACAGCACACCAGGCTTCCCTGTCCTTCACCATCTCCCAGACCTTACTCAAACTCATGTCCATCAAGTCGGCGAGACATCCAACCATCTTATCCTCTGTCGTCCCCTTCTCCTTTGGCCTTCAATCTTTCCCTGTATCAGGGTCTATTCCAATGAGTCAGCTCTTCACATCAGGTGGACAAAGTACTGGAGCTTCAGCTTCAGCATGAGTCCCTCCAATGAATATTCAGGATTGATTTCCTTTGGGATTGACTGGTTTGATCTCTTTACCATCCAAGGGACTCTCAAGAGTCTTCTCCAACACCACAGTTCGAAGATATCAATTCTTCAGTACTCAGCCTTCTTTATGGTCCAACTCTCACATCCATACATGACTACTGGAAAAACCATAGCTTTGACTATACAGCTTCAGAATATGTGTGTATAAAATTTTGGTTACCAATTGGATTCTCCAGAATTACCATAATGAAAGGAAAGTGGTCTGAATAGTATTTCAGATATTCTCCTCACAGTGAAAGCACATTATCAACATGATCTTCTTGTTACAGTGAGTCTATTTCTTAGAGTTAACACTGGTAATGTTCAGTCTCTGGGCCCTGTATCAAAGCAATTCTCCATGCAGGTACCATCCTGCAGGACCTGTGAGTGGCTAATAATCCAGTCCTTTTCTATCTGCTTTTTCCATGACTGTGCAGTACAAATATTTTAAATGTTACCAAATTTTTAAATAAAGAGTATGGGATACAATCCATGGAGCACATTATGGCAGTGAACTCTGTTTACCCAAGTTCATGAAGACCCTGAATGTCCCATAAGAAACAGAGCATAAAAGATGAGAATGATTTTCTTGTCTATTCAACAATTTCCTAATCATAAGCCTTTCATAAAGACTTGTAATCAACCTTTCTCAGCCACTGAAGATTAAGTTGTATATAAGAGGACCATATAATTTATTATCTACACCAAAACACTTTTGAAAGCAGTGAGAAGGTATTTTTGATATAGATAATAGGCATAAAACAAGACTGCCTCAAGCAAATGGGTATATTATCATCTTTGTCTTATGGCCTTGGTCACTGAATATTCATAATGTATCTACTCAGAGAATACTCATGACTAATACACTCTACAATTTAAAAAACAGTTGGAAGTTTTTGAAACAGAGAGATCTCAATTCATTATTCAAAAAGCAAAATAATCTCCCAAAGACAAGAAAACTTGTGATGACATTGGTCTGCTCATCTTACCAAAAATAATTTGTTCAGCTCAAGGTTAGTAAGAAAAAGGAACTCCTACTGCTGCTGATAAAGCCATCTGTGCTTCAGAAACGGCTGACAGGTGCCTCCAGAAGAAGCAATCAAAAGTCATTAACGATCAAAATCATGACAATTAAATACAAGGATCTATCAGAGTCTTATTATCCCCATTGCAATGAAAAGAATTCAAACACCATCTCTCTCAAAAGAGCAGTTACTTTACTTTCTAAGTCCATTGGCTGCACTCTGTTATGAGGGTTCTCAAACCTCATTTCCTGACTGACCTACAAGGAAAGGAACAGCAATAATAATCAGAATAAGCTTGAGCCCTCAAAATTTTTCAAAAGCACATTCTTCTCTCATCGCAGATTTTTCAGCCCGACTGTATTCTGGGAAGACTTGGCATTTTTAAAAGTTCAAAGTTGAAAACCCACATTCTATAAATAAATCTACAATGAAGTGCTAAAAGGTTTATTTCTGATTTCTTATTTCACAAACTAGGAACTAAGTGTAAAAATATTGGGTCGTAAAATGCTTAAAAAGTAGATTACTAGAAACTAATAGAATACATTATTATCTATTGAGCCAATGATAGGTCAAATGGCATTTTGAAATCCTTGCAGAGAATATGAATATGACCTTCATGTATACCATTTACAGAAAGCAATTTTATTTACATTTTTAAATCCACATAAAGGTGAAGGATGATACTGCTGCAAAATGGAACATTTAATTTTTTTGCCCCAAGGCATAACTGAGCTCTCCCAAGGTCAAATGTAGTACAAGACTGAAATGAAGCCACACTCTCTACCCTCATCTCATGCCAAAGGGCTTCCGCTTTGGGCAGGAATATCTTGGATCTACTTTTATTCTTCAGAAATAGAAAAATTCCTAAATTCAGCATAGGCTGAGTAATTCTATAAAATATTTTGTGAACATTTTTCTATTTTACTTTTAAATCACATATCCAACCCACAGTAAAAATGCCTATGCTAAGCTAGTTAAAGGTTTGGGGCTATCTTGACTATAAGGTATTAAGCTAGACCGATTTTTAAAACTTTCTTAGTTTGCATCAACGTGCAAAGATTTTGCTTATAAAATAATATGGGAAAGAATATAGGTTTGCATCCTCTGTTGTACCTGACCAGCTGTCAGAAAAATAGGACTCTCAAATGCCATAAGAAAAACTAGAGTATGCTACTGCTGCTGCTAAGTCACTTCAGTCGTGTCCGACTCTGTGTGACCCCATAGACGGCAGCCCACCAGGCTCCGCCATCCCTGGGATTCTCCAGGCAAGAACACTGGAGTGGGTTGCCATTTCCTTCTCCAATGCATGAAAGTGAAAAGTGAAAGTCAAGTCGCTCAGTCGTATCTGACTCTTAGTGATCCCATGGACTGCAGCCTACCAGGCTCCTCCATCCATAGGATTTTACAGGCAAGAGTACTGGAGTGGGGTGCCATTGCCTTCTCAGAAACTAGAGTATATGCCTCATTAATACATGTGGTTGCATGCATGTGTGTGCTAAGTTGCTTCAGTCTTGTCTGACTCTTTGGGACTCCATGGACTATAATCCTCCAAGCTGCCCTATCCATGGGATTCTCCAGGCAAGAGTACTAGAGTGGGTTGCCATGTCCTCCTCCAGTGGATCTTCCCAACCCAGGGATCAAACCCACATCTCTTGCATTGTCTCCTACGCTGCAGGTAGATTCTTTACCACTGAGCCACTGAGGAGACCCAATGATATTAACGGTAACTCATTGATATTAATGGTAGCCAGAGAACTAAATTTTTTAAAAAAGTAATGCAAAAACCGGGCACAGTGTTTGGCTCAGGGTATAAACAAGAAAGGAGATTTTATCTTTTGCAGTCATCTCCACACCTTCCCCACTCTCAAGTCAAATCCAAGACACAAAATACTGTCTCTTTGTAGGAACCCTTCCTGGGTACCCAGAACAATGCCTTGGAAGAAGGCATATGGCAGCCTACAGGAGATATTTTGAGCAGCAGATGGGATGGGTGCTATCTCTCATCCCACTAAACTATTTCATCTAGTACTTCTGGGGGGGTTAATGTGCTACCACATCCAAGAGTGCAGCTAGAATGAACTTCAAAGCAGAAAATCAGCTTGTATCCCCTGTCCAGACGTCCTTGGACTTTAAAACCCAGTGGGCTGTACATTTGCATTACCTTGTATGCAAATTTTAAAAGAACGTCAAGTGTTAAAAGTAAATAAAAGCAAATAACGTCCACAAATTAATCAATACTTAAAATTAGATCTTAATAACTCTCCAGAGTGCTTGCCACCTAAAATTAAAACATCACAAAATGTAGGCCATTTTCTTTTGTTTTAATCACAATGGTTACTATTCCCATCAAACTCATAAGGCTTACTGGGCAGCCCTGGGCAAACTATACAGCAGTCAACCAGCTACAGGAGGGCAACAAAAGGTGGGCTTGGTCTTAAGAGTCGAGATGTGTGTCATCCCTGGAACAGCTGTGCTGGGAGCATGGGAACCTGGTTCAAAAACCTTTCCCTCCTCCTTCTTCCTTTACTATTGATTTGCCACTGCTATGTGCTAGCCACCTTTCGAAGCTCTCTGTAGCACATTATTGAGTTTAATACTCAATAACTACTCTGTGGAGTAGAAGGTGTTGTTAGCCTCATTGTACAGATTAGGTAATTAAGATTTGAGAGGTTAAAAAGTTTGCCCAAGGTCATAGAATTAAGAAAATACCTTGTCATTCTCTTTTCTTCTAATGGGGCTTTCCTGATGGCTCAGATGACAAAGAATCTGCCTGTAATACAGGAGACCCAGGTTCACTCCCTGGGTCGGGAAGATTCCCTGGAGAAGAGAATGGCAGCCCACTCCAGTATTCTTGCCTAGAAAACTCCATGGACGGAGGAACCTGGTGGGCTACAGTCCATGGGGTCACAAAGAGTCGGACACCACAGAGTGACTAACACTCTCACTTTTTCACTTTCTCCTAATAAGTGTTTTATCAATACCTTTTCCCTTAAGAATTGAAGTGAGAGATAAGAGAGGGGAAAGAAAGGAAGAAGAGAGATTTGAATTGACTGAACAGGGCCTATTTTCTCTCTCCTGTGGCCAAGTCTTCACTGGACCAGGAAGCCCCCTAGTTTCTCATCATAACTCTTCCGTTCCTGCCACGAATTCAGTGTTGACACTGCATAGGTGCCAGGATATCATCCACCTAGCTTGCAGTAGTGGTCTCTGGGAGCATATCAACCATCTTTGGGTACGTCAATTTTCTGTTAAAACTTCTCATTTTTTTTCAGCATTTGTCTGGGGGGCCAAGGGGGGAAACCATCAATCTGAGAAATATGCAAATCCATCTGGCCACACATTAATTAGAGCTGTTCTAATTGTGAAGCATTTCAGTCAAGAATGCAAGGTAGGATTAAACATCTCAGGCCAAATCATTCACTTTTCATGCTTCCACACTCCAGAGCCTTTCAGCCTGACAGCAGAGCTGCAGATCTGGAAACGGTGCTCAGCTCACATGTGCTGCTGCCAGATCTGCTTTAGTTGATAATGGCTAGAGATGGTGGCTGCCTTTGGTACAGCTATTCATAACTCTGCCTTATTAAACGCAAAGAAGTTAAGGTTGAAAATATAACACAAGGCACTCATCATTCAATTACATATTTCTTGTGAAAGAGGCAAAAACTCTGCCATGTTCTGCAAATCTCGACATCAATAGCAATTAAGTTTCACATCAAGACCACAGAAATACTACACTAACTACACATGAATAACGTCTTTTCATATGCAGTGGTTTGCATCTTTCTCTGCATTTAATTCTGTAGGACAATAAATGATGGTGCCCTGGTACAAAAAACTATTCACAAATTAATTGGAAAAAATATGTGAGTAAAGGCATTTTATATTTCCAATTTCAGATACCATGTAGTCAGTCCTATTACCAACACCATAGCTGCTCCAACAACAAATCACAACTCATCATTCTACAATTCAGTTTTAGAATCAAACTTGGAATTAATTGTGGCATTTTCATTGAAAACTTCTCAAACAAAAAGTATAATGAATCTCATGTAATCCAACACATGCTTTAAAGAGTATTCCATCAAATATTGAGCAGCATTAGTAATGCATGTAGATGACTGGTAAACTAGAGAATAGTTTCTCATTTAGAGGAGATGTTAACACAGTAGTCTAGTGGCCATTTTTACAAGGAGAAAAAACAAAGTATGACTATTCTAGAAGTTTACCCAGTAAACTCCGAGTGAAGCGGGGAGAAGGAAGAAGGTTTTGAAAATGTCGCTATGCTTTCATGATGTGTATAATTAAATTCTCAGTTCCATAAAGTAGGAGGGAAAAAAATGTTTCATTCCCCAAATGAAATGCACAATAAGGAAAAAAATATCCATAGCGGGGCTTATGGCTTGTCTTTGAGATCATAAACCAAGTAACAGATTAAAGAAAAATGTCATCTTTAATATATGTTTGGAGGGAAAAAAGAATGAGGATCTCTCATTTTTCTAAATTTTGTCCACATGAATGAAAAACAAGAAGAGATTTATTTTAATAATTTCACTATATTCAGAAAGTCTATTTTTATAAAGTTTGATGCTAACTTAAAACATACTGCATAGAGCGGTGCAGTATCAGGCACTCGATTCCATTTTCTTATTCAAAAATGCATATAGAATATCTAGTTATACAATGCCAATAAGTATATTGTTGATCATTTTAAACAAAACAAAAAGGCAATGTTGGAGGGTATTGTGTGTGTGTGTGTGTGTGTGTGTGTGTGTGTGTGTAACTTCATGGTAACTCATGGATCTCTTTGCAATTTACTAAGTCAATAAATGCATCTTTCCTAAAATTTTGATTATGTACTTTGATGTTGCCTTTGAACCTTATAATCAGTTTCAAAACTGTCCAAGTACATAAGAGAAGAAGCAGCCTTAGGACTAGCACATCAGTGAACAAAGGTGAACAATACATTTCCATCACATTGTCAAACTCACTCAAAACAAATATTTCACCGAACCATTTACACCTACTGATTGCACACCAAACCTGACTTTATATTCTTCCTATTTTAAATAGATGTGATTTTTTACAAGGGCTTCACAAGTAAGAGCTTGTGAATGTAAAGCAGTCCATTAATTTTATATAAGCTGTTTTATATACCTGTGGGCCTCTAATAGCATTCAGCTACAAGGTTACAAGGAGAAGTATCATTTTCCAAAGTTCTGTTGGAGAGGTTGGCATATATATACTTCACTAAAATTCCAGCTATCCTGCCAATAGCTCTTCCTCACCCAAGCTGTGTTCATTCTACAGCTGAAAATACTGACATAAACAGAACAACAGTGTAATACCAGGTACTAGATCCCTAACAAAGAAATGGTACTGTCAGACTCAAGTTGGAATTTCAAGTCCAACGACTTACAAAAAGAAAAGAATTGCCCCATTATAATTTTCTATGGGCTCCTTCAAAGAGTAGATGTACAGACGTATGCCCAGTCTTGTTCTTACATGTGTAAGTGTATTTAACCTGTACATAGCAAAGGCTCTTCCAAGCCAGGACCTTTTCACAAGACTTTCTATCATAATCTTCCTGGAAATAACTTATCTTAGAGAAAGAAATCTGTGCCTCCTTCCTCTTAGCCTAAGACTGACGGTTTTCTGTTGTGTACAGCATGATGTCTCTATGCTGGCTCTGGAAGGCCCTATTAATCTGTTTGTAAATGTGCAGTGTTATGGGTCAGAGGCAGCAAGAAGCCGAAAAATGCAGGGCCTTGTAGCTGTATCCAGCTAGCTGCTCAGCTCCCCACATCATGCTACAACTTTGCCATGTTTAGCCTAGTATGTATTTCCAGCGAGTGGTTAGCCTGGCGGTTTTTTCCCACTAAGTTAGTACAAGCTAATAAAGGTGTTTTTCACTTGATTGGGATCTCTCCTTAAATAGGCATGACTATGGGATAGGGTCTGGTTTCATAAAGACAGTCTTTTACCAGACTTGAGAAAAGTAAATTAAAGGGATATTTCTGTTAATATCAAAGCAGGCTTATTACCTCAATATAAGCACTTCCTTAATTTTCCTTTCTCAGCAGGCTATATAAATATAAATAAAAAGGTCCTCCACTGGATTTATGTTACATACATCTCACAGAGTTTAATTATAAAGCCTCTGAAAATGAAGATGGTGGGGGAAAAGATGCCAATAAATCATATAGTCCTGGTATTGTGTTGGCTGGCTGTCTCTGCCCGCAAGGAAACAAAGACACCGACTAGTCACAATATACCATGAGAAGCTGGGCTCTGAAGAAAAGAAAAGCCCAGAGGAGAAGAATATTATTATTATGCAGTGACTGGAAGGAAGTCTACAATTTTAAATTTTGTTCTTATCAAAGTCCTTATAAATGTCATTATAATTATCATAGTTTTCCTGCAATTAAGGAGCTGGAGTTAGAGGTTTCTTTTTAGGGCCACTCCCTATCTTCTCTGCAGCACTGATGTGCTAAAATAAGGGAAGGGCAGTCAGATGGAGACCAAGCACTCAAACACACACACACACACACACGCACACCTCACTTTAAAGAACAGTGAAGACACTTGTACAGAAATACAAGTTTTATCCCAGCAAGGGCCTACCAGAAATGTCAGCCAACTCCTGAGAGTGAGAAAGGCTGTGCCATGGAGTGAGGGCTCCACAAAGGAAGAGCAATGGGGAAACGCTAGGCAATCTACTAGGCAGGACCCTCAACAGTTCAGCGACTTCAGTGAGCGCACGTGGGGCCCACTCCCACTCCTGGAAAACTGCACCTCGCTGGCCTGCAGGCAAAAGGCCAGCATCTCACCTGGAGCAAGAAGAGGCCGTTCTCACTGGGCCCTCGAGAATACCCTGGAGGCGTTATGCTTAAACCTTCTCTTCCCTTTCTATTCAATTTCCGACCTCTCTTCGCCTCCAGATTCGTTCTCCTCTCACAGGCTTCCATTTTTTTCCAAGCTGGCTTCTCACACGGGTTGATGGAGCACTACCTGCCAGACCGCTGCTCCTTTAATACTGCGGGGATTTGCAGAATCGGGCGTCCAGAAAGGATTGACTCTGACGCAAGGGGCGAGAGCACAGGATGGAACTTCCCCGCCAACCTTCGCCTTTGACACAGAGAACCCCTAGCGCCAAGGCTCGGTACTCTCCGGCTTACTTCTGGACCAAATCAACGTGTGACGCCGCCCAGGAGGAACTGCGCGCACTTTAAGTGACCGCGGTGTCTGGCTTTGGAGCGCTGTGGAAGGCCCCGGGGGAGTGTGCAACAGCAAGGGGGCGAAGGGAGGGGAAGAAGAAGAGGGACGACGGCTGTGTATCCGTGTTTGAGGAGCTAGGGTTGGTGGGATGTTTGTTTGTTTTGCTAAATAAATAAGGAGAAATTACCCCTCTCCCCATCCTGGATCTAATGATGATAGATTCCACGCTGCTTCAGGCCCCACGCCGGGGAGCCTAACCACGGAAAATAATGAGGCTACATCCCCATTCGTCTGCATTAAAGGCGAGCCAGGCACTTTCGATAGCAAATATATCGATTCCCTTGCTCGGGCCGTGGTTTCTCCTGCTCTCCGTGAATAATTACTGCTCCTTTGGAAACTCATAATAATTAGGACCCCTCGCCCCACCCCAACCCGCGCTGCTTTTTAAAGGCGCACATCCTGGAGGGGGACTTGGGGGCCTCAGCCGTGCTCCCCGCAGGTGGGAGATAGAGCGGGAATCACTTTTCCCCTCTTGGTTTTACTCTTTCGAGACAGTTGATTCCCCTCCTCCTACCTCAGTTTCCTTGTCTGTCACAAGAGGCTTTTACATTGTTAAAGACACTTAGAGCTCTACCTCACTGGATTCGCGTTTCTGTTTGGGAGGGGTAGATTTAACAAACTGTGAGGGAAGAGGGGCAGGAGAGGAGAAAGTGGAGGAAAAGAAGGATTCATCTCCTTGGGGACAAATTCTGTGGCAAACACGTGACGCCGCAACCAGGGAGGGGGCGGGAGAAGGGGTGCTAATGAGAAGACCGCAAGAAACCTCGGGGACCTAGCGATCGGAGCTTCAGTTCACTTCAGTTCAGTTCAGCTTAGTGCTCCCCAAAGACTGGGAGGGGGGGCGGGTCGTTAAGGTCGCGACTGGGCGGTAGCAAGGAGTCCGCGGGAAGCGCCACTCTGCTTGCAGGGGCCGAGCCTGCGAGGCGGCTGCGAGCCAGGCCAGGCTGCTGGCCCCCGGTGGGGCGGAGCCTGTGGCGCTGTCCGCGGTCCTGAAGAATCGCTCTGCGGGCCGCGCTTGCCCAGCCGCAGGCCGCCAGCCACCGCCCCATTCGCTCTCTGCTCTGCGGCCTCCCTTCGGAGAATTGCTGCAGTTCTGCCTGCTACCCCAGGAGCACCAAAGCTCAACAGCGTCGACGAAGAGCTCCCCAGATGCCACGCTTTGGTGTGAGGGCTTGGGGTCCAGATACGAGAGGGCTGCACCTGCGTTTTCATAAACCCTTTGGGACTGCTGGAGGTCACCTGAAGCTAAAAGCAAACAACAGAGCTCACAGCTATGAAGGCGGGGATTCCAACTGGGCAACTTCCCCGGCGTGAACACTCCGAGGCTTCGGTCGGAAGACTGAGTTTCCGAGACGAGGGTACGAAGCCTACGTCGAAGAAAGTTTCTCGCTTCTAACTGTAGAAGACTACTTGAAATGGCCTTGAAAATCAATAGGTGGGAAGGGGGTCTGAGACGTAGGGCGGAATTTGTCAGGAGGACGCCCGCTCCCTCCGGTGGGGCGAAGGCGCCCAGCCTCTCTTTGCGCCCCTCGAGCCGCTGATTCGGATCCTTCCTGTCAGAATCCATTACGGTGGCGGGGATGATGGGGGCGACCTGGCCAGAGTCAGGTTCCGCAGGGACAAGCCGAGCCCCCAGGAGCCAGTTTCTAAGGAAACACTAGGTTTTTATAAGCAGCGATTTGTCTTATTGTAGGAGATAGAAATGGTACAAGAAAAGCCTCACTGTTTCCCATTCTCATGCAGATGAAGCGGTGAGCTGAGGCTGCGGCCTGCCTATCCCTCTCCCCATCGTATTTCCGGCTTGCTCAAGTAAAAAGCCCTCATTAATTTAAAGGAAGTAGGAACCAGAGAAGGCGTTTCGCTAGCCGCGGCGGGAGAGGCACTTGCTGCACTCTGGCTGTTCCCGAGACCCTACAGCAGGCACACACCAACGCCCCCACTCCGGGTGCCGCCTTGCCTTCCAACACCCCGAGCCCCCGACCAGACGCCAAGGATCTTTCTATGACAAAGGGATCCCGAGAAAGGGAAGTCTCTCCACTCCACCCCCACCCACCCCCTGCCAGCCCCCACCTCGGTAGTAAACAAAATATACTAGGGAAAACTGTTTACAGAGGAAGTAATTAGGTTTTCAGCCCGCAGCTGAATCGTGGCGAGCTCATTAGAAGTTTAAACAACAGCCAGCAACCCGCGAGGGTAAGACAGCAAACTTGGAAAATGCGCACACGCGCTCCTGGGCGCGCCGAGGAGCTTGAAGAAGCCGCCGGTATATATCATCTCAATAAAAAGCCACTCTTGGAAAGCTTGCATAGTAATTGAGACGGGCGCTCTTTCCTGATCTGGGTTGGCATTTTCTCATCTTGAGCTGACAGAGCCAACTCAGGAAATTGCCAGTAATATTCATCTGGGGAGCACTTTCATTAAACGTAATTCATTCGACTTTCACAATAAATTGAGTGACATCCTTACAGCGGAACCTTTTTATCCTTGATTAAGTGCTTGCCAAGCTTTGGTTCCCACTTTATTGTCACATTCCTTCAAGCGGAGTCGTCAACATGCCAATCGGCAGCAGAAAAATGCGCGCGCGCTGTGTTTACCAAGCTCCGGGAGGGGTTAGTGCTGACTTAGAGAAAAAGCTGGTCGCAAGCTTAAGCAGCGGATAAATCAAGATCGCAACTTCCTGCAAACAGTCGGCAGCACTGGCTAGAAGAATGTAGTGGGAGGCGAGGGAGCAGACCCGACTAGCCATCCAGCGGCTCCTGGAAGTCTCTGACTGGACGGCCTGACTCGCCTACCTCTCCCTATTAATTTAAATGGAGAGGACTCGATAAGGTCTTGGAATGAGATCTGAAGCTCTTAAAGCACAGAGTTGCTTTAAGGGAACTTTCCTGAATCGAATCAGACCTAGACATTGTCTTAAAAAAAAAAAATCTGAAAGAAGGTACACTTCTTAACTAGTCACTTGAGAGCAGGCAAACTTTCACAGCTTCCATCAGCTTTCTTTATGGCCAGAAGAGTGCAAGGAAGAGGATTCCCTTTTGATGTTAAGGATTCCCTTAATATCACCACCAGGACAGTCAAACTCACTGAAAGCTGTTCAGACCCTGGAATCCCAAACAAGGCTGACAAGTACCTGGGTATTTCAGAACTAAGTGAAACCAAGAAGGCATCCCTCTGCCAATGCCTGGCCCCTTCTCCCCCACCCCTTATAAAAACCAAAGAAGCCCAGAAAATTGCTTATTTGAAAAGGCAATATCCAAATGCTTTCATCACTCAAATGCCCTCTTGAAAATATTGTCGCTGGTGGTTATTACCGGAACAATACTGTCAATTTCTGTAGTCTACAGGAAATCTTCCCTCAGATAGAAAAGTAAGACAGTGGGCACCAATCTCAAAAAAAAAAAAAAAATCAACCAATTTCCCTGCCACCTGATATATTTTTCACCCAGACAACACTTTCATTAAGGAGGAAATAGCCGTCAACAATTTGAAGCCAAATGGAAATCAACTTCACACAAAGAGGAGCCACGAACTTAATGGCTTTCTGGGAAAATATTGCTGAGGAAGTCGGAGCAATTCTAGTTCTCTCCTTCTAATACTGAAAGCGGTTTTCCCAAAGCTGTTACTGGAAGGCCCCAGACCACTCTCATCCTCCTGGAAGTGAGCAGAAGTGCGACCAGCCAAGCGCTTTCCACACACCCAGGGAGCTGTTTTGCTGATCAGTGGAGAGTTGAATATTTCAGGGAAATACCTGGAATAGTAACACCTTCTCCTCTTACAGAGCCCTGGGACAGGTCTTGAGACAAGAATTCTCATTTTGTGCTGCTGGGGTATAGGCTCCTTCACAAAGTTAGGTTTAATCCTGTATAGGGAAGGTTCAGCTAGGGCAGAAGAGTGAGGAAATTCAATGGAACTGGGTAACTTACAGTACTGCCTCCAAGAACTGGCCTTAACAGAGAACACTGAACAGCCGCTGTTAGTGGTTAATGGGCTTCTCTTTTCAGGAATAAGCTGAAATTAATTAAAATGCTCAGTGGGCAGCTGGCTTAATTTTCAAAGGATGGGAGATATATATATCTAGTCCAAAGGATAAGCATTGGTGGTCCCTTTCCTGCTAATTGTCCCTTAGTTTCCACATTTCTTAACAGCCTTCTTCATAAAGAGTGGAATTCACCCAAACAGTCTGGCTTCTAACAGTGTAGAGGTAGCATTCCATAAACATATTAACCACACTTTAACCTCTGTTAAACAACTGGCATGGAATTCATATTTTAAAGATACCCTAAATTCGAGGGAATAGACGAATCAGAATGTTTTTTTAAGCACAAGTTTTAGAAAGAACTTTCCATTTTTTGCCCTTCTTGATTAAAAAAAAAACAACTAGATCATTAGCAAATTTATATCCTAGAAGAAATGGTGGAAAGTACATTGGGAGGACAAGGGAACTCTTCTTAGAATAGGCTATGAATATTTGACTTGATCACAGTAACATCATTCAACCTCTGGTCAGAATCTAGGGATTCAGTTTCTGAGTAAATTTTTTGTTAACATGCCCTGGGACTGCTCATTAGACTTACTTCTTGACTCTGAAAATTGTCAAAGGTGACCCCCAAGCAGGACCCCTCTGACTTTTGCTGGGAGGTCCCTCTCTGTGTGCCCATACCTGTCCTTCAGCTCACAACTCAGTGTAGGACCCACCCCCATTCTTCACAGTCAGAAACCACATTTCCCTAGATTATTCAGTATGTGCTTCAACTCTGTTAAAATGCTATTGTCTGTTACCCCATTATATCATAATGAAAATATTCTGGAATCAGTCCAGAACTGACAGGAGAATAAAGATTACAGGACTTTTTTATTTTTAACAAGTATTGTTACACTATAGGTTCCTCTCCTGCTGACTTCAGATTTTTAAATCTGCAATTCAATAACATTCAGTAAACAGAAGACTTCCTTGCCTCAATTTAAAAAAAAACAAAAAAAGATTTCCCACTTCCCTGCATTTATGGCTGGAGTTAACCCTGTGGTGACTTTTGAGTATCTTAGCTAGTATGCTTCAGAAGGTAACTTTGCAGATACATTTCTAATTAACTTCTCATTGCAGTAGTACTAAAATAAGCTTCTAGTTTGAAACAGGACAGACTGATCTCTCAAAACACAAAAAGACTCAAAATATTCAACCTAGAACAGGCATTCAAAGAACCCTGGGCCAAGAAACATACTCTGAGAACATTCACCTAAATATAAGCAGGGAACCATGGCTTAAATACAGAACACTGAGCTGCTGGTTAGAGAACTGTTTTTCATTTTCAATAAACCTCCCCAAATTTGGGAGTATTTAAGGCATATCTCTCTATATAAGCAGACGCCTAAATATTGTTGTACAGGAGATACCTAAACAAATCCTACTACTCAAACATAATGTGTGATTATTTCTTGGGAAATATAACTGGGTTTCGAGGGTCTTAAAGAGAAAGGTGCACTGTAATATCAGCTATGAGACAAGGTACAAACAGTGCCCCTGTCACTGAACTTGTGTGAGTCCATAAAGACACACAAAAAATTATTCATTAAACTCCTCCCTGGATTGTGTCAATTCAAGGGGAAAAATAAAATCATGTTTATGCCACCCCTGACTTTTTGGAGAGTAACTTGAAGCATTTCCCGACAACCTGAAGGCATCTATTGCACTTTCTTACAGAGGTCTGGGCTGTTGTGGGATGTGACTACCAACAAATGATAAATTCAGTTACTGTACCTGCTATTTAATAAAATAGATGGAGAGAGAAGCTTTGACCACTTCTTGGTCCACCTTATTGCCCTAGAGGTTTAATCAAGGGTTTCCACTTATTTACTTGCCTAAAGCCATCCTGTTCTAACTGCCCAATTCACCCTTCTAAATTCATTTTCATGGGGAAAATCAGCTTCTTGCTCCTCTAGGAAAACAGCTCCGGATTTTACCGACAAATAACCATGGGACTACAATCCCTGGAAACACTGCCTTGGGTCACAGCCACCAGCCTTTTGTTTTTCGTGGTGTGTCTGATTTCTAATCCCCGAAACACAAAACAACTTTAGATCCAAGAGAAAAAGAATGGACTTCTAAATCGCCTTCTCTATTTTATTGGTCACATTTTGTATGGTTTTGAGTGAAACTGGAAAAATTGTCTCCTTTCTCTGTGTTGCCAAAAGGCATTCAGGTAATGAAGTCTGTAACTAAACGGTAATTGAATCAGCATAATTTGCACACTGAATGGTTTTCAAATGCTCCCAGTTTACAATTAAAGGAGAATTAATGCGCTTGTTGTTGAGAACGCAGAGCATTAGAATAAATCCAGCAGTGTTGTTGTAATGAGTGGAAAACGGTTTAACTGCCAACAAACACATTTAAAATTTAACACAACGTATTGATTTCACTTCTGCTTTTGATAGATTATTTTCCAGACTATCGAAATACTTGCTCCAAGCAATAAACTGCACCACAGCCGCGAGCTTTTGCCGTGCGTTCGTGAGCACATTTCAAGGACGGAGGAACAGTCCGGAGGTTCAGGTCTTGCGTAAAGGTATGCAGAGAGAGGGGCAGGAGGGTTTCCGTGGTAGAGGGAATCCTTCATATTCCCCCTCGGTCGCTTTCACTTTGCGGTCCCTCCCCTTTCTTTCAATAAGCAATTCCTGGGTTTCCTTAGGCCAAACTTTCTGCCCTGCATCTCTAAGCTCTCAATGTCATAGGGTTTACTGGACACAGGTGGGGGCAAGGTGGATTGAAGATGAGAAATAGGAAGGACACTTTTTGCATTCTGTCTGCGTTCCAGCCGGGGAAGTCACAGACTTCGGTGACGGAGTCAGAAAGGCCGTTCTTTAGGATTGGCTGCCCCAGCTTTCACCTGTTTACCCCAAGGTGTCCTGTAGGCGAGGACACTGACGCACAGCGCCCTCTGGCGTCCGCAGCTGCCATGGTCAGGCGATAAAGGTGCAAAGACATACACTGAAGGTTCTTGGATTCAAGCTGAAACACCCTCATATTCATATTCACACACGTATACTTACACACTCATTAGCATACAGAGAGTTCACACGACTAGCAGCCCTGAAGTCACAGGCACTAAGACAACGGCTGGGAAACGCTCTCTATTGCAGGGATAGCAACCCTTTTACACCCAGGATTGTGGATTCTGAAGCCCTTGGGATTAAGGAATGGCAATACTCACTCCATTCACTACCAACCCATCGGGCCTCCCCAGTGCTTCTTGCCCCCAGACAGAATACACAGAGCCCTCCGTGTGCTCCTGCGGCCCGGAGGTGGGTTATGGAGTTCCGTGCTCTGAGCACACAACTTCACCAGCAGGATAAGATTGTCCCTGGCCCTCCCTGAAGCCAGACCCAAGAAACTGCGCTCTGGGTCTTGGCTCCAGGCGGTGCCCACAGCTACCAAACTACCCATCCACAACCACCACGGCAGAGTGCTTCCCTTTAAGCCCCCACCCCATGACAATCCCAGTTCCAACAGTGTGCCAAGTCCAGAGCCCAGAAAACTCGGCTCTGGGAGGACTAGGCAGTATTTGCTCCCTGGTGACATGGTCTGCCAGTCCCTAGTAAGGGGCTCAGCACTGGAACTGGGGTACTAGTGGAAAGGAGAGACTGGGAGGAGAAGGAGAGGGAGCCTTTATATGTTTGCTGGAGCATCTCGGACCTAACTCTATCCGAAGGCTTGTGGTCTTCCTATCTGACAGCTATACTTGCCCCGTCTGAACCCCGCAAGCCCAACAAAGTTGCCCGCACTTCTTTACGTGCCACATCTCCAAGCTGCAGGTTAGGCGGATGGATTTACCTTCAAAGCCTCTGGATGAACTACTGAGAGTTCCCTGTCTTCCACCCCTTCTCTTTGCCATCTCTCCCCATAAAGCATCCCGTCCAGCTATCTCCTCGGTTTCTGGGTGTCTAGGGCGCCCTGGACGCGGTTTAGAATCAGGCACAGGAGAGGGTGTATCGGGGCAGGAAACCCCAGAAAATCCCACAGGGATCCGGAGACCAGCTTGCCAAAGTTGTCCCAACACCGTCGCTAGGAACGCCGCTCCCGCTGAACTGACGGTCTCACCCTCCTCCCGCGCGCCCCCAGTTGCCTGGCCTCGCGACCAGGGTGGGATCGAGGGGGCGCGGGATTGGCAGCGACTTACCAAGTAGACGGTGGGCTGCAGGAGGAGAAGCACGTACCAGCACGCAGCCTGCATCCTCCCGCGTCTCAAACTTCCTCGGCGGTGCCTTCGCTGAGTCTTTGTTCCTTCACAAACATAGATCCACCTGACATTCACTTTACAGAGCCAGGAGCGCTCTCAGCAGCCTAGATACAAATGAAATTAGACATCCCATGACCACGCGGGCAAGGTTAGGCTTGGCGACCAAGCAGGGAAAGGGGGTCGTGGCGCGAGGGGTGGACCAAAAAACCCGGAGGTGGGGGAGGCAGGAGAAATGCAAAAGCGAGTAAATCCAGCGCCTGAAACCCGAGAGCGCGCCGTCGTCCGCAGGCAGGCGGGCAGGAGGGTTGGAGGTGGAGGGGTTCCTTGCGCCCTGCGCTCCTCGGGTGCGAGTTCCCGGGCGGTGGAGCCGGGAGGTGACGGGGCACACAGAGCCGCGTGCAGGCTGGTTCAGAGCCCAAGCCTCTCTGTCAGCGAAACCTGCCCGCGTTTGATGGCCGGGCGGCTCGGACTAAAGGCGGCGGCTGGTTCTTCGCCAGCCCTGGCAGTGCTCACACACATCCACACCAGCAGAGAGAGAAGGAGAGAGAAAGAGAGAGGGAGAGCGAGCGAGCGAGACTGAGCGAGGGGGGCGTGGGGAGAAGACGGGGTAGGTAGAGCTGACCAGGATTAGGTGCTGGGTATCTCCGCGCGTTTGGTGCGGCGGGGGTGGGAAAAGGGAATGCAATTTTGCATACAGGAAAGCCAGGCTCAGTTTACCCATTCGAGCGCCGGGTACACACAGAGATAACACGCGCATACACACGTACTACTTTTTTCGAGGCAAGGGGCACAGCCAGTTGCTAACTTCTAGAGCGGAAGCCTGCCCGGGTCTGTAAGGGTCACCGCCAGGCGCACTCCGTCTCCCAACCAGTGGCTCTCCTCGCCGCCCCTTCGTGCTGCCCCACCACCCCACCCCGAGATATCCCCCATATCTGTGACTGTGAAAGCGAAGGGTACGTACCGCACAGGACTGGGGGCGAATACAGCGAGCAGGGACCGCTCTGGGAAGGCTCCATGGAGGAGCTAGCTACTCGGGCCTGGCGTCTCCGGCGCCCCGGACATGCCCTCCCTGGCGCTTCATCTCCATGCTCGGGCGCGGACGGGTCCCGCTGCCTCGTCCCCTCGGCGGAGTCGGCGTCCCAGTGCCCGGGTCGCGCTCAGGATTGGTTCCGCGGGAGCCTAGGCTTGGCACAGTTGGATTCACGGTGCAGGAAACTTAAGAGGCGAGAGAGGGAGGGGGAAGTAGAGGAGGAAAGAGAGGAAGCGAGAAAGGGAGGGAGAAAGAGAGGGAGGGTGCGAAGCGAATGCGCCGGGCTCCGGCAGGCACCGGAGGGAGGACGGGACTGCCCGCGCTGGCTCTGGGACGAGCAGTCCAAGGAGCCCTGCTTCCCGAGGCTGCCGAAGGACGGTAGAAGTGACTTCAAGGGAAGAGGCTGGGCAAGTCCTCAGGACTTGAACTTGAGAGATAAGACGCTGGCCTTTCGGAAGAAAAAAAAAATGCCACACAGCAGGCGCAAGCAGTTGGAGTTTCTGAGGAAGGGGTGGGGCGGCCAGAGCCTGTAGGATCCCGGGTCATCCGCGGCTGCACCTCTCCCCGCGACACGGAGAAGCCCGAAAGCCACTCCGGAGCGGAGTCGCGGGCTCTGGCCGCGGTCCTGCCTGACCGCTGGGGGACGCTCTGGAGCGCGCGGGGCTTCTTGGCGCCGGTGCCCCGGTGCTTTCTCCGCAGGTTCGCCGCTCGGCTCGCCTACCTTCCTGACTCAGGCAATGACCTCGGCACGTGGGTGAACAACTCCTCGGAGACCAACTAGGACCCCGTGCACACAGATCCCGCTCCCAGGCTCTGGGCGGGCCGGGCCCGCTGGGAGAAGTGGCTCTCACGGTGTCTCTGGCGGCCGCAGTGCCCCCTTCCCCCTGGGGGGCTTGAGGAGGACTGCGACTGCCGGAGGAGTGGCGGGAAGCGTCGTGGGGCGGTGCGGAGGGCGGGGATGGGCGCAGGAGGGTGCAGCTCTGCCCGGCCCACCCTGAGCGCCTAAGCGGGGCACCGCGGACCTGTAGCTGGGAGCCCCGGGGCCCGGGCGCTGCGGACCGCCAGCCATTCAGCGCGCCACCGCCGAGAGGACTGGGCGACCTTGCGCTCCACTCCTCGTCGCGGGCTGGGCAAGCGAGAGGAAGGGGTGGGGGGTGGTCTGTGAGGGGAGGTGGGTGATGGAGGAAGCTTGGAGCGTTTGCCACTTCCCTCGCTGCTAATACCTCTTCCTCAACCAGTATTTCCCGGGCTCCGACTCTGCTCTGACTCCCGCTGTCACTGTTTTTCGTCATATCTCCCTTGCTGTCTCTACTCAATATTTTTTCTGTCTCCTCTGTTTTTCTTGTACTCTATGCCTGTCCCTCGGTGTCTTTCTACTCCTTTCTGGGTCTTTCTCAGGATTTCTGACTCTCTCCTCTTCTGTATATGTGTCTCTACCTCACCCTTGCCATTCCCTCTCAAACCTTGTCCTCATCTTCTCCCCTTCACCCTGTCCATCGCACTCCTTCAGGCCAGCTTCCACCATGTCCGGTGACATCCTAGGACCAGGCGCTCTCTTGCCAGTGGGGCCGCCAGCACCTCACCTCCTCAAGGGGTCCAGACTCGGTCCGCTAGTCCAAGTGCGGCCAGGGACATTTTTCTTCCTCCTCCCTCGCCTGCTACCTCTGCAAGCCTACCCGTCCCTAGTGCCCGGCCTGGAAAGGTGCACTCTGAAGGATAACAACTGGATATAAGTGTTGGTTTGAAATTTACCTTAGGAACCCTAGTTATTGAACATCAAAATGGAATCGTGATTTTTAATGAGTCTCGGATTGTCATTTCCTGGAGTGTGGCTATTGCATGCCTCGGGCTCTAGTGTTCCCGCTCAGGTCAGTCAGGGCCCAGACACAGGGTACCCTCTACACAAGAGGTCTCCCAGGACTACAGGTTGAGTTCCCCTGGGGAAAGCTGGTAACCCCTCACCCCTCCCCCCAAAATAGCAGTGACAATCAGCAGAACTACCCTTTCCTAGAGCAAACCAGGAGGCTTAGATCAGGCCTGTAGTTTAGATCCCTGCTGTAGGACATACCTGCCAGGCACTTCCTGGCCTACACTCCCCCTTCCAAGCTAAAAATAGCTCTTTAAAGAGCAAGCTCTTCTACTCTGGGAAGTTGCACACTGCCTCTGTGACCTCTTGGAATTCATTGGGGCATATGCAGAGTAAAGTGGTGAAGCACATTTTCTAATTGGGACTCTGAAAATGCACTTTTGAAAAAGATACACATTTATATATAGCATGGTTGCAATGTTACCTTGGCTATCTTCACTTACTAGGTTTTTCATGCTCTTAAAAAGTTTAAAGAAGAAAAATAAGCACCCATATTTGAGGCTGTAGGGTCAGAGTAGGGCAAAGGAGGCTTTGTCTGATTTCCCCTTTGGGATTTGGCAACCATCCTAAAATTGACTCCCACCTGTTTATTAGCTCCTAGGCCCTCCCCTGCTGGAACGCGGAGCTGGAGTGAATGCCGCCTGCCTCTGTCCACAGCTCAAGTTCAGCACCCTTAGTACTGAGCTTGCATCTGACCTTTGAGGAAAACGAGAAAGAATCAGGTCAGCTTCGGGATATAAGTTCTTTTTCTAAACATTACTTCAAAAACATTCTGCCTCCAGGGCCATTTAGCCTTAAAAAATTACTGCTTGTGAAATAGAAAGACTGAAGATGAAGGACCTTAAAATCTCTTTCTGAATGGGACTGATTATTTAAGAAAAGCACCACAGGCGCCTAGTAATGGGGACTGGCCTGACACTTTGTTCTATGACACAGGGTGCCAAAGAGCTTTTTATGGTAATGATCTGAGACCTTCTGCCCTGACATTCAGCTCTCATGGATCCTATAAGACTCCTGGCCTGGGATATGAAACAACAGTGGTTTGTCATTTTTTGTCTCTTTGTAGGAGTCTTCATTTCCTATAGTACTCAACCAGAAAAGGACCCTAAGCTAAGGGTCTGAAAAACTTATTATTGTTTCTGTTAAACCTCTCCAGTTTTAATAAGATAACATTGGTGGGGTGAGGGTAGGGGAGACAAGGATGGCTGGTTCACCCTTCTCTCCTACCACTTGCTTTAAAAAGAACTAAAAATATGATCTGCGCACATTCTTCTGTTGAAAGTCATATCCTATACTAAAATGCACTCTTAGAATTCATCCACAATCAGCCTTACAAAGATGGAACAAAAGTATGATTATCCTTAAGGAACATAGTATTCATTCCCTTTTTTTTTTTTTTTTCAGACTTTAGTCATGTTGAGAATCCTTTCAGAAATCATTCTCTAAATTTTCTGTGATGCAACCTAATATACATATAAACAGACTGAATTATAGCCACAGTAAAACACAGTCCCCTGCCCTTGGCTTTTTCCCAAGTCTATCTGATCCAATCTGAAATGAATATTATAAAGCAATAATATATATGTATGTGCAAGAAATATATTTTTAGAAGAATTTTTAGAAGCCCAAAAATGGCTGACCTCAAAAAGGAAACAGTGATATTAAACAATTTTCCTGATAATTAAAACCAGAACAAATTAAAATTAGAATTCATCTGAAATAAACTGATAATCCTGTTAACTGTAATTAGCTGTTTTGGTTGATTTGTTTTGGTTCATTTGTATGATTCTCTTTTTCTGAGGGAGAGAAGGAAGACAGGAGTTGAAAGTTTGAATTATCTTGGGGCTGGGGAGAGGAGAGAGAGAGATTAACTTTTAGTTCAATAAAACTCTGCTCTAAAATGAACCTGTCTTAAAAATGCATGAATACCATCATCTTTTACCCAAATCCAAGTAAATATGTTGTCATGAATCACCCAGCTATAGGTGATAAAATCACCCAAATTTTATCACTTTGTACATAGTAAGTCCAGTGTACCTATTTTTTCCCCTAATAGTGCTAAAAACTTGAAAAGCATACATTATCCATCTGCCTTGACCTGGTATTCACCTGTGGCATGACCTCAGGGAAGTACTTGAAGATTCCCCTGGCCTCAAAGTAGTGAAAGTGTTAGTCGCTTGTCGTGCTCCACTCTTTGCGACCCCATAGGCTGTAGCCCACCAGGCTGCTCTATCCATGTAATTCTACAGGCAAGAATACTCGAGTAGGTTGCCATCCCCTTCTTTGGGGATCTTTCCCACCCAGCGATTGAACCCAGGTCTCCTGCATTGTGGGCAGATTCTTTACCCCTGCACCAGCTGGGAAGCCTGGCCTCAAAACCCTCCCCTATATAATGAGGAAGTAGGGTTAGAGGATGTCTGAAGTGCCCTCCGGTTCTAAAATAACTTTATTCAGTTTCTGTATGATAAAATGTGAAGCCATCGCAGGTTTACAAAATTTATTTCACAAATAACAATTTTATAATGTATTATGGTTTTCAAAGATATTAATAATTTAAAAGAATATACTCTGTTCAGTGCATTTCAAAGATTTTAAGTCTAGTGTGTTTGTGAGCTTAAGGCCTTTTGGGGCATTTCTTCTCTGCCTCATCCTCATACCCTTTCTCCTAGGTCAAAGGTCAGCTCTATTGCATTAATTACACAATTTTTTTCATATAAATTGTTCTGCACATGTTTTTGATGTCATTGATTTATAAGACTCTATACTGAGAGTGGCACCTTTATAATACATATGAATATTTGTTTAAAAGTCATTTCCACTACTTTTGCAGAATTCCTGAATGTCACTCAAAACAATTAAACACCCCTAGACCCCTCCACACCCCAAGCTATTTTGCTAAAGGAAGGAAGTATCATTTGCAAAGTGATTTGATATTTGAATGTAGTAGAATTTGGCTAATAACTATGAGGCATGTGTGCTAAATTACCTTTACAAGGATGCTTTAGTAACAAGATCACTGGACTAAAGAGAAAATAGCCATCAAGCTCTAGAATTAAAAAAAAAAAAAATAAAGGGAATCAAAAAGCTTTAAGTAGAAGGCATTTTTTTTTAGAGGTAATTTATATGCTCAGTCTTTGTATCCATATTTCATTTATTCTGCTAGGTGAGGACACAAGGTTCTCAAAGGTAGGGTAGTTTTAATTATACTCACAGACTTTAAAAAGAGAATAAATGCAATAAGAGAAACTGCAGAAAATCAGCATTAAAAAGGCAGTTGGTTGTAAAAGATGGGAAGATTGGGGTCATCGCCCAAAAATCATAATTAAAATTTTAAAAAATACTGTGACTAAGCAAACCTTTGCATTATAATCTAATTACTGAAACTCTTCATGGTGGGCCCTCCAGAGATTATTAATTGCCAGTTCCCTAAAGCTGAATCAGTAAAGATAAAGAACTTGATAACCAATGTTCTGTTAATAAAGTGAAATACAGCATATGCTTTCAGCCAGGAAGAACAGCAGGACTCTGAACCACGTAGGGATGGAAGAAAATATGAGGAAAAAACCTGCAAGCCCTGTGGTTACCTGAAAATCAGAAGCAATTCTGAAAAGTGCATATTTCATCTCCATAATCTAAAGTACATGTATATTTTGAAACATATGTTTTTTTCAGCTTTCTTTCTGAGTTGGCAATATAAAGACAGAACTTAAAAATAAGGTGATTCATACAGGCAGGGAACAAATGGTTCCTTCAGCCCTAAGATCAAAATGATAAGAATGCCTTGGATTAGACAGCTTTTAAATAAGAGATATCTCAGGGATGCAAAAACTCTCAGTTTCCCTTTTTAACATCAAATTAATGAAAACAACTACACCAGAATTTCACCATAATTAACTTCAAGGTGATGCCATAAAAATCACATCATGTTACATTTTTCTGCTTCTCCTGGGTCTAATAATAAAATGCTTTTTGATAAAATTCAAAGCAAAATGGTCTAACATCAAATTCTGTATGAAACTGGCAGCAACAAGCTCCATAGTTTCAATAGGATTATAATGCCTACCATTTACTGAGTGCTAGGGACCATACCCTGGCTTTTATTTACATTATCTGTTGCTTCCCTAGTGATTCTGTGAGCATCAATCTGCAATTTAGTTTTAAAGGGAAACCTCTCAGATTAGGTAAGATCTCAGTCTTCACACCAGTTCTCTGTGGAGGCCAACTTAAAACAAATCTCAGCATCCTTGGACCATTCATTCCCATTCCCTCCATCTTGTAAGTCTCTTCTCTCCTCAGTACCACCACTCTCTCTCCAAATTTTTCAACTAATCCTCTAACCATTCCTTCTCAGATTAAAAGTGAAAGTGTTAGTCACTCAGTTGTGTCTGACTCTTTGTGACCCCATGGACTGCAGCCCGCCAGGCTCCTCTGTACACAGAATTCTCCAGGCAAGAATTCTGGCATGGGTGGCCATTTCCTTCTCCAGGGGATCTTCCCCACCCAGGGACTGAACCTAGGTCTCCCACATTGCAGGCAGACTCTACCAACTAAGCCATCAGGGAAGCTTCTTCTCAGATTATCTACATGCAGTGCATCTCAGGGCTCCATCTGTAACTCTCTTTTTCTCTTTTCACTCTGATTAGACAATTCTTCTTATTTCCACAGTTTCATTTATTACTTGACACTCAATGACCAACAGCTTCATAAATCCAGCTCTGATATTTTTCTTGACCCAACTATTCAATTGTGTATATCTCCATTTAGATGTACTAGGAAGGCAGTGGCACCCCACCCCAGTACTCTTGCCTGAAAGTCCCATGGACAGAGGAGCCTGGTGGGCTGCAGTCCATGGGGTCGCTGAGGGTCGGACACGACTGAGCGACTTCACTTTCACTTTTCACTTTCATGCATTGGAGAAGGAAATGGCAACCCACTCCAATGTTCTTGCCTGGAGAATCCCAGGGACGGGGGAGCCTGGTGGGCTGCCATCTCTGGGGTCGCACAGAGTCGGACACAACTGAAGCGACTTAGCAGCAGCAGCAGCAGAGATGCTTAGAATTACATGCCTAAGCTGAACACATTATATCACTATGTTACATGAGTATCCTGTTAGATGTGGAATAGATTCTGGAGTTCTCTACTAATAATATGATTAAATACAATTAAGATACACGCCCTTTGCCATGTGACCTCACAGTGAAATGGAGGAATATACCTCTCCATATGTGCAAGTTTTTTGTTTTTTTTTCTCTTTCCTTTCTTTCTTTTTTCCCTTAGTTCCTGGGAAATCCTTCCTTAGGATTCCTTTTAATCCTAATCAGACTCTTTAGGAGGTACAGCATGTTCCTACCTGATCCTCTAGCCACCAGAACAGCAGATAGCAGGTAAAAGCTGCACCCTTCAGTCCTGAAGGATGAGTCCTAAAATGAATAAACACATTAAGCAGACCAGACTCTGATTTGTGATCTGGATCACAGCCACCAAAGCTGATGTATAGACTCTTGAGGATTCAAAAGTAAGAAATAAATGTTTGCTGCTTAACCATCAGTATTTGGGGATTATTTGTTGTACAGGATTATCATGGCCAAAGCTGACTATTTGGTGACGCCGCTACTTTACTGGAAAACCTAAGAACCAGATGTCTTTTGCCATCTTTTTGTTTCCTACACATCAAAAATAAAATTACCAGCACCTCTCAATTTTTCACCTAATTATCTCTTGTGTCTCTCTTCCTCTGTTTCTGCTTCTACTACGGACT
Organism: Bos javanicus; assembly: GCF_032452875.1. Taxonomy (NCBI): domain Eukaryota; kingdom Metazoa; phylum Chordata; class Mammalia; order Artiodactyla; family Bovidae; genus Bos; species Bos javanicus. The sequence goes on along the minus strand of NC_083871.1, from coordinate 17,088,021 downwards.
CCGTTTCCTATCATCAGTCACCTGGTCTATGGCAGTGGCCTTCTAATTGATCTCATTCTTTCGAGCTTCCGCCTCCATACAGATGCCCTCCTCCATGCCACCTGAACTACAAAGCTACAGCAAAAATGTGGTCACATTACAGATCCATTTAAACCTCACAGCTTCCCACTGCTTACAGAACCAAGTCAGACTCCTCAGCTCAGCACAAAAGTCTGCTTTTGAGCTGGCCCCTGTCCACTCATCTGTCTTCAGCTCCTGCCTGGCCCCTGCTTGACTATATACTTTATATTCATCAGTTACAGGATCCTTAGAGCTTCCAGATACCCAACTGTAAGTCTCAACCTGGGCCTCTGCACCTTCTTCCCTTTGCTTTGAATTCTCTCAATTCAACCCAGGCGATGCTAGTGGTAAAGAACCTGCCTGCCAATGCAGCAGACATAAAGAGACGCAGGTTCAGTCCTTGGGCTGGGAATATCCCCTAGAGGAGGAAACAGCAACCCCCTCCAGTATTCTTGCCTGGAGAATCCCATGGACAGAGGAGCCTGGCGGGCTATGGTCCATAGGGTCACAAAGAGTCGGACATAACTGAAGCAACTAAGCCAGCCATTCAACCTCTAGGTGAACTCTTAATCTCCCTACATACCTCTGCTCAGAGATTACCTTTCATCCGCTCCACTTTTCTCAGAGATCCAAGCACAAAACTGATTATTAATCATTTACACCATGCTGTTTAAGTCTTCTCTACTGGACTCTGTCATTCACTTTTGTACCCCTTGCCTTACCTTGAACTGGATTGAGTTGAACTTTGAGCCATGTTTGGAAAGCACAGTGTCTGGAAAACAGCCTAGTGTCCCTCTTGCAAGAAAGCACATCAGAGGCTCTGCAGTAGCAACTCTTTATCTATGAAGTACTCAAGTAGTGCATAATTAGAAAAGGTTTCAGGCAAATCCCAGCCTGGTGAAATGAGTAAACAGAACAGAACCAGGGTGGGAGGCTTAGGTCAGAAGAAGCTCCCTCACCCTCAAACACCTGCAAATACTCTTCTCAGAATTAGGGGCTAAATGAGAAATTTAGCCTGAATGGATTACTCTACGACTGACCCTTCACATTCAGTAACTCTTCTCATTTCCAGGGCCAAGAAGGACATGATACCAAAAAGCCCCCAGATGTCCCTAAATTCTAGTTTCATCCTGCATAAGTGCAGTGCAAATCCGTATTACATTCTAGTACCATCAGACCCTGCATTACCCCTCCACCTTCAGCACCAGGTAAAAGAGGGAAGGTGACAGAGAGAGGGGAGCTCAAGAAAGGAACGTGAACACCATGATCACAACTACCACCAACTCTGGACCTGGTGAATGGGATTTGGACCCATTAACAATAAGAGGACTCTAGGCTTTATGATTCTGTGCTTCTGAATGAATCTTTTTGGTGGAAAGGAGAACTGTGTGGCCCATGGTCAAGAAAAAAAAAAAAAAAACACTAACACTTTCTTATCACAGTTACATTCCCAATACCATAGACACCTGTGGTTCCTGGTTTATGATCTCTGAGGTCTCATTAAGTACTCGAATCATATTTTCATCCCTCCATTGATAGGACTCTAAAGTAACCGGTAAAAAAAAAATAAATACATAAAGTAACCTGTAGAGTTACTTCAATAGCCTTCCTCAATTTTTATATCATCAGTTCTTTACAAAATCATATGAGGTTTAAAGGCTGTGTGCAAAGAAAACTTGGGTTCTACTAATGAAATTAGAGTAACTGTGAATAGGATTTTGTGAGTATGCTGGGAGGGCATTGGGAGTATTGATAAGACTACTCTTACACAGAGAGTGCCAGACAACAGTAGGGCATTTGAATGGCAATATCTAAATGACAAAACCATCCTTTCCAGGTTTCTTTCCAGCCTCTCTGACTGTTCCTTTTGTCTCCTACACTGGTTCCTCTAGCTCTCTAAAAACTATCAATTTTCTGTTTCAAGCCCTCCTCCCCTTTGAACCTAAACTACAGCCTAAGATCTTCCACTACCAGAGAGTATTGTCACTCAAATGTCCTACTGTTATCTAGCACTCAATGTATTAATTCAAGAGTAAACTGACCAGGGAAGTGGGCTTGGTGGCTCAGAGGCTAAAGCGTCTGCCTGGAATGCAGGAGACCCGGGTTCGATCCCTGGATTGGGAAGATCCCTTGGAGAAGGAAATGGCAACCCACTCCAGTACTCTTGCCTGGAGAATCCCATGGAGGGAGGAGCCTTGTAGGCTACAGTCCATGGGGTCTCAAAGAGTCTGAAACGACTAAGCGACTTCACTTTCACTTTCACTTTTCAAACTGACCAACACCCTCCCAACACACACACACAAAGTCCTATTTACAGTTACTCTAATTTCATTAGTAGCACCACAACTTGCCTTTCACATAGCCTTTAAACCTCAGAATTAGCTCTCATTGTTTCTGTGTATATCTCATAGATTAGTCACATTATCCCACCATATCTCCCTTTGGAATATCTCTTTCATCCACCTCCTTATGACTACTCTAGATCAGGTCTTCATCATGTCATATCCAGACAGCTACCTTATAAAATACTTTCCCTGGCTACATAGTCTTTCCCAACTCCCATTAATCTCACTGCTGTGAGAACCAGGATGGTAGGAACTATGTCTTATTCACCTCTGTACTTCTAGCACCTAATATGGTGCCAAACACCTAATAGATGCTTAATAAATATTTGCCTGATGCATAGATTAAATTTATTATACCACCTCCAGATTATTTCTTAAATAACACATTTGCTCTGTTACTCCATTGCACACCAAAAATAAATAAAGCTTCTTTTACTTTCCTATATCTATAGAGGGCTATTTTATGTATCCATTTACTTTTTTTCCAATAAACCTTTTATTTATTTTTTTTTCAAGAGAATCCTCACTTAGACACATAGTAAGTAAAACAAAAACTCAAAGCTTCTCTGGTTGAGACTGACAGAGAATGCTTAGAACCATACCTAAAGACTCTTCAGCAATCCTAGAGCTAGAGACTGTCCAGGATACTCTAAGACAGTAGTTTCCAAACCTTAGTTTGTTTAATGTTCACCTGGGAAAGGTTATTAAAATCTGCTTTACAGGCCTCACTTTCAATTACAATTTATTGGTCTGGGCTTTGACCCTGAAAACGATGCATTTTAACAGCATCCAGGAAATACTGATGAACACTGTCAAAAGAATGCACTTTGAGAAACCTTACTCTACACAGTAATAGATTGGAATTTAAAAATCCTATCACACAGGATGACATCTGAACCTCTTGTGGGAGCAATTAAGGACTGTCAAAGCCTCATGAAACAATGACAATTGAGTAAAGATTGAAGGCAGTGAAGGAGTAAGCCATGAAGACATTTGGAGTAAGAGCTTCCTGGGCATAAGGAAAGGCAAGTGAAAAAGCTGAGAAAGAAGTACAACCTCATATATTAGAGGAACAGCAAGAATGCCAGTGTGTCTGGGGAAGAATGAGCCAGGAAGAGATGGCAAAGAGATGAGGTCAGAGGTGACAGACTTGCACAGCGTGTGAAGGGCACTCGAGGAATCTGACTTCATAAGTCCTTACAGGAGGCTCTTACACTGAGCTAAGGAGTGACATGTCTGACTCACCTTTTAACTAGATTATTCTAGATACCAAGTCAAAAACACCTTTAATAGGAGAAAGAGCAGAATGGGGAAGAACAGTTCGGGAAGGTTTTTACCCTCAGTATCCTGATTAATATGAAGAAGACAGTGAGAGAACAAAGCAAGGGAGAAGGAGAAGAAAAACTGACCACTGATTTTGAGACATGTTAACATGTTGCTGGAGAAGGAAATGGCAACCCACTGCAGTATCCTTGCCTGGAAAATCTCATGGACAGAGGAGCCGGATGGGCTGCAGTCCATGGGGTCTCAAAAAGTCAGGCACAACTGAGTGACTAACACTAACACTGCTGCTGCTGCTCCTGCTGCTAAGTCGCTTCAGTCGTGTCCGACTCTGTGCGACCCCATAGACAGCAGCCCACCAGGCTCCCCCGTCCCTGGGATTCTCCAGGCAAGAACACTGGAGTGGGTTGCCATTTCCTTCTCCAATGCATGAAAGTGAAAAGGGAAAGTGAAGTGGTTCAGTTGTGTTTGACTCCTAGCTACCCCAAGGACTGCAGCCTACCAGGCTCCTCCATCTATGGGATTTTCCAGGCAAGAGTATTGGAATGGGGTGCCATTGTCTTCTCCAAACACTAACACTAACATGATGTTTAAGATATATATTAGACATCCATGTGGATATATTGAGTATTATGAATCCAGAATTCAGGAGAAATGGCTTGGGCTGAAAATATAAATTCAGATATTATTTAGATGTTACCAGCATATAAAAGGTACTTAAATACATGAGCTCATCAAGGGAATCTGTGTAGGTGAGGAGGAAAAGAGCCCTTGAGCATTCGTTGTTGAGAGGTCAGGCCTGGGGGCAGGGAGGGCTCCAGGGAAGGAGGCTGAGAGGGAGCACTCAGTGATGTAGGAGGGAGCCCAGAAAGAGAAATAGGCAACTCGATCAAGTGCTTTGTTACATCAGGAAGATTAGAAATGGCCATTGAATTTAGAAATATGGAAATCTCTGGTGACCTTGATGAGAGCAGTTTCAGTGGGTGGGTGAGGGGAAGGCTGAGTGGAGTAGTTTCAACAAAGAAATGTAAAGCAAAGGAGTGTACCTAGTGAGTACGGCCCACTCTTGCAAGACACTCTCTCATCCCTCTGAATGTCCTTCTTCCTGAGTCTGTACCAGCACTACCAGCCTGCTCATTTTGGCATATTTGTCATGTCTCACCCTCAGTGATACTTAACTCCTCACTATGTTTATGTCTTCTTCCTCTCTAATTTGGAAGCTCTTAGTGGAGAGAATCAATATCTCCTTTTACAACCACAACACCACCCTCCTCAGAACTCTGCACACTTCTGTGCCTACAGTGAGTATTAGAAAATACATGATGAACTAAATAAGTATCTCCCCAATGGCATTCTCTGCCTTCTTTTCCAGCTCTTCTGCCTGATAATAATTTTAAGAAGACTGTAGGTCCAATTTCTACTCATTTTGTCCTTTCCAGACCTTCATGAAATGTTTCTACCCAAAATTTATCTTTTAGCATTTTCTTATAATATCCTCTGTTTCAGTCTATTTCAGTTTATTGACCATATCCTAAAAAGAAGAATTATTTTTACAGACCAGTTTAGCTATAATATTACCCTTGTCTGGAAATTCCTGCTCCACCCCAAGGGCTTTTCTCCTCTGGGAAAAAAAAAAAAAAACAAGAAAGAACCCTAATCTGAGCTTTCAGCATGCTTTGCTTTAATATATAGTTACACCAGATTTTAGGCTTATCATCTGTACCTCAACATCATGATGTGTCTTGAACTACTGGATTCAAAAATTCTATTTTTATATACCTTCCACTTAAAAATATATCTTAAGACCAAGCTTAGCATTGTTTATTCTATTGATTAAATGGCACTTTCGGGATCAATGAGAAACAAAATAGAGCCACACAAGAAGACACTTTATGAAGGATTAATATATGGTAGAATGAGTAGGTAAACAATGGCTGAAAGGATGGATGAAAAGGATGTACACTGCACAGTTATTTTATATATCATATCTTCTTTAAGCTTTCAAGACCCATAGGATATGGGTAATAAATATTTTATAAGACTATGATGCAGTAATCTTAAAGAGGCTGACCTGCCCAAGGATATTCCAAGACATGGAACCTGAATCTCTGACTTTAGAATCCAGTCCTTCCCTCTTTCCACCATGTAGATTCCTAAATAAAAATATAAAGCCACCTGAAACTTAATTCAAAGTTGTTTTCCAAGGTTTTTCATTTAGAATCGAAGATGTCTTACTGAATGTTTTTCAGTGAAATTACAATTATTTAATTCTATTTTTTCTTCTTTAATAACATATGAACCACTAGTCTTACAGTGGGTTTGATCATTTAACTTAACAAAATATCAACAAAACAGTTCTTTAACAACTTCCTGCTTTTCATCTTTTCCATCTTGAAAGCTTATTAAACTACCATTGACTCAAACAGTAATGATTTACAAGTCTGAGTTTCTGAAACTCAGGATTAAAATGTTCTCTGGGAATACATTTCCTCTTTGGAATGGACTTCTTTTTGCCACAAGACCTTCCTCTCAGATTTCTAATCTTAAGAGAACAATCAAAGACTAGTTTATTAGGCAAGTGCTTTCTGAACCTAATATGAACTGTGTACTTCAAATTTATTTTTTAAATGTTCTGTTTACTTCCCAAGTATGGGAACTCTTAGGAATTTTGAGAGCTTTCTTAACCCTCTAAGGTCATTGGGGCTCCATTAGAGATCTGAGTGAATAATTACTAACAACTATTCCAATATTATTGAAGCTTCAAGGTTAGCAACAAAAGTCTGGCAATCTTACTCACTTTACCTTTGGTCATGGGCTCTAAGGAAAAAAAAAAAGAAGGGAAAGTTAACAGCAACATATGATGCTATGATGGAAATATATTCTCTGATGAGATGGAGCAACTTGCTAAGGCAGTTAAGGAGTTCACTCAGCATCCCAAGTGTCTACCCAAGTGGCCCTCGCTCTGTAGTTTATATCCTAAAGTCATCATCTGTCCCAAAACTTGAAGTTACATTGAGATCTTCTAAGGAGTACTAATTTTTTAAAAACTTTTTATTTTGAATTGGGATATAGCCGATTAACAGACAACATTGTGAGTTTCAGGTGAACAGCAAAGGGACTCTGCCATAAATATACACGTATCCATTCTCCCCCAGACTCCCCTCTCATCCAGGTTGCCATGTAACAATGAGCAGAATTCCATGTGCTGTACAACAGGTCCTTGTTGGTTATCTATTTTAAATATAGTGCTCTGTACATGTCCATCCCAAACTCCCTAACTGTCCCTTTCTCCCATTTCTTCCCCCCAGAAACCATAAGCTCATTCTCAAAGTCTGTGAGTCTGCTTCTGTTTTGTACATAAGCTCATTTCTTTTTAGATTCCACGTATAAAGGATATTATACAATATTTCTTAACAAGTGCTAACTTTTAATAAAATCCAAGACTGAATTTTTAATTTTAAAATTATTTTTGATAAAGAAATATAAAATTGGAACAATTTAACTTAAATTTAACTGTATATTAGTAATTATTTTTCTCATATTATATTGTGGTAAACTGAATATGAAATATAGAGATATTAGATTTTAGCTTCTACAATTCAAAATAAGATGAAGTATATTAGATATATGTTGATTTTGTGAAACTGATATTCTATTTGACTAGGATACTAAGATATTATTTCATCTTTAGACTATGTACTTTTATATTTTAAACCTCATGTTTACTATTTCTACCTGTATCTTAGGTTTCAGAATTCATTAATAAGATACAACTTTTCAAAATGTTGCAGGAGAATTTGACAAATAAACTGACTGGAAAACTAGGTATATGTTTTCTTTTATCATTTTCAAAAGAAGAAGAGAAATGTAATGATGATTAACTCTGTGTACAATTTTTTTCTTTTGCCAAATCTTAATTGACTTCCAGAAAGTGGATACCTTTCAATGAAAATAGACATAATAACTCTCAATGAAATGATTATGAAATAGATTTTCCTGTTGAAGAGTCAAGATGAAACATGAAGGAGATCAGCTTATGCAGCAGACATTTTTCATTCTTTTTTTTTTTTTTTTTAACAACATGGGCAAATGGAGGATGAAGGAACAGCCTTCACCTTTCATCATATGCTCTGCTGTGCTCCAAGATTTACAGTGACCCTTTAATTTAAAAAAAAAAAAAAAAACCTGCACAAAATAAGGAAAGGAAGCTATCAGTCATCAGAAAGGTGACAATCAAGTGGAATTTTCCTGTGAATGGTTTGCAGTGAGTTGGTGACTGGTAGCCAAACTAAGACCATGACTTTGAGGATCAACAAAATTTGAAAATGGAAGCATGCAAACAAAGGACCATTGTTTCTACAGTGCAGGTTTTGAAAAGTTAATGCCCAGGAAGCACTTCATACACTCTATTTCACTCATGACAGAACTGCACTTGGATTTTTAGTGAGCTAAGCCATAGTCAGGAGAGAAAGAAATCTGACCATTTGCATCATCTTTCTTGTAAAATTTCGCACTCCTCTTGATGCTGACAGTGGTGTGATCTGTAAAGGGCGCTAATTGTGGTCAATTATCATGGTCCTCTAGCGCCACCTCGTGTTTTCCACATATTGCTGTATCCTGACCAACCCAATTTCTTACAAAGGCATTCACACACCCCAAATAAAAGGAAACAGGAAGACTTCAGAGCTTGATTTTGCAATCTTATAATCAAGGTATTGTCATTCTTGTCTGTTAGGACTTTTAAATTGCTGAAGGGCTCTTGTCATTTTTGTTGAATTTGAAGTCTTTCACTCTTTTGGGGTTCATTTTAATAGATTAAACCCCTATCCTACTCACCATCGCTTCCTAGCAAACCAAGGCCATTATAAGATTGACCCTGTTTTTGACAAATGGTGAGTGACTTAATAATTGATTCATTTTAGCATTTCAAAGTGGAAGATCTACTCATATAAATGCTGTGTTTACAGATACAGCCAAGGAAATATGAGAGAAAAAACGATAACCACTGAATACACAACTTTCATGAAATAACAAACAAAATTTGTTGAGAACACTCTCAGGTTCTTGTTATTAGAAATCGTGGTCACAGAAGGAGATTATGGTGGGTGACGACTACTCTCCCACAATCTTGCTACCAAATTATACTATAGCATTTCTCAGATCAAATTATGCCACACAAATAGACATTTGTTAAATAAATAGTCAGTAGCAAGCAAATACAAAACTATTCATATGACCTATTCTATAAGTGTAACAAAGTCCCAGACCTATTTTTTTATTGCTCAAAAAACTACCTTGTGTGAAAGATTCACAGGTGTGGCAACATCCTTGAGGCAGAATTGTATTAAGATCAGCATCAAGCAACCAGGAATCATCTTAAACCAATAGCTGGACACAAGACCACTTGGATGTAATGTTTTAGGCACTACCCTTATGGATTAAAGCTATGGATCTCTAATTTTATGTCATGACTATTACTTAAAATATTTTTGTCTTATGTTTAAAAAAGGTGATATTTAAAAATTGACCCATTCCAAATGTCAAATATGTTAAGTATATCACAGAATAATTCCAACTAAGGGGGAAAAAAAAACCCTGTTCTACCTGAAATTACATGAAAATGAGATGGTGTTTACATGTGCCTTGAGAAAATATCCCATTATTCTTGTTCTGGTTTTCTCTTTCTCAAATCTCTTTATCGAAGTAATCCAACAACCAGAAAAAATGTCTTTGCTTCTAGATAAGAAGAGCTAGGACTGAGTCAGATAAAAAGCCTATTTCCTATTGTCTTAGGAAATAGAACTGCAGTCTGGATCTTTCAAATCCAGATGCATGCCAGGCTAATAAACTAGCTTAGTCAGCACATGGAAAAGCCAACATTTCTATGAAACTCTGGTCAGGTAACAAAGGGGAAAGCCCATCATTTCAGCCTGAATGACCATTTTCCCCCCATTTTCAGTCAAGTCAATGAATGGAGAAGAATCTAGGTTCCCTGTAAAACTACTTCAGCTTCTTCACTTACAAAATATAAGTGGGAACAGAAATATACAAAGGCATTTGATGCTCAAGGAAAGATGTGACATCACCTTGAATGCAACTTAAAAAAAAATATTTCAAAAGGCACATTTGCATTGTATCCAGGAAATTTTATAATATTTTATAAAATTAATACATTTATGTTTTGAAAAATGATGAGTAAATATATCATTTTATGTCAGGACAATAGGAGATACATCCAGGCTAACACAGTCCTTTTCTACAGGTGACTTGCTCCATGTGACTTAAAAGATGCCATAAGGGTCATATGGCATCTTTTACATATCTTTCATATCTCCCTACTCACTCAGTAAAGTGACATCACCCCTTCTCGCTCAACCTCAAATTCTCACTTTATAGCCAGTGCTCTGATTTAGATAGGAAAGCAATCAGTCCTCAATATTAAATGCTAGAGGCAAAGGTAGTAAACACCCTAAAAATCTGTGCACAGTATTATGGATGTGTATATATGTCGCTTTTTTTCCCCTAGAAAGTGTGCTTCAAAGCCTTAACTAGATGCTCACGAGTGTCCTTGCTCTGACTCAAAAGATCTCACAAGCCAACAGTTTTTATCTAACCCTTCAATTATCTTAGTACTGTGGATTCATGTATTAGTCACCCAGTTCTCCCGACCAGACACAGAGAATCCACGACGAAGTCACATCTCTGGCAAGTAAATGCTGTCTGGCCGACCCAGGACTACAGCCCCAGGTTATGTGGTTAGAATCTCTGTTTGATGGAGCCTGGACTCTGCAGGCAGACCCGGGACCTCAGTCCCGCGCGGCCCCTGCCTCCGTGCGGCTGTGGCCGAGCCACCATGACCCACTGACTGCCTCTGCTCTTGCGCTTCCTCAGACTGTCCTCCGCTCAGCGGCCAGAACAATCCTTTACACTATGGTCCCCACACCTAGCTCCTGTGCTCCAGCCTTCTCATGACTTCCACATCGGCAGCAGAGGAGAAGTGAACCGTCCCCACCGCGCACGGGCCCTGAGCCACCTCCGTGTGCGCCTGTCTCCCGCTCTCCTCCTGCCTCAGCTTCTTGGCTCTCCTCCTCCCTCAGCCTCTTGTCTCCGGCAGGCGCCTCAGCTCCCTCTGGCCGGAATGTCTTCCTCCTCCATGGCCTCTCTGTTTCCTCCTGCAGTGCCTCCAGGTCTTTACTCTCAGGTTACCATTTCCAAGAGCTCCTCTCTCATCCTCAATTTCATCACACTGCACACTGCACTGGTGCTGCGCTCACCATCTGTCTCCCTTTCCCTGTTTCATTCTTCTCCACTGTATCCATCAGCATCTGACATATGATTATTTTTTCTATCTCCCTCGATGCCTGATCACCACCACCCCCCCACACTCTCAATCTCCCTAGAACATGGGTGAGCAAACGTTTACTATACAAGGCCAGATAGTGAATATTTTTGGCTTTGTGGGCCATGTGGATTTCTGTCACAACTTCTCAACTCTGCTATTATAGAAGAAAGGAGCCATTGGCAATATCGTGTTCCAATAAAACTTTATTTACAAAAACAGGTAGCAAGTACTAGATTTGGCCCAAGGCTGATAGTTTGCCACCCCTGCTCTAGAATAATAACCTCCGTTAGTCAGGGACTTAATCTGATTTATTCACTGTTTTATCCCGACAACTTTGAAGCAGTCTGGTACAAAGTAGTTCCTCGATAAACCCACCTGTAATTGAATTAATGTTGTTAACCAAGGTATCAGTTTCTCATCAAGGTAACAACATCAGCTTTTGGGGTTATCAAACACTTTGTGAAAGAGTGTCACACAGCTAGGTACATAGTAGCGGTTAAAATTATTCTGGACTGCATACCCCAAGAAGAAAATGAAAAAAAAGCAAGACAATCAGGATTTAGAGGAAAACCAAAACTTTATATTTTAGAAAATACTGAAGGGAGAGAGGACACTTTGTCTGGTACAAACCCAGAGGAAGCATGATAACTGTCTTCCAAAATTTGAAGATTATTTTGAGCAAGACAGATTCTCTATAATTTTTGTGGTACTGAAAGAGGTAGAACTAGGATCACTAGATAAATATTGCATGGAAATGAATGTCTGCTTATTGAAGGCATGCACTTTCTGGTCACCCTTGGAAGGCAGAAGCCACATTCATTTTCATCACCAATATGCCTTAATGCCCTAGCACGAGGCCTTACGGTGCACAACCTGTGCTAACTGAATGGATGATTCAGAATGAAGAATGAATAATCTTCAGAGCTGACCAAAGATGCAACAGACTCCCTCAATTTGTGGCTTGGAAGATTCAAGAAGGGCTCCCCTAGTGAGTCAGTAAAGAGCCTGCCTGCCAATGCAGGAAACACAGGTTTGATTCCTGGGTAGGGAAGATCCCCTGGAGGAGAAAATGGCAATGCACTCCAGTATTTTTGCCTGGGAAATCACATGGACAGAGGAGCCTGGTGGGCTACAGTCCACAGGGTCACAAAAGAGTCAGACACAACTTAGTGACTAAATAACAACAACAGGTCAAGAAGGAACTTTTCAGCCACTTGCTAGGCTGTACCAAAGGTGACATCTTACATACAACTCTGATACCTTTGTCACAGCTAAAGAACTACTGAGTTGGCCAAAACACGTGTTCAGGTTTTTCCATAAGATGTTACAGAAAAATCCAAATGAATTTTTTTGGCCAACCAGTAACATCAGTGCATTACTGTGAACTACACACACATTGTTCTGGTTTCACTAACTTTTCCACTAATGTCCTTTTTTGTTCCACAATCCCATGAAAGTTGCTAAATAATGTTTAGTTGTCGAGTCTCCATAGGCACCTTTTGACTGTAACAGTCTCTCAGACTTCCTTTGTTTTTAACGACCATGAAAATTTTGAGGGATATTGAATATTGTCCTTCTGTTTAAATTTGTTTATTTTCTTCACGATTAGACTGGGGTTATGGGTTTGAGAGATAAAGAACACAAAGGTAGTGTCATTTTGAATCACATTATGTTAAGAGTACATGTTGTCATGACTTATGACTGTTGTTGCTAATACTGATCGCTTGGCTGAAGTAGTACTGGTAAAATTTCTTCACCGTAAAGTTATTCTTTTACCTCCTTTCCATAACCTACTTTTTGAAAGTAAGTTACTACACAGCTCACCTCTTGGAAGAAGGAGTGGCTACATAAATTATTTGGAGTTCTGTAAGGAAGATTTATCATTTCTCCCCATTTGTTTACTTGTTTGTCTCTAGATTATTTATATCAGCATGAACTCATAAGTATTTATTCTATTCCTTAGGTTACAATGCAGTCTTGCTAGTATTCATTTTACTGCTCAAAGCCTTCCAGTTTTGGCCATGGGCAATTCTTTTAGATTGCCTCCAGTGTCTCTTAGATGTATTCCTATCTTTTCGTTTTTTGAACACTTCTTAACTTCTGTCACTACAAAATGCCCTGGGCTAGTCTTGTGTTTTCTCTGCCCCAACCCTAGAATCAGCTATTTTTCCAAAGAGCCCTAGTTCTTTTATTAGAAAGTAATATTAGAAATGAAGATCTATGCTCTGAGTATGCTCATTGCTTCTAGAATGTCACTGCTTTGTGGTCTTCTCAGCAGACAGAGCTAGAAAAATACGTGTATGTGTACTAAACTATGTAATATGAATTATAAAAATCTATATTCTGTGTCTATTCATCTTTAGCTACATTAAATTAAACACAGTTTCATAGTGATGATTCAGTTCCTAATCTAGTATCTCATGGTCCATCTATCCCTTCTGGCCCCCTCCTTGCTTAACTGTAACCTCTGTCTCCAACTTGCATAAATCTGGTTTCCATAATCCATTTATTCGTTTGTTTAAAACTCTAGTATACACATATACTAGATTCCCTGAGAAATCTGTATGCAGGTCAAGAAGCAACAGTTAGTTCTGGACACGGAACAACAGACGTTCTAAATAGGGAAAGGAATACATCTGTATATTGTCACCCTGCTTATTTAACTTATATGCAGAGTACATCATGAGAAATGCTGGGCTGGAAGAAGCACAAGCTGTAATCAAGATTGCCGGAAGAAATGTCAATAACCTCAGATATGCAGATGACACCACCCTTATGGCAGAAAGAGAAGAAGAACTAAAGAGCCTCTTGTTGAAAGTGAAAGAGGAGAGTGAAAAAGTTGGCTTAAAGCTCAACATTCAGAAAACTAAGAGTATGGCATCTGGTCCCATCACTTCATGGCAAATAGATAGGGAAACAGTGGAAACAGTGACAGACTTTATTTTGGGGGGTTCTGAAATCACTGCAGATGGTGACTGCAGCCATGGAATTAAAAGACGCTTGCTCCTTGGAAGAAAAGTTAGACCAACCTAGATAGTATATTAAAAAGCAGAGACATTACTTTGCCAACAAAAGTCCATCTAGTCAAAGCTGTGGTTTTTCCAGTGGTCATGTATGGATGTGAGAGTTGGACCATAAAGAAAGTTGAACGCCAAAGAATTGATGCTTTTGAACTGTGGCGTTGGAGAAGACTCTTGAGAGTCCCTTGGACAGCAAGGAGATCCAACCATCCATCCTAAAGGAAATCAGTCCTGAATATTCATTGGAAGGACTGATGCTGAACCTGAAGCTACAATATTTTGGCCACCTGATGCAAAAAACTGACTCATTTGAAAAGACCCTGATGCTGGGAATGATTGAAGGCTGAAGAAGAAGGGGATGACAGAGGATGAGATGGTTGGATGGCATCACCAGCTCAATGGACATGAGTTTGAGTAAACTCCGGGAATTGGTGATGGACAGGGAAGCCTGGCATGCTGCAGTCCATAGGGTCGCAAAGAGCTGGACACGACTAAGTGACTGAACTGAACTGATACACATATAGCAGTTTCTGAATTGTTAACCCAGCTACCTTTCTTTACATTAGGCATTTAACATATATATCACTACATGCTGGGGCTTCCCAGGTGGCACTAACGGTGAACCATCTGCCAATGCAGGAGACTTAGAGACCCGGGTTTGGTGCCTGGGTTGGGAAGATCCCCTGGAGAAGGAAATGGCAACCCACTGCAGTATTCTTGCCTGGAGAATCCCATGGACAGAGGAGCCTGGCAGGCTACAGTCCATGGGGCTGCACAGTCGGACACGACTGAAGCGACTTAGCATATATGCATGCATCACATCTTGTCTTCATGACAACCCATTATATAGATAAGGAGACTCAAATTAGGGTTTTTAAATTACTTGCTCAAGGTCACACGGCAACCCAATCTGGAGCTGGAACTTGAACCCAAGTATACCTGTTTAGAAAGTCAATGATCTTGCTATTTTACATACTGCTTTCCAATATAACTTTTTAAAAAGGGAAGCTAATTTGTAACATACAGTTTGGAAACAAACAAATATATTGAGTTTTTATTATGAAAGATATTCAGGTTTATTATAAAAATCTGAAAACAGTTATTTTTACAGTTATACTATATGTACAATTTGGTACACTGTTTTTTCTTAAGCAACATATACTTTTCCACACTGAATGAAGACTTTGTAAAGATAATTTTTAATGACTACTTAAGTGTTCCATCCAATCTGTAGACCATAATGAACTTAGACGTGTCTCTGCTGTTGGCAATGAAGATAGTTCCACATTCTTTACCAACATAAAAAATGTTGAAAGTCATTCTATGCCTCCCAGAGATGGGATTACTGGGCCAAGGTGTTTAAGGTTTTCCACATATTTTGCCAAATTGCTGTCACAAGAAATTGGACTGATTTAATTCTCCCCAGTTTATCAGAGTGGTTTTCTCACTGCCACATTTTAATATGATTATTTAAGAGCAATCTCTACTCTATGAATGGCCATTAGAATTGAGTTTTGCTTATATCATGACCAACTACAACCTATTTTATTCAATATCCCCCTTCCAGGTATTAAGTGATTCAAAAAAGATTTGATCTCTCTGTGTAGGATTCTGATTAAACAGTGAAAAGTGTGTGTGTGTCACCTGAAATGTAAAATATTGTTATTAATAAATCTCAGAAGATCTTCTGAGATTTATTAATATCTCTGCCCCTAAGGCTTAATCTTGACTTGCTTCTGACCCTAAGGATTAGTCTTGATTTGCTTACTATCCCTTAATTAAGAGCTCTTGATAATATCAATTAAATAAATCAACTACTGTTTCTATCTATAGTTACTGGGCTACCATGCTCTGATCATGGCCCTGAGCTTATTATGAGGAGATCCAGAATCTATATGTGAACCAAGAGTTATTTATAGATTGAATAAATAATACATGTCCTATAAAGATAGACCACTTTTTCTAATTCATATATATATATTGTTGTGAAAAACAAATTTATTTCAAAGCATTGTTGAATTCATAATAGCTTTTGTCATCAAGTGTTTTCTCAGCAGATCCTAAAATCACAGCTGTTCCTGCGGGGATTTTAGAGATTGGAAGACATTAAAAATGTTTCTTCATTTTCAAAAATGTTGGAAACCACTTAAGTGAGCATCAGAGCACATATGTAACTTTGGTGATGATAGGAAAGGCAGGTTCTTACTGAATGTCATTCAAATGATCCTTCTTTAGCTCATGTTCTACGTTGAGTACACAGCTTATTCCTTTCTGAGAAGCTCAAGTACTGTCTTCTTTCAATGAGAAATGTTGCAATAATCTAAAAAAAGAATGACAGCAGCACCACATTCAGAGCCAATATTTTCCTCAAGCCCAAAGTTTTGGGGTGAACATCAGCACAGCCCAAATCTTCCATCAGGTACTCTGTGTATATGCAATCTTGACCGCTGGTCTCAACATTTGCCACAGTCTAGATCAGGAGCTGTATAGTCAGTGCAGTGTCAAGAGAATTACAGGGAAGCTGAGCTAATATCAGTTGATAGGGTGGGTCCCTTGGATTCTTTTGTTACCATGCAAATATCTCCAAAGTCTGACTGACCACACTGAGGCAGACACCAGGCAAGAAAAGGAAGGCTGATTTTTATAAAGAGAGATGGAAGTGCTGTTACTCAATTGTGCTGCAAGACTATGAAACCTTACGGCTTGTTTTATAGGGAGGAGCAGTGAAGCAGGAAATTGTTAATGCAACACATTTGGGAAAAGCCAGGAAACGTGAGGATACCAAGCAAAAATGCCGAGATTTTAATACCTACTTAAGGCCCCTGCAATAGAGACTAAAGGGTTCAGAAGTAAACATTCAAGAAGTGAAATACCACTTAGTTGATTATAGACATGAGCTCGATTAGCTCTAAGGAATCTTAAGAATAAAAGAATGGGATTAATCCATACTTTTTAGTTAATAGGCATCATTTTTCCTCACCAGCTTTGGTTTGCCATTACTCTTATTTCTAATAAAGCATGTTAACCATCACATATAACATAGGTTGTAAGCACAATATTCACAGTTTTAGCATTATGTAGAACTTACTTCTCAGGTATTTAGACTGCATGACACACACTATATCTTTAAGTCTTAT
This sequence comes from Bos javanicus, assembly GCF_032452875.1. Classification (NCBI taxonomy): domain Eukaryota; kingdom Metazoa; phylum Chordata; class Mammalia; order Artiodactyla; family Bovidae; genus Bos; species Bos javanicus. The sequence goes on along the minus strand of NC_083871.1, from coordinate 17,070,836 downwards.
AAAAACCTAATGTTCAAGACACAAGAATTTCCAGAGGATTTGTGAATATAGACAGCCTTAAGGGAACTCATTTCCAGATCCTCAACTTTCTTTCACATATACTCTTTCTTAAAATGTATGTGTTCAGCTACCACTCCATCCTTGGTTTCTAGATAACATTTAGCAATAAAAGGAACCAGGGCTCCTGGGAGAAACAACTGATTCTAAGAATAGGGCACGGAAAATACAGAATAAGCCTGCAATATCTTGCAGTGCCAGAAAATAAGAAAGTGGAAAGAAAGAGGGATGGAGGGAAGAAGGAAGGAAGGAGATGATGGGAGAGTTGGAGCAAGGGAAGATAGAAGCATGTCAAAAGGACACGACTCTAAAGAGTTCCCAATGTCCAAAGCTGGATGAAACTGAGCAACCAAATAAATAACATTGGTTTATAACCCAAAGAATAAAATAAGCATCAGTGATTGACTAAGTCAATAAATGGAGAGGAGACAATTTTCCTCATATACTTGCTTGGCTATGAGTGAAACAAAAAATCACCATATGAATGCCACATAATAATCCCTGCAGATAAGATCCACTGACAAAGTCTAAAAGTAGTAGGCAAAACTTTAATGTTACACAGAATAGTTAAATGGTCTCTTCCCAAATTTGATTACTGTGATGGTTTGATCAGTATCCTCGGGTACTTCTCCCTCTAGGAGGTAGAGTTTCATTTCTCTCCCCTTGAGTGTGGGCTAGACTTAGTGACTCTCCTCTATCAAGTAGAAGATGGAAAGGGAGAAACCATAACTTTATGGTGGAGAAGCCCAGCATATACCGCTTGCCCAAGTGATCAACGTTAAGAGCACTAGTGGTAAGTCACATTGATGTTATGAATTCATGACCTGACACAATGAAAGCACTTTAGCTCTGAGGTGTTCTTCTTAAGAATGCATAACCCCAGCCTACTCACAAGAAAACATCAGACAGACTCTAATGAATATACCTTATACAAAAGACCTGAAAAATACTCTTCATAAGTGTCAAGGTCATGAAAAACAAGGAAAAACTAAGACATGATCACAGACTGAAGAGTTTAAGAAGACGTAAGAAAGACTTCCCTGGAGATCCAGTGGTTAAGACTCCATGCTCCCAATGCAGGGAGCAGGGGTTCAGTCCCTGGTTGGAGAGCTAAGATCCTGTATGCTACATAGCACAGCCTTAAAAAAAAAAAAAAAAAAAAAAGACACAAGAATTACAGCTGACCCTTCAACAATGCAGTTCTGAACTGCAAAGGTCCATCCATACACAGGTATTTCTCAATAGTAAGTACTATACAGTCCATGGTTGGTTGAACCCAAGGTTTTGGAGGAACTAGGGATATGGAGGTTTGACTATAATTTATAGGCAGATTAACCCCACACACACTCACATGTTGTTCAAGAATCAACTGTAAATGCAACATATTATTCTGAATCAAGAAAAAAGTCATTAGTGGGAAAACTGGTGAAATGTATGTGAATCTGTGAACTCTGAAGCAATGTTAACTTCTTAGTTTTGGTAAATAAACTATGCTTTTATGCAAGGTTAATATTATCATAAATGGGCAAAGGGTATGTTGAACCTCTCTGGACTATTTTTGCTACTCTTTGCAATCTAAAATTATTTCAAAATAAAAATTTTTGAAAACTCATCTGCTTGAGCATGCTTCCCCTTCTGATGCTTTCCATTTTCTTTCTTCCCCTTGCACATTGACACATCTCCTACTTAACAAAAAAACAAAAAACACTTCTTGCCCATACTTAACTCCTGCTGTAGTAAATTGTCCCAGGATGTAAAACCACCTGCAAAGCAAACCAGGGGACAAATCTGAAATGCCTCTGAGGGTAAGTCCATTGGGAGGAAAGCAAAGAGATCAGAGAATAACAGGAAGGACTAATAATGGGAGCAAAAATCTTTTAGAAATGGCTCACTGGGTAAAGAAGCTGCCTGCAATGCAGGAGACACAGGAGATAAGGGTTCAATTCCTGAATCAGAAAGATCCCAGGAGAAGGAAATGGCAACCCACTCCAGTATTCTTGCCTGGAGAATGCCATGGAAGAGGAGCCTGGCAGGCTACAGTCCAAAGGGTCACAAAGAGTCAGACACGACTGAGCGACTAAGCACAGTGATCCCTTCACAGATCCCTTCATGGATCATAGCCTTGTCATGGCAAAGGGACTTGCATAACTCAATGGACCTACAAGCCATGCTGTGCAGGGGCACCCAAGACGGACGGGTCATAGTGAAGAGTTCTGACAAAACGTGTTCTGCTGGAGGAGGGAATGGTAAGCCACTCCACTACTCTTGCCTTGAGAACCCCATGAGCAGTATGAAAGGCAAAAAAGATATGACCCTGGAGGGTGAGCCCTCCAGGTCAGAAAGTGTCCAGTATGCTAATGGGGAAGAGCAGAGGGCATTTGCTAATAGCTCCAGAAAGAAGAAAGTGGCCGAGGCAAAGTGGAAATGACGCTCAGCTGTGGATGTAAAATTTCACTGGTAGTGAAAGTAAAATCCATTGCTGTAAAGAACAATATTGCATAGGAACCTGGAATGTTAGGCCCATGAATCAAGGTAAACTAGATGTGGTGAAGCAGGAGATGGCAAGAGTGAACATCAACATCTTAGGAATCAGTGAACTAAAATGGAGGGAATGTGAGAATTTAATTCAGAGGACCATTATATCTACTACTGTGGGCAAGAATCCCTTAGAAGAAATGGAGTAGCCCACATAGTCAACAAAAGAGTCTGAAATGCAGTACTTGGATGCAATTTCCTTTCCCTGTTTGGAAGCAGTCTGTTGTTCCATGTCCAGTTCTAATTTGTTGCTTCCTGACCTGCATACAGATTTCTCAAGAGGCAGGTCAGGTGGTCCGGCATTCTCACCTCTTGAAGAATTTTCCACAGTTTGTGGTGATCAACACAGTCAAAGGCTTTGGCATAGTCAATAAAGCAGGAATAGATGTTTTTCTGGAACTCTCTTGCTTTTTAGATGATCCAACAGATGTTGGCAATTTGATCTCTGGTTCTGCTGCCTTTTCTAAATCCAGCTTGAATACCTGGAAGTTTATGGTTCACGTATTGTTGAAGCCTGGCTTGGAGAATTTTGAGCATTACTTTAGTAGTGTGTGAGATGAGTGCAATTGTGCGGTAGTTTGAGCATTCTGTGGCATTGCCTTTTTTGGGGATTGGAATGAAAACTGACCTTTTCCAGTCCTGTGAAAACTGCTGAGTTTTCCAAATTTGCTGGCAAATTGAGTGCAGCACTTTCACAGCATCGTCTTTTAGGATTTGAAATAGCTCAACTGGAACTCCATCACCTCCACTAGCTTTGTTCATACTGATGCTTCCTAAGGCCCACTTGACTTCACATTCCAGGATGTCTGGCTCTAGGTCAGTGATCTCACCATCGTGATTATCTGGGTCATGAAGATCTGTTCTGTACAGTTCTTCTGTGTATTCTTGCCACCTTTTCTTAATATCTTCTGCTTCTGTTAGGTCCAAAGCATTTCTGTCCTTTATTGAGCCCATCTCTACAAGAAATGTTCCCTTGGTATCTCTAATTTTCTTGAAGTGATCTCTAGTCTTTCCCATTCTATTGTTTTCCTCTATTTCTTTGCACTGATCACTGAGGAAGGCTTTCTTATCTCTCCTTGCTATTCTTTTGAACTCTGCATTCAAATGGGTATATCTTTTCTTTTCTCCTTTGTTTTTTGCTTCTCTTATTTTCACAGCTATTTTTAAGGCCTCCTCAGACAGCCATTTTGCTTTTTTGCATTTCCTTTTCTTGTCTTCTATACAATCTCACAAACTTCCGTCCATTTTTCATCAGGCACTCTGTCTATCAGATCTTATCCCTTGAATCTATCTCTCACTTCCACTGTATAATTGTAAGGGATCTAATTTAGGTCATGTCTGAATGGTCTAGTGGTTTTCCCTACTTTCTTCACTTTGAGTCTGAATAATGAAACAATCGACTGGTTCAAACTGGAAAAGGAGTATGACAAGGCTATATTATTGTAATCCTGCTTATTCTACATATATGCAGAGTACAGCATGTGAAATGTACTCACATGATGTACTGGAAGACTCACAAGCTGGAATCAAGATTTCTGGGAGAAGTATCAACAACCTCAGATAAGCAGACATGTGACCGTAATGGTAGAAAGTAAAGAGGACTAAAAAGCCTCTTGATGAGGGTGAAAGAGGAGTGTGAAAAAGTTGGCTTAAAACTCAACATTCAAAAAGCTAAGATCATCACATCTGGTCTCATCACTTCATGGCAAATAGAAGGGGAAAAGTTGGAAATAGTGACAAATTTTATTTTCTTGGGCTCCAAAAATCACTGCAGATGGTGACTGCAGCCATGAAATTAAAAGACGCTTGCTTCTTAGAAAGAAAGCTATGACAAACTTAGTGTATTAAAAAGCAGAGAGATCACTTTGCCAACAAAGGTCCATCTAGTCAAAGCTATGGTATTTCTGATAGTCATTTATGGATGTGAGAGTTGGACCATAACAAAGGCTGAGCACCAAAGAATTGATGGTTTCAAATTGTGGTGCTGGAGAAGACTCTTGGGAGTCCCTTGGACTGCAAAGAGATCTAACCAGTCAATCTTAAAGGAAATCAATCCTGAATATTCATTGAAAGGACTGATGCTGAAGCTCCAATACTTTGGCACCTGATGCAAAGAGCCAACTCCTTAGGAAAGACCCTGAGGCTGAAAAAGATTGAAGGCAAAAAGAGAAGAGGGCAGCAGAGAATGAGACAGTTACATAGCATCACCATTCAATGGGCATGAATTTGAGCAAACTCCGGAAGATAGTAGAGGACAGAGAAGCCTGGCATTCTACAGTCCATGGGGTCACAAAGAGTAGGACATGACTTAGCAACTGAATAACAACAACAAAACCCTTTTAACCCCTAGCCAATCTCTCTCTCCTGTCTCTGTCTGGCTCGTCTCTCCCTCTTCCCGATTCTTACCTCATTACTCCTATAAGCTTGCAACCTACAATTTTTAATTCAGAACTAAGAAGTCTATTACAAGGATGTGTTCGCACAGTGATTTTAATTTTAAAAAAAGAATGTCTAATTTTTTTGGCAGAAAATAACTTTGATTTAGTTGAAAGTTTCAATTACAAAGATTGACTTTGTTAATTAAATTACACGTTGGCCATTTGAATTGACTAGTGTTAGTTGCTCAGTCGTGTCAGCCTCTTTGCAACCATGTGGACTATAGCCTGCCAGGGTCATCTGTCCATGGAATGCTCCAGGCAAGAATACTGTAGTGTGTTGCCATTCTCTTCTCCAGGGGATCTTCCCAATCCAGGGATCTCCCACATTGCAGGCAGATTCTTTACCGTCTGAACCACCAGGGAAGCCCTTTGAATTAACAAATGGGCAAACATTTGAGGCCCCCTTCCTGACCACATTTTGAATCTCTCCATAGTTCAACCCCTTCGCAATATTTAATGGTTCACTATCTGACATTTGCCCTACCTCAAAACCTACCTCAAGGGAGAGAATAAAAAGGAAATTGAGAAGTGTATGGTTCCAAAAGGAGAAAGAAGGCATGGAGAGGCCCAAGCAGAAGATAATTTGCCAATGGGCTGGGAATACCCTAAAGAAGGTGGCAACTGACCCCAAAATGACCGTCACCTTAAATTCCTTAAGAGATTCAATCCAGAGATCTCTGACTATGAAAGATACTTTATGAACAAGTCTTTAAATATTTCTGGAGGGTTGGCAATATGGCAACCTTCACTCATCTCAACAAGGCAGCAGGTAGACTGTGAGAACTTGACTTTGGGCAGAGCTGCGGCAGAAGAGGGTTGTGGCAAACCATCTGCTCCTGACTCCCAGTAGGAAGTGGACAGAAGTCACTGTGCATGTTTTGGGCCAATAATACCTCCTCACTGACTGCCATTCAGTGTTAGAGACAAGCCCTTTTAGTCACTGACGGGGCCCATCATCCAGGGTGTGGGAATGCAAAGATCTGAAGGAAAATACTCAGACTCATTCAAAGTCCAACAGAACAAGGGAGCAGAGGAAGAAATTGAGACAGAAGGAGTAAGTGGTAGAGAAATCTGGTAGATCACAGCCAATGGAGATGAAAGGTTTGGTTCCTCAGAGAGGTTTAGTTAAAGAAATAAAGAAGGAGGGTGAAATGAGGTGGGATGTAAGAAACAAATGGGATTTTATGGGATTTTAACCAGTAGAACCAAAAACAGTAGAGAAGAAATGGATGAAGTAAATCTAACAGAGAGTAAGAGGCATGCATGTGCCCACTGACACAGAGCAGAAACCACAGACACACTTGCCGCCCTCAAGCCCTGCCTGCCCAGGTATCCCTGGGCTGAAGCCCTGCCCAGTGTCCCTGGGCTGAGCCGGCACCTCCCCGTGTGTCTCCTCCACCGCAGCCCTCCTCAAGTAGTGTGCAAGTGACTATTTACTTGTCTGTGACAATTGCTTGAAAGAAGGGACCTTGGCTTTTCTTTGTATCAGTGCCTATTCAAAGGAGATTCTCAGAGAATAAATTAACTATTCTTCCCATGAAGCAGAGGTGTGACAATAAAGCCCAGAAAAGTCAAATACAGAGTGAAGTAGTTGTGGCTAAAGACAAAATAAAACATAACAAAGGTATGAAATTCTTATTTAAAAAATACAGATTCTTTGCTTTCATACCAAGAGATTTTTTTAAATTTTTTTTGTATGAATCCACCATGAGTGTACACATGTTCCCCATCCTGAACCCCGCTCCCACCTCCCCTCCCTCCCAGTACCATCCCTCTGGGTCATCCCAGTGTACCAGCCCCAAGCATTCTGTATCCTGCATTGAACTTGGACTGGTGATTCATTTCATATATGATATTATACATGTTTCAATGCCATTCTCTCAAATCATTACCCCCTTTCCTCTCCCACAGAGTCCAAAAGACTGTTCTATACATCTGTGTCTCTTTTGCTGTTTCGCATACAGGGTTATTGTTACCATCTTTCTAAATTCCATATATATGCGTTAGTATACTGTATTGGTGTTTTTCTTTCTGGCTTACTTCACTCTGTATAATAGGCTCCAGTTTCATCCACCTCATTAGAACTGATTCAAATGTTTTTAATGGCTGAGTAATACTCCATTGTGTATATGTACCACAGCTTTCTTATCCATTCATCTGCTGATGGACATCTAGGTTGCTTCCATGTCCTGGCTATTATAAACAGTGCTGCGATGAACATTGGGGTACACGTGTCTCTTTCAATTCTGGTTTCCTCAGTGTGTATGCCCAGCAGTGGGATTGCTGGGTCATAAGGCGGTTCTATTTCCAGTTTTTTAAGGAATCTCCACACTGTTCTCCATAGTGGCTGTACTAGTTTGCATTCCCACCAACAGTGTAAGAGGGTTCCCTTTTCTCCACACCCTCTCCAGCATTTATTGCTTGTAGACTTTTGGATCGTAGCCATTCTGACTGGTGTGAAATGGTACCTCATTGTGGTTTTGCTTTGCATTTCTCTGATAATGAGTGATGTTGAGCATCTTTTCATGTGTTTGTTAGCCATCTGTATGTCTTCTTTGGAGAAATGTCTGTTTAGTTCTTTGGCCCATTTTTTGATTGGGTCATTTATTTTTCTGGAATTGAGCTGCAGGAGTTGCTTGTATATTTTTGAGATTAGTTGTTTGTCAGTTGCTTCATTTGCTATTATTTTCTCCCATTCTGAAGGCTGTCTTTTCACCTTGCTTAGAGTTTCCTTTGTTGTGAAGAAGCTTTTAATTTTAACTAGGTCCCAGTTGTTTATTTTTGCTTTTATTTCCCATATTCTGGGAGGTGGGTCATAGAGGATCCTGCTGTGATTTATGTCAGAGAGTGTTTTGCCTATGTTCTCCTCTAGGAGTTTTATAGTTTCTGGTCTTATGTTTAGATCTTTAATCCATTTTGAGTTTATTTTTTTGTAGGGTGTTATAAAGTGTTCTAGTTTCATTCTTTTACAAGTGTTTGACCAGTTTTCCCAGCACCACTTGTTAAAGAGATTGTCTTTTCTCCGTTGTATATTCTTGCCTCCTTTGTCAAAGGTGTCCATAGGTGTGTGGATTTATCTTTTGGCTTTCTATTTTGTTCCATTGATCTATATTTCTGTCTTTGTGCCAGTACCATACTGTCTTGATGACTGTGGCTTTGTAGTAGAGCCTGAAGTCAGGCAGGTTGATTCGTCCCAGTCCATTCTTCTTTCTCAAGATTGCTTTGGCTATTCGAGGTTTTTTGTATTTCCATACAAATTGTGAAATTATTTCATACCAAGAGATTCTGACTCAAACTTTCTGGCTATCTCTCCAATTACAGTTCCAGATTTAGAAAGAAACAAGTCTTCCAGGAAAATTCTTGTCATCAAATATTTTCTTCAAATTCTGAGTAAACATTAGCCTTATTTTCAGTTTTCAATTACATTTTCAGAAAAAAAACTGTCAATCAAGAATAAGAGAAGAGGACTTCCCTGTTGGCTCAATGGTAAAGAACCCACCTGCCAATGCAGGAGACAAGCCACTGTCAATGTACTCAATCCACCTGCCAACGTATTCAATTCCTGATCAGGGAAGACCCCACATGCCACAGAGCAGCTAAGCCCATGAGCCACAACTACTGAGCCTGCGCCCTAGAGCCTGGAAACCACAGCTGCTGAAGCCCATGTGCCCTAGAGCCCGCACTCTGCAACAAGAGAAGCCACCACAATGAGAAGCCTAGCGCTGCAACCAGGGAGTAGCCCCTGCTTGACATAACTAGAGAAAAGCCTGGGCAGCAGCCAAGACCCAGCAGAGCCAAAAATAAATAATGTTTTTAAACATAAAAAAGGAATAAGAGAAGAATGAAGATGGTTCTGACACAACAAAGATTTCTTGGTGATGTCAGTGATTCTGACGCAACAATGGGTCTGACAGGAGTGAAATGAATGTGCACTTTTTCTATAAGCCCTCCTAGAACTTTTGATTGAGGTGATCCACAGGCCACACTGTGGAAAAGCTACTGTGTGGACCGCAGACCGCAACCCCTATCCTGACTGTGTTACAGAGATAATGATGTCCAAGGGCATACAAGAATCATTAAGAACGTTCTTCAGTGAGCGTTTTCTCCTGAGGCAGGAGGGGCCTCTAAGCACCGTGATCTCCGGCGGCTGTCTGTATTCACGCCAGAAGGCAGCGACGAGAAAGCCGCACAGTCCCCAAGGCACTGCTGAAACAAATGGACAGGTTGGAAACTGCTTGAAAGTCCCTTGCAATGGGAGTGTTCTTCAAAGAAAAGGTTAATAGTCAACAGCAACAACAACCGCAAATCAAATATGCTTCATAAGGAACTTGGATTCATTTTCTTGGAAACACTAAGGAGCCGTCCTAAGGAGGGAGGGACAGGTGGGTAGAGATGTGCTAGAGAAGAGTATAATGAATAAGCAGAAGCAGACTAGAGCAAGGCTGCAGAGAGGAGCAAGTATTCCAGCCTGTGGAATCTTACTTATGGATTTTTATGAAAGCCTCTGAGAGTTAAATAAGCCTCCCACGTAGGTTTAAGAGAAATGGTCAAGTCTACCACACAGTGATGAACAAAGATTTTGAGTGAAATAGAGTTACAAGAAAATCTAGAAATGAAAAGCCTTCCTCCTACTGAATCCAGACAGCATCTCCATCCATTGCTGTGTCTTCCATGACATTATACATAGAACATATTCTATACACAAAAAATTTATATATTGAAATATTTAACTTTTATTTTCAATGTTTAGACTTATATAAAAGTCACAATAATAGTACAGAAAGGTACCATACACCCTTTACCCAGCTTCCCCTAATGTGGCCATCTTATATAAGCACAGTACAATTCTCACGAACATTGATATTATATTACTAGCTAATCTAGAGACTTTATTCAGATCTCACCAGTGTTCCTAATATAGCCTTTTTTTTCCAGTCCAGGACCCACTTTAGGACCACACTTTGCATTTAGTTGCCTTGTCTCCTTAGTCTCCTCTAGTCTGGAACAGTCCAATCCTTGTTTTTTGAACAACATTGGCACTTTTGAAGCCCAGTTCTCTTGCAGAATATCTAGATTGGGTTTGACATTCTCTCATAATCAGACTAAGGTTATGTATTTGGGGCAGGAATACAACAGAAGTGAGAGTGTGTGCGTTTTTCACTATATGTATTCTTAAGAAGAAAGCAGAGAAATAAAAACAGGAATGAGGGAACTGCTAAGTTTTCTTTAAAAGATAAAACGTTGATGTTTTTAAGAAAGAATAAAAGACTGTTGACAGAAGGAAACATCTTAGGTCACTGGGAGTAAGGACTCAGTGAAAGGGGATCATTCAAACATTGCTGAAATGAGAATACATTGGTACAGAAATTCTGAAAAAGCAACTTGACAGATATATCACATATCCTGAAATTTTGTATAAAACCTTTGACATCAAAACTTTACTTCTGAGACTCTATCTTAGAAAATAAGCAGAAGCCTTACTATTTATCAGTGCCATTGAAAACGGCAAGGAAATCAAAGAAAAATAACTGAACATCATTAGAGGAAACAATTGGGGTTTTTTGCTACCCAGCATCTGAACATCTTCCTGATTTAGTAAGGTTAGATCCCAATAGGTAAAGAATTTAGTGCCCTGATTCCCATTATGGAAGACAACCAAGGCACATGATGGCAACACAGGCTCAACCAATCAAATACTTATATCTGGACTTTCAAATATTGAGAGACGGATGCAAACAACCAGGGGCAATCAGAAACTAACAACAATTGAGGATGTTTATCCTGTAAGTTACTGAATCACAACATCATTTGAATTCACATGTTCACTATGTGTCATGTGTGAAAATTAGGACAGTCACTGGGAAGTCAATGGGCTTTGAGAATTATACTGAGGATTTATGATGCTATGAACTGAACTGTATCCCTCTGAAAGGCCTGTGTTGAAGCTCCGATCCCCAGTGTGATGGTATTTGGAGACGGCGCCTTTTTGCAGTAATTAAGTTTAGATGAGGTCATGCAGATGGGACCCTCATGATGGTATTAGGGTCCTCAGAGAGAAATTGCTCTCTCTCTCCCCACCATGTAAGGACACAGTGAGAAGGTAGCTGTCTATAATCCAGAAAGAAAGCCCTCACCTGCAAATTGCATTAACTGTCACCACTTCTATTTGGACTCCCAAACCTCCAGGACTATGAGAAATAAATTCCTGTGTAAGCCACTCACTCAATAGTATTTTGTTTTGTCAGCCCAAGCTGAGTAAAATATACAGGAAGATTTGGAGAATTTTTATGTACCTTAAACCTTCAACTGCCACCCTTGTCTGATGAAGCTGCCCCTACTACCTGAAAATATTTCAGTAACCTCATATGAAGAACTTTCTTTGCAAGGAAAAACCAATTCTCTTTATCCTTCACTCCTCTACACCACTAGTCTTATAACTAGAGTCAGATCCCAAAATGTCTTGGGCATACAATGACAACATCAACCACTTTTGGAGAAGGCTTATACACCAATGGAATTGCTAGAATCTACAAAAATCTTAGAAATTTGTGTGGAAATGAATTCTAAAGATGCTCAAACAAGTATACACAGCATGAGTATATTCACCAGAGATCCTGGATAGGATAAACTAATTCAAGCTGCTACAAGTGGCTTTAATTGGTGTTTGGCAATGGCACCCCACTCCAGTACTCTTGCCTGGAAAATCCCATGGACGGAGGAGCCTGGTGGGCTGCAGTCCGTGGGGTCGCTAGGAGACGGACACGACTGAGCGACTTCACTTTGACTTTTCACTTACATGCATTGGAGGAGGAAATGGCAACCCACTCCAGTGTTCTTGCCTGGAGAATCCCACGGACAGAGGAGCCTGGTGGGCTGCCGTCTATGGGGTCGCACAGAGTTGGACACGACTGAAGCGACTTAGCAGCAGCAGCAGCAGACATCGCAAAGAGTTGGACACGAGGCAGCGACTGAACTGAACTGAACTCAACTGAGACATAGCAGTAGACAACACAAAATGAAGTGGAGATGCCATTAAAAAAAAAAAAAAAGCACTCTTAAATTGGAAGATACACAAGAGCTCATGAAATAATATTGGAATGGATTCATCACAGGTAACTCATCGGCCACCTGCCCTCTAACTACGTCCCTAAGGAGATCTGACACTTCATTCGCCCAGGCCTTGAGAAATACAGTGCTGAGAAGAGGGCCAGCATGTCTGAAAAGCACTTAAGTGCTTTTGCCTAAGACCAGGACACTGGTGAGAGATGCCACAGTACAATGGGCTCCCTGACTTCCAAGAGGATGGGTGGATCCGGCAATGGCCTGCCACAAGCAGGATGAGACTGGCTGCCAGAAACAGGAAGGAGAGCCAGGGTGAACACTGGAGTGGTGTTTTGCAGGGCTCTTTGGCAGAGAAAATGACTGCGAAGTTCATAGCACCAAAATACACCAACAGATCACCAAAGCACTTCTTGGTGTGTATAACCAGCAGGTCTCCAGGCTTGTAAATAAGAGCCTAACCAGAGCACAGGTATTAGAAATCAGAATACCTCACAGATGAAGAGCTCCTTAACTGAAGGGGAAGTGAGAGATATTTTTTGAGGAGGATGTTGCAACACCAGCATTTAGTGACAAACTTGCCCTAGTCTTCAAAAGAGAAGAGAAATGTGAGGAACTGTTATACCTGATTTCTCAAGTTCCTGGCTCCAGGCTGCCTCCAACATAGTACAGGGTTATTTGGCTGTACAACCCATTTCCTGACTATTCCCAATCACATGAGCGGCATTTCAGAAGATGCATGATAAGAAAGTTATGCCATAATATGGGGATTCTGTGCATAACATAAGCTAACTAGATCTTTTCTGGCTAGGAAGAAAAAGATTGCTCTCAGTGGAAAAGATTTAACTTGTCTTTGGAAACACATCCTACAACCAAGTGGAAAGGTCTGCTGTTCTTGTAAAGATGATGCCAAGTGCACAACCTGTAGCAAGAAACCTCTACAGTTTATCCATAAGAAGGCAAAGGGGAGACATGAATTTTGACTCTTGGAGACCTCTTCTGGCTACCCACACACGAAACCAGAGAAATGCTGGGCTTCCAGACTATAATAAAAATCCTACTACCAGGAAATTTAAAAAAGAAGTTCTCTGCGATCAGTAGTGAGAATCCTCTCAGTGTATAAAGCAACGCCTATTGGCTTACATATCTGACTAAGGCGATATGGATGAAATCGTGTTTCTGCTCTGTGTTAACCACAAAACTGAAATAGCACAAAAATGCATTGCTCGATTGGAAAATGGGAAGATACAAAAAAGCCCCCTTTAGAGCATCATCTGTCAGTCTTGTCCTCTGGAAGAGAGAAGGTTAAGTTCTCCTACAGCTTTTAGGGAATACTTAAGAAATGCAGTCAGAAAATAAAGGAGATGATGGCAGCAAGAATAAAAATATGAATAAACTGGAATTACTGCAGAATTTTATACTCTCTGTCCACCCATAAACTATTATTTTAATTATTTTATAGGTGAAGTCCAAACATAAATTCTCAGACTATGCATTTTCAGGTACCTTGCAAATCGCTATCTAAAGACAGCTTATAACAGGTTAAATCTTGAGAGAGTTTTATTTTACTGATGTTATCATGCCACCTAATTATAAAATTTCCCTGTTTAAGGGGAAAAAGATTTCAAAAGAAAACAAAGATTTTTAAGGTGCCACAGATTGGAAAGGGTTTAGCAGATTAAGGGATAAAATTTGTTAGAAAAATTTCAATATTATATAGTAACTATACACAGTGGTGCTAAAGAAAAAGAATTGCAAAAGGCTGCAAAGGTCATAAAAATTAATTAGAGACTTTATTTACATACGACATTATCTATATAGGCAGATACAACAAAAAGATTGTAATGGGGTTGTGTGTGTGTGTGTGTGTGTGTGTGTGTGTTCAAACTCCACTCACAGAAAGACAAGGCCAGGGATGAAATACATGCACATCACACACATTTTGGGGTTGCATGGCTTTTTTACTATCAAGGAAGTGTAATTTTACTGCCATGAAGATAGGAAGTACTTTTTAACACATCTGCGTGTGTGTTAGTCGCTTCAGTTTTGTGTGACACTTTGTGACCACACAGACTGTAGCCTACCAGGTTCCTCTGTCCATGAGATTCTCCAGGCAAGAATACTAGAGTGGGTTTCCATGCCCTTCTCCAGGAGCTCTTCCCAACCCAGGGATAGAACCTATGTCACCTGCTTCACAGGCAGATTCTTTACCATTTGAGCTACCAGGGAAACCCATTTTACTACGGCTAATATGGGAGAAGTGCACCGGCTGCGACGGACCGTGCAGAAGCGTGGCCAAGAGGAGCTACCTCTCGCCCAAGGTCAGGGCGGCAGCCGGGAGGAGCTACCCCACACCCGAGATCAGAGGCGGCAGCCAGGAGGAACTACCCCTCGCCCAAGGTCAGGGGCAGCAGCTGAGAGGAGCAACCTCAAGTCCAAGGAGCAGTGGCTGCGCGGGCACAGGATGGCCGAGAGGAGCTACTCCACGTTCAAGGTCAGAAGGGGTGGCTGTGAGGAGATAACCCTCGTCCAGGTAAGGAGCAGTGGCTGCACTTTGTTGAAGCAGCCATGAAGAGATACCCCATGTCCAAGGTAAGAGAAACCCAAGTAAGACAGTAGGTGTTGTGAGAGGGCATCAGAGGGCAGACACACTGAAACCATAATCACAGAAAACTAGTCAGTCTAATCACATGGACCACAGCCTTGTCTAACTCAATGAAACTAAGCCATGCTGTGTGGGGCCACCCAGGACGGGCGGGTCATGGTGGAGAGATCTGACAGAATGTGGTCCACTGGAGAAGGGAATGGCAAACCACTTCAGTATTCTTGCCTTGAGAACCCCATGAACAGTATGAAAAGACAAAATGATAGGATACTGAAAGAGGAACTCCCCAGGTCAGTAGGTGCCCAATATGCTACTGGAGATCAGTGGAGAAATAACTCCAGAAAGAATGAAGGGATGGAGCCAAAGCAAAAACAATACCCAGTTGTGGATGTGACTGGTGATAGAAGCAAGGTTCGATGCTGTAAAGAGCAATATTGCATAGGAACCTGAAATGTTAGGTCTGTGAATCAAGGCAAATTGGAAGTGGTCAAATAGGAGATGGCAAGAGTGAACGTCGACATTCTAGGAATCAGCAAATTAAAATGGACTGGAATGGGTGAATTTAACTCAGATGACCATTACATCTACTACTGTGGGCAGGAATCCCTCAGAAGAAATGGAGTAGCCATCATGGTCAACAAAAGAGTCCGAAATGCAGTACTAGGGTGCAATCTCAAAAACGACAGAATGATCTCTGTTCATTTCCAAGACAAACCATTCAATATCACAATAATCCAAGTCTATGCCCCAATCAGTAATGCTGAAGAAGCTGAAGTTGAACGGTTCTATGAAGACTTCCAAGACCTTTTAGAACTAACACCCAAAAAAGATGTCCTTTTCATTATAGGGGACTGGAATGCAAAAGTAGGAAGTCAAGAAACACCTGGAGTAACAGGCAAATTTGGCCTTGGAATACGGAATGAAGCAGGGCAAAGGCTAATAGAGTTTTGCCAAGAGAACGCACTGGTCATAGCAAACACCCTCTTTCAACAACACAAGAGAAGACTCTACACTTGGATATCACCAGATGGTCAACACCGAAATCAGATTGATTATATTTTCTGCAGCCAAAGATGGAGAAAGTCAGCAAAAACAAGACCGGGAGCTAACTGTGGCTCAGATCATGAGCTCTTTATTGCCAAATTCAGACTTAAATTGAAGAAAGTAGGGGAAACCACTAGACCATTCATGTATGACCTAAATCAAATTCCTTATGATTATACAATGGAAGTGAGAAATAGATTTAAGGAACTAGATCTGATAGATAGAGTGCTTGATGAACTATGGACAGAGGTTTGTGACATTGTACAGGAGACAGGGATCAAGACCATCCCCATGGAAAAGATATGCAAGAAAGCAAAATGGCTGTCTGGGGAGGCCTTAAAAATAGCTGTGAAAAGAAGAGACACGAAAAGCAAAGGAGAAAAAAAAAGATACAAGCATCTGAATGCAGAGTTCCAAAGAATAGTAAGGAGAGATAAGGAGAAAAAAAAAGATACAAGCATCTGAATGCAGAGTTCCAAAGAATAGTAAGGAGAGATAAGAAAGCCTTCCTCAGCAATCAATGCAAAGAAATAGAGGAAAACAACAGAATGGGAAAGACTAGAGATCTCTTCAAGAAAATTAGAGATACCAAGGGAACATTTCATGCAAAGATGGGCTCGATAAAAGACAGAAATGGTATGGACCTAACAGAAGCAGGAGATTTTAAGAAGAGGTGGCAAGAATACACAGAAGAACTGTACAAAAAAGATCTTCACAACCTAGATAATCACGATGGTGTGATCACTCACCTAGAGCCAGACATCCTGGAATGTGAAGTCAAGTGGGCCTTAGGAAGCATCACTATGAACAAAGCTAGTGGAGGTGATGGAATTCTAGTTGAGCTATTTCAAATCCTGAAAGATGATGCTGTGAAAGTGCTGCACTCAATATGCCAGCAAATTTGGAAAACTCAGCAGTGGCCACAGGACTGGAAAAGGTCAGTTTTCATTCCAATCCCAAAGAAAGGCAATGCCAAAGAATGCTCAAACTACTGCACAATTGCACTCATCTCACACGCTAGTAAAGTAATGCTCAAAATTCTCCAAGCCAGGCTTCAGCAATATGTGAACCATGAACTTCCAGATGTTCAAGCTGGTTTTGGAAAAGGCAGAGGAACCAGAGATCAAATTGCCAACATCCACTGAATCATGGAAAAAGCAAGAGAGTTCCAGAAAGACATCTATTCCTGCTTTATTGACTATGCCAAAGCCTTTGATTGTGTGGATGACCACAAACTGGAAAATTCTTCAAGAGATGGGAATACCAGACCACCTGACCTGCCTCTTGAGAAACCTGTATGCAGGTCAGGAAGCAACAGTTAGAACTGGACATGGAACAACAGACTGGTTCCAAATAGGAAAAGGAGTATGTCAAGGCTGTATATTGTCACCCTGCTTATTTAACTTATACACAGAGTACATTATGAGAAATGCTGGGCTGGAAGAAGCACAAGCTGAAATCGAGATTCCCGGAAGAAATTTCAATAACCTCAGATATGCAGATGACACCACCCTTACGGCAGAAAGCGAAGAGGAACTAAAAAGCCTCTTGATGAAAGTGAAAGAGGAGAGTGAAAAAGTTGGCTTAAAGCTCAACATTCAGAAAACAAAGATCATGGCATCTGGCCCCATCACTTCATGGGAAATAGATGGGGAAACAGTGTCAGACTTTATTTTGGGGGGCTCCAAAATCACTGCAGATAGTGATTGCAGCCATGAAATTAAAGACACTTACTCCTTGGAAGGAAAGTTATGACCAACCTAGATAGCATATTAAAAAGCAGAGACATTAATTGGCCAACAAAGGTCTGTCTAGTCAAGGCTATGGTTTTTCCAGTGGTCATGTATGGATGTGAGAGTTGGACTGTGAAGAAAGCTGAGCGCCGATGAACTGATGCTTTTGAACTGTGGTGTTGGAGAAGACTCTTGAGAGCTCCTTGGACTGCAAGGAGATCCAACCAGTCCATTCTAAAGGAGATCAGTCCTGGGTGTTCTTTGGAAGGACTGATGCTAAAGCTGAAACTCCAATACTTTGGCCACCTCACGCGAAGAATTGACTCATTGGAAAAGACCCTGATGCTGGGAGGGATTGGGGGCAGGAGGAGAATGGGACGACAGAGGATGACATGGCTGGATGGCATCACCAACTCGATGGACGTGGGTTTGGGTGACTCCAGGAGTTGGTGATGGACAGGGAGGCCTGGCGTGCTGCGATTCATGGGGTCGCAAAGAGTCGGACATGACTGAGCAACTGAACTTAACTGAACTGAGTATAGGAGAACGAGAGAGAGACAGAGACAGAAGGAGAGGGAGAGAAAGATGAAAGATTTGAAGAGAACAAAGTGTAGTTACATGGCAATACCATTCGGCCCTAGAAGCAATGTGTCTTGTGCAAAGTCTTACAGGAACCTTCTGAATGTTTCTTCCAAGTCCATTGTTTATCACTTCCCCTGCAGGAGGTGTATTAGCAGCAGTTTCATTGCCATTCTTTTTTCCTTCACATTCATTGTATAACTATCCATCCCCCCCCCACCACCCACACACACACACACACCCTCCCCTTCTAAAGTTGTGAGATTAAAATCCCACCTCATATTTACCACAGTTCTCGCTTGCACGTATGTGGGTAAGTGAGAAATAGGGTGGGAAGGTTGTTGGGAAAATCTAGAAGCCTAGTTGAAATTGCTTCATTTCATAGAGACACCGTCTCAGATAGGTGACCAAGTTGGGTCCTCCTAACCCTGCCTGCCTTGGTGCCAAGAGAGTGCCCTGAGCGCCCTGAACTGGCACTGAGACAGAGAGGAGATGCGTGCGGGAACAAGGCGCAGGAGCACTGGTTCTCAAACGCGCATGGCAGGTAGCTGATGGGCTGCAGCCTGACTGGAGGCTGGAAAAGACACAGGAGGAACTGAGGATGAGCGGCTGTTTGCACTGGAAACGGGCGCCCAGTAAACAGGAAGGAAAGAAAGGTCAGTGGAGGGGATGCGGGATTGACAAGCCCAAGGAGGTGAAAGCTGCTGCCCAGAGGCCTGTGCTGCCAGCCAGCAGCAGGGTGCTGGCAGTGTGGAGATGCGGGCACAGCCTGGCTCCCGCAACAAGCAGCAGCCACAGGCCAGACTCGGGGTTCCCGTGTGCACATACAGGCAGGCGGCTGCTGGGAGGACCAACCCGACGCCTACAGGCCACCGGGGTCCTGTTTAAGGACTCAGCGCCGCTTCTGGCTTCTGGGTGTTGCTCGCTGTTTCTGAGAGCCGCAGCGTGCGTGCCGGAAACAGCGTTCTGATAACGTGGGTGTCAAGGATTTAGGTGTGATTGACACCTTCCTAGGGCTTCCCGTGTGGCTCAGGGGTAAAGAATTCCCCTGCAATGCAGGAGACACAGGTTGGATCCCTGTTGGATCCCTGTTGGGTCATGAAGATTCCCTGGAGGTGGAAATGGCAACCCAGTCCAGTATTCTTACCTGGAGAATCCCATGCATTGAGGAGCTTTGCAGGCTAGAGTCCATAGGCTCGCAAAGAGTCTGACACAACTGAGTGACTGAGCAGGACACTTCCTAAGGGGGCTGTAAGGAATCCAGGCACTTAGGTGCCCTTGGGACTCCCAGGAAAGCCCCAAAGGCCCCCCAAGTTCATGGCTCTGGATAAATGCCAGAGGAAGCTCACTGATAAGAAAAACTGAAGTAACTCCAAGGTCTGTTTGAGGTTATTTAACAGATTAAAAAAGGAAGGGGCTTCCCTGGTGGCTCAGATGGTAACATATCTGCCTGTGAAGCAGGAGACATAAGTTCAATCCCTGGGTTGGGAAGATCCCCTGGAGAAGGGCATGGCAACACACCCCAGTATTCTTGCCTGGAGAATCTCATGAACAGAGGAGCCTGTCAGGCTACAGTCCATGGGGTCACAAAGAGTCATCCACGACTGAGTGAAGAGCATCTTAGGTCTGAGATACATATCTGAACAGAAGGGTTCACAGTACAAGTTTGAAACATCAGTGGGAATTCAGACTAGAAGACCCCGTGTCCTGTACTCCATGTCACACCATCCCTCCATGCTCTTCACTTGGTTACTCCGCATCTCTGGGGTGGTGCCACGGGCCAAACAGGTCTCCAACCTTCCCTTTGTGTGTCTGTTCTTGACAGACATCAAAGCCAACATGATTAGAAACAGCCTGACATCTCTATCAAGAAAAAAGAAACAATTTTTGACTGGGTCAAAGTTCTGAGAGCAACTCAGTCTGTTAAATAATATATTTCAGACAGCATTCTAGAAAACAAAATGTTTTAAAACCACATTATGAGGCTATTAGGTATCAGTGTATATGGAATGAAGGCTGTATTTTTTTAGTCCTTTACAAATCCTTTCTCTTCTAATGCAGCCTGAGTCAATTCCATAAAGCTGGCCTGTTACACTTAAATTCTTTCAAATATCAGTACTCTAACAAAGGTTTCTATTGAAGACCTGCAGGGCTTGTTAAGAACTGTCACTATAAAAATATCATCTCATGGTCTTTGATATTTTCTAAAGTAAAAGAGCAATTAGAATGTAAGTCTGGTTTGAGTTTAGCTGCCTTCCAATCCAATTAGCTTTATAAATTAATAGCTCTTTGTATCTTAACAGTAGGTGATGTTGTTTAATTAGTCAGTTTATTGTTTCCAGTCTTAGTTCGGAATTTCACATTCTGATGAGTTACAGAGTTTTAATTGAGTGGATGAACATTCATCTAGAAAACTGTTTGTGTTCAAGCTTCTGTCAAGAACACTGTGGTATATTAAAATTCCCAGGTGCAACAAAATTACAATATTCTATCTCCAGAATTTATAGTATTTATGGTAGAAACCACAAACAAGGTGCTTGTAGTACTCCAAGCATGCAGGTACTTTGTCTTTTCTTTAATTATTTATGTTCCTTTACTTTCTTTTCACTTCAGTTTCTTTCTTTTTTTCTTCCCAGGATAACATATAATATAACATAATGAAAAGTGAAAATGTTAGTAGCTCAGTCATGTCCGATTCTTTGTGACCCTATGGACTGTAGTCCGCCAGACTCCTCTGTCCATAGGATTCTCTAGGCAAGACTACTGGAGTGGGTTGCCATTCTCTTCTCTAGGAGATCTTCCCAATCCAGGGATCAAACTTGGGTTTCTTGCATTGCAGGTAGATTCTTTACCACCTGAGCCACCAGGGAAGCCCCTTAATATTATGTTATGTTATGTTATGTTATGTTATATTATATTATATTATATTATATAGGATTCCTTGGCATCAAACCAAGTAAGTTCATGCAGATCTCATATGCTGAATGGCAGCAGCACTGGAGCTGAGTAGCAGCTGCCCCTTTGAATAGACCAGCTGCTCTCCCCTTCTTTTCCATCCTTACTAGGCATGTGCCATTTTCTTGCTTTAACTGTCAGGCCCTTGAGTGTACTTTTCACATTTGCTGCTATTTATTCACATACAAGGCCTTGCAATGTATGTCTGATCTGAAGGCTATATCTTTCTTAGAATTGTCCACATATATGCAGTAGAGATTTTATATCTAGGTTGTACAACAACTCTCTTCCCTTTTCTCACCAGGCATGCTGGTGAGAAATATTAGGATATAAAAGGAATAAAGACCAATAGCAACAATGCTTGGGTGCCAATAGACATCAAAATAACTACACATTGCCTATGACTGGGGCTCCAGATTTGATGGTAGAAGGTTTTATCGAAAGGAAGAGGAGGAAAAGATGACATGTAGGAAAGAAGAAAAGAAATGAGTGAGTGAGAAGGAAAAAGAGAGGAAAAGCAAACTCTAGGAGGGAAAGACTTTCCATGCTGTCCCTCCGGTAGAGAAACATCTATAGTGCCAGCTCCTTCAGGACAGCTCAAGGGTCCCAGGGACACCAGTCAGCCCAAAACTGAAGCAACACATTAGAATAAAAATGGATAGGGAGGAGGTAGAAGAGGAGTTAGGTTTTTATCTACTAGATAACAAGGTCATGCAATTACTTGGAAAATGAGTAGAGATATCCCATTTGTTCCATACAGACCCATTAAGGAAAAGTAGTTCTCCTGAAATATGTTCATTTCTCTCAAGGTTTTGCTCACTTGAGTGCTTAAGTCCACCTATATATGTCAGTAATAGACAACAGTCTCATCATCTTCTAAACCAACCATTCAGGTGGCAAAAAAAGCTAGTTTCATTATTTCAGCTTATTCCCAATATTTAATAATAGAAGACATTTTGAGGGCACTAAGAGGGTTACTTGTCAGGAACTCCTTTTACATAGGCTAAAAACACACCAGGAGTGACACTGAAATTGATCATCCTTTTAGCCATTCTGTCAGGCTTCCGAAAATTAATGAGTGGACTGCAGGAGGGAAGTGGCTTACCAGAACATCGCACAAATTTGCTGATTTTGACTTGCTGAAATTTTGCTTACCTAGTGCAAAGCCAAACGCGTCAATTCTCTACAGGGTTTACACCCTACCTAAATCTTCTCTTGGGTTTCCTCTATTCAGTGTTGCTTCCTCCTCAGTGAAGCAGCAGTGAAATACAAAAGGAAGCAGCAAAGATCACAGTCCTCAGCTGATAGGATGACACAACACATACTTTTCGGGCTTAAACTACAAAATCACTGCATTTTTATACAAGTTAAGGTTTCAAAGGCTGTATAACATTTATTCAACAGTACTAATCAGGTGAATATGATGTTCAGATCACAACTTGAGAGGCAGTAAGAAACTCAGCTGAGTAAGGAAGCATCTTGATCAGGAAGGTGATTCTCCCATGGCAAAGCTTAGCTTTTTCACTCTGTAGGATGGACCTCAGCTATTTTTTCAAATATGAGAAACTCAACTCCAGACTCTGTGGAAGATACAGTATTCTCTGTCCCTAAAATACTATAATTTACTAAAATTTTTTAAAAAGAAAAGAAACTAACAAAATTTAAGGGTAACAAGTGACAGTCATTAAGGCATTCTCCAAGTTATGACAATTGAATAATAAGCATCCCATATATTTTTCTCACTTCACTTCCCGTACAAACCCTAGATCCTGACTAAGCAGCCTTAATCACAAAGCTGTTTCAGGCAAAACTGATGCCTAGTGGGTCTTTGAGGAAACTATCAGATTGCTTAGGTGTTTTTTTACTTCTCTCTTCCCTGTTCCCAGGTAGTTCAGTTGGTAAGGCATCTGCCTGAATGCAGGAGACCCCAGTCCCATTCCTAGGTCCAGAAGATCCCCTGGAGAAGGGATAGGCTACCCACTCCAGTATTCTTGGGCTTGCCTGGTGGCTCAGCTGGTAAAGAATCCGCCCAAAATGTGGGAAACCTGGGTTTAATCCCTGGGTTGGGAAGATCCCCTGGAGAAGGGAAAGGCTACCCATTCCAATATTCTGGCCTGGAGAATTCCACGGACTGTATAGTCTATGGGGTTGCAAAGAGTCGGACACAACTGAGCGACTTTCTCTTTTACTTTCCCTGGTGGCTCAGTTGGTAAAGAATCTGCCTGCAATGCAGGAGACCTGTGTTCAATCCCTGGGTTGGAAAGACCCCCTGGAGAAGGGAATAGCTACCCACTCCAGTATTCTTGCCTGGAGAATTCCAAGGACATAGGAGCCTGGCGGGCTACAATACATGGGGTACAAAGAGCTGGACACGACTGAGCAACTAACACACTTGGATCATTTTTAAGGGAACTTGGGCATAAGTTAAAATTCCTTGTTTTTCTCTTTCATGCTTATTGTTTACTTTTTTATAAGTTTTTCTATTTCTCTTAATTTCTCTTTAATTCCCTTTTATTTCTGTGTTTTGAGTTCTTACCAAATTCATATAAATATTTTTTAACTTGCTTTCTTTTGCTTTCTTTAAAGCTTGATAAGAAAACAGCAACTGTCTAGACTTCAATAGAATAATCTTTGCCAACTTTTAAGAGAAGAATATCCCGAAGTTTTCTTCTGAATATATTTTACTAAGTTTGCTTTTCTCCATACCTCATTACCACAATTATTTTTTAATTAAATACAATTAATACTACAGTTCAAATCATAGGAGTTTGTGTTAAACTCAACTCAGATTTCAGCTCTACCACATACTAGCTATGCAAACATGAGAAGCTGCTTAAATATTTTTGTGCCTCAATTTCCTCCTCTGTAAAATGACCAAAATCATAGTACTCATCATACAGGAATATTAAGAAAAGTTAATTAATAACTTGTAAATGACTGAAAATAGTGCTGTGATATGTAAAGCACTAATAATTTATTTTGTTGTCAATATTGCAATATTTTCTGAAGCAACTTTTTAATTTTAAATATTCACACTTAACTCATACTTTGTATTAAGTAGATTTTGTAACTTGGCCTGAAGCCAAAACTAGTCAAAAGCTAACACTTGGAATCAACACCCTTTCCCCATTATGGTATTTTTAAGTGAATGGAAATTGAATATTTTAAAAGAGACTTGCCTTCTACTTTCCATAACTCTCTAAACTGAGCATGAACTGATGCAGATCTAAGCAGTGGGGGTGGGTAGCATTAGGCGTATGCACTCATGATAGCAATCAGAATCAGAGGCTTAATTTATGGACTCATAGCACATAAAATAAAAAAAAAATTCAAGCACTTACTGTAGCGGCTGCTGATTACTGACTATTCATTTAAAAGGTATTTGGCTTGTGCCAATGTAACCCCAATGTTCTTTGTGAAGAAGAAGTCCATCATGCAGTTTTCCTATAAATTATGCAGCTCCCTATTTATTCTTGAAAACCCATGCCCTGTTTCATAATCAAGAGCTGTTTAAAGGTTCTTACAGCCTAGGGATTGTAGCTAAAATACTGGAATCACACAATTAAAGGGAAGAAAAAACTAAATTAAGCCTTCAAAAAGGGATGCTGCCCAAGTTAAATGCTTCCCTTGTACCCAAGTGAAACTCAGTCTGACAAGCAGGGCTAAAATGTGTTCCGGTAATTGCTTCTTTCCCAGCACTGCTGAGAAATCGCTTTGTAACTCTGCCCTCCCAGTACATACGCATAGAGTTATCATGATGTGATCCCAAAATGATACCTAGACCCAAAGAGCAATGTTTTATAAATCTTGCAGTTGAGAAGAATGGGAAAGATTACCATGAGACCTAACTCAGTTTTCAGTCTAGCAGCATCTCAAGCATTCATCCAGAAAGGAGAGAAATGCCCTCAGAATACCATCAGGGCTTACACTTTACCTTCTGTTTATATACAGTAGTCCACACAGCCAAACACGGTGCAGCCAGAGGCTCGACTTCTCAGTGTCTACACCCACATCAAGAACTAGAGAATATAAGAAATGTCTAGCTGATCAGACAAATGTTTTATATCAGGTCGTCCATGAGAGGATATCTTCATCTTCCTAACATTGTTCTTAAAAGAGGGAAGGTTGACTCCAAAACGCTCCTGGATTTGCTTTCCTTAATGAAGCTGGTATGCATATAATATTGCTCCTTTTTCCCTCCTAAATCTTCCCTGACTCTATATCTATTTTCAGCTTGGATTCACCTCCTGAAGTTGCAAAAGTTATAAAAGCCTGCTATGATAAATAGTGTCTCCTTTGCTTGCCTTGAAAGAGCCTCTTTACTGATGGCTGGCACAATGGGAAGCACACAGAACCTAACTGGTGCCTGGGGGTGCAGGGTGGGGGACTGCATAGCAACTCAAATTGGCTGCATTTGAATGATGTAGGGTCTGGCCCTTAACTGTTTATGCAACATCTGATCTACTCCCCTTGACTAGGTGCCTCAGGATGCCAATCTGAATATTTTTGGCTTGGAAGGAAAGACAATCATATGATATTTGAGTCTCTCGCTTTTTAAATATTGATTCCAAAATATGGGATACAGTATTTTCACTGATTCCCTTGGCTTGGGGGTATGGTTATGGCAACTAACTCTCTCTACTCATGAAGCTGGCAGAATCCTTACCACATGGCATAAAGTCATCTGGAAAATACATGGTCAGGTTTTGCTTTAGTCTGTTCTAACCTCAGTTTTCAATGAAAAGCAAGTTGATCATGATCTTTTCTCTGTATCCTTTATCCTCTGTACCCTTTAAGCCTTTCACCATGTCCTGCTCCTGATATTGAGATATCTTATTGCAAATTTCTCCTTACTTTGTATGACTGATCAAATAAAATGTAAACTCAAGAAATAGACTTGGGGTAGGTCATACATGTGTGAAGCTTTGGGAGAATGCTTGAGAGACAAATTCAAAGACCATCATGGGAAAATCACCAGGAATCCCAGATCAAATTATTTCTATTCCCAAGCCAAGCCATTTGTCACCAACTGAATGTTGAACTGCAAGTACATGAGCCAATGTCTTATAAATGGAATTGAAACTTTGTACATGATTTGCTCACTGGTTTGACTAAAATTTTCTCAGGCTTAAAGTAATCTATAACAGTTTTCACCCTGTGAGGCCAGCTAGTTTATAAACCCACTATTCTCTAAGTTATACCCTAGTTGAGAGAAGAAAACTCATATGGCCACAAGCATGCATTGATGATTGATTTCCCTCTTCATGAAATATCCCATCCCATTCAATGGTTGAACAACAAGATTACTGCTCCTCAGAAATACGGATCATATGTGACATTCACGTTCATTTTCCCTCTGCTGCTGCCACAGCTTACTGCTCTTATTTGACGGTGGGTAGACCCACTGCTTTGACTTATTCTGACACTTACGTGACAAAGGCTAGCCCACCAAGGTCAGTGCTTGGGTGTCATCCATCATGCTGCCAATACATCTGCCATGACTGATAGGGATGATACACTGCAGGGTCCCTGAATTCTGCTACTGTCACATTTCTGCCTCTCAGCCACACCAGAACTGGAGCTCCCTGGTACTGTGCTATCTCATCTCCTAATGGCCTTCCGACTACTTCAGAACTGGCCTGCTCTCATGGAGCACTGGGAGGACAGGGTATTCAGGACTAGTGTTCCTGTTGATCCCAAAACATGTGCTCACATGTGTATGACCTCAGTAGAGGCCCTAAACTGAGCTGTCATCTTTGCTAGAGTGTAAACATGGATGATTTTTACCCAAGTTCATAGCCCTGGTAAATAAACGCATTCCAAACATTAAAACTTGAATGATGTGAACAAATCCATTAAAGTAACCCTGAATTTTTAGCCAAGTTAGCAATAGATCAGTGAATTTTATAGTAAAAAATGAAAAAAAGAGTAATCTTCTTGTTTTTGTAGATAACATGCAATCTCAGAGGCATGATCCTTGCTCAATAAACACAATACTCTTGATTCTCAAGCTTCTTCTCCCGGCAAATCTGACAACTCCAATACAGGCAGAAGCATAGACGTCAATTATGGAGAAAATGCAACTGGGCTGTGTGTACACTTCCTCTTCATCGTCTTCTCCTTTTAATCAATAGCACACTGAGTTTGCAGCTTCTATTGAATTAGGCTTACAAAGCTTTTTTGTTCTCACCTGTCGCTAAGAAAAATCATTTATGGCATCCTGGATCCGAACTAGCGGAGACTGCATGAATCAAAAAGGTAAAAATGTTCCCTCCCCAGGGAGGCTGCCAGCTGTCTCATTGATTCGGCACTGCTCTTGGCGGATTCTGAGGCTACCTTGGCACCAGTTCCAGAGAATGCTGGATAATAAGGTACCACAATGCAAACTGTAACCAGGGAGTAACAGAACATCTGGTCTGGAACAAAGGCACCGTCCTTTGCTTAGAAGCTGCCTGGCCATCCACGTCTGAGCGTGAATATGCCAGGGCCCATCACCTGAAAGAGGGGCTCCCTAGAGCCAAGTAAGTGATGATAAAATAGAAACCATAAGGAAAAGAAACCCCGAGGGAGACTCAACACTATTTTCTCATCATTTTTTTCTAAATTGAGAAGGATAGTTAGTATCAACTAAGATACTTTTTCTAGGAGCTCTATTTTTTAATGCAATCAACAACTGATAAAAATTGAAATTTCAAGGAACAAAAATCAGTTGATTTCTCTTTATTCTGTGTGCACCCGTGTGTGTTTAATGGCTGAAAGCTTCTCTTGTCATCCCACTATAGTAAGCAGGGCTAATGATTAGCCTCTGTTCTGTAAAAATACTTTAACTGCCAAGGACCCATTGATGTGGGCAGTGAGTCTGAGGACAGGGACAGCACCCAGGGAGCCTACCATGTGCCTCCCACCCAGCTGGGTACTTACACCTAGCATTTTAGAGTCTGACGCTGTCCAGACTCTTTTGTCATTGTGTTGCTTTAAGTACTAAACAACACCTTCAGAAGAGGAGAAGAATTTGACTTCCAATTGCTTTAAAATCCAGATTTTTTTTTTTAAAGGCTTACCCTGTTGACAAAGCCCCTGTCAGAATGAGAGTCATTATACTCCACGGAAGGTTTGTGTACTTCATTCCTTTCCAAAGCCATCTGTCTGAATTTAATTCACTGATAATTTTATCAGGCTCCCCATGCTTTGCCTGAAACCTCTCCATTGCATTTTTTATTCTTCGCAGATGTTAACTCTTTGAATGACAGTTTCAACGCATTTAGAATTTTGATGAAGTCTGAAGGATCTCTCTCCAGTGCAGCCCTTTCCGATTGCCCCATTGCACCAGGAGTTGTGCTTTCCAACAAAAGTTGTGCTTCTTTGGGCAAAGTCAATCTAAACGCAAAACTGTACCCAGGACAATGCTAAAGAGGCCCCCTGCAGTGGTACCATCCTGGGCACACTCAATACCTATCACTACTTTTTTGGAAAGTACAGTACATTTTATAGAAATAATTCCAACTTTTCTTCCTACATAATATTATCTTTAAGAAAATGCAGACTATTAAAAGACTCTATAGATGTATTTAAACATCTATAAATTTCATAAACTGTTTGACAGATTGCTTTTTACTTAAAATTTTGAGTTTAAATGTACTATTATGTTGTGCATAAATAGTTTATCTCAAGCATATTATCAAATCATTTTGAGGTAGCCTGTTATTAGTTATCAGGTTAATTCAAGGAAAAGGTCTTTGTATAGCTGATGTCATATCCTGCTTTTAATTCTGCCCAATAAGCATTTCTAATCTTCACTGAAGCACAGCTCAGCACTGTAGGAGATGGATAAAAAAAGTTCACAAGATACCTATTTCCCAGAAGATTACAATGTGCCAGGGAACATGGGATACACAGCACCACACAAATACAAGCAGGAGAAGGATTTATTTCATCAGAAACGTGGGTGCAGACTTCACAGAAGAGAAAACATTTTACTTGTGTCCTGACAACTGGGTAGGATTTTGAGGAGTGGAGATGAGAATGGGAGGGTACACAGGTACGTGGGTTACACAGTGTGGGGGGATGGATATGAGATTGCATGGAACAAGTTCTGGGAACACAAAGGGAACCAGGCTGGCTGGATCAGAGTGTAGGTGAGGGAAGAAACTGGACACAGCATGCCACTGAAATTTTCTAAGCAAGAATAACATAATGTGTACTGCACTTTCAGAGATAATTACCATCTTTTTAGGATGAATTAAGAAGGAAGATACTAAAGACAGAGGAAATCTGGATGTGTTGCCAGAAGGAGGGAAAAGGAGGTCCTGGAACAGGGCAGGTGTGCTTGGAATGAAATCCAGAGAATTTGTACAGACACTCCAACCAAACAGATGGGAGAGATGTACTCAGATCAAAAGAAAGACCCAGGTGGGCTGAGCAAAGCAAGTTGACTAAGTGCTCTTCAGATTTGCCTCTTTTTCAGTTAACTGTTGGTCTCCCAGGTCATTACCATTTCGCAAAGGACTCTACACCAGCCCTTTTTGGAAGTGCCTTCCCCGTATTTGTGATTACTTTTTGACTATTAACTTAGCACTGATATTGTTCAGGGCAGTTAGAAAGTTCTTGACACTCATTTGTGTTTATAGACTCAGAGATTTCACTGGAAGACACTATTCTGAAAGCCTGATACCCAGGCAAGATAAAGGCCAAGTGAACAAAGCACTGATACCATGGCAGCCAGGTCCAAGGGCCAGACAGGTGAGAGTGACGGGAGAGGAAGTGGTGTCATAATTAAAATAATGTAGATAGTACTGTACATTAAAAGGTCAAAAATTATCAAAAACGTATTGCTAAAAATTGGGGATGCTGATGATAAAAATTATTGGCCCTATGATGGACAATGTGATACACAAACTTTAGTTCATATCCTCTCAGGATATGATTTCTGTTAACTTCCACTTGCATAGAGATTTATCTATGACAGTAAACCAGGTCCCCAGCCTAGAAAAGCTGAATTCAGAGCAAAGTGTATAAATGCTTCCCAAAGAGGAACTTAGGGGACAATTTGACTTAATGTGGTGTGGTAGTGACTAGCTAGTTGGTAGTCCCACATTCGGAGAAGGCAATGGCCCCCACTCCAGTACTCTTGCCTGGGAAATCCCATGGGCGGACGAGCCTGGTGGGCTGCAGTCCATGGGGTCGTTAAGAGTCAGACACAACTGAGAAACTTCATTTTCACTTTTCACTTTCATGCATTGGAGAAGGAAACGGCAACCCACTCCCGTGTTCTTGCCTGGAGAATCCCGGGGACGGGGGAGCCTGGTGGGCTGCCGCCTATGGAGTCGCACAGAGTCAGACACGACTAATTCGACTTAGCAGCCGCAGCAGCAGCAGTCCCACATTAAGACAGACCAAGGTCTATGTTTCAACTCTGTCATTTCACTACCTCTGAAAACTTACAAGTTACTTGACTCCTTGGAGCCTCAGTGTCCTTAAAAGTAAACAAGGGAAAATACGGCTGCTGTGAGGATTAAATGAAATACAATAAATGTAAATCTATTGGCACATTACCTAGCAGTAGAAAGCATACGACAGAAGACAGCGATTATTATCTTTTTTAGAGAGAAGGCAATGGCAACCCACTCCAGTACTCTTGCCTGGAAAATCCCATGGATGGAGGAGCCTGGCAGGCTGCAGTCCATGGGGTCGAGAAGAGTCGGACATGACTGAGCGACTTCACTTTCACTTTCCACTTTCATGCATTGGAGAAGGAAATGGCAACCCACTCCAGGGTTCTTGCCTGGAGAATCCCAGGGATGGCGGAGCCTGGTGGGCTGCCATCCATGGGGTTGCACAGAGTCGGACACGACTGAAGTGACTTAGCGTTAGCCAGCATAGAAATGGAGCATAGAAATGGTCTTGGAGAATGGAATAAAAAGGCAGACATAGCAGAACTGTTCTCAATATTTTCTAGAGAAGGAAATTGCAACTTTATCTTCACTATTAGCAAATATTTCCTTATGATTAAGGATATTTTGTTACTCTCAAAGAATAGTAGAGAAACACAAGATTTCAAGTTCCATCTCTGGGATATCTTTCTGGCCATGATGGAATATCAGGTATGGGAATTACACTCCTATTGCAAACTATGAAACTACAAAATACATGAAACTATTGTTGTTGTCAGGCATGAGGAAACAAAATGCATAGGGTTATGGACTTTGACAGAAGGAAAATGTGGAAGTTGAGTTTCATGTTGACCCACATTACTATCAAGAGTACTCTTTGAAGCAAAGTACAGAAAGTAACTGGACTGGAAAAGGTCAGTTTTCATTCCAGTCCCAAAGAAAGGCAATGCCAAAGAATGTTCAAACTACCAAACAGTTGCATTCATCTCACACGCTAGCAAAGTAATGCTCAAACTAGGCTTCAACAGTATGTGAATCGAGAATTTCCAGATGTCCAAGGTAGATTTAGAAGAGGCAGAGGAATCAAAGATCAAATTGCCAACATCCACTGGATCACAGAAAAAGCAAGAGAATTCCAGAAAAACATCTGCTTCTGCTTCATTGACTACCCTAAATTGACCGTGTGGATCACAACAAACTGTGGAAAATTCTTAAAGAGATAGGAATACCAGACCACCTTACTGGCCTAATAAGAAATCTGTATGCAGGTCAAGAAGCAACAGTTAGAACTGGACATGGAACAACAAACTTGTTCAAAATTGGGAAAGGAGAACATCAAGGATGTATATTGTGTAAAGCTGTATAAATAGTGCTTATTTAACTTATATGCAGAGTACCTAATGTGAAATGCCAGACTGGATGAAGCACAAGCTGGAATCAAGATTGCCGGGAGAAATATCAATAACCTCAGATATGCAGATGACAGCACTCTTATGGCAAAGAGTAAAGAGGAACTAAAGAACCTCTTGATGAAAGTGAAAGAAGAGAGTGGAAAAGCTGGCCTAAAACTCAATGTTCAAAAAACTAAGATCATGGCAACCGGTCCCATCACTTCATGGCAAATAGATGGGGAAACAATGGAAACAGTGAGAGACTTTATTTTCTTGGGCTCCAAAATTGCTACAGATGGTGACTGCAGCCATAAAATTAAAAGACGCTTGCTTCTTGGAAGAAAAGCTATGACAAAGCTAGGTAAAGTATTAAAAAGCAGAGACATTACTTTGCTGACAAAGTTCTGTCTAGTCAAAGCTATGGTTTTTCTAGTAGTCATGTATGGATGTAAGAGTTGGGCCATAAAAAAAGCTGGGCACCAAAAAATTGATGCTTTTGAACTGTGGTGTTGGAGAAGACTCTTGAGAGTCCCTTGGATTACAGGAAGATCAAACCAGTCAGTCCTAAAGGAAATCAGTCCTGAATATTCATTGGGAGGACTGATGCTGAAGCTGAAGCTCCAATACTTTGGCCACGTGATGTGAAAAACTGACTCATTGGAAAAGACCCTGATGCTGGGAAAGACTGAAGGCAGGAGGAGAAGGGAACAGCAGAGGATGAGATGGCTGGAAGCCATCACCAACTCGATGGTCATGAGCACTGAGCAAGCTCCAGGAGTTGGTGATAGACTGGGAAGCCTGGCATGATGCAGTCCATGGGGTCACAAAGAGTTGGACATGACTGAGCAACTGAACTGACTGACTGACAGAAAGTGACAGTCTTATTAGGAACAGGACACAGAGTCTGAAATTTAGGGTTGCTTAGGAGGCTAGAGTTTATAGGTAAAGTTCCTTGAGATGGTGGAGATGCCCAGAGTTCTACACGGAGGTGCCCTTCAGGACTCTGGCCAAGCACTGGACTATACCTAGAGAGGGTGAGACTCAGTAAGACTAACCAATTGCTGAGAGGTGAGTCCTGAAGAAAGATACCACAGGTTGTAAAATGCTGGGTGATTGGAGGTCTGGCCCAGCCACAGTGGAATAAAGAAGCTCCATTTAGTATCTCAGGCAGTTGGTTAAGACCCCAGAAAGGCAAAATGCTAGAAATAAGGTATACTCTAGAATAAGGTACAAGCTCTAGGACTGGAGGTGATGGGGTACTGAAATAAACCCTCTCCAATAATACAGTAGGGTTTCTCAACCTCAGCATTGAAACACTGAATCAGATACTTAGTTGTTGTGGGGTGCTTTTCCAGTGAATTGTGGGATGTTCACCAACTGTGGGATGTTCCTGACCTGTACACACTGTATGTCATAGTCACCCCAAGTTGTGACAACCAAAAATATCCATACATTGTCAAATATCTCTTTGGGTGGGGAGAGTAAAACTACCCCTACTTGAAAACCACCAGTCTATAAGATCCCACTGATCACCACAAATCAACTGCCAGCCAGGAAAAAACCTCAACATTCTTTAAAGAAAACATCACAATCCACAAATCATATCTTGTGCACAATGTCCAGCATATGTTTTTTAAAAACTATACATATAAATAAGCAAAAATATGACCTATAATCAAAAGAGAAAAATAGCCAGTGGAAGCAAGCCCCCAGGATGATCACATTTTGAAATTAACAGAGAAGTACTCTTAAAAAGCTGTTATAAATATGCTCAAAAACTTAAAGGAAATGATAGATAGAATGATTGGATAGATAGAGAATATCAGTAGAGTGATGAGAACCATAAAAAGAATCAAATAGAAATTCAAGAGCTAAAAAAATATATATGAAATTAAAATCACTAAGTGAGCTTAATAGAAAATTAGACAATGGGTGAAAAAAAAGATTAGTAAGATTGAAGATACGTCAGTAGAAACCACCCAAACTAAAGAATAGAAATTAAACATTTTTTTCAAATGAACAGCAACTGGGACAGTAAAAAGTGTTTGAAAGTGAAAGTTGCTCAGTCATTTCTGACTGTTTGCAACCCCATGGATTATACAGTCCATGGAATTCTCCAGGCCAGAACACTGGAGTGGGTAGCCTTTCCCATGTTTAACAGACATAATTAGAATTTAATAAGGATGGGAGACAGACATTTTTGAGGCATAAAAATAATCAAAGAAATAATAGTTGAAATTCCCCAAAATTTGATGAAAAACATCAACCCACAAATACATAAAGCTGAGCAAAACAAAAAAAATATAAATATAGAAAAAGACCATACTTGGGCACATGATAGTAAAAAATAAAACACCAAAAGTAAAGAAATATTTTAACAGCAGCCAAAGCAGAAAAATTATTATATACAGAGGAACAATATAGGGCAACTCTGACTTCTCATTAGAAACAATGAGACAGCATCTTTAAAGGGCTTATTTTAAAAAGGGGGGAATTTCTGCTTCCAACAAAGATAGAATAAACTCTGTTACTCTAAATTAATAAATTTTGACTTATAAATTAAATTAATTAATAGATATTAGTGATAAATTGGAGAAGGCAATGGCACCCCACTCCAGTACTCTTGCCTGGAAAATCCCATGGAGGAAGGAGCCTGGAAGGCTGCAGTCCCTGGGGTCACTGAGGGTCAGACCTGACTGAGCGAATTCACTTTCACTTTTCACTTTCATGCATTGGAGAAGGAAATGGCAACTCACTCCAGTGTTCTCGCCTGGAGAATCCCAGGGATGGGGGAGCCTGGTGGGCTGCCGTCTATGGGGTCGCACAGAGTTGGACATGACTGAAGTGACTTAGCAGTAGCAGCAGTGATAAATAGGGCTTCCCTAATGGCTCAGCACATTAAAAAAAAAAAATCTGCCTGCAATGCAGGAGACACAGGAGATGCAGGTTCGATCCCTGGGTTGGGAACATCTCCTGAAGGAGGAAATAGCAACCCACTCCAGTGCTCTTGCCTGAAAAATCTTATGGACAAAGGAAACTGGTGGACTACAGTCCAAAGGGTTGCAAAGAGTCAGACACAATTGAGTAACAGATTTACCTTTCATTAGATTTAATGATAAATAATAAATTGATAAATTTTGTTATTTAGGCTACTTTAACCTAAAATAAAACAACAGAAAAAAATAGAACACTGGACATCAGTCAACAAAGGACAGTTATCCCTGAGAGACAGGATTATCTGTGATTATCCCAGCTTCCTGACTTAAGAGTTTCCAGGCCACCACTCATGGAGGGAGAAATCAAGCAGAACTCATCAGAATTTCTGAGTTGAGGAGATGAAGTTAGAGTCCAAGGAAAATAAAGTAGATGGAGTTTGCAGGAGAGAACCAAAAAGGAGAGACTTGCCTGGAAGGCAAGACAGAAGAGAAAAGCCTGGAAGAAAGAAGACTGGAAATCTCCAGAGAGTCCTCTTTAAGTCTTCAATGGAAACTACCTGAAGCCTAGGGAACCAGAGGGAAGATCACTGAATGATCACATAGGACAAAGACTGGTGTCTATTACCACCAGTCAGACTGGAAAGCCACATTATTCAGGGAGCATTGGGTAGACTATGCAGAAGAATACTGCATTAGATGTGGAGAACAATTATCCCTAGACTACAAGATGCTCTGATCAGACTCACTGAATTATACTAGCAAGACTCAGAAGTTTCAAACTGCTTCCAAGTAACTTAACTGCACCCTAGATAAAGCACAAGAATATTTATGGAAATACAAAAATATTCAGCACTCAACAGGATAAAATTCAGAATTCTGGTGTCTAATTAAAATTAACCAGGAATACAAAAAGGACAGAATATACAACCCATAAAGAGGAGGAAAAATCAATCAATTGAAACTGATCCAAACTGAGACCAATGTTAGAATTAACAAATAAGAACATCAAAATAATTATGTTCCAAATATTAAGTTGAAACAAAAAATATTTTTTAAAAGGGTGATTCTCCAAAGTCAGAAATTCAGGGTAATCAAATTTTAAGATTTGAAACCTATGATGACTGGGATGAAAACTACACTGGATAAGAATAATAAGAAGGGCATTGATGGCTGAAAGTGCAGAGTATCACGAGATTGCCACCAGCAGTAGGCAGCCACTGAGACACAGATTCCCTCCAAGGCAGCTCTGGTGGGTGACACCAAAATTTAGAAAAATAAATAAAAAAGAAAGAATAACAAGGGATTCGATATTTCAAAGGGAAGAACAGTAACCCAGAAAAAGTAACAACAGAAATTATCCAAAATGAAACACAGAGAAAGTATTTACAAAAATGAACAGAGCATCATCAGTAAGGTGTGGGCCAACTTAAGTGGCCTAATATTCATGCAATTTAAGTTGCTGAAAGAGAAGAAAGGGAGGGACTCAGAAAATGCTTGGAGAAAGGATGGCTAAAATTTTCCTAAATTGATGAGAACCATAAACTTAGAGATCCAAGAAGCTCAACAAACCCCAAGGACAAGAAATATAAATTAAACTATGAAGATACATCATAATCAAATTGGTAACATTAGTAATAAGGAAAATCTTAAAAGTATACTGGGGAGAGGGGGCAAGGGTAGGGAAAGGGAGAACATGTTGTACAAATATATATCGTATATATATAATATATAACGCATTATATATATAGAGAGAGAGAAAAAGCAGAGTTATCATCCAAAACAAAGCAAGCAAGAATACTGGAGCAACATCTTTAAAGTACTCAAAGACAAAAATATCTGTCAACCTAGAATTCTATACCTAGCAAAACTCTTTTGCAAAAATAAAGGCAAAATAAAGTCTTTTTGAGTCATGCAAAAGCTGAAAGAATTTATCACCAGAAGACATGCACTACAAGAAATGTTAAAGGAAGTATTTCAGGCAGAATGAAAAAGATATGAAATAGAAATATAGTTCTATACAAATGAATATAGAATACCAGAAAATGTTGGCAACACGGATAAATATATAAGATTTCATTCCTCTATTTAGATCAATTTAAAAGAAAATTTACTATTTAAACAAAACTAATAGCAATCTATCATGGGGTTTATAACATATGTATGAATAAAATGTGTGACACAAATAGTCCAAAGACTAGAAGAGGGAATAGGGAAGTATGATGATTATATTATATAGGAAGCTGTATAATGTTGATTCTAAGTAGACTATAAGTTATAAAGGTGTATTTTTATCCCAGATCAATGTCTTTGAAAGATGAGATAAAGTTCCAAAAAAATGATATATGTAGGAAATAAAATAATATTCTAAAAATATTTGATTAACCCAAATTGTAACTTAAAACTCACTTTCTGTGTGACCTTATGCAAGTTATTTCAACTTCTTTTTAACTTTAGCTTCCACATCTCCCATTAAATGTATTTAATAATATTAAAGAAAGCTGAGTGCCAAAGAATAGATGCTGTTGAACTATGGTGTTGGAGAAGACTCTTGAGGGTCCCTTGGACTGCAAGCAGATCAAACAGTCAATCCTAAAGGAAATCAGTCCTGAATATTCATTGGAAGGACTGATGCTGAAGCTGAAACTCCAATACTTTGGCCACCTGATGCAGAGAACTGACTCACTGGAAAAGACCCTGATGCTGGGAAAAATTGAAGGAAGGAAAAGAAGAGGATGACAGAGGATGAGGTGGTTGAATGGCATCACTGATTCGATGGACATGAGTTTGAGTAAAGTCCGAGAGTTGGTGATGGACAGAGAAGCCTGGCATGCTGCAGTCCATAGGATTGCAAAGAGTTGAACATGACTGAGTGACTGAACTGAATAATATTAAATAGTGATGATAAAACAGGCTATAAGTTCACTGAGGAAAAAACATATCTTAACAATTTTACATTAATTTTTATAGTACCTGTATCAGACATAGTGCTTGACACATATTTTCTAATTTTTTTCTTGTACTCTACTTTTTAAAGTGACATACTGCCTGCTGCTGCTGCTGCTAAGTCGCTTCAGTCGTGTCCGACTCTGTGCGACCCCACAGACGGCAGCCCAGCAGGCTTCCCCGTCCCTGGGACTCTCCAGGCAAGAACACTGGAGTGGGTTGCCATTTCCTTCTCCAATGCATCAAAGTGAAAAGTGAAAGTGAAGTCGCTCAGTCGTGTCTGACTATTAGCGACCCCATGGACTGCAGCCTACCAGGCTCCTCTGTCCATGGGACTTTCCAGGCAAGAGTACTGGAGTGGGGTGCCATTGCCTTCTCCCAACATACTGCCTAGCATGTAATAAATACTCAATGAATATTTTTAAGTGAATCCATGTCAAAGTGCTTTACAAAATGATGAAATCTAGCTAATGTATATTTCAAAATATTTTGAAAATATTTTTCAATATATTTTAAAAGAAAATAAATTATCAATTAAATGTCATATATTTCTACTCATAAGCAGTAAGTAAAGGGAGACATGCATATGGTCATAACAAAAAAATGTCACACTAAGAATATTTAGAAATAATAAAAGTTAATGCTCCATTTTGTCTCAGCACCATTGGCATAAATATCAAAATCTGCCTTACAAATATCATTTAAGTTATACTTATCCTCCAATGATCTAAAACTGTCTCCAGTTAAGCCCTGATGACCTCAAACAATTGTTCTTTCCAAGTCAGGTGGTCTCTAAGGACTCTGGTCAGTAACAAGTAGAAAAAGGAAGAAGTTTAGAGTCTCCACATATCACTCACATATGACTGTATAATTAACAGGTACTCAGGCTCTGGACGGAGAAGGCAATGGCACCCCACTCCAGTACTCTTGCCTGGAAAATCCCATGGGTGGAGGAGCCTGGTAGGCTGCAGTCCATGGGGTTGCTAAGAGTCAGGCATGACTGAGCAACTTCACTTTCACTTTTCACTTTCATGCATTGGAAAAGGAAATGGCAACCCACTCCAGTGTTCTTGCCTGGAGAATCCCAGGGACCGGGAAGCCTGGTGGGCTGCTGTCTATGGGGTTGCACAGAGTCGGACACGACTGAAGCGACTTGGCAGCAGCAGCAGCAGGCTCTGGAACTGTCTGGCTAAGAAACACTATTTAAATGTTAAGTTGGAGAAAAAGCAAGAGTAATTCATTGCTTTAGCTCTAAGAAGATGCATCAAGACAGTCTCCAGATCTCAGGGATATTTACAGACCTAAAAAGACTGCCATTCACTCCTTCATAATCAAAAACAGCAATTTTTATCGGTTATGGAGCACAATTCTGTTAGGCCCTGAATCAAGTACTTGACGTATATTATCTAACTCAATGATTACAATTCCATAAACCAAATATTACATACATATTTCCACTATATGTATGAGATACTAAAGCTTAGGGACATCTACTGACTTGTGCATATTTACACATTTAAGTAGCAGTGACAAATTTGAACAAAATCAGATCTGATTACTAAATCCAGGGTCTGTTAAATTCTCAACCCTACTGCCTTCCTTATATTTATTGTGAAAGTAAGGAAATCTGATACCAGTGAAGAGCACTCATTTTAGAAATGTATATAATATTATGTTTTAACATATCTTGACAGTTCATAACCCAATTAATTTCAGTCTGAGACTTGGGGAGGCCTCCAGTGATTTACCGGAGAAGGCAATGGCACCCCACTCCAGTACTCTTGCCTGGAAAATCCATGGATGGAGGAGCCTGGTAGGCTGCAGTCCATGGGGTTGCTAAGAGTTGGACACGACTGAGTGACTTCACTTACACTTTTCTCTTTCATGCATTGGAGAAGGAAATGGCAACCCACTCCAGTATTTTTGCCTGGAGAATCCCAGGGGCAGCGGAGCCTGGTGGGCTGCCGTCTATGGGGCTGCACAGAGTCGGACACGACTGAAGCGACTTAGCTTAGCTTAGCTTAGCCAATGATTTACAATGTAAACGGCACATGCTTTTATATACACACACACACATACAGATGAACACATTTTAAAGTCAGTGTATGGAGTGGAAAGAACACAGGTTTCAAAATTAGCTAACTCTGCTTCAGATTTTTGCCCAACCATTCATAGGCTGTAAGATTTTGACAGAATATTTAACTCTCCTTTCCTGATTTATAAAATTAGGATAACAGAGTCTACCTTGCACAGCTTCTCAAGGTTTAACTTACCGCTTGTGACAAGTTGGAGAACAGAAATTGGTACATATTTCATATCCTCTTACAAGTATTTAAAATGAAAGACTCTTCTCTGCAAATAAATAACCTGCTACTTAGGCATTTTTATTTGAAGTATGGACAGTATTGTACAGCACAGGTCCTGCTTTGGTCTCCGTATACCTGAGGGTTTTCTCTGCTTGATCTCTTTTTATAGACTCTGTAACCTACCACCAGATGGCAGAAGATGTGTGATGAATCAGATGTATGAGGGCATCTTGAGTGGGGAGAAGAAGGCAAATAGGATGGCCACTTCCCACAGATGGACACAAGACATTATACAGAAAACTCCTACTGTTCACGAGCAGGGAATGCTTAATGTCTCTCCCAACTCGTATGGACCATAGTCTTACACTTCCCAGGAGAGCTTTGGTCCAGGTTAGAGTTACAATGACATAGATCTCAGATTCCAAGCAGCAGTACTAAGGCAATGTGGATCTAAATTAAATTGATTCTAATTTGAGTATTATAATGAAGAATGGCAGAAGCCAATTATAACACAGATGATTTAATTCATCAGTTCCTATACATATAAAATGTATCATATGAATGTGCTTATGTATATGTATATGCTTTACAATCATAAATAAATATTGTTTTAAAGTGGAATAGAGAAGGAAAAACTCTTCTTCACGGAACAGTTCTTGCTAATAAATGTAGAAAGGTAACAGAATTAGAAAATCACCAATGGCAAACCACCATAGTAGTAACTGATTTAGGTAAGGATCAATAATAGATGACAAGACATAGGTGAAAGACTGTTGAAGAAGACATTCACATAGTCTGAAAATAAGACTCTACTGATTAGTTATTAATTTCAAAGACAAAAAGTATGTTTGATTGTGGGAAAATCTGGTGGACTCCACCTTAATTAAATGATCAAATTTAATGTCACCAATTATAGGACAAAATGACCTAATGTGCCTCCCAATTAGATGCAGTGAGAAGAGCACATAATCTTTGTAATATTTCTGGAAAAATGTTTAACCTTCATCATAATAAGACAACCATAAAAATACCAAATAAAAGATGGTCTGCAAAATAACTAAACTTGAACTCTTCAAAAATGCCCCCCAAATGGCTAGAAACTATCCTAGAAAGACCCTAAAGAAGTATGACAAGTAAATGAAATGCAAGATCCTTGACTAGATTGTGGATTTATAAATTTTGAAAAAAAAGTTAAGCCTATGAAAGACATTAATGGGACAACTGGAAATTTTGAATATGGACAGTATATCAGCAGATGTTTGGTTATGAACATTTTTTAGAAGATACAGACTGAAAGAAGTGACATGAATCCTGGAAGACTG
Organism: Bos javanicus; assembly: GCF_032452875.1. Classification (NCBI taxonomy): domain Eukaryota; kingdom Metazoa; phylum Chordata; class Mammalia; order Artiodactyla; family Bovidae; genus Bos; species Bos javanicus. Next base: position 17,029,544 of record NC_083871.1, on the reverse strand, counting down.
CAACTAACTTTCAAATTGCTCAGGGAGAGAAAAGAAAAGTGTGTGTGTATGTATGTGTGTGTGTGTGTGTGTGTGTGTTTTATGTACACATATAACTTCACATAACATCGTTGAGACCAGAGGGAGGACCCTAACAATGGCAAAGTCTAAAGTCTAGACCTTTATTCTTTTGAATTGCCTCTCCAGCTGGAGCCAGAGAAATGACGGGGAGGAAGGAGGGAGGAGGGTTCAGGATGTGTATACCTGTGGCGGATTCATGTTGATATATGGCTAAACCAATACAATATTATAAAGTTAAAAAATAAAAAACAATAAAAATTTTAAAAAAATAGAAATGACTCTGAGTACAGGTAGAAACCTGGTTGCTCTGAGCTCTGGCAGCACGCTCATTTGTGAGGCCACATGTGGGCTCCACGGGATAGCAGCATGTATCTTTACCTGAATTCGTTCTCCAACTGGAATGAAAGTGGGTCATCACATCCACATCTGAGAAAGGTCAGACTTCAGAGCATCTCTCAGCACCCAAGCTGCTCTTTCTTATATCATTGCACTTTACAGGGCTCCACCAAGTCTATTTTGAGATTTCTTTTTAATGTGGAACTGGTATGGTGTCTGTGATCCATTGAAATATATTTGCTAAAAGACAAACTCCAGTCTGATGCTCTCCCACTCCCAATGTTCCCTGTGCTTGACCCTCAACCATGTTAAACTTGGAACATATACAGGAATCTGTTAGATGCTGAAAGAAATAACATGGGCAGGGAATTCATTCCAGCATGGACTTCCCTGATAACAGATTTCCCCTGCCGAGCATGGATTGTCTCTAGGATCTCCTTTTGCCCTATGTACCTGCTCAGCTTTGTGCTATTTAAAAAGCGTATGTGTATTTTATATATATATATATATATATATATATATATATATATATATATATCCTTCATTACTATGTTAACTTGAATCCAGAAAAAAAAAATCATGGGAATTTCCTATGTTTCATGGTGAATAATACAAATTGCCTGATCTCTGCCTGTGGTTCTGCAACCTCACCTCTAAAATAGCAACAATAAGAATCTCATTAAATTGCTTGCTTGGAGAATGAAATGTGAACTTCCTGCTAAGTCAGGAACTCCTAGAGAGTAGGGACTTCCTCATTCATCTCTGTGTCACAGCACCAAGGTCTTTAAATACAAGTTTGATGAAATGATGTGCTGCTCGCTCAGTTGTGTCTGACCCTTTGTGACCCCATGGACTGTAGCCAACTAGGCTCCTCTGGAATATTCCAGGCAAGAACATTAGAGTGGTTTGCCATTTCCTGCTCCAGGGGATCTTCCCAACCCAGGGGTCGAACCCACGTTTCTTGGGTCTCCTGTTGGCAGGCAGATTCTTTACCACTACACCACCTGGGAAGCCCAGGTATACCTGAAAGTAAATAGATGCTTCAACAAAGACAGACTCCTGCTCCTATATAGTGTACAGAAGAATGTTTTGACTAATAGGTTCTAGAGATATATTCTATTATTGCTGATATGGGTAGGTCCATATTCTTATAGCTGTTTATGTTGCTGTCCCTATACTGCATAGAAACAGTTCTTAGATACAAGAAAAACACTGATTTGAGTTTAAAATATACTGCATTGTTGTCTAACTAGATGGTTAGGATGAACATAGAGGTGAAATTATTTTTCACATATTTCTACATGTTAGATCAGGGATCAACAAGCTATTTCTGTAGAAGGCTAGGTAATAAATAGCTAGGCTTTGCAAGCCATATGGTCTCTGTCAACTCCTCAGTGCAGTCACTATAATGGGAAAACAGCCAGAGACCATACCTAAATGAATGAGCCTGGCTATGTTTATGGACACTGAATTTCACAAAATTTTCATGTCTCAAAATATGTAAATGTTTGATTTTTGTTTCAAACATATAAAACTTTCTCTGGGCCAAGACCATATAAAATTGGGCATTTTTGTGTCAGTATATTACTTATTAAGGCATTACCTGTGCTAAGATATTACATGAATTTGTCAAGCATTTTTACATTAACCTGAAGTTCCACTTCTGAAAACAGAGTTAAACAGATATGGAATTAAAATTCACATTTTAAAAACAGTAAAGATAATCATAAGTGCATTTTAAAAGGCAAGCCTTTTTCAGAAATTTAAAGATGTTTTTCATGGTTTTCTAATAATAATAAAAATTTCTAAAACTGTCAATGAACTGTAAAAATTGTTTTCATGACATGTGATTTAAAGTGATTAAATTAGGCATGCCCCAATAGGTCTTAATGGTTTATAGGTAACTCTTAACAGCACATTTATTCATTTACTTTATACAACGATTCCCCTTATACTAACAACTTTAGAGCTTCTGCACTATATTTTGAAAAATAAAAATGTACTTTTTCCCTTGACATGTAACCACCTCCAATATATGTCAAATTTAGGAAGAACTATACAAACCCACTAATGGAACTACAGAGTATAAAGAACTCTTACAAAGGAAAAAGGAACCGTGAAATGATTGTTCACCCCTGTCTTATAGATTTGCCCAGATCTTCAAGGTGCTATACTTTGAACTTGTGTCAGTATTTTTTATAGTAAAGGGTTGGGAGAATGGTAGTTACTCATTTAGCAAATATTTACTGAGTTTTTTCTACCTGCCAAAGACTGCTCTGGCCTTCACAAATCAGCGATCAGCCAGTCAAGCTCTAGTCTCATAGAGCTTATAGTCTAGTGAAGGAAAATAGATAAAGAAGGAAAATGTTAGATAATGATAGGTGCATTGCAAAGAATTTTAAAATAAACTAATGTGACAAAGAATAAATATCAGGAAGGCTATTTAAACCAAGTCAGTAAACCCTTTAGAGTAGGTGATACTGAAGTTGGGATTCAATTTATAGGAAGAAACTTCTTGCATCAAGAACAGGGGGAAAGTGAAAAGAAGTGAAAGTTACTCGGTCATGTCCAACTCTTTGCCACCCCATGGACTGTAGCCTGCCAGGCTCCTCTGTCCATGGAATTCTCCAGGCCACAGGGGACCTTCCCAACCCAGGGATCAAATCCAGGTCTCCCACTCTGCAGGCAGATTCTTTACTGTCTGAACCACCAGGGAAGCCCAGAACAAGGGGAAGTACATTCCAAGCAGAGAAAACAATTAATGCAAAAACCTAAGATAAGTTGAGTTGGTCTCTTTGAGAAACAAAGGACATCTATATGGCTAAGCATAGTGAGTAGAAGTCAAGTGAGATGATTCAGATGGGTAGGCATGGGCCACATCAGGCAGGGTTTGGTAAAATACAGTAGGAACTTTGGATTTCAGGTATGACACAGCAAGAATGTAAGGAGGGAACCAGCTGAAGATGGTGGCACAGTAACCCAGGCCAGAGACGATGGTATTTCCGACCAGCATAGTAACAACAGAGCTGGAAAGAGATGGAGATGGAAAATGGCAGGAAAAAAACAACAGGTAGGTATTTAACTCTTGCTAAAGGATTAAAGGTGGGAGGAAAGGAAAAGAAGAATTGAGGATGACTCCTCAAGTTTTGGTTTTGACAACTGAATGGGTAAGGATGCCATTTGCTCCAAAAGCAAGACTGAGGGGAAGTAGGTTTTGGGTGGGGGCAGATCAAGAGTTCTATTTTGGTCATATGAAGTTTGAGATACTGTATTAGTTTCTTAGTGCTGTTACAACAAATAACCACAAACTGAGGGGCTTAACACAACAGAAATATGTTCTCTCACAGTTGTGAATGCCAGAAGTTTGAAATCAAACTGTGGACACAGTAACAAATCCTAATGGATTCATTCCAATCCTACTTCGATTGAAAGCTGAAAAGAGCTCTTTGATTAACAGAAACAATAACATTAATGATTAACAGCAGACATGTTCTGCAGATAGATGGTCTAGGTTTAATTCCTGATGATGCCACTTCCTAGCTATGAGACTAGACAAATCTGCAGGCCCTCCTTTATCCATCTGTAAAGTGGGACATGCTGCAGTCCATGGGGTCACAAAGAGGTGGGCACAACTGAGTGACTGAACAAAAACAATTTGGAGTTAGGTGAAATTCCACAGGCTAACGGCTCAGGCCTCTACAGTACAGCTCTCACTTCAAACAATAACCATTAAGTGCAAGGCTTCCCAGGCCAGCTACACTTTTGATCAATTGGCTACAAATTTGGGAGTTCCCATTGCTAGGTTTAATAATTTGCTAACACAACTTACAGAACTCAGGGAAGTGATATACTCTTCCAGTTGTATTGTAGCAAAAGAATACAACTCATAACCAGTGAAAAGAAGAAATGCGGCAGGAAAGGGGACCCCTTTCAGGGCCCAAGAGTGGGCTCTTGTATAACACTTGGAAGTGAACTGTCTGAGGAAACACATGAGTTGACAAAGCAAGAGCTTTTACTGGGAAAGGGTGCCCAGGCAGAGAGCAGGAGGGTGAGGGAACCAGGAGAACTGTTCTGTCACATGCCTCACAATCTTGGATTTTACAGAGATGAGATCAGTTTTTGGGTTGCCTTTGGCCAGTCGTTCTGACTCAGAGTCCTTCCTGATGGAGCATACATTGCTCAGCCAAGATGGATACCAGTGAGAAGGATTCTGGGAGAAGGTAGGACACGTGGCATCTCCTTCTAACCTTTTGTGAACTCTTCCAGTTGGCGGTGGCTTGTTAGTTCCGTGTTCCTGACCAAGACCTCCTGTCATAAAGTAACTCAGGCAAATGGTTACTATAGTGTCTGACCAGAGTGGGCAGTTTCAGTCAGTATGTTTCTCCTAACAGAAATACAGAGGGCATGGTCTGGGAGGGTTCCAAATGCAAAGTTTCCCTCTTGAATCAAGACACATCCCTGGACTCACTCAATCTTCAGTGTTCAGAGTTTTCACTAGAGTTTCATTACATAGGCTTGATTGATTGAATCACTGACCACATAATGGAACTCAACTCCAGGCCCCCTGCCCTGCCCAGGAGTTTGAGCTTATATTGCTTGGCTCAAAGAGCTAACCCTCTAATCACATGGTTGGTCTTCCCAGCATAGTCAGCCCCCATCCTGAAACTATCTAAGGATCCATTGAGCTTATCTATGGAAAAGCTCTATACAGTCAGCAAAAACAAGACTGGGAACTGACTGAGGCTCAGATCATGAACTCCTTATTGCAAAATACAGACTTAAGTTGAAGAAAGTAGGGAAAACCACTAGACCATTCAGGCATGACCTAAATCAAATCCCTTACGATTATACAGGGGAAGTGACAAATAGATTCAAGGGATTAAATCTGATAGACAGAGTGCCTGAAGAAGTATGGACAGAGGTTCATAACACTGTACAGGAGGCAGTGATCAAAACCATCCCCAAGAAAAAGAAATGCAAAAAGGCAAAATGGGTCTGAGGAGGGCTTACAAATAGCTGAGAAAAGAAGAGAAGTGAAAGACAAAGGAGAAACGGAAAGACATACCCATCTGAATGCAGAGTTCCAAAGAATAGCAAGGAGAGATAAGAAAGCCTTCCTCAGCGATCAATGCAAAGAAATACAGTAAAACAATACAAGGAAAGACTAGAAATATCTTCAAGAAAATTAGAAATACCAAGGGAACATTTCATGCAAAGACGGGCACAATAAAGGATAGAAATGGTATGGACCTAACAGAAGCAGAAGATATTAAGAGGTGGCAAGAATACACAGAAGAACTATACAAAAAAGATCTTAATGACCCAGATAACCACAATGGTATGATCACTCACCTACAGCCAGACATCTTGGAGTGTAAAGTCAAGTGGGCCTTAGGAAGCATCACTATGAACAAAGCTAGTGGAGGTGATGGAACTCCTGTTGAGCTATTTCAAATCCTAAGAGATGATGCTGTGAAAGTGCTGCACTCAATATGGCAACAAATTTGGAAAACTCAGCAGTGGCCCAAGGACTGGAAAAGGTCAGTTTTCATTCCAATCCCAAAGAAGGAAAGTGCTAAAGAATGATCAAACTACCACACAACTGCATTCATTTCATATGATAGCAAAGTAATGCTCAAAATTCTTCAAGTTAGGCTTCAGCAATACATGAACTGAGAACTTCCAGATGTTCCATCTGGATTTAGAAAAGGCAGAGGAATCAGATATTAAATTGCCAACATCTATTGAATCATAGAAAAAGCAAGAGAATTCCAGGAAAAAAATCTACTTCAGTTTCATTGACTATGCTAAAGCCATTGACTGTGTGTATCACAACAAGCTGTGCAAAATTCTTTAAGAGATGGGAATACCAAACCACCTTACATGCCTCCTACAAAACCTGACAAGAAGCAATAGCTAGAACTGGACATGGAACAACAAACTGGTTCAAAATTGGGAATGGAATACATCAAGGCTGTATATTATCACTCTGCTTATTTAATTATATGTAGAGAACATCATGCAAGCCAGACTGGTGAAGCACAAGCTGGATTCAAGATTTTTGGGAGAAATATCAATAACCTCACAAATGCAGATGACAGCACTCATGGCAGAAAATAAAGAGGAACTAAAGAGCCTCTGATGAACGTGAAAGAGGAGAGTGAAAAAGCTGGCTTAAGATTCAACATTCAAAAAACGAAGATCATGGCATCTGGTCCTATCACTTCATGGCAAATAGACTGGGAAACAGTAAGAGACTTTATTTTCTAGGGCTCCAAAATCACTGCAGATTGTGACTGAAACCATGAAATTAAAAGACACCTGCTCCTTGAAAGAAAAGCTATGACAAACCTAAACAGTGTATTAAAAAGCAGAAACATTAATTTACCAAATTAATAATCAAAGCTATGGTTTTTTAAGTAGTCGTGTATGGATGTGAGAGTTGGACCATAAGGAAGGCTGAGCGCCAAAGAATTGATGCTTTTGAACTGTATGTCTTGGAGAAGTTTGGACTACAAGGAGATCAAACCAGTCAATGCTAAAGGAAATCATCCCTGAATATTCATTGGAAGGACTGAAGCTTAAGCTTCAATATTTTTGTCACCTGATGCAAAGAAAAAATCATTAGAAAAGACCCTGATGCTGGGAAAGATTGAAGGCAGGAGGAGAAGGGGGCGACAGAGGACGAGATGGTTTTAAGATGAGATGGCATCACTGACTCAACGGACACTGAGTTTGAGCAAGCTCAGGGAGATGGTAAAGACAGGAAACCCTGGCATGCTGCATTCCATGGAGTCACAAAAGAGTCGGACATGACTGAGTGACTGAACAACAATGACAAAATCTACCTCAAAGTGTTTTGTCTTTTTTTTTTTTAAGAATTAAAAGAGCTAATAAAGGTAAAGTACTCAAAACACTGCCTGGCACTATAGAAGTGTTAGCACTATTTTTCATTCAATATGAAATATTTTTACGTATATTCAATAAGTACTATTAAATCTCATACTCCTGTTATATTTTCCCTCCCAAAGAGAGATAATGGAAGTTGACGTTTCCAAACGTAATTGTCTCCACAGGAAATTCTTGCAAAGGCTGAGCTACATGCATTTTTCATCTCTTTTCAAGATCTGGTGACAAGTTTTTAATATCACCATTGTGTCCCAAATGGTTCTCATACAAAGCTTAAAAAATGCTGAGTGACTGGGAATATTACTAGCAATCAACACTTCTAATTAGAACTTCCAGCTACATTTTAACATAACCAATTTATATTTTCCATTTTTAATTTTTTGTTTCAATAAATATATATTTAGTGCCAGATACTAATCTAGATGCTGAGTCTATAGTAGTGGGCTCTACTGGGAAATTCAAATAACCACATTTTAAAATATATATATATATAATATATATATATTATATATATATCTTAAAAATATCATAATATATATTTAATATATACAATAACATTTCCATGATGAAAAATAAAGTTGAGTTAGGGGTGGAGTGTGACAAAATGTTCTATGTTTTATTAGACGGTCAGAGAAGTTTTCTCTGAGGAGGTAATCCTTAAGGAGAATCTGGAATAAAGTGACTCATGTGTGTCTCCTGGCCTGTTTTCTGCTCTGTTTGTGTACCCACAGTTCTGTCCCCTTGGTTTCTATACATAAGTTTTTCTTCTTCACCTTGTATCTAGACCATGTCAACCTGTTTATAGCTGCCCATTTATTCCATGTGCCAAGGTCAGTTTGAAATTCAGTAGTGTTCTACACCTAGTCATTTTGAGTCCGCATCAAATTTAATAAAACTGTAATGCCTATATTGATGTTTAAGGGTTTAAGTAGAGAGAGTGCTTAAGAGGGTGATTTTGTGGAAAGGACACAGGGGCCAACTTCGGCGAGGCAGATGAGTAATCTTTCCCTTGAGAAAGCAGCAAAGTTATTTTTTATTTCTTTTTTATATTCTGCAACTTCAGACTTCAGTTAATATTAAATTACTTAACAGAGAGAATTTGGAATATGGTTTCCTTTATATTCCATTTGACTTAACATCATTTCTCTGTGGTGAAGTCTCTTTGCTATAAAAGCTCTTTTTATAGATAATTGAGCCTGAGAGTGAAATCTAGGCATCTGAAGGAAATATAGCTGATTCTCTTTCCAAGGGAAAATAATCCTGGCCTCCTTCCTGGAACCAGCAAAGTATGAGGCAAATGACAGTCCTTGATTTCGATCAAAGATCCAAGACTATTCCCTGACAGTTGGGGGCAGATCACCCAGTGAAAGCCTGCTTCATTTACTCCACTGTCTCTTCAAGGCATACAGCACTCAGATAATAAATGATAGCCCACTGAAGCCATTAACAAGAAGAAAATGCATTGATAACTTATCTTCTCTTCACAAAAATCCAGCACAAATATTCATCAAACCCTAACTGTGAAAGGATACATGGATCAAAGGAAGAAAGAAAGAAGGGAGTGGGGGCAGGGGAGGGAGGGAAGAAGGAGAAGTGAGAGAAAGCAGAAAAAAAAAAGAATGAAATGAGTCATCGGTAAAAAGATTTCCTTATTTACTCTCAGAAAATAGCACTAGAAGCAAATGAACTCCTTAGTTAAAATCACGGAAGGGGTTATGCTCTGCTTTATTACTGGCTAGCAGGGTTGTACATTACAGACCATTACAAACTGAATAATATGAACAAAGCCATATATATACACAATCAAACCGCCTACTGAGGCATGGAACCACAGAGCAGAAGCAATCATTGTGGAAAGCAGCACAGTGACAATACAACTTTAAATCCATTTGATAGGCAAACTGTATCAGTTGAAATTTCTCAGGATGAATGAGTCTGAAATTCGTTATCTGTGGAGCAGCCTATCCCATGATGCCATTTTATTTATTCAGATGGAGACTGGAGACTATGGGTAAACATTACAGCTCCAGTCTCAACATGTTTTGTAGATAAATCCTGTACTGTATTTGTTCTCTTATGCCTTTGCATAAGGTTCTTTTCCACTATAGAAGAAAAGAGTAGGGAGTGAGGGGAACAGTGAAAGGAATATCTGTAAAAGACACCACGCACAGAATTGTGAAATAGAAAAAAGCTGTGTTTGCCACGCAGGCCATAACAACAGTGGACGGCATTCTGTCATTTAACATTTCCACTTTAACATTTTAAATAGCTGGGAAGTGCTCTAACCTCTTCAAACAGTCTGTCAGACAGTAAGATTCATTATGTCTACAGGCACCATTTAGCCAGGACGTGCAGCAAGGTAACTTCACAAAGTGTAGGTCATAAAATACGTATTTGTTTTATGGTTGAATTTTCACATTTTCCCTTTTCTCCATTGGGAACCCTAGTTAGTTTCAGCTGAATGAAGTGGAGTGTCTAAAACGAAACTAAGGAACAAAATGTTTCTGTGAAAGTACAATAAAAATAATTCTTGAAGGAATTGCGGTTGGAGAAGGTTGGAAATGTCTTCTATGGAGAGGATGAGAACTGGAATACAAGATTTACAGTCAATGTAAAAATTTCCTAACAACTCTTCTGTGAGGTCTGCAGATACCTTTTTTCATTTACTGAAAGACCCAGATGGATTCTCACTAAACAAAGGACTCTGTCTTGATAAATGTCCGAACTCTTCTGCTAAAGTTTGAACCCTCCATCTTATTTGTCCATCTCTTTATTTATGCATGAAACATTTTGCTGTTTTAGGTAGGAAAGAGAATACAATGATTATAAATGTTTATTTTTTCCCCCAAGAAGAAGTCGTTCTTGGTAAGTTCACTGATTTGGGGGTAAAATATTCTATTGGGAATTTCTTGGAGTGAACAGCCTATTTATCTGTTGAATATCTCAACTGCACTTAGTGTCATGGGAGGACTGGAGTCAGGTATTGGATATTGGCATGGGATCTGGAATACATTGCAACCTCCACTTGGTTTTTGTTTGGGCTTTTCCCCTTCTATAAAAGGAGAGATTTAGATTATAATCTGAGTCCCATTTCAATGTTTCCTGATTTGAGTCTTTATTAAGAACCTTACAATGGCACATAATTCTTTTAAAGAGTTCTCAGCTAATACGAACTACTCTTTATCAAGCATGTACATTATTATCACTTTTAATCCCCACAGCAACCCTACAAGGTTGTTACTATTATTTTAACATTTAAATTATTTTTTAAGTAAGGAAATAAGCAGGCTTAAAGAGATTAAATGAAATTTTCTTAACTACAAAGCCATATTACTACCCTTAGAGAAAGTGATCATCAATCCCAGGGTCTCATTTCACATTTGCATGTGTGCTAGGTCGCTTCATTTGTGTCTGACTCATTGTGACCCTATGGACTGTCGCCCACCAGGCTCCTCTTCTATGGGATTCTCCAGGCAAGAATACTGGAGGGGGTTGCCATTTCCTCCTCCAGGGATCTTCCCAACCCAGGAATAGAACTCACGTCTCATGTCTACCTGAGTTGGCAGGCAGGTTCTTTGCCACCAGTGCCACCTGGGAAGCCCTTCACATTTGCAACTTGTAGCTAAACAAGGTCAAGTAACTTGCCCAAGGTCACAGAGACAAGACGTATCAGAATCAGAACCTGAATCCAGTTTCATCTTCCTCCAAGTCGGTGTATATTACCTTACACCACACTGCCTATTTCCTGAAGCTGCAAAACAGCAAGAGGTTAGTATGCCCTATGATTTAATAAAATTATCAGTTTAATCAACATAAATTCATATAACAAAAGAGATCCTAACTGAAGTCCAGTGTAGGCGAATTTTCCAAAAGCAAGAGAAAATCAGAGACTAGATGAGGACTAAAGATTAAACTGAATGGACTTTAATGCCATCTGCTTCTCTTTTCATCAATTTGCAACCAAATGATATCTAAATTCCCATTACTTCTTGCTTCTGGGAATAATCTAGATCCAAAAATATCCTGAGTCCAAGACCCGTGGAGAGACTCCCTAGTTTGCACTGACCTTACCAAAAAGCTTGACTATAGAGAGGTAATTTAAATGGACCACCTCAGTTTCCTGCAGAAGTCTCATCATTTGTTGCCAAGAGCATCTTTTGTAATGGTGAACAGCCTGATGCTTAAAACTTTAGTCAATTTGAGGCATCATAAAAAAAGCAGCAGCTTCTCTGCACGGAGGGAATATGTACATATATTTTTGTCCCATCAAAGATGACTTGAAAAGTCCTCCTCCAATTTTCTTTGAGAAAAAAAATAGCCTTTAAGCCAAGATTAAGCTGGAAAAAACTCCCGATAAAAGGGAATATTTTTCAAAAACTTGTAAGTAACTGCAAAGCCAGTTAACACAGAAAACCTTGTCACCTTAAGTATGCCATTTGTTATCACACATGCCGGAATACATCTATTCATCTTCTTTTAATTGCTTAGCTGCGCTCGAAATACAAAGCAGCTCACTGATGCAGAGACTGTGAAAGAATATTTTGTCATGGAAACTTTGAAAAACCCTTTCAAAGCAGGAGCCCTTCTCTGGTGAAATGAAAACTTCTAGCTGTTTGTTGGGCATTGTATTCAGCTGATAAGTGTCTGGAATAAGAGGCCTTCTCTCTGAGTGGCTTTTGCATATATCATCTTGTGCTCACAGATGGCTGAGAAAATTCCTACCATTTTCCAAGTCGAGTTTGGGAGAGCAGTAATTTGTTTCATTCTTATTTTCTTGAATAATGACAAATGAGATTACCCCTGAGCTGGCAAACACCTGGTTACTCCTGTGAGTATATCTGAGACCAGTCTTGGGACATTTTTTAGCCCATCCTACCTCCGAAGAATTTAATAAATTCTTCTGAATGTAAATACCAAACATGAATATACATATTTTAATATACATATTAAAATATACATATTTTAATTTTTTAGTTAAACACTTATTATATGATTTATGAACCACGTGTTTTAACCATGTTATTTCACTGAATCATTACAGTAGCTGTATCACATCTGTTTATAGATATTCCAGTCAATAATGACGAAACTGGCAGCTTAGTTTTTAGTGAGTAACAAAACAGCAAATCAAACCCAGCCCTTCAAACCCAGGATCTTTCCAGCACCTGCCCTGATGGAGCTTTCTCTTTGTCTAACACAGCTCCTGCACCTAGTGTATGATGGCGAGCTTGAGAGTGGTTTGGTTTTTTTGTGTGTGCGTGTTTTTTTTTTTTTTAAACTCTTTCCATTCATCAACGTTCCACCAAAAATTATGCGAAAGTTATAACCTAAACTTTCCAAGAGGGACTGCTGACCCCTGGGGGTTCTAGGTTATTCCAAAGGGCTCAGAAATCTTAAGGAACTCAATTTCCCTATCGGATTCTCAGTTTCCACATGTAGTATGTTCATTTCTAAAATTGATCTGCAGGAGAATACATCTGCAGTTTCATCTCCTGAGTGTTCTTTTCAGAGTTGTTCTTTTCCCATTTTACAGAGGCTCGTCTCCTTATGGTGTATTGTCTCACAGAAAAATCTGAAGTGCTGCTCTCTAGGAAGTATTTGCTCATTGAGACACCCCAAGTTCCCCTTCCCATGAGACACACACAGGGACAAAATTCTCCTCATGAAGAAATAAGCTTTCAGTATTTTTTATGCTTTGTAATAGTAATTACCAAAAATGTAATGTTTATTTTGGTTTTATAAATTATTAGTTAATAAAAATGTTTTAACTCAATAGAGGAAAACAGTTTAACTCAAACTTTACATTGTGCCATTTGTAAGAGACATGGATGGACCCAGAGACTGTCACACAGAGTGAAGCAAGTCAGAAAAAGAAAAACGTATATTGGATATTAATATTTATATACATATATGGAATCTAGAAAAATGGTACAGATGAACCTATTTCCAGGGAAGGAATAGAGGCACAGGTGTGGAGAGCGGACATGTGGATACAGGAGGGTAAGGGGAGTGTGGGACAAAGCGGGAGATCAGGACTGACATACGTACCCTGCCATGTGTAACATAGATGGTTCGTGGGAACCTGTTGTGGAGCACAGGGAATTTGCTCTGTGGGAACTAGATGCTCTGTGGGAGCTAGATGAGTGGGATGGGGTAGTGGAAGGGAGGCTCAAGAGAGAGGGAAATATATTTATGCATAGAGCCAATTCACTTCGTTATACAGCAGAAATAACACAACACTAATTTAAAAAAGAAAAAATGCAAGACTCTTCCAGCAGTGAAAAAAAAACTTTACAAAATGATGAAAAAGGTTAATTCCAATTTATAAGCATATTTTTGTAGCAAAGAAATATGATAGCATGATCAATAAAAATTGTCAAAATACATGTATTTCATTAGGATAAAATTCTGTGGGGGAAGTAAGATAAAAGAACCACCTAAGATGACTGACTCAAATGGTTTGTTCTAGTCATTTTTAATGGGTGGTGGCAGAAATCACTATGGTATTCATTACCACTGGATATGCTTAAAAATGATAAATTTAACAGCTTAATTTTTAAAAGAACATAGTTTTAAGGCCAGTTCAGGTTCTCACCAAAACACGATATTGATCTGCTGTTCTTGACAGAGAATGAGGACAGGAACCAGGACACATGAGAAGTACCAAAGGCCAGGATTCAGACTGTAATGTCAGTTTGTTGACATAATTCCCTCTTCTCTAATCTTATTACATTCATTTCATGAAAAATGCTTTCATATAATACTATTTTCTGTTCTTGTTAATATCTTTGCCATATGGGAAGATATCAGCATTTTAATGATTTATTTAAACATTTTCAGAAATAATCTCTCTCCCTCTATTGACACTTCTACCTCACCTCTCTACCTCGAGTTACAAGAACTGAGGACAGGAACTGTCAGCAAATCAAGTTACAGATTGTTGGAAAGGTTACTGTTCTGGGAACCGCTATTATCTTTCTGACAAAAATTATAACAAGCATGGGAAAAGGTGCAACCAGAATTCATTAATAACCTACCGCTCAGAATCAGAGGATACCATAGTGCAAATTTTAGAAACAACAGAAGTGGTTGATATTCAAGGAAATGTCATAATTCATGTTCAGAATTGATTTTCCTGGCCTTTTTGCTGAGATTGTCAATAAATGAAATGGCTATTTAATCCAGCAATGGCTGGAGTAATGTAATGCATGACAAGTAAGAAATTAAAAGATGCTTTATCATCCACTACCATTACAACTGCTTTCCTGAGTGCTCAACATAAGGCAACTCATTATACTTTAGAATTCAGTTCAGTAAAACTGTCTCCCAGACCTGGAAGATTTTTCAGGTGGCATCTTCTTACCTGTGTATTTTTCCCAAGGTGTAGAAACACACACACACACACACACACTCACATTGTATTGCAATGAGATGACATGATACTCGTGTGTAACATTTCACTTTCTATCGTGTGTCCATAAATTTAGAATTTATGGGAAAATATTAGGTAAGAAAATGGTTTTAAATACAAAAATCAGCATTTATTATAAAATATGAATTCATATTCTATAACTACAAAAATAATTTTTGCCTACATCTATTGAATGCTATTCACCATGCATTGTTCATGCCTTACATAAAATATTATTTAGGCACATGACAACCCTGTGATCTACATACTTCTATAACTTCCATTTTAAGCACAGGGAACTCAGGATTTAAAGGATTAATTAAATTACTCAAGGTCTTTTGGCATATAAAGCACAGAGACCTAACCCAAACCCCAGGACTGAAAGCCCTAGATTTAAACCTGCTCTGTTCAAGGTGGTAGCCATGACACTTGAAATGTGGCCAGTTGAAACTGAAACAAGATGTGTGAATAAGTATACATCAGATCTGAAAGACAGAATGCAAAAAGAATGTAAATTATCTCAAGAGCAATTTTTAAACCCATCATAGGTTGGAAATAATATTCTAGATACATTGGATTAACTTCAAAATTTTGTGAGGCTTATTGCTAAACTCTCTTTTTGTGCTTAAATGTAGCCACTAAAATTGTTTAATTATATGTGTGATTCACAATATATTTCAATATATTTCTGTTGGACATCATTGATCTTAACCTTTGAGTATAATACTATATCTGAATGTATTTGTATGTATATGTAGTACAGAGTTTTTATTTTATTGAAGTACAGTTGATTTATAATGTTGGGTTAATTTCTGCTGTATGGCAAAGTGATTTATATATATATATAGTCTTTTTCATATTTTCCCCATTATGCTTTATTATAGGATATTAAATATAGTTGTCTCTCCTATACAGTAGGACCTTGTTGTTTTTCCACTCAACATATAATAGCTTGCATCTGCTAATCCCAGACTCCCAGTTCATCCCTCCCCACCTCCCACACTCTTGGCAACCACAAGTCTGTTCTCTATATCTGTGAATAAATAAGCTCATTTGTGTCATATTTTAGATTCCACATATAAGTGATATCATATGGCACCTGTCTTTCTTTTTCTGACTTACTTCACTTCGTATGACAATCTCTAGGTCCATCCATGTTGAGTTTCGTTCTTTTTATGGCTGAGTAGTACTCCATTGTGTGTGTGTGAGTGAGTGTATATATATATATATATTTCACACTGTCTTTATTCATTCATCTGTCAGTGGATTTTTAGGTTGTTTCTGCGTCTTGGCTATGGTGGTAAATGGTGCTGCAATGAACATAGAGGTGCCTGTATCTCTTAGAATTACAGTTTTGTTTTTTCTTTTCTGAATATATGTCCAAAAATGGGATTGCTAGATCGTATGGCAACTCTGTATTTTAGTTTTATGAAGAACGTCCATACTGTTTTCCACAGTGGCTGTCCCAATTTGCATTCACACCAACAATGTAGGAGGGTTCCCTTTTCTCCACACCCCCTCCAGTATTTGTTATTTGTAGACATTTTAGTGATGGCCATTTTGACCAAGGTGAGGTGGTACCTCATTGTATTCACGGTTTGCATTTCTCTAAAAATTAGAGATGTGAAAGTGAAAGTCATTCAGTCGTGTCTAATTCTTGGTGACCCGATGGACCATACAGTCCATGGCGTTCTCGAGGCCAGAATACTGGAGTGACTAGCCTAGCCCTCTCCAGGGAATCTTCCCCACCCATGGATCGAACCCAGGTCTTCCACATTGCACGCGGATTCTTTACCGAGCCACAAGGGAAGCCCAAGAATACTGGAGTGAGTAGCCTATCCCTTCTCCAGGGGATCTTCCCCACCCAGGAAATGAACCGGGGTCTCCTGCATCACAGGCAGATTCTTTACCAACTGAGATTTCTTTTTGTGTGCCTGTTAGCCACCTGCATGTCTTCTTTAAAGAAGCATCTATTTATGTTTTCTGCACTTTTCTATTGGGGTGTCAGGTTTTTTTGCTCTTGTCATTGAGTTGTATGAGCTGTTCGTATATTTTGGAAATTAAGCCCTTTTCAGTCACATCATTTGCAAATATTTTCTCCCAGTCCATTTGTTGTCTTTTCTTTTGGTTTATGGTTTCCTTTGTGGTACAAATGCTTCTAACTTTGACTAGGTCCCATTTGTTTATTTTTGCTTTTACTTCTATTGCCTTGGGAGACTATGTATGTACATATTTCTTTGGTCCTAGAAGAATATTAAAGTATAAAAAGATTAAAAACATTAGTCTGTATTAGTAGGCTTGGGCTGCCATAACAAAATACTATAGACTGGTTAGTTGTTTAAACAACTGAAATTTATTTTCTCACAGTTCTAGTGGCTAGAAGTCCAAGGTCAAGGTGCCTGCAGGGTTGTTTTCTAACAAGAGCTCTCTTCCTGTCTCGCTAATGGCCTCTCACTGTGTCCCCCATAGGGCTTTATTACCTCTATTGTGCCCCTAAAGACCCCAAAACTAAATACTATCACACTGGAGTTAGGGTTTCAACATATGAAATTGAGGGGTGGGATTTACAAATACTCAACTCATAATAAGTGGTTATTGCTGGATATTAAATTCTAGTGAATTTTACTTTCCTGATAATTTTATGCAATGTATTCATTTTTCAACCAAAAAGCACACACATATTTCCATTTTTCAAAACAAAATTTTATAATACTATTGTGACTGGAAGCAATAAGCTCATTCTTCTAGATTTTCTTCCTCACACTATAATTTTATGGTACAAATTTTAAAGCTGGTCAGTATTAGGCATTTGTTTGTATCTTCTGAGTGGCGAGTCGTTCCTGACATATAGGAGACTTGGGCAAGGACCAGAACACCCAAAATAGTAGCTAAGCACCCAAAGGTTCTCACTGCCCCCTAGGAGACTCCGAGCCCCTTAAGCGTGATTCTGGTGGTTCTGGAAGCATGAAGAAACAAGAGAGATGGCTAAAGAGCTCAGCATACTGAGGATCCCAGGCAGAATGCTCAAAGCCAATGCATGGGCAGATATGAGAACTAACCTTGCTTATCTTTCATGGATTTGAAATATTATCTCTTTGTATACAAACAAGGGGGTATTAAAAACACACAAAAGGATACACCTGTGTGTACAACATAATAATATATTATTATTTATATGAAACCTGATGAAATTTTCAGGCTCATTTAACCAGTTGTCAAGTGACCAGAAAAGCAGCCAGGAGCTATAGACCGAGACATTTAAGGAAAATGGACTGCTAAATGGGAGAGACAGATTAGTTATAAGCATTTGAGTCTCAACAGATTTCACACCACCCTCCCTACTCCCCTTCCAAAAGCCATATCTGCTAGCTATTGAATAATGAAGTTTAAATTTTCTTGGACTATTATCATAGCTGCAGAAGTAATCTTTTAACATAGTGCTTGCTCATTCAGCTCCTATTATAATTTCCAGTGAAATAAAATATCACCAAGTCATTCAAATTCATAGACCAAAGATATATCTGTAGTGACAAAGTATAGGATAAAATTCATTATCCTGATAAATTGATGAACGTGGACGGACAGTCGCTCTGAATAATTTGAGCTAAAGGAACTTTACTCTCAATGGTCGGATATTTTTGGCCTGATTTATCCACATAATTGCCTCAGCTCTCCATTTCATTTTGCCCACGTCAATACAACGAAGTCTCCGTGCTTGATTTTGAAAGCTTCACTATTTCATGTCACGTTAGCAAGAGAGACGCACACAGCAAATTCTGGATGGATTCTGTGACAAATGACTTCTGTGGTCTGCACGTGTCTCTTCAATGACAGCTGCTGAGAAGAAACATCACCTCCCAGCTGCACAACTTGATCCTTCTTTCCCGTGTGAATTAGGAGGAATTGAATGTTTGGCTTTAAAGTGGCACTTCACACTCCTCTCATTGAATATCACAACTGTGCCCGGACGAAAGGAAACAAAAACCCCATCATCGGCAACTGATGGAAGAAAAAATAGCTCTCTCATTTCAGAGATAATAAGCAGGATGTTCCCCTGCAGCCTTTCTTCTTAATTCTCCTTATTGTGTTTTATTAAATGATGCAGTTTGAAATTAAGGCTCTGGAAACCTTCATGCACACTCTGCATAAACAAGCAAAACAGAAACACAGTTCAAAGAGCAAGTAGAAGCCCCTCCCAAAAGCCATCTGCTTTCTCTTTGTTACGAAACTTCAATTCATCAGCAAAACTCAAAAGAAAATATTTAGAGCAGAAGTGTAAGCCTGGACTCTGAAGCTGCTTTGAGGCAGCATTAATGGAACGCTGGGAAACTTGGTTAGATTGTGTTAAGTACTAACCAATCTAGAACTAGTCATTTAACCCGCCTCATTTACTCATTCAGCATTGTGTTCACTTATTCATTCATTCAAGAATATCTTTTTAAGACCCTTAATGTGCCAAGAACTGTGGCAGGTGACTCTGTTTCCACATCATTTGATGAACATAATAAATATACCAGCTATGCCATGCCTTGGTGACTTAGCGGTAAAGAATCTGCCTGCAACGCAGGAAATGCAGGTTCCAACCCTGGGTTCGGGAAGATCCCCTGAGGAAGGAAATGGCAACCCACTCTGGTATCCTTGCCAGGAAAACGCCATGGACAGAGGAGCCTGGTGGGCTATGGTCCATGGGGTCGCAAAGAGTGGGACGTGACTGAAGCAATTAAACACACATGCCATGCCTACCTCTCAAGGCTGCTGAAAGCACTGCTATAAACTATAAAACAAATAAAAGCATCTGTGTTTGTTTTCACCAATAAGCCACCAAAAGAAAATGCAACAGTTATTTAGTTATCAATGCAAAAAATTTAAATATGATTATAACTTAGAGAAGATTTCATTTTATATGTCCACTAGCACAAATGTCCTGCTAATTTTCATTCTGGTAAGTGTAATAAAATACTTTCCTCTCCCTATTCTTATCCACTGCTCTCTCACGGGAGAGAAACCTCAGGCACTATAAGCTTTCTTAATTACATTAAGTAAACATACAAAAAGTATACCTAGCAATAATCCTGACGTATAATCGAACTTTGCTAAACAGAATGTCACTCTGAACTTCCTTTTTTATTATCCCCACAATTTATACCCTTCTGATCTGATGGCAGCTTATAACCACAGTAAAATAAGACAGGACCCTAGAGATTTTGCATGAAGAAGAAAGAAGACTTCATTCTGTTCAAAAACTAGGTTGGGATGAAAATATCTGTTTTCACAGCATATTCTAGCCTATCATAACTAAATCAGAAATTGTACCAGTGATAAGAGGCCCTAATAAAGAAACCTAAAATGTGCAGCAATGGCTTAGCAATTAGACAGAAAGCAGTGAGGTATCCAAAGTTAGATCCATTTTATGTAGTGGGGGAAAGCATTTGATAAAATTATTTCCTGTGATAATTTGGGAAGCAGACCATATGCTTCCGAGCACATGGTTTAGGGGAAGAACATTGAAAGCAAATTTTGGCTATATTTGACAAACATTACAAGGATAAAATAAGCTCAAAGAGAAATGAAAGGAATGGAAACAGTTCAGAAATTTAGGGACTTGCAAGTCAAAAAAGTGACTACTTCTAGAGCTCGAATGTTAAAAGGAGGGATCTCCAAAGACTCTGCAAGAAAATCACAGTGAATCTTTCCTGCTAGGTGAAATGACTCGGGACAAGGATCGGATTAGGTGTGTGATTTTCTCACCTATTATTCAGACATCTTCAAGGTAGCCACTATAAAGTTGACAGACAAATGCATGGGAGTGTGAAGCAATGAAACAAAAGCAGACTGTAGAACTCTGTCTAGAAAAGAGCTTCTGGTGCGATTACTGGCACATGGAGCTTGTTGGAAGCAAATACATCAGAAGCCTACTCTCTGTGAGGAAACTGTGTTGCCAAATAAACCATGAGTCTGCATTTAAAAAACTACTGAAATTTTGAGATTTGCAACTCTTGGGTCCCCAGTGCTCCATGAGAAAGAAGGTTGCTGAAAAAAAAAAACTGTGCAGCTCCCAAGGAGTCCATGTTTCCCTCTACCCACTTCAGAGGTGCTAAAGAGAATAATGGAAAAGAAGGAACATCTCAGAGGGAAGAGCTTGCAGCCGTGGAGTACAACTGGAGTACAATTGCTCTCAAGGCTCAGCACTAAGGCCTCATCCAGGAACACCCACCACACGAGAGAGAAGGGGGGCTTCATCATCACTGCATGTCCTCAGTCTTCTTTCCAAGTAAAAATGTGTGCCATGACTATCCTGCCCCTTCCACCAATGTATATCCAACAGAGGTGGGAAGGCCATTATTTTCCTTTTAGTTCACAGGTCATCTGATCCCAAAGACCTTCACACAGACCTCACGAAGAGACCCATGTACTCCATAGAACTTGATGTAGTGACTGGATTGGACTTTGGGTTGTCTCTCCTAAGACTGGGTTGAGATGTCGTATATGTGTGAAAAAGGAGTAGTTGGATATCTGATGACTAGAAAGGCAGACAGTGGAGAGACTAAAAGAGCCTACCTAACATTAATGTGTTTCTCTACATTTCCAAGCCCCACACACCTAAGTGGGATCATTCAATCAGATCATGCCAGTGGAAAGTAAACCAAATGGATTATGTAGCTTCCTTCCTAAACGTTCTCCTGTTCTTTCCTTTCTCCTGCTCTGGTGACTTTGGAGGCTATGTGATCCAGATGGTACAGCTACAAGATGGAGAAGGGGTATAGTGATTATAGTTAATAATATTATCTTACATACTTGAAAGTTAGCTAGAAGGGTAAATCTCAAATGCTCTCACTACAAAAAGGAAATGGTAGTGATATATGATGAAGGTGTTAGCTAATATTGTGGTAGTAATCATTTTCCAAGAAGTAAGTATTCAAATTAAAGCATACACTTTAAACTTACACAATGTCATATGTCAGTTATATCTCCATGAAGCTGGAAAAAATGGAGGAGGACACCAGATTCTGTCTAAGGGAGAAAAGTGTATTATTTGTGTAAAGCCACTAGGATTCAAGGGTTTATATATTATCACAGCAGAACTTAGACTAAATCAACTAATATATAATATAAACCTCATCTTCATTCTCCTCACAAAGTTTTTAGCAGGACCTATGCTGATGACTAAGCTTTTTGGTGTGAACAAATGGAGAAGAATGGGTTCTGTCAGTGTTTGGGTTAAAGTGAATTGAAAATATTAAGATATTATGTGCAAACAAAAATGCACGTTGCAATGAGAAACAACCAATACCTAAGTGACACTTAAGTAACCACCTCTTGGCTCCCAATGTTCCTCTCTCTGGATACAAGAAGAAGATTTCAAAACAATCACAATCAGGATAGCCTAGCTTCGTCCTGGGCCAGAATTTGAATGCATCTGTGTGACCCTCATATGATGGCATGGCAAACTTCCCAAAGTGTATTTACTGGGAGTACAAAGGAGGCTCCCAGGAAAACACTCATCCTTAGAAAGGAAAGAGTTGGGCATGACAAAGTTCACCCAACACCAAAGCTTTAATCATTGCAAGGGAAAGGTGTTCTGGGTGTTACATGGCATCTTCACTCATTCCTTTCTCTGATCCACTCTCTAAGCCCTAGGAAGACAAGGGACAATAAATAAAACCTACAATTTATTTAATTTAAACTTCTTTTAACACATCAGGTCTTTGGTAAGACAAAGCTTAAGACATTACAGACTTGATAACCATGTAACAGAGAACAGAACAAACAAAGCATTTCTGTAACTTGGTCACTCTTCCCTCAACAAAGCTTTGGCACCCTGAAGCACTTGTTAATTGTGGCCAGAGTACCAGTTAGTAGTAGCAGGAGGGAGCAGTGCCTGCCACCAGTGCGGTATCCACGCTCCAGCTAGAACAGCAGTGACCAGCAGAGCTGATGGTAGGACCCAGTGGGGGCTATTTGGCTGACTATTTGGCTGGACTATCACCAGACTTTTCATGAGCACTTATGAAACACTGCCTAAAGGCCCTAAGAAACAGTTGGGGTCAGGAAGAGAGGACTTTACCAGCAATTGAATTCTTGGGTGAATGAGTCGGGGGTAGAGCCAGAGAAATCTCATGCACGAGGTAGTGTTTTATTGTATAAAGATATCCCAAACTTATTGGCATAATACAAGAACCATTTATTATTTCTCATGAGTCTAGGAGTCACAGCTCTGGTGACCTGGGCTGAGCTTGGTTTATCTCATCTGGGCTCACTGATGTGTCTGTGGTCAACAAACAGGTCCGTGGGGACTTGCTGAACCAGGTGGCCGTGGCTGAAATGATTCAGCTTTCCTCCACATGTTTCTCACACAACTCCAGTGAATTCACCCAATTCACCCAGGCTTGTCCTCATAATGAAGGCAGGATCCGAGAGCGAGAGAGAGAGAGCATGCAAAAGAACACAGAACTTCTTGAGGCCTAGGCTTGGACCTGGAATGGGATCAGTTCCACCCAGTATTGTGTATGCATGCGTACTCAGTCACTTATTCATGTCCAACTCTTTGTGATCCCATGGAAGGTAGCCTGCGGGCTCCTCTGTCCTTGAGATTTTCCAGGCAAGAATACTGCAGTAAGTTGCTATTTCCTCCTCCAGGGATCTTCCCGATACAGGGATCGAACCAGCGCCTCCTGTGTTTCCTGCATAGGCAGGCAGATTCTTTACCACTGAGCCACCTGGGAAGTTACCCAATATCGTAAATCAAGGCAAATCACAAGGTCAGGTCATATTAAGGGGTGAGGGTACAGATGCCACCTCTTGATGGGAAAATTTGCCAAGTCAATTGAGAGGTGGCAGATGCTAACAGGGAAATGACTGACACCACTTTTACAATCAGTCCACTATGGCATTTACCATGATACTGTATGGAGGACTCGCCATCGGTTTCTCAGGACTCTACAGCTGGAAGGGCTGCAGTGATTACTGTTTACTTGAACCTCCTAATTTCAGAGAGGAGAAGTACAAGGCCCAAAGAGGTTATGCAATTTGGTTAATTTCTCATAAGCAAAGAAGGAATAGAAATTACCTCTGATTCAGCTCAGGGCTCTTTGCACCACACTGTACTATCCTCTCTTCCAAGAAGACCTTTAAGATACAATAAAATTTGGTTTTGTTCTTCATTTTTTTCCCCACCACATTTGCCATGAAACAGTTGTCTGGAAAAGAACCAACAGTAGCCAGCAAAGACTTCGGATCCATCAGCCAAGGTCCTCCCCCTGAGGCGGCGGCCTGCTCTGCTGGGACTTGCGCTCTGCCCACGAATCCACTGTCCAAGCCCCATCCCACGGGGAACGTCCATGATCTTAATTATCTGCCTTGTCACATGAGTCTCCCTTCCTACAGAACCAACCTGCCACAGAGGGTCCCAGAACTGGCCCAACAGTGTCTACATTTGCCTCAATATTTTATGCCCTTAATGCTCCTAGAACTAACCTCACGAACAGTTGCTAACCTTAACTTAGTGATTTTGTTCTTCCCATTTTGCATAAGTAGTTATAATTTTGCCTTCCTCACCTATGGGTTTTCTCCAGAATCTGTATTACAAGCCAGAATGTTGAAAGTGCAGTACATATTTCCTACCTCAAAAAAGTATAAATTCATTTTAATGGACAAGCTATTAGAAACACAACTATCCCGGATAAATGAAGGGGACAGAGGAAGAGAGAAGGTATAGCTTTCTGGCAATGGAGTCACGATCCCGTAAGACGTGCGAGACTGAGGGCAGGGTTATGGCTCAAGTACATCGGGTGCTGTCACACTCCAAGGCGAGCACACATGAGAACGATTTGTTACTGAAGAGGCTGCTGCCCACATACAGAGCAGGACAATAGACAGGGATGCATCCATTTTTAGCCATTTTTATGATTCATCTCTGTTTTATGGGCATCCCAGCAGAGTTCACCTCATTAGCCATTATAGAGATTTTAATTCTTGAGTTAATCCTGTGTTCAGTCATCAGAATGAATATTAATATCTTTCTAATGTAATTTTTAATTAAATATAGCATCACTATTATAACACCCCAAAGATATAAATAGAGGTTGAAAGAGAAGACAGACACTATCACAATAAAAATCAGAAAATTCTGCTCACATTCTTTTTGGGAGGCTGATCATCTATGAAGTAATGAGAATAAATTGTGAGATAATGTAGGGCAGATCTAATTAAGATAATGAGCTACGATTATGGACATGGTTTTCCAGGGTTAAAGATATTAACAAAAGGCAATATATGGATATATTTTAAATATCCTCTTTGGTCTACTTACTTATATTAGCTATGATTCTTAAAAAGGAAAAGTAATGACCCTGAGTCAGCTGTAGGTGCAGTTTTAACTATTTCACTATTATTTATGCAGGTAATACTTTGACAGATTTTTTTTAATTTGACTGAAACAGGTTTTTTTTTTTTTAAACCATGGCATTCAACAGAAAAGAGACACTAGGATCAGTTTTCTCCCTGTACTTTAAAAGCTGTATTATGAAGATATTTTAATTTGGCACATGCAGATTTAAATGGATATTTTTGGAAGGAACTAACTAATTAGCCTGCCTTCAACAGCAGCAGTGGTAGCAAGACAACCAGGGGAAAGGTGTCACTGAGCTTTGTAGGTATGCCTGGATGCCACCTTTCTCCTCTCCAAAGATAGAATAACAACCACTTAATCCTTGGTCAACAATGATCAATCAACAGAAATCAGTATCTCCTAAGAAGCGTGGAAGTGCTGAAGGAAAGCCCTGGAAGGGTCTGATGGCTGAATTACTTAGTAAAGATTAAGCCACTGCACTTTGAAAACGCAGGCACTTGGACTGGTACCCACTAAAGCTAATGGGATTTAATCTAAGGGATATTAGGAGTTTTGCCCCCTAGAGTCAGCCTCACTGGTATGCCATTCACAGTTGCTGTCATTTACATTAAGTAGCATCATATATTGGGGCTTCCCTGGTGGCTCAGAGGATAAAGCATCTGCCTGCAATCCCCTGGAGAAGGAAATGGCAACCCATTCTTTCCCTTTAATATCTATGTTCATCCTATTAATTTTCTTTTCCTCTCTCATCTCAGAATCCAATATGAGAGAGTAGAAAGAGTACTGTGGATTTTGGGGCAAAGATATCTGGCTCTGCCACTTAGCCAGTTATTCAACTCTCCAAATCTCCGGTTTTTCATGTGTAATATGGGCTCACAGATATGATCGTATCTACCTTAAATTAAAGGCAAGTGGGATGGGGCTTCCCTGGTGGTCCAGTGGTTGAGAGTCTGCCTGCCAATGCGGGGAACACGGTTCAGTCCCTGGTCCTGGAGGATCCCACATGCTGCAGAGCAACTAAGCCAATGCGCCACAACGACTGAGCCTGTGCTCTACAGTCTGAGAGCCGCAGCCACGCAAGCCCGTGCACCTACAGCGCGTGCTCCACGACCAGAGAAACCACCACAATGAGAAGCCTGCACATCGCAACTAGAGTGGTGTGGTCCATGCTCACCACAAATTAAAGAAAGCCCTCATGCAGCAACAAAGACCCAGCACAGTTAAGCAAATAAATTAATTTAATTAAATCTTTGTTTATAAAAGCACTTAGGACATAAATGTCAGGTTCTTTCGATTGTACTCCAATTGTTGAAGATTAGGAACATTGGAGCAAACAGGAACATCTTTTAAAAAATCCCAAGTGCTGTAACTGGGCTCTCCAACCTCCCTATCTAGACTTGTTCCTTCTCAAACTTGGCTTTTATTTACCCTAATCCCCTAATTTGGGTGACATTTGCCCCATCCAGTAATTCCAGTTCTCCTCATATTCCCAAACTAGTTCCTTCCGTCCCCTCCAAATCTAAGATCAGCTCAGCTAATTATTGTTGTTCAGTCTCAGTCATGTCCGACTCTGTGACCCCATGAATTGCAGCATGCCAGGCTTCCCTGTCCTTAACTATCTCCCAGAGTTTGTTTAAACTCATGTCCACTGAGTGATGCCATCCAACCATTTTATCCTCTGTCACTCCCTTCTCTTCTTGCCCTCAATGTTTCCCAGCATCAGGGTCTTTTCCAATAAATCAGCTCTTCATATCAGGTGACCGAAGTACTGGAGCTTTAGCATCAGTCCTTCCAATGAATATTCAGAGTTGATTTCCTTTAGCATTGACTGGTTTGATCTCCTTGCAGTCCAAGGGACTCTCAAGAGTCTTCTTCAGCAAGCACCACAATTCGAAAGCATCAATTCTTCCAACACTCAGCTTTCTTTATGGTCCAACTCTCACATCTGTACATGACTACTGGAAAAAGCAAACCTAGCTTTGACTATATGGATCTTTGTGGGTAAAGTGGTATCTCTGCTTTTTAACACACCATCTAGGTTTGTCATAGCTTTTCTTCCAAGGAGCACGCATCTTTTAATTTCCTGGCTGCAGTCATCATCAGCAGTGATTTTGGAGCCCAAGAAAAGAATATCTGTCACTGTTCCCACTTTGTGTATGTGTTAGTCACTCAGTTGTGTCCAACTCTTTGAGACCCCATGGACCATAGCGCACCAGGCTCTTCTGTCCATGGGAATTCTCCAGGAAAGAATACTGGAGTGGGTTGCCATGCTCTTCTCCAGGAGATCTTCCCAACCCAAGGATTAAACCCAGGTCTCCCACACTGCAGGTGAATTCTTTACCATCTCAGCCACCAGGAAAGCCCAAAGGAAGCCACCAGGAGAGCATATCTGAGGTTGTTGATATTTCTCCTGGAAATCTTGATTCCAGCTTGTGAGTCTTCCAGCCTGACATTTCCCATGATGTACTCTGCATATTAGTTAAACAAGCAGGGTGACAATATACGGCCTTGATGTACTCATTTCCCAATTTTGAACTCGTCCATGGTTCTGTGTCCGATTCTAACTGCTGCCTCTTGTCCTGCAAATAGATTTCTCAGGAGGCAAGTAAGATGGTCTGGTATTCCCATCTCTTTACTAATTTTCCAGTTTGTTGTGATCCACACAGCTTTAGTATAGTCAATGAAGCAGATTTTTTTTTTTAATTCCCTTGCTTTTTCTATGATCCTACTGATGTTGGTAATTAGATCTCTGGTTCCTTTGCCCTTTCTAAATCCATATAGAATTCTAGAGAGGTACTCTGCCAGCCTTCCTGGCTGCACACTCGTCTGCCTTGGAGGTCAATGCCAAGCCATTCCACCCTCTACCTGTCTGCTATGCTATCATTAATCAACCAAGATATCACCTAGGATGACAAACACAGGAAGCTCAAAGCTCAACTAATTGCCTTCTTTCCTAAACCTGTATACCCTGTCCTAGTAAATTAAACCACCGTAACTCTAGTCTGAAATTTCATTGTTATTGTCACATCTTTATGTACTACAACTCTGTCCTATTCAAATCCTGTTTTCTAGCAATGGCCTCCCAATTAACCTTTCTTTCTCTGGACTTGCTTCCTCCAATTGCTCTCAACAGGACAGACAGAATGGTCTTTCCAAAAAGTGAATGGAATGATTGTACACTTCTGTTCAGAATGTTTACATGCGCCCTGCTGGCCCACAGGACAACATCCGAATCTTCAACCTGTCATCCTCAATGAGCATTTCAGCACCCTCTCACCAGTAATTCCCAGTGTCCTCCTCTGCTCTTTGTGTATCTCTGATCGGTTAAACATCTCCAGGCCTGTGACCTCACCTGCCTCTCCAAATGCCTTTCCTTTCCTCCCTCTCGGGTGAGCTCCTGCTCCCCTTTGGTATTTAGCTCAAGGGCACCTCTTTCTGGGCTTGCTCCTATGCCTTCCCTACAGCCACCTCCACCTTACCCACTCCCTACTTCCCTGAATCTCTGCTTTGTACAAACCTCTTTTGCACTGAGTGTCCAGTGTGTTTGCAATTATTTGCCCACAAGCCGTGGTAACTTTGAAGGAAACAACTACACTTTGGTCACCTCATTGTCCCCAGCAACTGCTGCGTAGCTGTCCCCTCTTCTGGTAACACATATTAAGGCAAGCTTCAAGCAAGTTTGTGAGGATTTCAGGGTGATGGAAGAAAGCCCATTTGGGTGTCCAAATTTTACTTTGCCCAGCACTAGTCAAGAAATAGTTGGAAAACAGTGTAAAGTAATGGAAATTGTAGTTAGTTTTCCAAGGGTCTGAAGTAGTTGCTTATAATTCAAGAAAGTGTTAGTCACTTACATGAGTCTTGGAACTGTTATTTTCCTATTTTCTTTACTGAATGCCTGAGTTTCCAATCTTTGCCATCCTCCCTTTCCTTGCTTCCAAATGGAGCCTATTTAATCATGTGTAGCTGAAGTATGTCTCCATATGTTACAGGGGCTATCAACCTCAGAAATCTTGTTTCAGTCAAAATGAATGTAATCCCAATATTTTGCCTCAAGGTATTTCAATATAGCACAACAGTAATACCTGTCATATGCTGACAGCACACAAGGTGTTATTCTAAAAAAACTATAATTTGGAATTGTTTTAACCACTTCTTTGTGCCTTACTCACATTTCTCCAAAGTTTGACTTCCAAGGTGCTATGCCAATGCTTTTTATTGTTTTCACTGCAATTAAGGCACTTTCATCTGAGAATCATTTCTTCATGACATCAGTTTAGTCTTTCCCATTGAGAAACTTTATTGGGGAATATTCTACAAGAATTAATTGGAAACAAAACTACACCCAGGGTTTATTCAATTTATATCAAAATATCAAGTCAACAGCATAAAATGTGGCTGTAGAATAATCACTATTTTTCAAAGCCACAAAATTTGCAAACCTTTTAAACCAACTAGAAAAGTAAATGCACTCTGTATTCCTTTGACCTTCTTTATTATTTGTATTCACCACCACCACATAAAACAAAGGGGGCTTTCTTCCAGAGAGAAATCCACACACCTATGGACACCTTATCCATGACAAAGGAGGCAAGAGTATGCAATGGAGAAAAGACAATCCCTTTAACAAGTGGTGCTGGGAAAACTGGTCAACCACTTGTAAAAGAATGAAACTAGAACACTTTCTAACACCATACACAAAAATAAACTCAAAATGGATTAAAGATCTAAACGTAAGACCAGAAACTATACAACTCCTAAAGGAAAACATAGCCAAAACACTCTCTGACCTAAATCACACCAGAATCCTCTATGACACACCTCCCAAAGTAATGGAAATAAAAGCAAAAATAAACAAATGGGACCTAATGAAACTTAAAAGCTTTTGAACAACAAAGGAAACTATAAGCAAGGTGAAAAGACAGCCTTCAGAATGGGAGAAAATAATAGCAAATGAAACAACTGACAAAGAATTACTCTAAAAAATATACAAGCAACCCCTGCAGCTCAATTCCAGAAAAATAAACGACCCAATCAAAAAATGGGCCAAAGAACTAAATAGACATTTCTCCAAAGAAGACATACAGATGGCTAACAAACATATGAAAAGATGCTCAACATTACTCATTATCAGAGAAATGCAAATCAAAACCACAATGAGGTACCATTTCACGCCGGTCAGAATGGCTGCTAGCAAAAAGTCTACAAACAATAAATGCTGGAGAGGGTGTGGAGAAAAGGGAACCCTCTTACACTGTTGGTGGGAATGCAAACTAGTACAGCCACTATGGAGAACAGTGGGGACATTCCTTAAAAAACTGGAAATAGAACTGCCTTATGACCCAGCAATCCCACTGCTGGGCATACACACTGAGGAAACCAGAATTGAAAGAGACACGTGTACCCCAATGTTCATCGCAGCACTGTTTACAATAGCCAGGACATGGAAGCAACCTAGATGTCCATCAGCAGATGAATGGATAAGAAAGTTGTAGTACATATACAGAATGGAATATTACTCAGCTATTAAAAAGAAAGCATTTGAATCAGTTCTAATGAGGTGAATGAAACTGGAGCCTATTATACAGAGTGAAGTAAGTCAGAAAGAAAAACACCAATACAATATACTAATGCATATATATGAAATTTAGAAAGATGGTAATGATGACCCTATATGCGAGACAGCAAAAGAGACACAGATGTAAAGAACAGAGTTTTGGACTCTGTGGGAGAGGGCAAGGGTGGATGACTTGAGACGGTAGCGTTGAAACGTGTATATTATCGTATGTGAAGCAGATCGCTGGTCCAGGTTCAATGCATGAGACAGGGTGCTCAGGGCTGGTGCACTGGGATGACCCTGGGAATGGAATGGGGAGGGAGGTGGGAGGAGGGTTCTGGATGGAGGACACATGTGCACCCATGGCTGATCCATGTCAATGTTTGGCAAAAACCACTACAATATTGTAAAGTAATTAGCCTTCAATTAAAATAAATTAATTAATTAAAAAAAAACAAAGGGGGCTTTCTTAGGCAGTAGAGTGCAGTATATAAGATAAATTATATTTGAGATTTTGCCCATTTAATTAAATTAATTTCTGGGGTGGGAGAGGGAAGGGAATACTTTCACAGGTATGTGCATAAGTGATGTGTTTGTGTGAGGCATTTGTGGTTGTTAGGTATTCCCTCTTATATTTGTTGTTGTTGTTGTTTAGTTGCTAAGTTGGGTCTGACTCTTTGTGATCCCATGGACTACAGCCCACCAGGCTCCTCCATCCATACAATTTTTCAGCTAAGAATACTGGAATGGGTGGCCATTTTGTTCTCCAGGGGAGCTTCCCAATCCAGGGATGCAACCCGAGTCTCCTGTATTGACAGGCAGGTTCTTAACCACTGAGCCACCAGGGAAACCCTATTATATTTTTACCCCTCTTATTATAATTTTATTAAACTTGCTCTTTACCCTGATTTTTCTGCATTCTGATATGCTACTTTATGTTGTATTGATAACTAAGGATTAAAGATTCATTTACAATGTTTGATTACAAAGGGTAGGTTCTAATCAAAAGAGTACTAATAGGATGGACAGTCTTTAGCTTGGATCTCACTTGAAAAATAGTAGCTATGGCAGGTCATCCAGATGTTTTAGTCATGTAGGATTAGTAATAACCTAAGCCAGACTGTTTCCAACTTTATAGCGTGTTAACCTTTGTTGAAAATATTCCTTAGCCTGAAAATGCTGCCTCTAATAAGGCTTTAAAACACTACTTTGTGGAAAACGCTTATATAGTTAAAAACGAAGTTTTCATAACAGATAATGAAGAATGCACAAAGTCCCAGACTCTTAAAGAGCAAAGAAAGGGAAAAGCTGACTCCAATGTTCAGGCGTCCCTGAATCAACTCAAACTGGATGAATGTTGGAACCAGAGATTCCCAGAGGCCTTCAGCCATTTTCATGGGAAAATTTAAATTGATTGCTGATCCTTCAGCTCTATCAGCAGTGAAGGATTTTATCTTTCTTTTTTCCCTTCTTTTGTAGGAAAAAATTTAAAGAGATAATACTTCCTAATGAAATAAAGTATTTTTCAAATACTCTATTTTCAGAGACAAAGTGAAAGGAAAGGAGAAGAATGTTTCAAGGAGGCTCAGACATGGTATACATCCTGGTTCAGCCCTCTGCTAGGGCAGGCTGCTATTTTTCTTCTTTCTCAGGGACAGAGGAGCCTGGTGGGCTGCCGTCTATGGGGTGGCACAGAGTCGGACATGATTGACATGACTTAGCAGCAGCAGCAGCAGCAGCATAAGTGATTTAGAGTGTTAGTTTCAGGTGTTCAACACAGCAATTCAGATATATATCTATATCTATATATAGATATATAGAGATATAGATATAGATATTCTTATTCAGACTGGTGTCTCAAGACACAGCACAGTGCGTATATGTTAATCCCAATCTCCTATTTTACCCCTCCTCCCAGCCCCTCTTCCCCTTTGGTAAGCATAAGTTTGTTTTCTATGTCTGTGAATCTTTGTTTTGGAAATAAGTTCATTCATATCTTTTTTATTTTAGATTCCACATATAAGTCATATCATATGCTATTTATCTTTCTTTGTCTGGCTTACTTCACTTAATATGATAATCTCTAAGTCCATTCATGTAGCTGCAGCTGGCATTATTTTATCCTTCTTTGTGGCTGAGTAATATTTCATTATATACCACGTCTTCTTTATTCATTCATCTGTCATCGGACGGTTTAAGTTGCTTACGTGTCCTGGATATTGTAAATAGTGCTTTCCCTTTTCTCTATACTCTCTTCAGTATTTACTGTTTGTAGACTTTTGATGATGGCTAGGACAAGCTACTTAGTACAAAGTTTTATATCAGTTTTCAGGTGGAATCTCATGCGAATGCCTATTACACAAGGAGATCCCAGCCCAGAACTACTACAGTTAAGATCTTCTATAATGAATATCACTTCAATAAGGTTTCTATAGAACAGAATTATTTCTGTGTACCAACAATTTGTGGATCTGACTTGGCAAATATCTAAAATACACCTACTCAACAAATGGTATCCCTGGTCCCTGAACACATAAAATGCCTTCTCTATCATGCCTACATACCTACTTGTCTGAACTATACAATTTAGAACTCAATTTTACTCCTGTGAATTGATTCCCATATGCCATTATAGTCTTTGAAATTAAAAACGAAAATGGATGCTTGAGAGGGAGATAGCTTTGGGTAAACTTTAATCACTATGTTTAGCATAGATAAGAAAGAAGTTTCCATGTGCACCCAGATGTACTCTTCACTCCCATCCCGTTACACAGAGTTCTACAATTTTGGCTTTATCCATGCTCATTGCAACCCCAGAGTACAGCCAAAGCCAGCAGGTCATTCTGACCTGGCTCTGTCAGCTCTCTTCACTTATGACTCATCACTTTCCTGCCAAACAGACACCAGAATTTAGTCCTCAGGCTCAGTACCCTTTCTCTCCCAAGGCTGACTTGGAAAAAAACATCTAATTAACCTTTGCTTTTGG
This sequence comes from Bos javanicus, assembly GCF_032452875.1. NCBI lineage: Eukaryota > Metazoa > Chordata > Mammalia > Artiodactyla > Bovidae > Bos > Bos javanicus. The sequence goes on along the minus strand of NC_083871.1, from coordinate 16,995,940 downwards.
TAATAGCAAACTCAATAATCAATACCAATCTTTTCACTGAAGACAAATTGAAGACGAAATGAAATAATTTTAAAACAGCTTCTTAAAAGCACCAAAGAGCTAACAAGAGAGTGAGAAATACCCAGGCCAAAGGGGAGAGATGGACTGTTGGTGGGCTGCTTTTTCCTGTTAACATGTGTCTACCTGGAAGGGACAACTGAGATGCTGAGTTGCACGACTAGCAGCAGTCCCCACGGTTAGAGGGCCAGGCAGGCAGTTGTAATAGTCCAAGACCCATTGAGGTTAGGAAACTTTGTAAACCACACTCTACTTTAGGCTGGGACCTCAAATGTCTCTACCCTTAGGAAACAGGCGAATCCCAAAGAAATTAAAATGTCATCATTCACAGACAATATAATTGAGAATGTAGAGAATTAAGAATCTACAAATAAGTTATCAGAATTAATAAGTGAAATTAATAAAGTCACTGGTTAGCAGACCAAAATCAGTTGTATTTCTCCGTGTTGGTGTGAAACACTGCAAAATGAAGTTTTTGAAACAACATCATCTACAATAGGATCTACAAATCAAACACTTAGAAACAATTGTTTTAAAAGACACATAAGACTTCTACATAGAAGAAAATATTATTGAAAGACATTAAGAATCTTATAAAAGGATGTACCATATCTATTTTCAATGCAATTCCAAACAAAAGTATAGTAATGTGTGTGTGCACTTGTGTGTGATGACTAACACTCAAGTTTTTATAAAATGCAACAGACCAAAAACAAGCATAAGGAAGACAAAACTGGAGGATTTACTCTACCAGTTATCAGGGCTTATTAGAAAGCTCTAGGAATTAAGCCAGTGTGCTATGGATACAATAATAGACACAAAAATCAATGGAGGGGTAGAGAGTCCAGGAAAAAAAAAACATACATATATGATCACTAGATTTATGACAAATGTGGCACTGTAAGGCAGTAGGAAACGGTCATATTTTCCAAAGACGGTGCTGAGTCAATTGGATATCCATATGAAAAACAATGAAACTTGACCCTCACTTCACATCATACCAAAAAAAATCAATTTCAGGTGGATTGTAGATCTAAATGTGAAAGGTGAAACCATCAAGCATCTCAAAGATAACATAGGAAAACAACTTTGTGACCTTGAGGTAGGTGAAGATTTATTTAACAACACTAACCATAAAGGGAAGATTGATACACTGGACTTCAATAAAATTAACTATTTCTGCTTACCAAAAGACATCACTAACAGTGAAAAGGCAAGACACATAAGAGAACATACTTGAAACACCAGTAACAGACAAAGGGCTGGTATCCAGAAGCATAAGGAATGCCTATCAGTCAATACACCTATCAGATGGACAGATGACTTGAAAAGACACTTGGATGAATACCCAAATGGCCAGTAGACCTACGAAAATATGCTTGAGTTTTTAATAATCAGGGAAATACAAGTTAAAACCACAATGGCATATCACTACACACCTGACAGAATGGACAATATTCAAAAGACTGAAAAACTGACAATACCAAGTGCTTACAAAAATGAGAGCAACCATAACTTTCATACATTGATTGTAGAAATGTGATCCGACAGAAGCAGTTTCGAAAACTCTTTGACATTATCTACTAAAGTTGCACATATACATATGACTCAGAAAAACCACTCCTAAGTGTATACCCAACAGAAATCTGACCACATGGATACCAAAAAACTTGTATAGGATATTTATAGAAACATTCTTAATTATCAGAAATAGGAAAATAGTAAAAAAAAAAAAAAAAAGATCCATCAACAATAGAATGGACAAATGGTATAGTTATACAATGAAATATACCTATCCTTTGTTGAATGATTTTAATTCATTCCTACAAACACTGCCACTAATGACTCATCACTAATTTCAGTGTGTGGAGGGGGTTTTCCCACATCACTGAGCAATTCTCAGACACCACCTGGGTGTTTTACAATTTGACTCAATTCTGACACTACTAACCGGGGAACCCGGGAACAGGTTAAGGACTCAGTCCTATGAGACTGCGGCCACTCCCCGGCTTCTGTTATCACCTGCGCTTCTGACTAGCTATAGATTGAAGGAAGGTTTCAACAATGCCTTCCTTAAGTTCAGTTACCTTATTAGAGTGGCTTGCAGAACTCAGAGAAACATTTTATTTACTAGATTAATAGTTTATTATCAAAGTATATAACTCAAGAATAGTCAAATGGAAAAACTGCATATGACAAAGTGGGGGGAAACGGTACAGTGCTTCCATGCCCTCTCAGAGTGCTGCTCTGGCCCAGTGTCCACGTGTTCACCAACCCAGAAACTCTCAATCCTGTTCTTCTGGGGTTTTATGGAGAAAGAGTGATATTGGATAGGAACCTGGAATGTTATGTCTATGAATCAAGGAAAATGGGAAGTGGTCAAACAGGAGATGGCAAAAGTGAATGTCGACATTTTAGGAATCAGCAAACTAAAATGGACTGGAATGGGTGAATTTAACTCAGATGACCATTATATCTACCTCCTTGGACAAGAATGTTTTGGGTGAACTCTGGGAGTTGGTGATGGACAGGGAGGCCTGGTGTGCTGTGGTTCATGGGGTCGCAAAGAGTCAGACACAACTGAGCAACTGAACTAAATTGATATGATGAGCAAGAATCCCTTAGAAGAAATGGAGTAGCCATCATAGTCAACAAAAGAGTCCAAAATGCAGTACTTGAATGCAATCTCCAAAACAACAGAATGATCTCTGTTCATTTCCAAGGCAAACCATTCAATATCACAGTAATCCAAGTCTATGCCCCAACCAGTAACACTGAAGAAGCTGAAGTTGAATGGTTCTATGAAGACCTACAAGACCTTTTAGAACTAACAGCCAAAAAAGATGTCCTTTACATTATAGGGGACTGGAATGCAAAAGTAGGAAGTCAAGAAACACCTGGAGTAACAGGCAAATTTGGCCTTGGAGTACAGAATGAAGCAGGGCAAAGGCTGAGAGAGTTCTGCCAAGAGAACGCACAGGTCATAGCAAACACCCTCTTCCAACAACACAAGAGAAGACTCTACACATGGACATCACCAGATGGTCAATACCAAAATCAGATTGATTATATTCTTTGCAGCCAAAGATGGAGAAGCTCTATACAGTCAGCCAAAACAAGATGGGGAGCTGACTGTGGCTCAGATCATGAAATTCTTATTACCAAATTCAGAATTAAATTGAAGAAAGTAGGGAAAACCACTAGACCATTCAGGTATGACCGAAGTCAAATCCCTTACAATTATACAGTGAAAGTGAGAAATATATTTAAGGGACTAGCTCTGACAGACAGAGGGCCTGATGAACTATGGACGGAGGTTTGTGACGTTGTACAGGAGACAGGAATCAAGATCATCCCCCAGAAAAAGAAATGCAAAAAAGAAAAATGGCTGTCTGAGGAGGCCTTACAAATAGCTGTGGAAAGAAGAGAAGCAAAAAGCAAAGGAGAAAAGGAAAGATATAAACATCTGAATGCAGAGTTCAAAAGAATAGAAAGGATAGATTTAAAAAAAGGCATCCTCAGTGATCACTGCAAAGAAATAGAGGAAAACAATAGAATGGAAAAGACTAGAGATATCTTCAAGAAAATTAAGAGATACCAAGGGAACATTTCATGCAAAGATGGGCTCAATAAAGGACAGAAATGGTATGGACCTAACAGAAGCAGAAGATGTTAAGAAGAGGTGGCAAGAATACACAGAAGAGCTATACAAAACAGATCTTCATGACCCAGATAATCATGATGGTATGATCACTAACCTAGAGCCAGACATCCTGGAATGTGAAGTCAAGTGGGCCTTAGAAAGCGTCACTATGAACAGAGCTAGTGGAGGTGATGGAATTCCAGTTGAGCTATTTTGAATCCTAAAAGATGGTACTGTGAAAGTGCTGCACTCAATATGCCAGCAAATTTGGAAAACTCAGCAGTGGCCACAGGACTGGAAAAGGTCAGTTTTCATTCCAATCCCAAAGAAAGGCAATGCCAAAGAATGTTCAAACTACTGCACAATTGCACTCATCTCACATGCTAGTAAAGTAATACTCAAAATTCAAGCTAGGCTTCAGCAATCTGTGAACCATGAACTTCCAGATGTTCAAGCTGGTTTTAGAAAAGACAGAGGAACCAGAGGTCAAATTGCCAATATCCACTGGATCATTGAAAAAGCAAGAGAGTTCCAGAAAAAACATCTATTTCTGCTTTATTGACTATGCCAAAGCCTTTGACTGTGTGGATAACATAAACTGTGGAAAATTCTTCAAGAGATAGGAATACCAGACCACCTGACCTGCCTCTTGAGAAATCTGCAGGTCAGGAAGCAGCAGTTAGAACTGGACATGGAACAACAGACTGGTTCCAAATAGGAAAAGGAGTACGTCAAGGCTGTATATTGTCACCCTGCTAATTTAACTTATATGCAGAGTACATCATGAGAAACACTGGGTGGATGAAGCACAAGCTGTAATCAAGATTTCCGTGAGAAATATCAATAACCTCAGATATGCAGATGACACCACCCTTACGGCAGAAAGTGAAGACGAACTAAAAAGCCTCTTGTTGAAAGTGAAAGAGGAGAGTGAAAAAGTTGGCTTAAAGCTCAACATTCAGAAAACTAAGATCATGGTATCCAGTCCCATCACTTCATGGCAAATAGATGGGAAAACAGTGGAAACAGTGGCTGACCTTATTTTGGGGGGCTCCAAAATCACTGCAGATAGTGAGTGAAATTAAAAGACACTTACTCCTTGGAAGGAAAGTTATGACCAACCTAGGCAGCATATTAAAAAGCAGAGACATTACTTTGCCAACAAACATCCATCTAGTCAAGGCTATGGTTTTCCAGTAGTCATGTATGGACATGAGAGTTGGACTATAAAGAAAGCTGAGCACCAAAGAATTGATGCTTTTGAACTGTGGTGTTGGAGAAGACTCTTGACTGCAACCCTTGAAGAAGACCCTTGGACTGCAAGGAGATCCAACCAGTCCATCCTAAAGGAGATCAGTCCTGGGTGTTCATTGGAAGGACTGACGTTGAAGCTGAAACTCCAATACTTTGGCCACCTGATGCAAAGAGCTGACTCATTTGAAAAGACCCTCATGCTGGGAAAGATTGAAGGCAGGAGGAGAAGGGGATGACAGAGGATGAGACGGTTGGATGGCATCACCGACTCGATGGACATGAGTTTGGGTAAACTCCAGGAGTTGATGAAGGACAGGGAGACCTGGCGTGCTACAATCCATGAGGTGGCAAAGAGTCAGACACGACTGAGCAACTGAACTGAACTGACTGATTGAGACTTCATTACACAGGCACGAGTGATGAAATCATTGACCACTGGCAATCTATTCAACCTCTGGCCCTTATCCCCTTCTCAATGGGTTGGAACATTCCAATTCTCCAATCACATGGTTGGTTCTCCTGACAACCAGGCCTCATCCTTAGGTGAGATCCAAAAGTCACATCATTAACATTACAAAAAACACCTTTATGACTCTCAATTTAGGAAGTTCCCACAGTTTTAAGAGCTATGTGCCAGGAGCAGTGAAAGAAGATCAAATGTATATTTCTTGTTATAAATCACAATACCACAGTTACTAAAGCAAGACCATTTAATAAAAAATATTTCTATTAGTGTTAACAGAAAAAACTAATGCATTTTATTCCAATCATATAGGCCCAAATTATATCCACAGATAGAATATGTATCAAATGAACAATGAAAACAAGTTTATATAAGTGAAAAAAATAGTTAAAAAGTAGTTTGCACATAAAATATAATGTGACATAAGATTTATTGTATTCTTTCTTTTTTCTTCTTCTATACCAATATTTATGTATTTATTTATTTCCTTATTGAAGTATAGTTGATTTACAATATTGTGTTAGTTTCTGGTGATTCTGAAACTAGATCACTTAGCAAAGTGATTCTGAAATATATTTGTGTGTATATACATATATATATTATTTTTCATGTTCTTTTCCATTATGGTTTATTATAAGATTGAATATCTTATTGAATATAGATATTGAATATAGTTCCCTGTGCTACATAGTAGAACCTTGTTGTTTTATTTTATATATAGCAGTAACCACAAAGTTGGTTTTCTATGTCTGGATTCTGTTTCTGTTGTATAAATAAGTTTATCTGTATTATATTTTAGATTCTGGGCTTCCCTGGTGGCTCAGACAGTAAAGAATCTGCCTGTAGTGTGGGAGACCTGGGTTTGATCCCTGAGTTGGGAAGATCCCCTGGAGGAGCGCATGGCAATCCACTCCAGTATTCTTGCTGGAAAAACCCCATGGACAGAGGAGCCTGGTTGGCTACAGTCCATGGGATCACAAAGAATCGGACACAACTGAGCAACTAAGCACACACACTTTAGATTCCACTTATAAGTGATATCATGGTGTGTGTGTGTTAGTTGATCAGTTGTATCCAACTCTTTGCAACTCCATGGACTGTAGCCTGCCAGCCTCCTCTGTGCATGGAATTTTCCAGGCAAGAATACTGGAGTGGGTAGCGATACCCTTCTCCAGGAGATCTTCCTGACCCAGGGATCGAACCCAGGTCTCCAGCACTGCAGGCAGATTCTTTACCATCTGAGTCACCAGGGAAGCCCTATAACATGGTATTCTGAATCATTTTTTATAGCAACCTTTCAACATTTTGGTGGTTATGGTTTTTGCATTCAAACTGTACTTATAATTAAGCAAAGTAACATAAATTAAGCATAGTAAAACAAAATAGAGAACAAAATAAAGGCTAAAATGAGAGTTCTTGGAAGCAAATAGAAACACAGCAGTCTAAAGAGTCATGGGAGATATCACTTCTGCCTTCCCTTCATGTCCATTCAAAACAAACACATTTTGGTTTCATGCAAATATGACAGAAATTTATAATCTGTCCCGTATGACATTCTCTGACTAGGAACAATTGTTCAAGACTTTTGGTGAATGTGTCTGCCTGAAATCAAATGTTAAAATATCACTTCCTGTAGCATATTCATTTAGCATGCTTTAGGGTTGAAAAAGTCATTTTACTGAATAAAAAAGTCATTTCAAAATAGTGGAATAAATTTTCAAAATCCATTATAATGAAGAGTTGTTAACTGAGTAGTCATTAGGTAGGGTAAATCAGAACTACAATGAAAATGAATAAACTACTGCTACATGTAAGAACATGGATGAGTATCAAAAATATATTGTTGAGGGGTGGAATGGGGTAGGAGATGGGAGGCAGGTGCAAGAGGGAGGGGACATATGTATACCTATGGCTGATTCTTGTTGATGTATGGCAGAAACCAACACAATATTGCAAAGCAATTATCCTTCAATAAAAAATAAATTATATATCTATATATATTGCTGCTGCTGCTACTGCTGCTAAGTCGCTTCAGTCGTGTCCGACTCTGTGCAACCCCATAGACGGCAGCCCACCAGGCTCCACCGTCCCTGGGATTCTCCAGGCAAGAACACTGGAGTGGGTTGCCATTTCCTTCTCCAACGCATGAAAGTGAAAAGTGAAAGGGAAGTCGCTCAGTTGTGTCTGACTCATAGCGACCCCATGGACTGCAGCCTACCAGGCTCCTCCATCCATGGGATTTTCCAGGCAAGAGTACTAGAGTGGGCTGCCATTGCCTTCTCTGATATATATTGCTGAGGCAAAGCCAAATTAAAAAATTAAATGAAATTCAAAGATGCAAACTTATCCGTAGTATTAGAAATCAGATTAAAGGACACGTTTGGTGAAGAGAGGTGATATCCTACCTGGGAAGGGCATGAGGATGACTTCTGGGTCATGGGCAATATTCTGTTTTTTTATTTAAGTAGTAATAGTCAGGGTATGTTTTAGTGATAATTCATTCAGCTGCAATATTTGTGTTCTCTGCATTTTTCTGTTTGAGTGTCATACTTCACTAAAAATTTATTTTAAACAATTCTTTAAATATGGTTGATAATAACACAAAAATATTAAATACCTAAGGAATAAAACTACTAAAAGATATATAAATCCCTTAAACTTTGTTGAGCAAAATAAAAGAAGACGTAAAGAAATAGGGATATCCATCATATTCAGACATTAGAAGAATCAATGTTATAAAGACTTAATTCTCCTCAAAATGATGTATAGGCTCAACACAATCTTAATCAGAGAACCAACAGGTCATGTGTGTTGTGTGTGAGTGTGTGTACATGTGTGTGTGTAATTTGACAAACTGATTCTGAGATTTATATGGAAAGGCCAAGGCCTAAGAATTGTCTATATTCTAGACATTCCGACACGGTGGGAGGATTTTCCTCTGCTGGGTATCAACACTTAATACAAAACTAAGACAATGAAAGGATTGTGATTCTGGTGAAAGATTATTCAAAACAACTGATGAAACAGAGCAGAAAGAGCAGAAATAGACTTGTGCACATAAAAACACTTGATGAGAAAAGTGACACTGCAGAGCAGTGAGAGTGGCCATGTTTTTTAATAAAGGGTGCTTGGACAACTGGGCAAACATGGGAAAAAACAAACCTGGAAACCATTCCACACCAAACGAAAAGTCAGTTTCAACCCTAGCATAGACCTTACTGCAAAAGGCAAAACAATACAGCATTTAGATGATAATATGGAATATCTTCATGATTTTGAGCTAGAAAATGATTTATTAAACAAATGGAAACAAAGAAAGAAGAGAAAAGCCACCAAAAATCTTAGGAAATCAGTCTGAATTGAATTAACTTCAGTTGTTAGTAAAAGTGAACTTCCGCTCACCTAAAAACACCATTAAACGAGCGACAGGCAAGCCACATAGTGAAGAAAACACTAACTGTAATACCTACGATCAATCAATGTAGGACTCATATTATTTTAAAAAAAGAAAAAAACTTTTACAATTCAATAAGAAAAAGACAACCAATTTAAAAATGCACAAAGACTTAGGCACTTTACAGAAGAGAAAATCCAAATGAATAAAACTAAATAAAGGCAAAGAAACCTTCCTCATTATGTATCCTTGGAAATGTAAATTAAATCTACAATATGATTGAGCTGCCACTGAAATGTCTAAATGCTTTTTAAATCTGATAATATCAATTGTTTATGAGGATCCTGACCAATAAAAAACTGTCAAACACTGCTGATGATAGTATAAATTAGTATAAGTGGAAAATAATTTATCATTATTGGTAAAGTTCAGGATATAAATATCCTATGACCTAGTGTTAAACTCCTAGATGTAAACCCAACAAAATGTACATGTATGAAAATGTTTATGACATCAGTATTTATAAGAGTTACAACATTTTTTAAAGTGCCCATCAACCGCAGAAAAGATTATGGCATATTGTACTGCAGTGGTAATTAATGAACCACAGTACACATCAACATGGATGAATCTCAAAAACATATTGCTGAAAGAAAACGGACACATAAGAGTATGTACTACGTGATTTCATATACATGAAACGCAGAAGTGTGATAAATAAATAAGCATTATGGTATTCAGGAATGTGTTTTTCACAGATAAATCTATAAAGTTATTTTAGTTGTCAGTTAATTAACTATTCAGTCTCAGGGAGTTGTATGAATCAGTTAAACTCCTACAACCAGAGTAATTCATGTAAAAATCTAACAACCTCAATTCAGGATTCTAAATCAGCACTTTCTTGCAATTCGGCAGTTAGAAAAATTGACAAAAATTACTGGATTCACCTGGTCACATTTAAAGACTCTATGTTAATCAAATTCAACATTAGGAATTGTTCTTTTTTCTTCCATGATTTTCCCTCCAGATTTATCAAGGCAACAGGCAAAAAAAGTAAACCTATCTCATTCCCCAGTGACTTAATACTCTACATTTTCCCCTAAACCAGATTTGAGATCCTCTAACCCCCAGATTGGGCTTCCCTCAAGGCTCAGCAGTAAAGAATCTGCCTGCCAAAGCAGGAGACGCGGGTTCCATCCCTGGGTCAGGAAGATCCCCTGGAGAAGAAAATGGCAACTCACTTCAGTATTCTTGCCTGGAAAATTCCATGGACAGAGGAGCCTAGAGGGCTAGGGGGTCACAAAGAGTCGTACACGACTGAGAGACTAAACAACAATAAACTCTCAGACTAGTTTCCCCTTGCTTACTGGGTAAAGCTTGTTCTGGCCGGTCCTGCTGGAGCCCAAATATCACTCCTTTGCTTACTCTGATCACAGAGAATCCTTTCCTTTCTATCTCATGCATGTGTGCTAAGTCGCTTCAGTCGTGTCCAACTCTTTGCGACTCTGTGGACTGTAGCCCACCAGGCTCCTCTGTCCATGGGATTCTCCAGGCAAGAATACTGGAGTGGGTTGCCAGGCCCTTCTCCCCTTTCTATCTCACCCACCTCCAAAGTACAGCGCCCCTGCATGTCCCCCCACCAAGCATCCTTCCAAGTCCTCAATGATGGCCCTCTTCAAACTCCTCAGACATGTACAGTCATACATCATCTTGAATTGCTGGCTATCAGGGGTTTGTCCTCTCTCCTTAACTATAGCTCTTACAACATAAGGATTAAGCTTCACCCTTGGCCTTAATTTCCCCACAGCTTCTAACATATTTCTCATCACCTAATAGGCCTGTTGAGTGAGGATGGCAGTGTTGGAACAAGACTGTCTGCATCAAACCGCCTGCTGGAACACTGCTAAATGCTAAATGCACCTTAAATCACCCTGTGCCTCACCCACAGAATATCAAAGCAGGTGGAAGGAGAGAGGGAAGCTCCATTAATCTCCTTTGCTGAAGTTCTAAGTTTTATAACATGCACATGGTTGATCTCTTCATCTTTCCCTTGTCTAGGAGATTAAAAAAGGCTATTTATTGTTGGTTCACTTTGTTCCCAGCCCCAGAAGGCCAACCTGCAGGGGCCTTGTGAGCAGACTGCCTTGCTGGCCCATTGGCTTTCAGCAGATTAAAAGGAAGAGTGAGGTCAGGATGTTATTCTTCCACCTCCGTCCTGAAGGAGTCCCCAGAGGTGAGCAGCATCCTTCTGCTGTGGGTTTTAACAACCCTCTTCTCACAGCCGCACTGTGTCTAGGTCCTGGTAACCCCAGACCCTCCCCCGAGACCTCAGAGTGGTGATATTTTTCTACTCTCTCCTCTACTGCACTGTACCCAGTGGTTCCACACCCTGCTTACATATCTGCAAAACTCTCTTCAAATTACCCAAATTAAATGGGTTCTTTCCTTTCAGGACATTGTCTAGTACAGATGGTTTACTTTATGATCTTTCTATTTTAATCTTTATGGCATATTCCTACTGCTGCTGCTGCTAAGTCTCATCAGTCGTGTCCGACTCTGTGCGACCCCAGAGATGGCAGCCCACCAGGCTCCCCCATCCCTGGGATTCTCCAGGCAAGAACACTGTCAAGCATCCCAACACAAATACAGACGTGACAGTCATGGCCTTAGCCGTTCACCTGCCTCTAGAAATCGGCCTTGACTGTGTAATTGACTGCTTATAATCTTTTACAGGCCAAGTTACATGAGGTGCAGCCCTACTGGAATTGTGAAATAAGAGAAACAGTTTCTTGAATAAGGGCCTAAGAGATTTTGGAACATGAAATCTGTGAAAGCTACTTTCATCATCACTTGACAGCTCATTTTGTTGTGTAATGAATATCACATTGTTGGGAGACCAAGCCACATGGAAAGGACACAGGGAGAAACACCAGTTCACAGTGTCCCAGCTGAGTCCAGCTCTCAAACCCTTCCAGTCCAGGTACCAAACGTGGAGGGAGACACCTCCAGAAGATTCTTGGCCCTCAGCCATTCAGTCATCCCTAGCCACTCACTTCTTCCCAGCTGGGGTCTCAGAGACAAGCCATTGCCATTGTGTGCTATGCAAACTCCTAAAAACAAATTTCATGTATGTAAAAAAATGGTTTTAGTTTTATGCCACTAAGATTTTAGAAGGTTTTTTACACAGCACTAGATAACTGGAATACTGACTGTTAGGGGAAAAAAAGGAATTGAGATGTTATGCTATAAATTATAGTAAACTAGGGATAATCAAATTGCTCCAACCAGAGTCTATATGTATATATACATATAGTTGTTATTCAGTCACTAAGTCATATCCAACTCTTTGTGACCCCATGAACTGTAGCACATGTCTTCCCTGTCATTCACCATCTCCTGGAGTTTGCTAAAACTCATGTCCATTGAGTCAGTGATGCCATCCAACCATCTCATGTTCTTTCATACCCCTTCTCCTCTCATCCTCAATCTTTCTTTTATTTTTATATATATATATATATATATATAATTACATACATCTAGTCAAGGCTATGGTTTTTCCAGTGGTCATGTATGGATGTGAGAGTTGGACTGTCAAGAAAGCTGAGCGCCGATGAACTGATGCTTTTGAACTGTGGTGTTGTAGAAGATTCTTGAGAGTCCCTTGGACTGCAAGGAGATCCATCCAACCAGTCCATCCTAAAGGAGATCACTCCTGGGTGTTAATTGGAAGGACTGATGTTGTAGCTGAAGCTCCAATACCTTGGCCACCTGATGCGAAGAGCAGACTCATTTGAAGGGACCCTGGTGCTGGGAAAGATTGAGGGCAGGAGGAGAAGGGGATGAGAGAGAATGAGATGACTGGATGGCATCACCAACTCAATGGACGTGAGTCTGAGTGAACTCCAGGAGTTGGTGATGGACAGGGAGGCCTGGCGTGCTGGGATTCATGGGTCGCAAAGAGTCAGACATGACTGACTGAACTGAATTGATATAATACATATATATAATTACATACATATATAATAGACTCTATAGTCTCATTTAAATATTTTATATGTATATTTACATATATGTATATATATTCTGCTATTAGCAGAAAACTCTGGAAAGCTAATTGGATCATGTTCTCATCTCCCCTCCAGGCCCATATCTGAATCTTTAATCTTACCACCAAAAGACAAGCGGCAGCATGAAAGGACCAAAAAGAATGAAAGATAAAAGAATTTATCAGTGCTGCAATGTGGAGCAAGAGACAGACAAGAAAAGTACAGACCTCTGCAGACAGCACACCTATTAATAACCCAACCAGTTGATGGTGTGATTAATAATCTAAATAGCCAACAAAAATAACATTCCCTTCTCTTCAATACAGTTGCCTAAAGAACATCCACTCCACCCTAAAGGCCGTTATCAGCTCAAAGGTAAAATTTTGTTGGACTCCACTTTTCAATTTTTACTAACATTAAGGTGGAAGTTGCCTTCTTAAGCTCATGATGTCCAAATTCTGCCTGCTATGAGGAGGCATAGGTAAGCTTGGTGACAGCCCTCAGCTAGAAATGTTCCCTGGATCTGAGTCAGAAGAAAGGTGCATCTCCAAGGCACAGTTCAAATGTACATCACCAGGACAGACAGGCAGGGTCCTAGTGCGAATGGACAAGGGCATAATCCAGAAAGGTAAGAGCGTGGGTCCAATGAACAAGGTAAGGGTGAAATGAGAAAATGGGTAGTTGGGTAACTGGATGAGAGTGATGAACAGAACGAGACAAGATGTAACCTCTGCTATTACCCTTTTAATGTGCCACAGGCACAGTGTGGGAAGCAAAACAGGGGAAAGATGATAATTGGGGTCACACTCCCTGCTTGCTTGAATTTGAGAGGTAATTGAGAGAGGTAATTTGAGAGCAGGTGACACCAAAGGAAAAAAAAATAAGAGAGATGATTTCTAGGCAAAGGAAGGGCAAGAGCAAAGGCCCTGGATCAGGAGATGCTCAGTGTTTAAGGAAGAACAAGCAGGCCAGCAGGCCTGGAGCAGAGAGAAGAGTAACAAGAGATGAACACAATGAGCAAACAAACGTCAGATAATACAGTGTCTTGAGGCTACTATTTCGGAGAAGGCAATGGCACCCCACTCCAGTACTCTTGCCTGGAAAATCCCATGGATGGAGGAGCCTGGTAGGCTACAGTCCATGGGGTCGCAAAGAGTTAGACACGACTGAGCAACTTCCCTTTCACTTTTCACTTTCATCCATTGGAGAAGGAAATGGCAACTCACTCTATTGTTCTTGCCTAGAGAATCCCAGGGACCGGGGAGCCTGGTGGGCTGCCATCTATGGGGTCGCAAAGAGTCGGACACGACTGAAGTGACTTAGCAGCAGCAGCAGAGGCTACTATAAAGACATGAGCTTTACTCTGAGTGACCACTGCAGAGTTTAGAGCAGACAAGTGAAATTATCTAACTTCTTTTTAGCAGGATGACTCTGGGAGCTGTATCAAGAATAAACTGGAAAAAAAAAAAAAAAAGAATAAATTGTAAAGCAGGATGGCCAATCTGGAATCCACTGCATTATTCGGCCCTGGATATATTGGTGGTTGGGCTGAGTAGTGGAAATGGCAGAAGTGATTGAATTCTGAATATATTTTGAAAGGAAAGCCATCAGAATTTGGTGTCAGATCAGAAGTGAAATTGTTCCCCTTTCTTGTGTGATTCTTCTTTATATAACACTTATCACTCTCTGACACAGTACACATTCAATGGTCAGCGTTTTACTGACCTTCCCTCACAAACGAGAGCTTCTGAAGGTAAGGAACTTTCTGGTCCATTTTGTCCACTACTGAACCCCCAACTCCTGGTACACAGTAGGCACTTAGTAAACAGTTAATTAACTCATCTGAAGAATTTTTAAAACTTAAGATATTTACACTTGTCACATTTTCTTCCTTTTATAGACATAATTTGTGGTTATACGTTTGATCTCACTGTTCCATGATGAGTCACTCACCACAGTGAATCCACTTTGAATTGATCTACATTGTTTAGAAAGTGCCACCTAAATTACTTCTGCAGTTTGGTAACTCTGTTCTGATACCTGGTATAAACAAACAGCTCTTGGTGTGCTAGACACGGAATTAGGTCACCGCTGAGTTCTAATCAACTTCATTTAATTAGTGTGGATGTCAGTGAGGCGTATTCAGAAAGGCAGATGGTGTAGCAACCACTCTTGTGTTGAGGTAATGTGCCTGTTTTCTATTTTGAGTGTATGATCTGTTGATGAAGCTGCTTTGATGCAGCCATTCTGATGCCAAGATAACATAATGAGACCGGTCTGAGGGAACACTTTGAAACAAGAACACTGTGACACTACCTGAAAACAAACCATCAGATTTCCACCTTTCACGTTCTACCACGTGATGAGCTTCATTCTCTCTTCGAGGGAACTGTGGCTGAAGGCAAGATGGGGCCAAGAAAGAACTGAGGGATGGGCTGAAGTCAGGGTCTATCTTTAAGGACTCATATGTTTGCTACATTTGCATATCTTAGAAAGGGACACCAAGGATTCTAAATGGAATTTCTGTCTTTGACATTCACCTATACCTTGAATGATTTGCACATTGAATAATCACCTGCTTTTATTTAAATCTCTTCAGTTTCATAATGGCAGATTGTTCTATTTCGCATATGAGAAGACTGACTGAACCCCTTTGATTTTTTGCAGTGCTTCCTCTTGTCAGGCCAGCCAGCCTTACTTGCTTAGGTTTCTATCAGACCCCAGAGATGAGGGGGGCAAGGGAGGGTATCAGGGCAAAGCAGATTTCCTATTCTCAATTTAGATGCACAGAAAATCCTCAGTCGGATTCCTAACACTTGTCTTAGGGCTCTCAATTATATTTTGTAGATAACATATTTTATGCTGTATGTTGTATATATTTTACAAAATGATTTAATCAAAAAGGTATTGACTGAAAAATATCACACTGCAGATCTAGTTAAATAACTTAGGACACTGAAAACACAAAAGAAGCCCTGAAATACGCAATTATAAGAGATCAAAACAATTCCTTGTACCCTAATCACATAAATTTGGAATTTGCTTAATCCCAGCCAAGTGCTTACAGTGGATTTAAGCAGATTAAATAATACCATATATTTTATACATTAGCCAAAAAGAGTGAAATGGCAATAATTCCACCAATGGTAAAGTGCACTTGTAAGACTGTTTTGCAATTTATTCAACAAGTATTTATGGAGCCACCTATTAGATGCTAGGCACTCTTTTATAACCTGGGGATATAAAGGTACGCAGGTAAACAAAGTGTTTGATATCATGGACATAACTCCAGAGTGTGGGAGACTAGAAAAAAAAACAATTAAATAAGTCAATACATAAGATAACTGCAAGTGTTAAGGACAGAGCAATAGGGATGCAGGAATAAAGTATGAGAGAGGGAGGGGAGGGGGATAAGGTGGTCAGGAAAGGTTTCTCAGAAGAGTTTGACTGGTGAGGGGAGAACTACACTAAGATCTGGAGGAAGCGCATTCTCGGCTTTAGTATAGCAGGTTTTAAGACCAGAAGACTGGGAGAAAAGGCCAATGTGTCTGAACAGCGAGCAAGGAGAGCAGTTTTAAGCAGTCACTTTGAAGAGAGAAGCAAGAAAACAAGATAATTCAGAACCTTAGAGACTCAAAGTAAAGAAGTCTGGATTTTACTTAAAGTGTAATAAGAAGTAATGGGAGTTTTAGTTATGATATGTTAAAAGCCAAAATATAGCACTGATTATGAACTTGGACTATTCTAAATGCCTTACAAATATGTACTCATTTAATCATTTAACAAGCCTATGAAAGAGTCGCTACTGCAGCTGACCCTTGAATGATGCAAGTGCGAGGGGGCAGACACCCCACACAGTCAAAAATGCATGTGTTACTTTACAGTCAGCCCTCCGTATCCAAGGTTCCACATCTGCAGATTCAACCAGCCATGGGTCATATATACTGTGTTAGTCACCCAGTCGTGTCCTGACTCTTTGCAGCCCCATGGACTGTATCCTGTCAGGCTCCTCTGTCCATGGGATTCTCCAGGCAAGAGTGGGTAGCCATCCCCTTCTCCAGGGGATCTTCCAACCCACAGATCGAACCCGGGTCTTCTGCATTACAGGCAGATTCTTTATCATCTGAGCCACCAGGAAAGCCCAAGAATACAGAGTGGGTAGCCTATCCCTTCTCCAGGGGATCTTCCCGACCCAGGGGTCGACTGGGGTCTCCTGCATTGCAGGCAGCTTCTTTGCCAGCTACATGTATACTGTAATAGGTATTTACTGAAGAAAAGCTGCCTGTAAGTGGACCCTCGCAGTTCAAACCCATGTTGTTCAAGGGTCGATTGTACTATTCCTATTTACAAATAAGGAAACACAGGCCCAGAGACACTTCGTCACATATCATCACACATACTTATATACAACAGAGCCCTGATTATAACTAGGACAAACTATCTTATTTTTAAAATTCACTCTGGTTGCAATGTGGAGGACAAAATGTAGGAGGGCAAGAACAGTCCAGGCCTGAGATGACAGGGGTTTAGGCCCAGAAATGACAGTGAAAATTGAGAACTGAAGTAAATGCTACAAAGGTAACGAACAAGTTGCTGACACGGAAAAGGATAAGGGAATGTGCTTAAACGGGGAGGTCAAGGAAGGCCTTTCTGTGAAAGAAACTTTTGACCTGGGACCTGAAGAAGGACAGAAAAAAGATCATTCCAAAGTCCTAGGATAGGAGAGGTATGTGTAAAAAGACAAGTGTGGATGTGGCTGCATGAATGAGGTTAGAAAGGTGAGTGGAGCTTGAAGGTCAAAGACAGGACTTTACAGTATGTACTGTAATAGTAGGCCCTTAGAGGATCTCAAGCAGAAAGATGGCATCATCATATCCTTTCAGACAGTCAGGGAACAAGTATATACTGACCATGTACCACACGACAGGGACTATTAGGTGCTGGCATATGCATACCCTAGAATACGGGGGCGACAGAGGCCATCATCTGTGTCACTGTTGTGTGCTCCAGAATCCATCTAGCACCCCGAGATTATAAGAGGCCCCTGTTAAAATACAAGTGTAAGTCAATCAAATTTACTCTGACTCCTAAATGCTTAAGAAAATAACCTAGTCTGTTTTATCCTCATAGTAGTTGCTGAATTAAGGTTTACAGGCTCAACGCACAAGTGAATAAATGATAGCAAAGTCAACTGCAGCTCTAAATGCTGCTAAGTCCCTTCAGTCGTGTCTGACTCTGCGACCCCATAGACGGCAGCCCACCAGGCTCCCCCATCCCTGGGATTCTCCAGGCAAGAACACTGGAGTGGGTTGCCATTTCCTCCTCCAATTTTCTTCTGCAGCTCTAAATAGTAGACTATAAATGAGTCAAGCATAAAATGGTAAGAGTTCCCAGAGTAAATATTTTCCTACAGTCATTGGTAAATAATTCAGATTTCTGTTTGCACCACCTGTCAGTGTTTCTGAGAGAACTAAACTGAATTATACCTGCCTATGACACCACGTCCTGATTCATAAGCCACAGGGAACAAGGACACAGACGGGAGAGAGGCATCCTTCTCCACGTTCTCTCTTGTTGAGTCGGCTTTTTTGTCCACAAACACCCCAGAAACTACAAAGAGTAATTAAGGAGGAGCTGAAGAGGAGGAATAGAATAAGCAGGGTTTCACCCATTCAGGAATTATGGCAGTTTGGGTGTGTGGTGGCCTTCCCAAGTGGAGCTAGTGGCAAAAGAACCTGCCTGCCAGTGCAGGAAACTAAGAGACGTGGGTTCAATCCCTGGGTCGGGAAGATCCGCTGGAGGAGGGCATGGCAATGCACTACACTGTTCTTGCCTCAAGAATCCCATGGACAGAGGAGCCTGATGGGCTACAGTCCATGGAGTCACAAAGAGTCAGGCACAGCTGAGGCGACTTAGCACACACACACACACACACACACACACACACGAGTGTGTGGTAAAGACCTCAAACTAGGAAGTCTAGAAGTCTGGGTTAGGTTCCTCACTTTGCCCCTTCCTCAGGTTCCAGGACAATTGTCTTAGACATACCGAGTCTTAGGTTTCTCATCTTATATTATAGGGGGAAAAAATAGCTATAAATAATAAAGATGATCACTGAAAATAATGCTAAATGCTATGAAAGAAGAAAAACAGAGCACTATGACAGAGATTGGGAAAGGTGGGAATTCTGAATCAATGAGACAGTTCGGGAAAGGACTACGCTGCAGGTGCTGTCACTCTGCACTGAAGGGAATATCAAGACTTTACACATCAGACGTTATGAATATTAAATGTGGGGGAACATAGTAAGCATAAGCAAGTGCTCACTCTTCATTAATCCGTGTGTAGAAATTAAGGGTTGTCTGAGAGGAACAGGGATTCAGAGGCAGGGCTGAGGCCTTAACCACCATGAAAGGCAAACCAGGAAATAGTGACAAACGAAGAAAAAATCAAGACTTACCCCACTGCATCTGCATTTCAAAGGGACCCCAAACCTAGGCCAGTGGGTTGTCAGCGACACAGGTTCTAACCCAGAGGCTTCCATAGTCAAGGCATGCGCTTTTGTTTCTGGATCCCTCCTGGTTCACACAGAGGTTGACACAAGAGTGGGAGCTGAATAGGTGAGAGAATACATTAAATACATAAATTTAAGCCTTGATGAAAACAAGACAACAGATCCCAAATGGAGTCACTTATGCTAAACCTCACATCACCAAACCAAAAAGTAACTTATTTACAATTTTGGCTCTCCCAGAAATGGACTCTAAACCCAGTTAATCAGGAATCCCCTATCAAACTAGGGTCTGTCAGCACTAATCTACCTGACAGACCCCTACTACCCTATAAAGGAAAGTGACCTCCCAGTGACCAACCCCAACAGTTTTATTGCTTAATATAACGTCCTTGGTACTGCTCTCTTCTGCTTAAACAAGTCTCATTTTGTATAGATCCTAGGTGGTGGTGTTTTAGTTGCTAAATTGTGTCCTGACTCTTTGCAACTCCATGGACTGTAGCCTGCCAGGCTCCTCAGTCCATGGAATTCTCCAGGCAATAATGCTGGAGTGGGTTGCCATACCCTTCTCAGGAGATCTTCTCCACCCAGGAATCGAAAGCAGGTCTCCCACATTGCAGACATTCTGTACCACTGAGCCACCTGAGAAGTCCATGGATTATCAGAGCTCCTTTCTAGCTGCTGGATGGAATAGTGCCTGATTCCAGTTGATTTTTGCTCCCTCCCCCCCCAAAAAAAACCACCCTCGTAAGTTTTAACATGCCTCAGTATTCCTGCCTGGAGAATCCTTTGGACAGAGGAGCCTGGAGGGCTGCTGTCCGTAGGGTCGCACAGATTCGGGACACGACTGAAGCGACTTAGCATGCATTGCATGCATTGGAGAAGGAAATGGCAACCCACTCTAGTGTTCTTGCCTGGAGAATCCCAGGGACGGGAGAGCCTGGTGGGCTGCCGTCTATGGGGTCGCACAGAATCGGACACGACTGAAGCGACTTAGCAGCAGCAGCAGTTTATCTTTTAACGGCCCTGACTTCAGCAGAGGGCACCTGAGGAGACTCCTGAGAACCCCGTGAAGCAACAGGCGAGCAGGTGTCTGCACCTGAGAGCCCCTCGTTCTCGCTGCTCTCTTGCAGGTGGTGAGTGAGTCCCTCCTCCTAGCTCAGCAGCTTTCGTGTCGCGTGTCGTGAGTTTTCGAACTTTTCTGGAGGGACTCTTTCTCGCGTTGGGCCCGGAAACCAGTGGGAGTCCAAGCGGGTCCGACTTGGAAGCTGGACTGGGTCCGGGGTCAGCCTGGGTCCGACTGGGAAACCAGACCGGGTTCTGGTCCACCTTAAGCCAGTTCGAGGCCTCACGGGAACTGAATTTTGCTTCAGGGCTGAGCAAGCAAGCAAGTTAACCTTATCGAAAATAACCTTGAATGACAGTGACTGCAGCGAAGAACTTTTCACCTGGATAACCTCTGCGTTTCCCAGGCGCCCTGGAGGAAAAGGGTCTCAGCAAAACACTCACCATAATGAGCAGAGTGAAAATTCTTTTTCCTCCGCCTGGGTTTCTCGTGACCAGGGTTAGAGCCTCCGGGACCCCCTAGTGGCCGTGGCAGGTCCTGCACTCAGAATCCTGGGAAAATTCTTACCAAAGTCACCTCTTCAGATCTGTATCTGTGGTGCTAGATTAAGAAAGGAAGGTAAAATTTCACGTTATCTCTTCCTTCCCAAATGCAGATCGGCGGGTAGGGGGTTAAGAATTATATTTCAAATTGGGAATTGTGAACTTGCTTTTGGGTATCCGGTGGTTGTTGATCTTTTTTCTCTCAGAGACGAGATCATTGCCTTTTCATTCTTTCTTTCCTTTTTTTAAAAAGTTGGCTGCCTTGGGTCTTAATTGCAACATGTGAGCACTAGTTCCCTGACCAGGGAGGAAACCCCGCCCCCTACAATGGAAGCTGTCTTAGCCATTGGATCACCAAGGAAATCACTCTTGCCTTTTGCCTCCTTGTTTGCCTTGTGTTTGTGTCCTGAGAACTAGATTTGGCAACTGTCAGGTAGCAGGGGCCCCAAAATATGGGCAGACAAAAATGCAAAATGCTGGGGTCCTGCAGAGTGTTGCCAGCTCTCAGAGGAATTGTCTTTGGTCAGGACTGCCTCTGGATCTTGGGACGGTAGTATCTTCTGCATCCTCTTTGGAGCTTCCCACATAACTTTGTGGTAAAGAATCTGTCTGTCAAAGCAGAAGATGCTAGAGACTCAGTTTCGATCCCTGGATCGGGTTGATCCCCTGGAGAAGGGAATGGTAACCTACACCAGTATTCTTGCCTGGAAAATGGACAGAGGAACCTGGAGTGGGGTCTCAAAGAAAGAGTCGGACACCATGGAGCACACTTCCTTTCCTTTGGAAGGCCTTTTGCATTGAGGAGGTGGTTCCATACTGCCAGGAATGGTTACTATTTGTCCCTGAGGAAACCTGATTTTTGCTCAGATAAACTCTTAAAATTTTTAATGTGCCTCAGTTTATCTTTTAACAGCCTGCACTGCAAGCAATTGCATGGCAGCAACATAGAGTCAGAGAGGTGACTCAGAGGCAGAAGTTAGCGCATTTTTAATAGCATTTTAAAAAAAATTATCAAATTTGTCACTAAAATTTTTTTTAAGTTGTTCATTCATCTGCTTAATTATAACTTTTTAAACTCATGCTATCAACAATAAATCAGAGAGCCTTTTGTTCAAAGGCTGAACAAAAAACTTCCAACTGCCCCTTAAAACATCATCAAATGGAAAAGGAAGCCATTTTAAACAACAAGCTTTCCCAAGCCCCGGGGAAGTTGGAAGGCTGTCAAAACCGTTATTAGCATATCTAGCCACAAGATGTCACCATTGGTTTTAGCAAATATACTCTACCTAGCTCTAGGCTAATTCATAAATGCATACCATTTTGGACCTCAGAGACAAATGGCATTTCCCCCAGACTCTTCAGAGTCCCTTGGACTGCAAGGAGATCCAATCAGTCCATTCTAAAGGAGATCAATCCTGGGTGTTCTTTGGAAGGAATGATGCTAAAGCTGAAACTCCAGTACTTTGGCCACCTCATGCAAAGAGTTGACTCATTGGAAAAGACTCTGATGCTGGGAGGGATTGGGGGCAGGAGAAGAAGGGGACGACAGAGGATGAGAGGGCTGGATGGCATCACCGACTCGATGGACGTGGATTTGGGTGAACTCCAGGAGTTGGTAATGGACAGGGAGGCCTGGCGTGCTGCAATTCATGGGGTCACAAAGAGTCAGACACGACTGAGCAACTGAGCTGAACTGAACTGAACCCGGACAGTTGATGAAACTGAGACTCCAGTTAGTTCCTAGTATTTACAGTATTTATTTATTTTTTAGGATTCAGTCTAGCACCTTCAAATTCCCCTCCTAGTACTTTCTGTTCCATGTATTTTTATTTTTTAAAAATTGAAACCAGTGTGCTGATGCCCTTTAGGCTAGTAAACTACAATTAAGAATAATTAAGTCAAAACAGTTGTCTGTGTCATGGGACTCAGATCCAGGTAATAGTTTTCACTTACTTGTTCCCTTTTTAAAATGCCACACTCTTGGGTATTGCTAGTTGAAACACACCTTCACAAAGGAAAAAGGAAGAATTTGCCAATCAAAGTCCAATTAAACTATATTTGTTTTAGGCAGGTGATGTTTAAATAGGATTCCATAGAAAGTTCATATATATGAACCTTGCAAATGACTTTTTCACTGTATATGTGAACCTCAAATTACTTGGTTCCTTAGTTTCTCTATTTTGATAAGTATAAAGGAGATTAAACATTAACATCTCTTGTTGCTAATCCTTTAGCTTCTCTCTGTGGAACAGCAAGTACTTCTATTTACACAAATCTATTTTCTCTCCAACAAGACTCCTTCTGCATCCTCACCCTTGTTCAAATATCCCAAAACAAGCAACTTTTTACATTTCTATCTCCTCCTTCCCATTCTCGCCACTTATACTGCCTTAAGGGAGAAATCTAATCGATTTTCATTTCCTAAAGATACCACAAAGATACCCTGGAAGTTCCTCGCTACCTAGAAACCATCATTATTGCTTTTCCCCCTAAAAATAGAGCCAAGAAACAATACATGACAAGAGCAAGGACCAAAGGGGAAAGCAAAGGAATGTGTGCAACGGAGATTTTATGAAAGAAAATCCCACGAATTTACTCTTATTCTTATTAAATCACATGATTCTGGCATTGTGGTTTTATAGCTCTATTTTTTTTAATTGATATATAGTTGATTTATAATATCGTGTTTATTCAGCTATACAGCAAAGTGATTCAGTTATACGTATTTTTTCAGATTATTTTACATTAAGGCTATTACAAGCTATTGAATATAATCCCCTGTGTTATATAGGAAATCCTGTTGCTTATCTATTTTATGTATAGCAGTTTGTATCTGTTAATCCCATACTCTTAATTTATCCCTCCCACCCCACCCTCACTTTCCCTTTTGGTAACCAAAAGTTTGTTTCCTTTGTCTGTGAAATAGGACAGACATACATTCTGTTTTGCATATACATTCCTTTGTATTATTTTTAGATTCCACAAATAAGTGATACTGTATAATATTTGTCTTTCTATGTCTGAGTTACTTCACTTGGTATATTATCTAGGCCCACCCATGTTGTTGCAAATGGCATTATTATATTCTTTTTTATAATTGGGTTTTCCTGGTGGCTCAGACAGTAAAGAGTCCACCAGCAATACGGGAGACTGGGTTCAGTCCCTGGGTTGGGAAGATCGTCTGGAGGAGGGCATTATAACATTAATTTTATAATTAATGTTCCATTAAGATATGTATCTGCATCTTCATGAATCAGTCTGTTGATGGGTACTTGGAGTGTTTCCATGTCTTGACTATTGTAAATGGTGCTGCTGTGAACATTAGGATACATGTGTCTTTTCAAATTAGAGGGTATCTTTTGGGGGTATATACACAGGAGTGGGATTACTGGATCATGTGGTAGCTGTAGTTTTAGTTTTTTAAGATAATTCCATACTCTTTTCCATAGTGGGTGCACCAGTTTACATCCCCACCAACAGTGTAGGAGAGTTCCCTTTTCTCTATAGCTTCTCCAGCATTTATTGTTTATAGATTCTTTGATGATATATAGTCCCATGATTGTTTTTCTTTTAATTGGCAAACAGAACTACACTCACTATTCAAACAAAATAATAAGGAATTGCGTGAGCTGCAATGAACAAAAATGCATAGTTGATTTATTTAAATCCTAGAAGTAATATTCAATGAGTTTGAGTAAAACTTGCTGCTAAAAACAGGACATTAAAGGTAATTTAAATATATTCAGTGCAGTCATTTATTCCAGTTTCATACACGTTAAGTAGGTTTTTATCTCTAAGGTGCCATCAACGGACCTCTCAGACATTCAAAATACCAGCTTTACGTCATTAACACATTGCTGGTCAATTAGTTGGGTAATGTAGAACTTATGAAAATATATATTGCCATTCTCTTTCAAATGAGCTGCATATTACATCTATTAACATAACTATATTGGTCTAATTTCCTTATTTTCAGTAGCGTACAGTTTGGAAATACAAATTGACAAATGAGCGCCAAATGAGGAAAGGGGTCTTACACAAAAGGTCGTAAATTATAAAGCCTCAGCAAGGAATATCCTAGATAATTGCCATGATGTAAAAGTGTTAAATAGTATGCATTTAGGTTTTTCTTTTTCTAAAGAAAATCTTACTTTGTTTTAACCATTTTATTTCAGCAAATCTGTTGGTGGTAGATAATTTGACCTTCTTTTTAAAGAGGTAGTTTGATTCACCTAAGTGTCTAGGTTGGGCTTCCCAGGTGAGTGAGTGAGTGGCAAAGAATCCACCTGCCAATGCAAGAGACACAGTTTTGATCCCTGAGTCAGGAAGATCCCCTGGAGAAGGAAATGACAACCCAGTCCAGCATTCTTGCCTAGAAATCCCATGGACAGAGGAGCCTGATAGGCTGCAGTCCACGGGGTTGCAGTCCATGGGGCCGCAGAAGAGTTGGATATGAAGTAATGACTAAACAAGAAGTATCGAGGTTACTTTCCACATGGACTGTGCGAAGGTCAAATCTTGGATTCTATTCCCAGAGATTCTGCTTTAATTTAATTCTGCTTTAATGCTCAGGAGTGGCCTAAGCATCGGAGATTTAAAAGCTTTCTAGGTGATTCTAATGTGCAGACAAATGTTGAGAATCACTATACCAAACCTTACATCTTAGGTAAACTGATGTTAACACATTCCTGCTTTGTTATTTTCAAAGTTATTTATATGGGGAGTTAGTTCCAGGTTGGGTTTAAAGTACACTTTTGGAAACCTGTCAAGTTACTGCAAAAGGTGATTACAAACTAAACATTCTTTACAGCCAAGGGAAGAGGAAAATATAATTAGCAGATGCACCTTCACTCATCTCTGAAGTAATCAATAGATCTTTTACAAAATTCCCAAAAGGAAATTCTTTGGAACTTCCAAAGAATATTACTGGTATTACCAAAAAACAGTCAAACAAAAAAATCCAATGTCAAGTAATTTGGGGTTAAAACATACTTTTCTTTTCTACAAGATTTCTTAGAAACACTGTAATAGGTTGTAAATCTGCAAGAGGAACAGAATTGCCTGTGTAGCATGCCATAAATGTGTTGAATGGTTCAAGGAACCATGGGCCTAACGTTTTATGGAGCACACTTACATAAATAAAACCCAAGGATGTATCTTTTAAGGCAGTAAAACCAAAAATGTTGTCCAAAGGTTTCACTCTGCAAGTCTGACATACCACTTGCTTTTTAATATTCTGTTTTGAATGTATCATTGTATCAGGAGTGTGTTAGTCACTCAGTTGTGTCCATTTATTTGTGACCCCATGAACTGTAGCCCACCAGGCTCCTCTGTCCATGGGGATTCTCCAGGCAAGAAAACTGAAGTGGGTTGCCATTTCCTTCTCCAGGGGATCTTCCCGACCCAGGAATGGAACCTGGATCTCTTACACAGTGCAGGTGGGTTCTTTACAGTCTGAACCACCAGGGAAAATCTATCTTTGTATTACCTTCAAATATCTGGAAATTTTCTACAACAGGCCCAGCCTAGTAGTTAAGATTACAAACTCAGGAGCAAAAGTTTTTAGGTTCCCATAGAACATTTTTTACTTAATCTCTCTGTGCTTCAGTTTCTTCACCTGTCGAAGGGGGAAATGTATCACACCCCGCCTCATGGTATGTTGGGTTTGGTAAACTTAGGTTGTTGACATTCCATTACAACAGCAATTACAAGAGTGCCTTAAAAGTGAGGCACCAAACTGCCATATAAAGAATTTCCAAGGAAATTTCTGAGAAACCATGCTATAACCTCTGAACCCTGTGACCCACTTTGAGAATATAAGTGGACTGAGAAAGGGAAGGAGAATAAATACCTGCAAAGAGAGAGCACTGTGGAAATAACTGTTGCCTGATGAGTAGGCTCCACCATCTGTCTCTGTTGAGAAGAACTCGGAGGGGTCCCCTTGGTGACCCTGAATGGTACAAGCATGCATTCTGGGGGCCCCATGTCTGCCATCTGCCTTCTGTCCAGGAACTCTAGAGGACCATGGATGGTTGAGTAACTGCTCTGAAGGCCGGTCCATCTGCATTGCCAGAGTTTTTGAGGGCATAGGACATGAGAGTGTTTCCTGTGAACCAGATGACAGAGAATCTGGCCCAGCAGAGGCCCAGCAAGAGGCTGGAAATGAGGCCAGATTCCTTGGGTCCAAAGCAGGAGGAACAAGTGGAATCCAGTGGCAAGTTAGCAATAAGGGAACTGAAGGAGGGAGGCCCCCAGCAAATATCCTCACAAAAACTCCACAAAAGTGCCCCAGGAAGAAAGAATCGATTTTAAGCCAAAAGGCCCAAGATAACTAAACAGAGGAAAGCTAATGAGGGCCTCTTTCCAGGGCAGACCTACAGGGGAAGCAGGTGAGGGAGGTTTGCCTGTTAAATCAAGGTCAGAGCTTAATAATATCTTGGGCCACCTAAATTTAATTACTGAACTGAGCCGTGTTCATGATCTTAATTAACAGTAGGGTGATCTGTTACTTAAACATGAACAGAAGAGTTCATAAACATGAACAGAAAATTTCTGGAGAAATTTTCATCCAGAAGTACCCAGTGATTACTGGAGCAGGCGTGCATGCATGCTCACTCACTCAGTTATGTCCAACTCTGTGACTTCATGGGCTGTAGCCCACCAGGCTCCTCTGTCCATGGAATTTTCCAGGCAAGAAAACTGGAGTGGGTTGACATTTCCTTCTCCAGGGTATGTTCCTGATCCAGGGATCAAACCCAAGTCTTCCACGTCTCCTGCACTGGCAGGCAGATTCTTTACCACTGAGCCACCTGGGAAGCCCTCCTGGGGCAGGAAAGATGAAATTAAAGGTGATTTGATGATTTGCTGTTATGATATCATGAGTCTTGCACCAGATACATTATATATTTTAAATATACATCTTATATTTATTTATTTGTTCTAAGTCATGTCAACTCTTTGCAACCCCATGGACTACAGCCTGCCAGGCTCCTCTGTCCATGGATTTTCTAGGCAAGAATACTGGAGTGGGTTGCCATTTCCTCCTACAGGGGATCTTCCCAACCCAGAGATTGAACCCACGTCTCATGCATTGACAGGCAGATTTTTTACCACTGAGCCACCAGGGAAGCCCAATATATATATTTAAATGTTATAAATATACACTATATAGCGTATATAATAATTATACCTAATAAATATTGTATACATTTTTTACGGCAAAAGTTTCATAAATTCTCATGAATTGAAGGGCAATCAGTTCAGTTCAGTTCAGTCGCTCAGTCGTGTCCGACTCTTTGTGACCCAATGAACCACAGCACACCAGACCTCCCTGTCCTTCACCAACTCCCACAGTCCACCCAAACCCAGGTCCATTGAGTTGGTGATGCCATCCAACCATCTCATCCTCTGTTGTCCCCCTCTCCTCCTGCCCTCAATCTTTCCCAGCATCAGAGTCTTTTCAAATGAGTCAGCTTTTGGCATCAGGTGGCCAAAGTATTGGAGTTTCAGCTTCAACATCAGTCCTTCCAATGAACACCCAGGACTGATATCCTTTAGGATGGACTAGTTGGATCTCCTTGTAGTCCAAGGGGCTCTCAAGAGTCTTCTCCAACACCACAGTTCAAAAGCATCAATTCTCCTGTGCTCAGCTTTCTTTATAGTCCAACTCTCACATCCATACATGACCACTGGAAAAACCATAGCCTTGACTAGATGGACCTTTGTTGACAAAGTAATGTCTGTTTTTTAATATGCTGTCTAGGTTGGTCATAAGTTTCCTTCCAAGGAGCAAGTGTCTTTTAATTTCATGGCTGCAATCACCATCTGCAGTGATCTTGGAGCCCAGAAAAATAAAGTCAGCCACTGTTTCCACTGTTTCCCCATCTATTTGCCATGAAAGAGATGGGAATACCAGACCACCTGACCTGCCTCTTGAGAAATCTGTATGCAGGTCAGGAAGCAACAGTTAGAACTGGACATGGAACAACAGACTGGTTCCAAATAGGACAAGGAGTACGTCAAGGCTGTATATTGTCACCCTGCTTATTTACCTTATATGCAGAGTACATCATGAGAAATGCTGGGCTGGAGGAAGCACAAGCTGGAATCAATATTGCCAGGAGAAATATCAATCACCTCAGATATGCAGATGACACCACCCTTATGGCAGAAAGTGAAGAAGAACTAAAGAGCCTCTTAAAGGACAATAATGCCCTAAATTTTCCATCTGTGCTATTCAAAATGTGGTCCATGAACCAGAAGCATCTGTATCATCAGAGAGTTTTATAGAAATGAAAAACCTCAAACCTCATCCCAGACCTGTTGAATCAGAACCTGGATTTTAACAAGATCCCCAGGGGATTCAAATGCATATTAAAGTTAGAGAAGTGTTCCCTTATACCACCTAGCTGTCCATAAGAAAATCTTTGTGAGATTTTAATATCTACTAATTGTGACATAACCAGTCCATTGAAGTTCATCATAAAGACTCACAATAACATCGCATATGTTATAGCACTTCGGCATTGTCAAGGCTCACTTTATCTCTGTTCTACTCACAATTAACTGGTTAATGTTTAATCAGGTTTAGGTTTTTCACCTGTGCACTTTATGCACATGCAACTGGTCAGACAAGTGACAAGAAAGCCTATATCTAGCACCTGCTGTTCCCAGGCCACCTTCTAATATGAAAGAAAGATTAGATAGTTCAGCATCTGTTATTGGGTAATATAACACTTATTAGCTTATCTTTGCAATTTAGCCACAGAGCTTCCTTATTCTGTGGGTAATATGTGAGACAGCTTTCCAGATTTCCATAGCCTCAGAAAAACTTGCCTGGGTGGCCTTATCAGCAAAAATGAAGACAAATTACCTCCTTTGGCTCTTACCTCTCCTTTAGATCCACCTCTGTCACTAACTGGGAAGCCTGCAGCTACAATCAACAGGCAAATTACCATCTGAGTTTTAGTGGGTGGATCCAAGGACAGACCATAGGTTTTGGGAGAGCCAAATAAAATGCAGCATAGTACCAGAGAGGTGCTGATGCTGGGAAAGATCGAAGGCAATAGGAGAAGGGGGGCAGGAGAGGATCAGATGGTTAGATAACATCACCAACTCAATAGATGTGAATTTGAGCAAACTCCAGGAGTAGTGGAGGACAGAGGAGCCTGGTGTGCTGCAGTCCACAGGACTGCAAAAAGTCAAACACAACTTAGCAACTGAACAGCAACAACAACCAGAGAAGCACTCAAGACCCATACCAGCTGTGAGCAGCTTGGCTCACAGTACCTGGAGGATAACAAACCAATATTTATTGAATGAACACATAAATCATAAATTAATATTCAACAAACGAATTCATCTGGAATTCATATCTTTTAGGCTAATTTGTGTTCCTAAATTCTCATAGTTCCCTGATGAATGAAATCTTACGCAGTATTTCTTTTTTCATTCCTTCTCATGCCTGAACTCACCTTATTGCTGTGGGGTTTCCATTTGTTTCAGGAGAACAATATCATAATCCAGCAAGGCATTGTCACATGATCACTAGCTATGGTGTTGGAAGTTTAATCTGGGGTCCACCCCTTGGAGGCAGTATAATCTTGGATAGTGACCTAACTTTCAGAGCCTCTCTGTCCTTTCTTGTAAAACAAGACTTGTCTATAGGATTATTTTGTGATTTAAAGAGCATAACATCTGTGGAAGTTCGTAGCATGGGTAGGTGGTAAGTCCTCAGTAACTTATTGTACATCTCTCTTTACCTCACCCCTACCCTAGATACGTTGTTCTGGCTTTGCTTAAATCTTATCCCTGTCCTTTCTAGCTTCAACTTCTGCGGGTAATTTAAATTGTCCACTTTTATAAACTGTTCTTAGAGGCAGAGCATAGGATTAGCTTTATTTTGGTACTTTCCAGTCCATTTGTTCATTCATTCATACATTCTTTCAAATGATCATTTTCCAAGTACTTAGGAAGCATCAGGGCTTCCCTGGTAGCTCAGAAGGTAAAGGGTCAGCCTGTAATGCAGGAAACCGGGGATCAGTCCCCAAGTAGGGAAGATCCCCTGGAGAAAGGAGTGGCTATCCACTCCGGTATTCTTGCCTGGAGAATTCCATGAACAGATGAGCCTAGTGTGCTACAGTCCATGGAGTCTCAGAGAGTTGGACAAGATT
This sequence comes from Bos javanicus, assembly GCF_032452875.1. NCBI lineage: Eukaryota > Metazoa > Chordata > Mammalia > Artiodactyla > Bovidae > Bos > Bos javanicus. The sequence goes on along the minus strand of NC_083871.1, from coordinate 16,964,792 downwards.
GAGTGACTAACACTTTCACACTTTAGCAGGCATCAAATATAACCTCAATATATCCAACTAGAAAGAAGTCTCATTAAAAGAAAATTATATAATGAGTACAATTACTATAATCAGAATGCTTGCTGCTTGTTCTGCTCTGAACCTCAGTCCACATGCATAGAACTTCATCTACTCATGATGCCAAGGGGAAAATGGATCAACAGCAAATATCTCAGCACTAGATACATCAGAGTTTCCCTGATGACTCAGATGGTAAAGAATCTGCAATGCGGGAGACCTGGGTTCAATTCCTGGGTGGGGAAGAGCCCTTGAAGAAGGGAGTGGCCACCACTCCAGTATTCTTGCCTGGGATATCCCATGGACAGAGGAGCCTGACTGGGCTACAGTCCGTAGGTTGCAAAGAGTCAGACACAACTGAGTTACTTTCAGATATGTGAAAATTCTAATAGACAGGTCTCTTCACAATCAAACAGGTATATACATCAGGTTATCTTTATGTCCAATTTCTTTTCATTTTATTTCCTAGAGAAAAGCTCAAATACTAGACTGATTCAGAATGGGACACCTGTCAGCATTTTTAAACTCCATCTGGTGAGAAGTGGCCTTTCCTAACTACAGTCTGAATCCCTCAGGATGCTGAACTAGAGGTACCTTGATTCTTCTGAGCAACACCGTGAAGCACCATACTCAGTGAGCACGCACAGGACATTTTGTTGAATCCTGCTCATATTAGGTACTTTTACATTCACAAGCACTACAAATTCTTCAAAGTCACATGGATCAAACTAAGAAAACTCATACCAACAGTCTGTAGGAGCCAGAACACTATTTCAGGTATCGGATTAGAAACAAGAATGATTTAGCCTCAGTTGCAAGTGACTTTATAACTTGTATCTTCTGAGGAGTGAAAAAACTAACTCAAGGGAAAAAAAATGCAACCTATAAATTTTGTAGGATGTTTTCAACAATAAAAGCAGATATTGCAAGTGGAAAATAAATCTCAGAAAGAAGGTACCCTTTGAAAGATAAAATATTAAGTCCTGGAAAAACCAGTGACTACGAAGATGAATAAACCTAGTTTAGACAGCAGCTGGGAATTTCAAGGAGAAGGTGAAATTTCCCAATAGTAGAGCAATTGGCAAGAGATCCAGCTGAACAGAAGGTGACGAGAGCATCAGTAAGAGGCAGGAGCAGAGTCTGGGCTTCTCTAGTATCCTGCCACATCTCTATTGTTGTTTAGCCGCTAAGTCGTGTCTGACTCTTCTGGGACACCATGGACTGTAGCCTCTCAGGCGCCACTGTCCATGGGATTTCCCAGATATGAACACTGGAGTGGGTTGCCATTTCCTTCTCCAGGGGATCTTCCCAACCCAAGGACTGAACCCACATCTCCTGCACTGGTAGGTGATTTCTTTACCACTGAGCCACCAAGGAAGATCATGCCACATCTCTAGGTATTAGGGAATGAGCACACTGAAACAGAGACTATCAAATGTTTAAACACTGTTCAGAACTGTATCTCACTCTATTCAGCTGGAAATGGGGTTTCAAGTGTTTCCAATGAGCTACGCACACCTCAAATCTAGCATAAATAAGGCTTCATCCTTGATCAGGATTCAGAGGAATCATCTTGCTTCCCAGAATTCTGCCTGGATCAAAGTAGGTGTTCTATAAATATCTGCTCATTGAGGCTGAACTGAACTAGAAATTTGCTTGGACGTTCCTGTATCCCAAGATTTTGAAATGAATTGTGACCTTATAATGTGGTATGTGTGTACACGCACGTTTGTTCCAATAAACTAACAAAATAGACTTTATTAAAGGAGCCCAATAAAAGCTTCTCTATAAAACCAGTTTAGTTGCTCTATAAGGTACCTCTGCTTTAACAATCCTGGCTGAGCAGAGTTGGCTAAGAGCAATAGCTTCCAATTAAGTCATTTGAGCAAACTGTCCATTTTAAATTTATTTTCTATTTTTCCTGATTCTTTTCCCATAGGGTAACCTGTGAAGATCTAAAAACAAAACTTTATTTGAAAAAGGTAACTTTTTTGTGAATGGAATAATTTCAACTTGACTGCCAAGAATTTTTCACATTTATCTAGATTTTTTATGATAGGTGAACTTACTGAGTTGACCACATTGTGGCTGTGGTTTACTCTCTAAGTCATGTCTGATTCTTGCAGTTCCATTGACTGTAGCCGGCCAGGCTTCTCTGCCCATGGGATCTCCCAGGCAAGAATACTGGGGTGAGTTGCCATTTCCTCCTCCAGGAGACCTTGCCCACCCAGGGATCGAACTTCTGCCTCCTGCATCTCCTGCATTGCAGGTGGATTTTTTATGGCTGGGCCACACATTAGTGCAGAGTAAATGATACTAAGTTACAACTTGTATTTGTTTGTGTTTAATTTGCCATTTCAACTAAAATTATTGCCAGTAAAGGTCATCATGTGATGTTGGAGAAGATTCTTGAGAGTCTCTTGGACTGCAAGGAGATCCAACCAGTCCATCCTAAAGGAAATCAGTCCTGAATATTCATTGGAAAGACTGATGCTGAAGCTGAAACTCCAGTACTTTGGCCACCTGATGCGAAGAACTGACTCACTGGAAAAGACCGTGATGCTGGGAAAGATTGAAAGCAGGAGGAGAAGGGGATGACAGAGGATGAGATGTTTGGATGACATCACCGACTAGATGGACATGAGTTTGAGCAAGCTCCAGGAGTTGGTGATGGACAGGGAAGCCTGGCATGCTGCAGTCCATGGGGTCACAAATAGTTGAACACGAATGAGCAACTGAACTGAAAGGTCATGAAGTTTTCTGTAACTTTTGCAAATTTCAATGAAATTTTATATGTGTCCAAAGACCATCACAACAGATATATGATTTCACCAGACAGTTTTAGAATTATCATAACTGCTAGGGTATTTATTTAGTAGTCTTGGCTCTTAAATCTATAAACACACTACACTTCAATTAACTATGCAAGAGAATAAATCAACATAAGAGTTTGCTTCAAGCATACTTTTTGTGAACACAAAAAAGATTGCAATTGGAGAGATACAATAACAAACATAACCTATTAGTATCTGATTAATAATAGGTGCTCAATGAATGTCTGGCTGAGTGAATGGACACAGGGAAGATGCATAACACAACTGTGGGATATGTAATTTTATAGATAAAGAACTGTAGAAAAATTTTCTGTACAAAGCAGAAATAGAAGAATGTGTTTTTATATTCAAGGTATCTCAAAGACAGTAAAACAAATCATGTTCAAGCTGCTGGTGGCGCTAGTGGTAAGAACCCACCACCTGTCAATGCAGGGGACATAGAACTACAGGTTCAATCCCTAATTCAGAAAGATCTTCTGGAGGATCCACTCCAGGATTCTAGCCTGGAGAATCCCACGGACAGAGGATTGCAGTGGGCTACACAGTCCATGGGGTCACAAAGAGTCAAACGTGACTGAAGTGGCCTAGCACATGAATGTTTTCATTCTCCATTATTGACTTGAAATAATAGAAAATATTAAAATCCAAGAACAATTACAGGTTTAATGTATTGAGGAAGAAGGAAATTTTAATTAAATTTTGCAAACAGAATAAATCTCATTTAAGTATGAATGCCTCTTCAAAAAGCAATTAATAATAAAAATGCTAATATAAGTTGAAAAAATCAAGAGCATTGAAAAAATTAAGACAAAAAGACAAAATTAATTTATTAAGACAGATTATTCCAACACAATAAATACCAATAATGCAATAGCAGAGACACATAACAGGAAGTCAGGAAGGAACTAGTTTCACAGTAATAGATTTACAGAAAGAAAAAAATGTCTGAAAGAGCCATTAGGAAATTCCCCAGTATAATGTGAGTTAACAGAAGCAGAAAGTGACATTTATTTTATAGAAAATGCATATACCACAGTATGGCCTATGCATTAAACAAAGGTTTATTTAGAGTTGACATTTGCTTCTTATTGAATTCCTGAAGGAAAACTAAGTCTAAATTAAGAATTTTATCTTGTGATTGTTAATTGTGTTTCCAGTAATTAGTATATCAAAGATGAAATGTCAAAGGGAAAAATAGTTATTTAAAAAAAAATATGTATCTCTCTATCAAAGTGCTTCATGTTGTTCCAAGTCTAAAAACGTCTTTAAGATGACACAGTATCAACGAAGATCAAATAAGGGAGATTTTATCTTCCTAAGGAAATCCCTTTTCTTTTTTGATAAAGAAGAGAAAATGTAATTATAAAGTTCTTCCAAGCTCACTACAACTCTTAACTTTAAAAATTGAGAAGGTGGGGCTTCCCTGGTGGCTCAGTATTAAAGAATCCATCTGCCAATGCAGGAGACATGGGTTCGATCCCTGATCCAGGAAGATCCAAATACCTTGGAGCAACTAAGCTTGTGTACTACGACTACTTAGCCTATGCTCTAGAGCCAGGAGCCACAAATACTGAGCCCACACGCCACAGGGACTGAAGCCCACAAGCCTAGAGCCCATGCTCCGCAACAAGAGAAGCCACCGCAATGAGAAGTCCATGTACTGCAATCAGAGAAAAGCCCACTCAGCAACGAAGACCCAGCACAGGCAAAATAAATAAATACATAAAATTATTTTTTTTAATGTTGGATGCATTTACCAAATATACTTTAAAATAGAGTTTCTAAAAAAAATTGGGGGGTAGATCATTTTCTATGGGGCAAATAATTCAAGAAGTCAGAATTTTTTAAAGAAACATTCATTTGTCTTTGTCACTGAATGTGACTAATTTACTTTTGCAGCAAGTACTATTTCTTATTAGTACTTGAAATACTTAATGCCTTCCTCCTGCCCAGCAGGTGCTTACTTTTCGTTTCTTACTATCTGTGCTTACACTTGATCTGTTTTCTACAATGCAAACCCAAAATTAACTGGAAATGAACAAAGTGAAACCTAATCTTCACCCACAAGAGAAGTAACTCTTAAACTCAATGACGACCATGCCAAACAAAAGAGACGAAATTTCCTATTTACAGTCTAAGGTTGCTTAAAAATATTTTGGCGTAACTAGTCCTTTAAACATTCAAGGTTAAGGTGTTTCTGGTTGAACTGCTAAACTAGCATTAAAGCAAAATATGATTCTGTTGTATTTTTAATGATGTTGCCTAAACATCTCTCCAGAAGAGTAGCAAGTTGCACTGGTTGCCGGAGCTGGACTGTCTCTGCAGTGTATGAAGAGTAAAAGGAATGAGGGTCCATGGTTGCATTCTCCCTGGCTGACTTTCTCAGTCTTTTGGATTCCTCAATGAATATTTGATTTTAAAAATTGGCGAGGGAATGAGGGTGGGGAGTGAGGAACAAAAGCAGGGAAGAAAAAAAGAGATTTTTTTGTGATTTAAAAGTTCTTGAATTGTCTCAAAAATCACTGGGTAAAACAAGTCTGCTGCTGCTACTGCTAAGTCGCTTCAGTCATGTCCGACTCTGTGCGACCCCATGGGCTGCAGCCTACCAGGCTTCTCCGTCCATGGGATTCTCCAGGCAAGAACCCTGGAGTGGGTTGCCATTTCCTTCTCCACCAAAGGTTATATTAGTTTTCTGGGATACAGCAGGCAGGCAATTCTCCACCTGAAAAATAAAAGGACTTCCATATATCTTTTCTTAAGGCCTAAATGTCTCATATATAAGAAGGACTTTTATAACCACAATCAGCTTAAGTGTGGATTGTCTGAGTTGCTCTGACTGACATTTCATTTCACTTAGCTGTATTTCTCAAGTATGATCAATTACTGTGATGATTTTCACGGGACAGTGCTGGTTTGTACCTGTCCTTCCAGTATAATTATATATTAGTAACAACTCACTTCCCTCTCAAAAACTTTCTTGCTTGGAAAATAATTTACATGTGGTCACTCAACCAATGACTAACTGCCTTTGAAAATCTTGGTTTTTATTAAAAGTTGAGCTTCCTGGGTCCCACCTTGAACCTAATAAATTGCGACCTCTGAGGGGCTGGCCCAGAATATGCATTTTAACAAGAACTTCCTAGGTAATTTTTAGGATTACTAAGATTTGAGAACAACTTCATTAATATACATTAGAGGTTATTATATTTCAGTGAGAAGAAAGCTGGAAAGACCAGGAAGAAGGTGACATTAATGAATAATATACCTAAAGAGATCAATGCATAATTTTATTTATTTGGCAAGTGTCTTTATTCTCTGTATCCGCTACCACCAGAAGGTCTACTTTGGTCTCTGCAGCAGCAGGATTAGTGAAACAGCACAGGAGTGAGGAAGCTAGTGTTGGCGGACTTCATCTGGCTTATGTATTTATACTTGTTTTGATCATCTGCTTGCCTTTGCTCCAAGTCTATGTATCTTCACTTGTCCATCTGACCTAGTTCTCACTAAACCAGATACACTAGGCTACTAATCATTCCAAATGGTGTTTTCCATCCCTCCCCATGCCCTCTCCTCTGTATATCCAAAATTTAACTTTAGAAAAATAAATGTGATTATTCCAGTAATTAATGCGATTTTTTTCCCACCCAGAACTAAGGGAATAAGGAGGGAAGTATAACCCCATGAAGAAAGAGTTAAGTTTGGAAGTCTTCCTTTCTTCTTCACAAATAATGGATTTTTTTTCTTAAAATTAAGCAACCACATCCAGGATCACTCCATACATAGGCAGTCTTTAATTTCTGTATTAGCTAACTAATATTCTTTGGTTGTGAGGAACATAAAGCAACTTTGGCTAATTTAGACAACAAAGGAAGATTATGGAAAGGGTTTCAGAGCATTTCATGAACTCCAAAGAGGGGTGAAGGACAAAGGCTCAAAAAGGCAGGAAGTGGGGAGCCTCCAGGGCATCAAGGAGTTTATAAATCTCTCTAGAATCTGCCCTAATGTGACAGGAATCAAATGGCTCTCCAACTCTGTGTCTCATTGGTCGAGCTGCAAAACGTGATCAGGTAGCAACTCCCAGACAAACATCCATGGCCAGGTGGACAGAATCACATAGCACAGGGAAAGTCTCCGGAGCCCACGTCTGTGCACAAAGGAACAGTCTTTCTGAGAAAGGACAAATCACAACTGACCATACAGATACCCTAAAGCTATCTGCTACAATCCACCCTCGGGCTGCCCATACACATACATGCACGCGCGCACACACACACACACACACACACACACTCATTCATTCATTCTCTGTCTCTGTCACACATTCTTTCTCTCTCTCTCCCTTCCTCTCCTCCCTTCTCTCTCTCCCTCTAATACATACCTTTTCCCCCTTTATCCCCCATGCCAAAATCACTCATAACACATGACCCAACCAGTCTTCACACAACTGCAGTGGGAGACAACCACAGTCACTTCCAGCCACTGCACACAGAGGTAAGATTTTGGCCAGGACCTCTGGCTTCCACCGGCTTGTGTCCATTCCTCTTCAGTTCTGTCACAGTCCCGTCTCAGTGGTTGATAAACTCAACCACTACTTAGATAACATTGTATACCCCTGAAAGAAAGAGGAAAGAAGAGAACAAAAATAATTATTTTAAAGTATCATTTAAAAAGGAAACAGGAGAATAAATAGCATACTTAGCAAGGAAATACTGGTTCAAGTCCTCCATTCTGCTGGCATTCATAAGAAGGATGCTGACTTACAAGATAGATTCCTCCTCAGCTTGGGCCAAGTTCTCTTGGCTTCCAGCCAACACTACAGCTTGCCAAGGATCTTTGCCCTGATTGCAAAAAGAATCTCACATATCCAGGTGGCAGTCTCAGCTGTCAATTCAATCAACTTATTTTTTTTAACCCTTAGCTGAAGCATCCCTTCATTGAATACTGAATTCCTTACACTGAAGAGTTAAAGAAATAATAGGTCTTCTAAGAAGAATTAAAGCAAAAATTCTGAAAGTGAAAAAGTAGATATAATGGTAAAGAAGTTTTCACCCCCTGGTCCTAGGTTGCATTCTGTCTGTGAAAACAAAATCGATCATATTGATCACTGGTTCTGCTCATGTTCAGTTTCCTACAACAGAGCACACCAATAACACAAGAGGCTACTTCTTAGATAGTGTGTGTGTGAGTCCATCAGTCGTGTCTGACTCTTTGTGACCCCATGGACTTTAGCCCACCAGGTTCCTGTGTCCATGGGATTCTCCAGGCAAGAATACTGGAGTGGGTAGCCATTCCCTTCGCCAGGGACTCTTCCCGACCCAGGGATTGAATCCAGTTCTGCATTGTAGGCAGATTCTTTACTGTCTGAGCCACCAGGGAAGCCACTTTTTCAGTAGTGTTGTGGTATCATTAGGGTGACTGAGTATCTATAAGGTAAGACCAGGTAGTTAGTAGCCTATCACATTTCTCTTTTTGCAATGCAGTGAGCTCACCTGTCAGAAGCCATGTATGGAATCCTATGATGCTTGAGATGCAGGTAAGCAGGGAGAGAGAATCCAAGTCCGGAAAGATGATACATGTTGCTCCTCCATGATGAAAGGGCATTTCCAACTCAAAAAAACAGGGAAGTAGATCAGGTCCCCTTGAGGTGCATTGCTAGTCATCGTTGCTAACAGTATATGAATCAATCTCGAGGAAAGGAAATTTATGTTATTGAATTCAAGCATTACCTCCATTCTGGCCATCACAACTGTTATGTCCGTGAACTAATAGACTAGCTGGAGAAGGAGGAGGGCTGACTCCCACAGAAGGAGTCATTTTGTTCTCCTGGTTATTAAGACACAGTTCAGTCGCTCAGTCGTGTCCAACTCTTTGCAACCCCATGGACTGCAGCATGCCAGGCCTGTTCATCACCAACTCCTGAAGCTTGCTCAAACTCATGTCCATCGAGTCAGTGATGCCATCCAAACATCTCATCCTCTGTCATCCCCTTCTCCTCCTGCCTTCAGTGTTTCCCAGCATCAGGGTCTTTTCCAATAAGTCAGTTCTTCACATCAGGTGGCCAAAGTATTAGAGTTTCAGCTTCAGCATCAGTCTTTCCAATGAATATTCAGGACTGATTTCCTTTAGGATGGACTGGTTGGATCTCCTTGCAGTCCAAGGGACTCTCTCAAGAGTCTTCTCCAACACCACAGTTCAAAAGCATCAATTCTTCAGTGCTCAGCTTTCTTTACGGTCCAACTCTTACATCCATACATGACTACTGGAAAAACCATAGGTTTGACTAGATGGAACTTTGTTGGCAAAATAATGTCTCTGCTTTTTAATATGTTGTCTAGGTTAGTCATAGCTTTTCTTCCAAGGAGCAAGCATCTTTTTATTTCATGGCTGCAGTCACCATCTGTGGTGATTTTGGAGCCCAAGAAAAGAAAATCTGTCACTGCTTCCATTGTTTCTCCATCTATTTGCCATAAAGTGATGGGACTGGATGCCATAATCTTAGTTTTTTTAATGTTGAGTTTTAAGCCAGCTTTAACACTTTCCTCTTTCACTTTCATCAAGACGCTCTGTAGTTTCTCTTCACTTTCTTCCATAAGAATGGTATCATCTGCGTATCTGAGGTTAGTGATATTTCTCCTGAAAATCTTGATTCCAGCTTGTGCTTCATCCAGCCTGGTCTTTTGCATGCTGTACTCTACACATAAGTTAAGTAAGCAGGGTGACAATATACAGCCCTGACGTACTCCTTTCCCAGTTTGGAACCAGTCTGTCGTTCCATGTCCAGTTCTAACTGTTGCTTCTTGACTTGCATACAGATTTCTCAGGAAGCAGGTAAGCAGGTATTCCCATCTCTTTCAGAATTTCAGGAAAGTGTTAAAGCTGGCTTAAAACTCAACATTAAAAAAACTAAGATTATGGCATCCAGTCCCATCACTTTATGGCAAATAGATGGAGAAACAATGGAAGCAGTTTTTCCACAGTTTGTTGTGATCTACAGTTAAAGGCTTTCGGGTAATCAATAAAGCAGAAATCAATAAAAGGAATTCTCTTGCTTTTTCTATGATCCAACAGATGTTGGCATTTTGATCTCTGGTTCCTCTAACTTTTCTAAATCCAGCTTGAACATCTGGAAGTTCATGGTTCACGTACTGTTGAAGCCTGGCTTGGAGAATTTTGAGTATTACTTTGCTAGTTTGTGAGATGAGTACAATTGTGCGGTTATAAAGAACCTCTTCTGCAATGAAGGTGTCTTAGCATTCACATGGACACAGGTATTTTCAGACTCTAGTCCCATTCTGAAAGGTCCATCCACCCTTTCCTAAAACCTTCTTGTCATCAGTTCTCCTGTCTTGATCCTTCTAAGTCTCTGATCATCGAGTCAGACCAGAACAGCAAAACTACCCAGTACCTACTCATTCAGCCTTGCATGTCTGCTCAGTCGCCCTATCGTGTCCGACTTTTTGCGACCCCAATGGACTGTAGCCCCCAAGGCTACTCTGTCCATGGAATTTCCCTGGAAACAATACTGGTATGGGTTGCCATTCCCTTCCCCATGGAATCTTCCCAACCCTGGGATCAAACTCACATCTCTTGTGTCTCCTGCATTGACAGGCAGATTCTTTACCACCAAGCCACCAGGAATGCCCCCATTCAACCTGAAACCATCTCTAAAACGTTGCCACTATCCCAAGCCCCCTGCCCCATTATATCCACCATTGCCAAAGTCACTCTGGTGCTTCCCCCAGAGACATCTCTGACTCCCTATGATCCAGCAATACAAGGGTTAACATCTGGCACCACAGGGAGGGTCTTCAGCCCCAGTTTTACTGCTACATTCCAATTGCCTTTCTTATCACAGATCTGGAATATCACCTCTGCGCCAAATAAAAAGCTCAAGAATCAGCTCAGATCCTGACCTCAGGTAAAGCAGACAATAATATGTTCCTTTCTAGACATAGTGATTCATAAAATTACTGCTCAAAATTTAACTCTTGTACGCATTTTACTTCTCAGTTGTAGTTCAGGGCCACCCTGAAGACCAGCAGCACTTCCTCTCATCTGCTGGTGCCAGTGTATCTTGCAAAGCCATCTGTACACCAGGTTCAGGTTACTCTATCCCTGATCCACTAGTCATAGGAAACTCCCAGGACACATAAGGAGGAACGTGTAATGTAGAAGTGCAACTACTTGCTCATACAAGATACCTGTCTTTAGGCTTCCCCTGCTGCTGCTGCTGCTAAGTCCTTGAGTCGTGTCCGACTCCCCTAGACTCAGCCTTATAGGTTTCTCTTCCATCTCAGTCTACTTGATGTGGATTACTGCTGGGAATGACTGACATTATGCTAAGTGTCTGAGACAATATCGTTTCAGGTCAGGAATTGAGGTACTATGGCCATCTTATGCCAGATGGTTGAGTGATTCAGCCTCTGTATGAGCCTAGCAATAAGCCAGGAGTCATTTCTCAAAATGAAGACTCACTTTTGAAACTAGCCTTTGCATTTTCCCAAACAGAAAAGGTCTCCTCCATGATGGTCTTGTTGGGGCTTGGCATAGGCTTCATACAGCTTTCAGAAGGGTCACAGACCATTCTGCACTGGACCCACTAGCTCCCTAGAGCCAAGGCAGAGATGCTTGCCTTGCATCTGGGGCCAGTTAGACAACCTCCTCCAACTCTGGGCCCCACTCCGAATGGGCAGCTTTTGGGGTGGTCACTGACAAAATATACCAGGATATGACACGCAAAAGTGGCAGTACTACATTGAAAATCCTAAGAGGCCTCAACTCATCATGCTTGGTAAATTCTCTTTTTAACAATTTGTGAATGAATGTTTCATATAAATTACAATCTCAATATTGAACTTCAGAGTGCTAAAATTTTGAAGTGATGTCTATTATATTAATCAAATTTGGTCATTATTGTTTCCCACTTAATTTCACTCATTCGTTCAGTCCTTATTTAAATTTCAGTTCAGTTCAGTTGCTCAGTCGTGTCCAACTCTGTGACCCCGTGGACTGCAGCACGCCAGGCTTCCCTGTCCATCACAAACTCCCAGAGTTTATTTAAATGTATCTGCTTACAAAAGGAACTGAAAGTGTCATGTCATGCCACATTGTTGCTTTTTCCTAGTGGTATCAAGTAGTTACAGAATAAGACAGCATCTTATAAAATTCAAGTGAGTTCATTTAGCAGCTACATTTAGTTTCTATGTTATAAATGCATATGCAAAAATATGTCTGAAAAACTAGTTAAAGACCATTAGAAAACTCTTAGAATCTTTAGTTTTTGTGTAAGATAAGCAAAATAAATACATCCCTACCTGAGCAATAAATCATCCTTCTCCATCCTCTTTCTTTGGAAACCACCATGGCAAAAGCTTTTAAATGTAAATGTCTGTAAGGAATTTTTTTTTAACAAAACACTCTTTTGTTTATTCCTTTGAACAAAAATCAGAAGTAAATTAACATCTATGTCCCCGTGACCTTTTTTAAGTGGTTTTAACACATGTTGATTTTGAGTGCACCCCAAAAGTGCTTCACTCCATTTATTAATACTTTTACAAATATCTGTTGATCACCATGTACAAGTTCTAGGTGAGGTCATAGAGAAGTAAGACTCAATCAATAAACCATCAAAAGATTGCAATCTAGTAGGGAATATAAATAAGTAGACAGACAATTACTATATACAAAGAGTCCCCAACTTATAATAGTTCGATTTGTGATAGTACAAAAGTGATTCACATTCAACAGAAACTATACTTTGAATTTTGAATTTTGATCTGTTCCTGTGCTGGCAATATCTGGCACAACACGGTCTTGTGCTCCCAGGCAGTTCCCAGTCAGTCATGCAATCATAGCCATTCTATATCCAGACAACCATTGTGTTTTTTACTTTCAGTACAGTATTCAATAAGTTATGTGAGCTAGTCAACACTTTATTATCAAATAGGCTTTGTGTTAGATGATTTTGCCCAACTGTAGACTAATGTAAGTGTTCTAAGAACTTTTAAGGTAGGCTGGACTAAGCTATGATGTTCAGTAAGTTAGGTGTATTAAATACATTTTCGACTTACAATATTTTCAACTTACAATGGTTTCATCAGGACACAGCCCCATCATAAGTCAAGGAAGATCTGTAGTTTGGCAGGGTCTCAGACAGGAATAACAAAAGGGTGCTGGAGTACTGGGGATCAGGGAAGACTTTTCAAAGGAAGTAGTATTGAAACTGAGGCCGAAAGGGAGAAATAGGAGCCATTCAGATCAAGATGTTAGTAAATGAAGCAAAGACAGTGTGTTCTGGGTAAAGCAAGTCATGTGCAAAGACCCAGACACCACAGAGAGTATAGCATGTTTGAGTGCTGAAGGCACTCAATTAGACTGGCTTTTAGAATTGGGGTGGCAATGATGGTAGTATGGAAATATATGTGTGGGAGATATGGCTTCTTACTATACACAGCTCCACTTTCTATTCTCTGCTAACAAAGCCTTCAATAACTAGCACAGGTCCAGGGATTTCTAGCCAGCTAGAAAATGAATGAAGGTACTTTTCACTTCACAATCATGAGCCTAGGATTGGGCATGTGATCCAGTGCTGGCTAATGAGATCTAGGGACAAGTCTGCTGAGGCTTCTTTTCCAGGCTAAAAGGAGACCCTCCCAAGCAGAAAGCTGTTACCCTCTGCTTCCTTATCGAAGATGCTTACGTAAGTCTTAAAGACTGTCTGGAGCTGCTACCACCATCTTGGGATCAAGGAAAGACTCAAATTGCAAAGAGCTAAGGTATTAACGTTTTATTGTTGTTTAGTCGCTAAGTCATGTCCAACTCTTTGTGACCCCATGGACTGTAGCCCTCCAGGCTCCTCTGTCCATGGGATTCTCCAGGCAAGAATACTGGAGTGGGGAGCAATTTCCTTTTCCAGGGGATCTTCCTGACCCGGGGATCGAACCCTTGTCTCCTGTAGCTCCTGCTTGGCAGCAGATTCCTTACCACTGAGCCCCCTGGGAAGCCCCATTATCATTTAGTTGAGCTGATAAGCCATTCCCAGCACTATCTCTGTCTACCCTTCTAGGTACGAGAGAGAACAGAATGCCTTGTAAGTCTGTCCGTATTCTGTTACTTGAAGTGTAGCATCTTCCTAAGAGTTACATGGAGACTGTGATTTGATAATCTGGGGCCATATCATGAAGGGCCTTACAAGCTATTATTTTTTTCTTCCTTCAGTTGCACTAATGTTGATTACATTACCAGTCATTAGTTCTTAAGTGCCAATTCTGTATTAATGTAACCTAAGAGGACTGATATATATCCTTTTGTTACAGGGATGATGCTGCAAATCAGGCAAATGATCATGAAAAGGATTAACAGAGTGCTTGTTATGTATCAGGAGCAGTTGTATTTTTCCTTACAAGCTGTTCTAACCAAGACTCTTGTTTGCAGGTGACAAAAACCTACTTCTAAGCCTCGGTGAAAGGATGGACATTACAGGAATGTACTGGGGTGTCTTATGTGACACAGAAAGGGCAGAACAAGCAACTTCTGGAAGAACAGGGGTACAGGCAAGAGTTGGGGACAGTTTGAACCAGGGCTTCCAACACAAGCAGCAGCTTGCTCCCTCTCTCTCATCTCTGCTTCTCTTTGTGGTTCCTGCAGGGGGTGAAGAATATGGCCATTGACAGCTCTTGAACTTCTCCTCTTTTAGCTGCCATGCCCTAGGAAGGACTGGCTTATGTGCCCTCTAATATTAAATTTAAGAATCTCATTTAATTTCCATGTGTAATGAAATCATTCCAGATGACCAGAAAAACAGAGAACACAGCACAGGAGACCAACAGAAGATTTTAAGCAAAAGTGAGAAATAGCAAAATGTCTATTTTAGAAAGAATACCTTGGTCAGCCTTGGGCTACAGAATGGGTTGGGAGGGTTGTTCTGGGACAAGGGGCGATTTCTGTAATTTACATGAGAAGTAACAGAGTTTAAACAAACATAGAGATGATGTGGATATGATTATAGCTCTTATTTAAACAGCACTGACTTAGCCATTGTGGTTGGTGCCTTCCAAATCACAATAAAGAGCACAACTTGTCTGTGGAAGCAGGGAGTGGCAGGAAGATGGGCAGAGAGCTGTGTTTATAATTGGAGTTTTATGCAAAAGATTTGGAAAAAGATTAATCAGTTTGTCTGCTCTCATACTGATCTAGGGCTTTCCAGGTGGCACTAGTGGTAAAGACTTCACCTGCCAATGCAGGAGACATAAGAGACAGGTTTCTATCTTTGGATTGGGAAGATCCCCTGGAGGCAAGCGTGGCAACCCACTCTCGTATTATTGCCTAGAGAATCCCATGGACAGAGAGAGGAGCCTGGAGGGCCTCAGTTCATGGGGTTGACTGAAGCAACTTAGCCTGTGCACACAATCTAACCTTTTTTTTTTTTTTCTTTAATCTTTCAAACTTTTATTTAAGGGCACTGATCCACAATGGATTTTAGATCTTGTTGAATGCAGCCACGTCCATAGACTGTACATACTTGACAAAAGCAGTGATCTGCTCCTCCAGCATGTTTGTCCCAACTTTGTCATCTTCAACTATACACTGTATTTGAAGTTTTTCAATGCCATACCCAACCAGAACTAATTTAGAAGAGGCTCAGACCAAGCCATCCTCTTGAACGCTTCTGATGCACTCCTCTAGTTTTGCTAGATCTGTCTCACCATCCCAAGGTTTCACGTCTAATAAGTTGGAAGACTTGGCAACAAGATCTGGATTTATTGCTTTCTTTGACTCATACTGTGCAAGGCGCTCTTCTCATCACCTCTTGGCTTCTTCACTTTCGTCCTCCTCCTCAGATCCGAAGCGATCAATGTCATCATCGTTATCTTTACTATCTGTAGCTCCACTTTCTGTGGTGTCTGCCACATTAGCAGGGCCATACTTTCCTAAGGCCTTCTTTACTCCTGACAGGCTGGCCTTTTCCTTTTCATAAGAGGTGATGTGACTATACCAAAGGAGGGCATGACACAAGTTGGCAAGTGGTGGGTGAGAAACGGCTTCAAATACTGCCACATCTGCTTTTGACGGCACGTACCACTCAATGTGGCTCTTGTCCGCCAAGTAATCATTGAGCACCTGGAGCCCCGCGGGGCATTTTAGTCTCCAAAACCCAGGGCAACGGCTAATGGGGAACCAGGTGGCCGCAGAGGGAAAGAAAAGCCCAAGCACTCCACAGCAAGCACTAAAAGGGAAAAAAAGGCGAACTTTTTTTGAAGTCTAGTCTTAAGTTTCTTCGGGTTTCAAGTACTGTTGAGTCTGAAGCTTATTCAATACTGATTTACCATAAAAAGTGATTAACAATCCACAAGTTTCTTTAAGACAAAAAATGTAGAATATGAAAATCCAGTGATCCATCCTTATACGTTCCTACCAAACTAACGTATTTTAGTAGAAAATCATTTACTGCACGTTTTGCAGAAAGAACACAGTTTACCTGAAACCATAGGCAGATGAAGGCTTTCAGGATGCATTAAAGTGCTGGTGAAAAGTGAAAGTGAAAGTCGCTCAGTCGTGTCCAACTCTTTGGGACCCCATGGACTATACAGTCCATGGAATTCTCCAGGCCAGCATACTGGAGTGGGTAGCCTTTCCCTTCTCCAGGGGATCTTCCCAACCCAGGGATCGAACCCAGGTCTCCTGCATTGCAGGCGGATTCTTTACCAGCTGAGCCACAAGGGAAGCCCAAGCATACTGGAGTGGGTAGTGCTGATAAATGAAAGTAAACAAATAAAAGCATAGTCATGAAATGAAGACGGGTCAAATACAATTATACATAACAGTAAAAATAATTAACACAAGTGAATTATCAAATGTGCTAACGGTGTAATTTAAAGATGAATTGGGTGTTTTGTTTGTTATTGATGTGATTTCTGATGTAGAGGGTTTTTTCTTTTCTTCGCTTTTGTATCCAGGTCTGTTCTAGATGGCTGTTTCCTCAAGAATGGTCCACAAACCAACAAACCAAGGGAAAAGACAAATATGGGGAAAGGTCAAGATGAAGGAGGAAAGGAAAACAGAAAGAGAAGGAAAGGGAGCCTTTCCTCACTGTAAACCAATGTGTTCACTGTGTCTTCTCTGACCCAGTCTCCATGCTGGGATCGGCAACACAAGTCAGTAGGCCCTAATGCTCAAAGCCTGGCAACTGTTGGAAGAGGCCATCCAGAGAACATGACCACCAGTTAACCAGGAGCTGGACCTGCACAACTGGAGGCTTCTTACACCCTCCCTTGCCTTTGGGATGTATGTTCTGCCCACCATTCTAACAGTGGAAACAGCTTCAAGGACACAGCCTTGAGAGAGCTATGTTTGTTGAGACCATCTGGATGGTATACAAGGCCTCTACATAAACTCTTAAGATTCTGGTGGGCAGTTGAGAACATCTACTCATCTTGCAGCCGCCCAAGACGAGGCTTCTATGTAAGTTCCTTGCCTATTCACCACCACCTACCAATCTAGATTCGCCTGCCTCTTTCTTTGTTCTCTCCTTGCCCTCTGTCCCCGTGCTGCAGTCCATGGGGTCGCAAAGAGTCGGACACGACTGAGCGACCGAACTGAACTGAACTGCCCTCTGTCCATGGAATTTTCCAGGCAAGAATACTGGAGTGCGTAGCCATTTCCTTCTTCAGGGGATCTTCCTGACCCAGAGATTGAGCTCACATCGCTTGCCCTGCACTGGCAGATGGATTCTTTCCCACTACACCACTTGTGTGCTGTGTTCAGTCACTCGGTAGCGTTCAATTCTTTGTGACCCCATGGGCCCACCAGGCTTCTCTGCCCATGGGATACTCCAAGCAAGAATGCTGGAGTGGGTGGGGATCTTCCCAACCCAGGGGTCAAACCCAGGTCTCCCACACTGCAGGCAGATTCTCTACCAGCTGAGCCACCAGGGAAGCCCCTAAACACATGGTTATCTAACATTATTTGCACAAAGGTGAAGCACAGGAAGGAAGAGAACACAGAGTTCCTTACAGAGTTTTGTGTCTGGATCCTATGAGCCCTTCCTTAGTGTCTCTACCTCACCGAAGCTTCCCCAGCCACTTAGTTCCATAGAGCCAATACTTCTCAAAGTGCAGTGTTCACTGGAATAACCCAAGCAGATAGCTTAGAATCCAGAATCTTTGGCTTCAACCCAAAGGTTAATCCACCACGTCTGGATAGAGTGTACGTTGTTAATGAGCCTCTCAGGTGCTACCCATGCACAATGAAGCTGAAGAAAGTGATTCTGAAAGTGATTCAGCCCTAGAGAGACAGATTCAGGTCAGCGGAGGACCCACACATTCTCTGAATTTTTAGAAACGCAGATAGTCATTATAGCCATTAGAAAGGTTGAGTATAAATCAAGAAGGCCAGTTCAGATATTAAAAAAAAAAAAAAAAAACTGCAAGATTGTATTAAAGATCAAATGGTACTGGTAATAAAGAATGGTACCCATATGGCTTCAAAAGTTTTTTGCTTTGTTTTTTATTTTCTTTATGGCTGCACTGGGTTTCTTGGCTGTTCTCGATCTCTAGTTTCAGCGAGCAGGGGCTAGTCTCTAGTTGTGCTGCGTGAGCTTCCCTTGCTGGCACAGTACCAGCTCTAGGCATGCAGATTCTGGAGCACAGTCTCCGTAATTGTGGCACGTGGGTTTAGTTGCCCCACGGCATGTGGACTCTTCCCACACCAGGGATCAAACCCATGTCCCCCACTTTGGCAAGCACTAGACCCCCAGGGAAGTCCTGGCTTCAGATATTTTTAAAACTATTCTAAAATTGTTTTCTGCTTACATGATGAAGAGAGAATTCTGACAGGAGAAAAGTAGAACATTTATGACTAAATATCATAGATAAAGCAAAAGGCCTAAACATAAATAGCAGACTCACCATGGTTAGCAACAGGGCAACAGAGTGACATGTTTATCTTTATAAACTTGTAGTTGCTGGAGCCCCACTCCAGACCTATGGAGTCAAAATCTTTGAGGATAAACCCCAGTCAAGGAACATGCTGATACACTCTAAGAGCTGAGAACCACTGCTTTAAACCAGGGCCACTTGAAGGAAATTTACCTAAATTGTAAGGTTAGCTTTCTGAATGATGGTTTCCTTCACAAGCTGAATCTATCCCACTAAACTATTGAACTGATCATCACAATTATAAGCACTACAAATATACATATATCTAAAATATTAAAATTATTACTGGCAAATTTGTTTTTATTAAAAATATTTTAAAGCCTAAAATATAATTAGGTTTATATAAAGTTTAATCATTTAGGCTTTGCTGGTGGCTCAGACGGTAAAGAATCTGCCTGCAATGTGGAAGACCCCAGTTCAATCACTGTGGTGGGAAGATCAGATCCCCTGGAGAAGGAAATAGCAACCCACTCCAGTATTCTTGCCTGGAGAACTCCATGGACCAAGAATCCTAGACGGCTAGAGTCTATGGTGTCACAAAGAGTCTGACACAACTGAGCAACTAACACACAAAGTTTTATCCTTTATAACATATATTCACATGTATTAATGAGAGTAACATTTTCGAATGGAAGTTATTGTCCACATTTGACTCATGAAGAAACAGAGAGAGTAAATTAGTCCAGTGATTCTCAAGCCTGTTTGTGTGTTGACATCAATCACTTGGCGGGGGAACGTCGAAAAATACTGATGCCTGTGTCACAGCACTAGAAAGTGTGATTTAATTGGTCTTGGGTGTGGCCTGGGTTTTGGAATTTTTTAGAGACCCTGTGTGGGCTTTCCTGGTGGTTCAGATGGTAAAGAAGCCCTGTGATTCTAATTGGCAGACAAGTTTAAGAAACACTGAACTAGCCCCCAGTCACTCAGATGGTAATTAACAAGGCTGGAATTTAGGCATTCTGACATCAGGTTAATGCTCATGGAGTTGTATTTGGCATAATGATCAAAGAGAACCATTAACCTCAACCAATATTTATTACGTTTCTCAATATAACAGAGTTTCCAAATTTCTCTGGCCATAAGAATCAACTCAGTTGGGTGTTAAAAATACAGATTCTGAGCGTCTTCCGCAGAACTTTCTGATTCCATAGGTTTGGAAAGGCCCCAAAGGCCTGGAGTATGCGCCGGCTTCACAAGCCACCTTAGTCTACTTGGGATGCTGTAACAGACCCTGGGTGGCTTGTAAAAAATAGAAATTTCTCAGTTCTGGGGGCTGGGAAGTCCAAGAGCAAGATACTGGCAGATTCGGTGGCAGGTGAGAGCCCTCTTTCTGGCTCATAAATGGTTGTCCTCCTACTGTGTCTGCACACACAGAGAGAGCTTTCTGGGGTCTCTTTTATGAGGAGAGAGTAGCACATGCATGCTCAGTCATGTCCAATTCTTTTCGACCCTGTGGACTGTAGCCTGCCAGGCTCTTCTGTCCATGGGATTCTCTAGGAGAGAATACTGGAGTGAATTGCCGTTTCCTCCTCCAAGGGATCTTCCTGACCCAGGGATCGAACCCACACCTCCTATATCTCTTGCATTGTAAGTGGATTCTTTACTATTCGAGCCATGAGGTAAGCCCCTTTGGTTGTTCTTCAGTCACTGTCATGTCTGACTGTTTACGACCCCATGGACTGTAGCACGCCAGGCTCCTCTGTCCTCTGCTATCTGCTAGAGTTTGCTCAAATTCACGTCTGTTGAGTCAGTGATGCTATCTAACCATCTCATCCTTGCTGCCCTCTTCTTTTGCCCTCAATCTTTCTCAGCATCAGGCTCTTTTCCAATGAGTCAGCTCTTCACATCAGGTGGCCAGAGTAGTGGAGTTTTAGCTTCATCATTTGTCCTTCCAATGCATATTCAGGGTTGATTTCCTTTAGGATTGAGGGGTTTGATCTCCTTGCAGTCCAAGGGACTCTCAAGAGTCTTCCCCAACACCCCAGTTCAAAAGCATCAATTCTTTGGCAATCAGCCTTCTTTATGGTCCAACTCTCACATCCGTACATGGCTACTGGAAAAACCATAGCTTTCACTATATGGACCTTTGTTGGCAAAGTGATATCTCTGCTTTTTAATACGATATCTAGATTTGTCATGGCTTTCCTTCCAAGGAGCAAGCATCTTTTAATTTCATGGCTGCAGTCACCATCTACAGTTATTTTGGAGCACCCCAAAATAAAATCTATCACTGCTTCCACTTTTGCCCCTTTTATGAGGACACTAATTCTATTCATGAAGGCTCTGCCCTCATGACCTAATCACCTCCCGAAGGCTCTACCCCAAATACATTGGGGATTAGATTTCAGCCTACAGCTTTGGAAAGACACACACATTTACAGTCTATAGAACAAGTACTTACATGATTTTTAGGATAAAATAAGAGTGGAAGAAACTATAACAAAGAATATCAAGCCACACCATTCAGTACATAATAGTACTATTGAATGTCAAAGTTAGGTGACTGGACATGGAACAACAGACTGGTTCCAAATAGGAAAAGGAGTATGTCAAGGCTGTATATTGTCACCCTGTTTATTTAACTTATATGCAGAGTACATCATGAGAAACGCTGGGCTGGAAGAAGCACAAGCTGGAATCAAGATTGCCGGGAGAAATAATCAATAACCTCAGATATGCAGATGACACCACCCTTATGGCAGAAAGTGAAGAGGAACTCAAAAGCCTCTTGATGAAAGTGAAAGAGGAGAGTGAAAAAGATGGCTTAAAGCTCAACATTCAGAAAACGAAGATCATGGCATTTGGTCCCATCACTTCATGGGAAATAGATGGGGAAACAGTGGAAACAGTGTCAGACTTTATTTTGGGGGGCTCCAAAATCACTGCAGATGGTGATTGCAGCCATGAAATCAAAAGACGCTTACTCCTTGGAAGGAAAGTTATGACCAACCTAGATAGCATATTCAAAAGCAGAGACATTACTTTGCCAACAAAGGTCTGTCTAGTCAAGGCTATGGTTTTTCCTGTGGCCATGTATGGCTGTGAGAGTTGGACTGTGAAGAAGGCTGAGTGCTGAAGAATTTTTTCTTTTGAACTGTGGTGTTGGAGAAGACTCTTGAGAGTCCCTTGAACTGCAAGGAGATCCAACCAGTCCATTCTGAAATAAATCAGCCCTGGGATTTCTTTGGAAGGACTGATGCTAAGGCTGAAACCCCAGTACTTTGGCCACCCATGCGAAGAGTTGACTCATTGGAAAAGACTCTGATGCTGGGAGGGACTGGGGGCAGGAGGAGAAGGGGACGACAGAGGATGAGATGGCTGGATGGCATCACTGACTCGATGGATGTGAGTCTGAGTGAACTCCGGGAGTTGGTGATGGACAGGGAGGCCTGGCAAAGGATCTAGTTGTATAAAACTATTTATTCATTAATTCAAGAAATTTTCTTTAAAAAAAAATCATTTGTGGTCAGGTTTTAGTTGCAGCATGTGTGATCTATGATCTTTGTTGCAGCATGCAGGATCTTTTAGCTGTGGCATCTGGAATCTTATTTTCTGACCAGGGATTGAAACTAAGCCCCCTATATTGGGAGCTCAGAGTCTTAGCCACAGGACCATCAAGGAAGTCCTCAAGAAACTTACACATCTAAAGCACTCTGGTAGATAAAGACAAATTAAGTCAGAATTTTTGCTCTCAAAGACCTAATTATCTATGTACATCTCTTGTGGGAAAACACAAACTGTTTGAGCTGAGTATGGGATATAAGTCCAGGAGTCCTTATTTTCCTGAGAAAGTTACCATTTAAGATTGCTTCAGCAAGCCTGTAATGAGAACTCTAACAGGCATTTGGGAGATACGGAAAACGTTGTGGTAGTGATAATAATAAAAGAAGGGCCAGGAGGTACTGGGATACCCTAAACTCAGAGTTGAAGGACACCCCCAGTGAAAGTCTGACCTTGCAGTAGGAGACAGTGATCATTCTTGTGTGAATGAGTCCAGGAAGAGGGGAGTGAATGTCGGGACTGATGAAGGAGAGATGACGAGCAGGAATCAGTTGGAAGGTGAGTAAGGCAAATTAGGAATGATAAAGGTTTTGAATTTCTTGATCAGGCATTTGATTTTGATGTAACCTTTGCAAGATTTTGTAGCTGGGACTGAAGCCAGGAAATCATAATAGTGTTTAATTAAGTTCATACTTTAAAAGTAATTCTGAGACATGGATTCTGTCTTCTATTACTTTACACATCATCACCCCTTCCACCAGCACCCAGCACACCGACACAGTCATACTCACACACATACATGCAATTCTTAGCATAAAGCAGGTACAAAAATAAGTACTAAAAATACTTATATTGCAACCATCTAAACTTTTAGATGTTTGTTACTTTCTGTTTTGTACTTTTCTGTATTTTAAAAATTTACCATATTTAAAAGAAATGAATGATGTTATGAAACTGAATTATGGTCCCCTTACTTAACATGCAGCAAAGCCAATCTACTGATACCAAGTTATGGTGAAGGAAAGCACAGAATTTATTTCCCCAAGGCTTCAAGCAAAAAAAATAAAAATAAAAATAAATAAACTGGCTTACTATTGAAGTATCAATAAATATACAACCCGAGGTGGAAAGATTTTAAGTCCAGGTAAGAAACACCCAGGGTTGGAAAGACAATGGAAATAAGACTGAGAACAGTGGACAGAAAAAGTGAGCAGCATTAGTTAAGGAAACCGTAGTTCCTTGTATTGAACCATAAACTTAAAGTGAAACAGAATTTAATAGCTAACTGAGTATGAGGTAACTTACTAGAAAGGAATTCCAAATAATTCTGAGGCTTTTCAGCTTGCCTGAACACATAAGAGAAAGAGCTCTGGGAGGAAAACATGGTTGAGTCACGTCAAATTGGAGGTAATAAGTTCTAATTAAACAAATGATAAACCATCCAATAGTGATATCCTGAATCTAAGAGTAAAATAGAGAAGTCCTGATATATATATATGAAAAATCAATTCATGATCCCTGTTCCCACTCAAATCTGGCCTACATCTGACCCCCCAAAAAAGCAGGAGATTTATTATTTTTTTTTTAAGGCAGAAGGTTATGGAATTTATTATCTATGGTGCTGAGTGGGAACCAGGTGCAGGGGAAGGGACCTTTCTTTGTGCCTGTTGACTTGGTTTTGACTTACTGTGGATGGTGACTGCAGCCATGAAATCAGAAGGCGATTGCTTCTTGGAAGGAAAGCTATGACAAACCTAGACAGTGTTCAAAAGCCGACAAGGGTTGACACTGGTCGACACTCTGCTGACAAAGGTCCGTATAATCAAGGCTATGGTCTTCTCAGGGTCACGTATGGTTATGAGAGCTGGGCCATAAAGAAGGCAGAGCGTCGAAGAATTCATTTCAGTTCAGTTGCTCAGTCAAGTCTGACTCTTTCATGACCCCATGGACTGCAGCACGCCAGGCTTCCCTGTCCATCACCAACTCCCAGAGCTTGCTCAAACTCATGTCCATCGAGTTGGTGATGCCATCCAACCATCTCATCCTCTGTTGTCCCCTTCTCCTCCCACCTTCAATCTTTCCCAGCATCAGGGTCTTTTCCAATGATTTGGTTCTTCGCATCATGTGGCCAAAGTATTGGAGTTTCAGCTTTAGCATCAGTCCTTCCTATGTATATTCAGGACTGTTTCCTTTAGGATGGACTGGTTGGATCTCCTTGAAGTCCAAGGGACTCTCAAGAGTCTTCTCTGACACCACAGTTCAAAAGCCTCAATTCTTCGGTGTTCAGTTTTCTTAATAGTCCACCTCTCACATCCATACATGACTACTGGAAAAACCATAGCTCTGACTAGACGGATCTTTGTTGGCAAAGTAATGTCTCTGTTTTTTAATATGCTGTCTAGGTTGGTCATAGCTTTTCTTCCAATGAGCAAACGTCTTTTAATTTTATGGCTGCAGTCATCATCTGCTGTGATTTTGGAACCCAAGAAAATAAAGTCTGTCACTGTTTCCATTGTTTCCCCATCTATTTGCCATGAAGTGATGGGACCGGATGCCATGGTCTTAGTTTTCTGAATGTTGAGTTTTAAGTCAACATTTGAAAAAGTCAAGCTTTTTCACTCTTCTCTTTCACTTTCATCAAGAGGTTCTTTAGTTCTTCACTTTCTGCCATAAGGGTGGTGTCATCTGCTTATCTGAGGTTATTGATATTGCTTTACAATTTTGCATTGGTTTCCGTTGTACAACAATGCTAACCGCTCATAAATATCTATATTTACCCTCCTTCTAGAGCCTTAGTCCCCTCTCCCCATCACACCCTTCTACATCACAGAGCACCAGGCTGGGCTCCCTATGCAATACAGCAGCCTCCCACTAGCCATCTACTTTACACGATAGAGTACATATGTCAACACTACTCTCTCAACTTGTCCCACCCTCTCCTTCGCCTGCTGTATGCACAGTCTGTTCTCTACATCTGCATCTCTATTCCTTCCCTGCAAATGCGTTCATCAGTACCATTTTTTTCTAGATGCTGTGCACAGGCATTAATATACGATATTTGTTTTTCTCTTTCTGACCTACTTCCCTCTGTATAACAGGTTCTAGGTTCAGGAAAGCAGAGATTCTTAGAACCACTTCTAGCTTTTCCAAACCCAGTGCTCTTCTACATGTTTTCATAACCAGCTCAAGACTGTCACCCAGGAATAAAATCATTTGAAATAGGAGGAAAACTAGAACCTGAACTAGTGTAAGGGTCTTCCCATTAAGGAGTCTCTAAGATTTACATAAGCAGTTCTCATTTGACATGGCAGCAGCAACAGCAAGCAGAAGAAAACCACAGACTTTTAGCACTGGAAGGAATCTTAAAGGTTGGTCTAGAGGTCAGAAGCATAAAATGCTAAATCAATAAGGAATTTGAAATCAATAAGAAATCATATAACCAGGATTTCCAAACATTTTCAAATGTAAGGATCTCTTCTATTTATTTCTAGTGTCAAAATTTTAATCTTCCTTATATCTGCAAATTATAAAATTCAGTATGTACACTATAGAACAAATCCAAGCGTTACCACAGAGTATAAATGAAAATGCAACCTTCCGCCTCCTCCAACCTCAGCCCAAAGATCACTCCCTAGAGACAGCCTCTGTTAACATTTTAGTGAATATCATTAAAAGCCTATGCTTATATATAAAATATTTACTTAAATAGAATCATATTTCACATGATGTTGTGCAAGCTGCTATTTTCACTCAAAAGAAAAAGAAAGAAAACATCTTGACCTCATTTTTAAAATAGCTGTCAGTGTTCCAATACCTAAATGTACCATAATTTAGTTAACTAACCCATCCTTTAGAAGGACAATTTACTGTTTTTAAAGTTTTAATATTATAAAGTGTTGTGATGCTCATCTCCAAATGTTCACTTTTGTACATTTACCTAATTATTTTTGTGGGAAAAAAATCCTAAAAGTGGAAATGTGAGATCACAGGCATGCACAATCAACATTTTGTATATATTGCCAAGTTGCACCCCATAAAACAATGTAAAATTTTTGCTTCTAACCTAAGCGTCCATTAGTCCATATGTGGATAAAAAAGTTGTGATTTATATATATCATATTTAATATATATATAAATATTATTCTCCCTGGAGTAGGAAACGGCAATCCCACTCCAGTATTCTTGCCTGGAAAATTCCATGGACAAAGGAGCCTAGTGAGCTGCAATCCATGGGTCACAAAGAGTCGGACATGACTGAGTGACTGAGCATGCACACATAATATTTTTCAGCCATAGAAAAGGAAACCCTACCATTTCCAACAAGGATGCAGCAAAACAGCATTATGTTAAATGAAATAAATCAGACAGAGAAAGACAAATACTACATGATCTCGCTTACATGTGGAATCTAAAAAAAAAGCAAAAACCTCCAAACTCACAGAAAGACAGATCAGACTTGTGGTTACTATAGGCCAATGGTGCAAAAGGAGAAACAGCAGGATGATGACTAAAAGTGCAAACTTTCAGTCATAAGGTAGGTAAGTACTAGGGACATAATATACAACCTGATGACTGTATGATACACAAGACATTTGTTGAGAGAATAGAGTCTAAGAGGTCTCATCATAAGAGAACTTTTTAATTTTTGTTGTACCTGTATAAGAGGATGGATGTCAGTTAAATCTACTGTAATAATCATTTCACAATACACTTAAATCAAACCATCAAGCTATATACTTGAAACTTCTACAGGGATGTATGTCAATTATTTCTCCATAATACTGGAAAAAATTTTGTTTTCATCCTCAGTTTATGAGAGTATGGACTTGTCCACGTCCAATATCTTCAACACTAAGAATTTTGCTTTTTTCATGTTTGCCAGTATAATAAACAAAAATGTTTTTAAGTTGAAAATTTTGTATTGAAAAATTCTTTTGAAAAAGTTTACTAGTTTAATTTCTTCTTTTATGAATTGTCTGTCCCTGGGCTTTTCAGTGGGAGTGTTCATGAGAACCCTTCTTCAATACTAAAAAATTCTTAGACTCTCTCCCACTAAATAGCAATATTAATTACACACATAATATTGACCAATAAAATACATAATACAAAGTTACTGTTAACTCAGTTATGACCAAGATAGAGTAAAAGGAACCAGATGTATGCCTTTACCTGAAATAAGTAAAACAGACAATGCCATTCAAATATTAGATATTAGCGGGAAATATTTATCCTTCCATCCTGCCACTGAAGTCCCTGGCACTGATTTCTTTTTTCTTTTCCATCTGCATAGTTTTGCCTTTTCCAGAATGTCATATAACTGGACTCATACAGCGAGGCCTTTTTGAAGCCTGAAGAAGCGAGGCTTCTTTCACTTAGCAGCATGCTTTTAAGGTTCCTCCACGTTTTTTCTTAATAGCAAAC
This sequence comes from Bos javanicus, assembly GCF_032452875.1. Lineage (NCBI taxonomy): Eukaryota > Metazoa > Chordata > Mammalia > Artiodactyla > Bovidae > Bos > Bos javanicus. Next base: position 16,937,044 of record NC_083871.1, on the reverse strand, counting down.
TTTTAAACACTAATATTTCACCGTGTGGAGGTTTATTTACCTACTCACCCATTAAAAGACGTCTTGCTTGCTCCAAATTTTGGACAGTTGTGAATAAAGCTGCCATAAATGTTCACGTGCAGGATGTTGTGTGACATGTTTTCAACTCATTTGCATAAAAACTAGGAAATGAAATTGCAGGTTAGTGTGTTAACAGCGTGTTTAGTTTTATAAGAAACTGCCAGATACTGGGTTTCCCAGCTGGAGCTAGAGGTAAAGAACCTGCCTCCCAATGCAGGAGACCTGAGAGATGTGGGTTCAATCCCTGGGTCGGAAAGATTCTCTGGAGTGTAAGAAATGGCAACCCACTCCAGTATTCTTGTCTGGAAAATCCCATGGCTAGAGGAGCCTGGCGGGCTATGGTCCATAGGGTCACAAATGTTGGACATGACCTAACAACTTAGCATACATGCACACCAGACTATCTTCCAAAGTGGCTATATCAATTTATATTTGCACCAGCAATGAATGATGGTTTCTTTTGCTTTACATTCTCAACTGTATTTGGTGTTTTTCAGTGTTTTGGATTCTAGTGGGTGTGCATTGGTATCTTGTTTTAATTTGCAATTCCTTAAGGACAAAAGCACAAGCTGGAATCAGGATTGCCAGGAGTAATATCAATAACTTCAGATATGCTGATTACACCACTCTTATGGCAGAAAGCAAAGAGGAACTAAAGAGCCTCTTGATGAAACTGAAAGAGAAGAGTGAAAAAGCTGGCTTGAAACTTAACATTCAGAAAACGAAGATCATGGTATCTGGTCCCATCACTTCATGGCAAATAGATGGGGAAACAATGGAAACAGTGACAGACTTTCTTTTCTTGCGCTCCAAAATCACTGCAGATGGTGACTGCAGCCATGAAATTAAAAAGACACTTGATCCTTGGAAGAAAAGCTATGACCAACCTAGACAGTATATTAAAAAGCAGAGAGATTACTTTGCCAACAAAGGTCCATCTAGTCAAAGCTATGGTTTTTTCAGTAGTCATGTATGGATGTGAGAGTTGGACCATAAAGCTGAGCACCGAAGAATTTTTTCTTTTGAACTGTGGTGTTGGAGAAGACTCTTGAGAGTCGCCTGGACTGCAAGAAGATCCAGTCAGTCAGTCCTAAAGGAAATCAGTCCTGAATATTCATTGGAAGGACTGATGTTGAACCTGAAACTCCAATACTTTGGCCACCTGATGTGAAGAACTAACTCACTGGAAAAGACCCTGATGCTGGGAAAGATTGAAGGTGGGAGGAGAAGGGGACAACAGAGGATGAGATGGTTGGATGGCAACACTGATTCAATGGACATGAGTTTGAGCAAGCTCCGTGAGTTGGTGATGGACAGGGAAGCTTGGTGTGCTGCAGTCCACGGGGTTGCAAAGAGTCGGACATGACTGAGCGACTTAACTGAAGTCAACTTAACAACATCATAGGTGAGATGAATTAATTAGGATAAAGGCTGGGCTATAATAATATTTAAAAATATAATGACTTAAACAATATCAAACTTTATTTCCTTCTCCTAAAACAATACACTATGGCAAATCAGGTGGTCAGGGATCCATCTCTTTGTCATCCTCAAAGTATTTCCCTCATCTGCATGGCCAGACGGGATCCAACTTGTGGGAAAGGGAGAAGGCAAAGGTAAGGATGTGTTTCTTTCGAAGGGACGACCCGAAGTTGCACACGTTTTTCAGTCACACTGTATTGGCCAGAACCTGGTCACATGACCATGCCATGCCATAAAGGAAGCTAGAAAATAGTCTTCAGCTGGGCCAAATGTGCTCGGTTGAAATTTGTACTACTGTAGAAAAAAAGAATAAATAGTGAGACATGACTAACAGTATCTGTTACTAGTTACAGACACTAACAGTATCTGCCAAAGGAAGTTAGCAATGGAGTTAAAATTAGAATAGAAGGGGCTTCCCTGGTGGACCAGCGTTAAGAATCTGCCTGCCATTGCAAGGGACACAGGTTCAATCCCTGCTCTGTGGCAGATCCCACATGCTACAAGGCAGCTAAGCTCATCCGCCACAACTACCGAACCTGTGCTCTAAAACCTGAAAGCCACAACTATTGAGACGGTGTGCTGCAACTCCTGAAGCCCACGTGCCCTACAGCCCATGCTCCACAAGAGAAGCCACCGCAGTGAGAAGCCCGCACACCGCGAGAAAGGAGCCCCCATTCTCTGCAACGAGAAAAAGCCCTCACAGAGCAATGAAGACCCAGCACGGCCAATAAATACACAGATAAATTTTTTATTAAAAAAGTAGAAGAGGAAAAGTGCATCTGATTGGGGATTAGGAAATGGGGGTTATAGTCCTAATTCAGCCTTACTCTGATTAAACCAAATTTTGACCCATGTTTCAACCTGAGTTCTTAGTAGAGTCTTCTAAACTGTCCCTGTGCACAGAGAAAAAGACACAGCAAAGACCTCGAGCACGCCTTCCTAATCTTTGTTAAGTCCTGTTTTTTATTAGACAGTGACCCTTTGAGGTGGTCATTACCCACAAGTCTGCCAAAACCAAGGCATGGCTATGACCTCTGGGCTAAAATTTGCCCAGATCCCAGTACAGTTCCTAGTGAGAAGCAGGGTTATACTGGATGGCACATGATTAAATAAAATTCTCCACTGGCAGTGAATAAGATGTCCCTTTTTTATGCCATCACCAGCAATTTTCTTGCAGAAGTTTCAGTGAATGATACTGGGGGTGGAAGTGTAGGGAGCTGTATTATTTATATATAAATCTAAGCTGGTGCAGCAATGAAAATAATTACCTTTCTCTTCAGTGTAAAATAAGCCTTTTCATTGTAGCCTTAATTTTGAAAGGAAAGGAAGTTAATTTTAATTAATGAAAGTTAATGCTTTTAATTAAACATCTGTTCTATTTTCACATGCACATAGAAGTTTGCTTAAAGATATAATCAGTCCATCCTAAAGGAAATCAACGCTGAATATTCATTGGAAGGACTGATGCTGAAGCTGAAGATTCAATGCTTTGATCACTTGATGTGAAGAGCCAACTCATTGGAAAAGAGACTGATGCTGGGAAAGACTGAAGGCAAAAGAAGGTGGCGGCAGAGGATGAGATAGTTAGATAGCATCACTGACTCAATGGACATAAATTTGAACAAACTCCAGGAAATAATGGACGACAGAGGAGCCTGGCATGCTGCAGTCCATGGGGTCACAAAGAGTCAGACACGACAAAGCGACTGAACAACAAAAAATAACTAAATGATGAGAGTAATAATGGAAGCTTTGTTTTGCTATGTAAAGAACACAACTGATCACAAGAATTAAACAAAAATTGGTCAATATATTTAGTACGTATCCTTGAGTACATCTAATTTCTGCATTACAAGATACAGTGAATAAACAATGTTATCTCCGCCAATAAAATTTAGCTTAATCCTTCTTTAAATTTTGATCACTGATAAAAATTAAACAAATTTAATAACGTTTAAAACATCATTTTTTTCAAAATTTACTCCTATAGATCATCTAATTTTAATCACCTAGAAACTGAAGCAAAAACATTTTTCTTAATGAACAGAGATTTGCATGTGTAGTTCATATTAAACACATTGATAATAAGAATAATTTAAGCTCTACCTTCAGATCAGATCAGATCAGTCGCTCAGTCGTGTCCGACTCTTTGCCACCCCATGAACCACAGCGCACCAGGCCTCCCTGTCCATCACCAACTCCTGGAGTTCACTCAGACTCACATCCATTGAGTCAGTGATGCCATCCAGCCATCTCATCCTCTGTCATCCCCTTCTCCTCCTGCCCCCAATCCCTCCCAGCATCAGAGTCTTTTCCAATGAGTCAACTCTTCGCATGAGGTGGCCAAAGTACTGGAGTTTCAGCTTTAGCATCATTCCTTCCAGAGAAATCCCAGGGCTGATCTCCTTCAGAATGGACTGGTTGGATCTCCTTGCAGTTCAAGGGACTCTCAAGAGACTTCTCCAACAACACCAGTTCAAAAGCATCAATTCTTCGGCACTCAGCCTTCTTCACAGTCCAACTCTCACATCCATACATGACCACAGGAAAAATCATAGCCTTGACTAGACGAACCTTTGTTGGCAAAGTAATGTCTCTGCTTTTGAATATGCTGTCTAGGTTGGTCATAACTTTCCTTCCAAGGAGTAAGCGTCTTTTAATTTCATGGCTGCAGTCACCATCTGTAATGATTTTGGAGCCCAGAAAAATAAAGTCTGACACTGTTTCCACTGTTTCCCCATCTATTTCCCATGAAGTGGTGGGACTGGATGCCATGATCTTCGTTTTCTGAATGTTGAGCTTTAAGCCAACTTTTTCACTCTCCACTTTTACTTTCATCAAGAGGCTTTTGAGTTCCTCTTCGCTTTCTGCCATAAGGGTGGTGTCATCTGCATGTCTGGGGTTATTGATATTTCTCCTGGCAATCTTGATGCCAGTTTGTGTTTCTTCCAGTCCAGCGTTTCTCATGATGTACTCTGCATATAAGTTAAATAAACAGGGTGACAATATACAGCCTTGATGAATTCCTTTTCCTATTTGGAACCAGTCTGTTGTTCCATGTCCAGTTCTAACTGTTGCTTCCTGACCTGCATACAAATTTCTCAAGAGGCAGATCAGGTGTTCTGGTATTCCCATCTCTTGAAGAATTTTCCACAGTTTATTGTGATCCACACAGTCAAAGGCTTTGGCATAGTCAATAAAGCAGAAATAGATGTTTTTCTGGAACTCTCTTGCTTTTTCCATGATCCAGTGGATGTTGGCAATTTGATCTCTGGTTCCTCTGCCTTTTCTAAAACCAGCTTGAACATCTGGAAGTTCACGGTTCACATATTGCTGAAGCCTGGCTTGGAGAATTTTGAGCATTACTTTACTAGCGTGTGAGATGAGTGCAATTGTGTGGTAGTTTGAGCATTCTTTGGCATTGCCTTTCTTTGGGATTGGAATGAAAACTGACCTTTTCCAGTCCTGTGGCCACTGCTGAGTTTTTCAAATTTGCTGGCATACTGAGTGCAGCACTTTCACAGCATCATCTTTCAGGATTTGGAATAGCTCAACTGGAATTCCATCACCTCCACTAGCTTTGTTCATACTGATGCTTCCTAAGGCCCACCTGACTTCACATTCCAGGATGTCTGGCTCTAGGTCAGTGATCTCACCATCGTGATTATCTGGGTCGTGAAGATCTTTTTTGTACAGTTCTTCTGTGTATTCTTGCCATCTCTTCTTAATATCTTCTGCTTCTGTTAGGTCCATACCATTTCTGTCCTTTATCGAGCTCATCTTTGCATGAAATGTTCCTTTGGTATCTCTGATTTTCTTGAAGAGATCCCTAGTCTTTCCCATTCTGTTGTTTTCCTCTATTTCTTTGCATTGATCGCTGAAGAAGGCTTTCTTATCTCTTCTTGCTATTCTTTGGAACTCTGCATTCAGATGTTTATATCTTTCCCTTTCTCCTTTGTTTTTCGCTTCTCTTCTTTTCACAGCTATTTGTAAGGCCTCCCCAGACAGCCATTTTGCTTTTTTGCATTTCTTTTCTAGCAGGTACCAAAAGAGTATAGATGATGTTGTCAAAGATGAGTCATAAAATAAAAGGATTTCAGAGCTGTAGAAAGCTGTATCTTTCTGGATGAACGGCAGAGAAAATATTTGCTTTATGGTGCCCATTCACCAAGAGGCACAAGGATTCTGCCTCTCTTGCTCTTGTTGGCTGAGAGCACAAGCAGCATTCAGAACATTAAAATATATTACAAACAGTACACTAACATGTATTATATAATATGTAGATGGATAATTTGTGTCTATATATATTCATACATACATTTTATGCACATATGTGTTGAGATATACATATATGTAATTTTTTCCTCTCCAGCCCTAAGCAAACACCAATCTACTTTGTCTCTGTAGATTTCCCTATCTTAGACTTTATATGAATGGGATCATATAATACATTGACTTTTGTGGTGACTTCTTTCACTTAGAATGTTTTCAAGGTTCATCCAAGACACAGCATGTATCAGTATTTTGTCCTTTTTCATGACCCAATAATATTCCACTGCACTACATTTTATTATCCATTCACTTATAGATAGTTTGATTGTTTTCACTTTTGACTGCTTTGAATAATGCTGCTATATGTGCAAGTTTTTGTGTGGACAGAGGTCTTCATTTCTTGTGGCTATATACATAGGGGTGGAATTGCTAGGTCATATGTTAACTATGTTAGTTACTTGAGGAACTGCCAGATCATTTTTCGAAGTGGATACATCCTTCTACATTCCCACCAGCAACGTAAGAAGGTTCCTATTTCTCCACATTCCAGCTTGGATTTTTCTTTAAATAATAGCTTATTTGCTAAGAATGGTGGCACAGGAGAGGAGGGCAACTTCCCAAGGAGCCAGCAGAGGCCATATAGCCCTGGACAGCCTACTTTCCAATTCTTTTAATGTGGGAGTAAAATAAATCTCTATGTCATTTAATCCACTGTTAATGTGTGTCTCTGCTAAGGGCAGCCTATCACAATTCCTAATTCATGTGGTCCCATTAGCAATGTAGAACCTGGGAAGCACCCCCAAAAAGATCATTGAATATGTAAAGATTTTTTTATCCTGTTACAATTCTAGAAAATGCACATTATTTCTTCCACAATTTCACATTCCAACGTTCAATAGCCATTCTCTTCTTAGTACCTGTGTTCCAACTATCTGCATTTTGAGGAGATACTGTGAACACACAAGCAGCTTGCCATCCAACTGGCTCTAGATGTCTAGATTTGGCTCATTAACACATGTATCCACTCCAAAGCCGATCTTCTCAGAAATTGTTTCCGGTTCTCACTAGCACCTTGTGGGTGCTCTGCAAGACTGAAACAACTTGATATACAGAAGCAATGGAAGTATTATAAATGGAACAGTTTTTTAAATGGGAAGGGAAAGCCCTCTCTGTGGCAATGCAGGACAAGCATCAGTTTATTATTTCTTCCTTTAAGTATTATCCCCAATGTTAGGACAACCCGAATAATGATGAAAAGTCATTTAGCACTTTATGTTAAACCCAAGGCATTTCAGTGCCATGTTGACTAAATGGCCTTTTGCAAGGTACAAGGAAACCTGAGTAATTAGTTTCACGAATCAGCTTTCTTTCTCACTCTCCCCAGTACCTGTGTTCCAATTATTTGCATTTTGAGAAGATGCTGTGAATACACAAGCAACCTACCATTCTAATGGCTCTAGATGTCTAAAGCTCATTGATGCCAAAGCTCATTAACAAATGTATCTACCACAAAGCCAATCTTTAATAAATAGGGTTTCTAATACCTTTTCAGGTAACTAGTAAATAACCATTGGTGGAAAGGAGAACATCAGAATCAGGAAATTTTGTGACCTATTTCTCTCTCAATGCTTTGATTGATACATTCAGCCAACATTTATTGAGCATCTACTATCTTCCAAATAACACTTCATTCTGTTAAAAAAAAGTTTCTATTAAACTCCCTAAGTTAGGTTTTTACAGTAAGTTAATGGTTCTTTGAATCAAATATTTTAAAACAAAATATCTTAATCATCTCCCTTTTGCAAGGAATTCTTTTTTTCTCATTTTAAAAGGACTTTTCCCCCCTTTTTATAAACAAGACAATCATTTGGCTTGTGTTGTCAACAGATTCACTTGAGTGCTTCTTATAAATGCCAGTTATATCGGAGCAATGTTTTTCTCTTCCCAAATTTCTCCTGAATCTCAGCTTCTCATCAATTTGCTGTTTTGTAGGTCCTATTCATTCAGCATTTGGTTTATCCACAAACATTTTTTAAGGACGTGATATTTGCTCAGCTCTGTATTTTGTGTCCTACTGGGACAGGCTCAAATCCGTCTATGACAAACAGAAACCCCAAAGAATATATCCAGAGAATTATGTCAACTTTAAAGGTTATATAAATTCCTGGAGCTGTACCATCTTGCTGACTTTCTATTAAAAGATCGACATCTTCTCCTATACTTTTTCTGTTTCCATCTTGGTCAGACACCTTTCTATCGTGTGTGTGTTAGCCATTCAGTCTTATCCGACTTTTTGCAACCCCATGGACTGTAGCCCATCAAGCTCCTCTGTCCATGGAATTCTCCAGGCAAGAATACTGGAGTGGGTTGCCACTTCCTTCTCCAGGGGATCTTCCTGATCCAGGGATTGAACCCGGATCTCCTGAATTGCAAGGGGATTCCATAATGTTTGAGCCACCAGGGAAGCCCCTTTCTATCTTGAGATTAAACTAAATCTCTTGGTTCAGACAACCCTGGATTCAAACATGCTGAACATCCTATTGGCGGAATGCCTTTATAGTACTCTGGGCAACGTTTACATCTGTAAAATATGGATAATACTCTACCCATTTTATTGGGTTGCTGAAGGATTACAATAAAGTGTACAGCATATGCCTAGCACATAACAAGCAGCCCATTCATGTTACCTGTGGATTTCAGGCTTGTTTGCGTCATTACTCAATAATCATCTTTCCTTTCACCCTGTTAAATTGTTTCAATCAGTGACTATTCAATGCACCTTTTAAGAAATATATAACATGAGGGATGAGTCATAGTACATTAGGACTGCTTTTCAGCATAGATGATTTTAGCAAGCAACACCTTTTCTTCCTGTGATCACAGTAGGGTACTTAAAAACAAGACGTTGGTTCTTTCCTGTTGACAAACAATAAGAGAAGATTAAACTACTGTAAGTATCAGTAACCTAAGTAAAAAAAGATATGTGAATATATGGGGACAAAAGAAAAAAAAAATATATATATATATGTATACAGTTGTTTTTCTTTTCATAGAGCCTTTTAACATTAAGCCCAAACTTGATTCCCAGATAGAGGCCTCTGTAACTTTTTTTGGCATTGGAGTCAAGACGTGTCCTGTCCTCTAAAGCCACGGAAATCTATCGTGGAGGCAAGTAGCACGCGCAAAGCACTGCACAGTGGGAACCCTGGGGCGTTCGCGGCTGCTCCCACCTGTCGGCCAGGTCATTGTGACGCAAATTCTATGGACACGTGGAACACCTGCGGGAGAGCCGGGGCGGGGTCACCCTGGGCGGTAGATCCAAGCGGGGGGCACCCCAGGAGATGGGGGTCGAGGAAGGACCCGAGGGAGTAGAGAGAAGGAGACTCACTCCCCCCATCCCGGACCCGCCCCAAACAAGGTGAGGCCATCGGCCCCTCCCTCCTCTGGGTCCCGGGGTCCTACTGAGAGGGGTCGCCCACTGGGCGTCCTCGGAGGGGAGAAACAGGGAGGGGAGGCGACGGCGGGGTCCCGGCCCTAGGAGCTCGCTGGGAGGCGAGGGCGCCCGCTCCCCCCGACCGCTGCGCTGCGCTGCGGCGCGCACGGGCTCCGCCGGCTGCTATTCCGCCGCAGGAAGGACCGGTTCCTGTGCTCCCTCCGCCCCCTTCCCTCGCCTTCTGCTGACGCTGACGTCGGATGAGGGAGCAGGAGGAACGCTCCGTTCGCGGCCGGGAGGCTCCCGGGGGCCGGGGCTCCGAGGTACCTGCCCTCCGGGGCCCGGGCGGGGGCGAGCCGGGCGGGCGGCAGGCTGCCGCGGGAGATTCCCGGCAGCCGGGGCGGTCGGGGGCGCCAGCCTGGGGCTGCCAACCCTGCCCTCCGCGCGCTGGGTGACATACAGGTCGCCTCCTCCTGCGCCCTCATCCCCGTGCGGGCACCGCCACAGCCCCTTCCCCTTCCCCGCCTCCGCCCTGGGGCCTGGGAAGGTCTGGAGGAGGCGCGCGCCTCGAGAGCGCGCGTCCGCCCCGGGGCAGCGGGAGGGAAGCGTTCCCGGCTCCGGCCGCCTCTCTGGAGTCCGCGTCGGCAGACCCTTCCCCCTCCCGCCCGCCCCACCCGCGCCGGGCCTCGCCTCCCCGGCCCTTCCGGCCCCGGGACCCCCGCGGTCCCTCTTGGGCCGGGACTTGACTTGTTGCCGAGTTCACCTGCCGCAGCTCCCGGTGTTCGGCTTTTCTCTTCTCCCCATTCCCCATCTTTGGCGGAGGTGGGAGGGAGCACTAGAAGCACTCATACCAGGAGGCCTGAGGTGGATCCCTCCCCCGCCCCGGGTGAGGTGCTCCGAGCCTCGGACCGGACTGGAGCGGGAGCCCCTAAGCAGGCCAGGTCGCCGCGAACCCCCGCGCGCCCGTTTCCTTTGGGTGCCGCTGACGCCGCCTTTCCTGCCTCGCGCTATCCTGCTTCCTCTAGAAACGAACATATCCTGTTATTACGTCTGCCTTTGCCCAGAGCGACTGTCCATTAACCTTTCCCGTTGCCTTTTGACTTGGCGTGCCCCCAAAGGCCCCTCAGCTTCTCTTTGGGCATCTTAAAAACGGTGCGTGAGCCTTTTCCCTGGCGAAAGGCATATAGTTTAGAAAGGGAATTGGGTTCTCTTCTAGATACCATAAAAAATTATCACGAGAAAGGGTGCTGGGTGGCAGCCTTAGTATCTGAGATCTGGTAACTTTATAAAAATTATCAGGGCCTGGAAAATGTACTACCAGCTGGTTTGAAAATGATATTGAATGTAGGAAGAAAAGCACAGAAGGCATTGGCCATTAATGTCCTATAAATTATGACTCATTGCAAACATGTCCATGTCCAAACATTTCAGTAAAAACTCGCCAGAAAAATACCAAGTTGGTTTCTGAAGACCTTTAGTTTGGTTTTTTTGAGATCTGAACTGTTCTCTGGGCTGAGGGAATGAAATAGGAAATGCCCACTAGTTTGTAATCAGTGGTCCAGATTCTGTTTCTTACGTTCTGTTCAAGACACACACACTTTTTTTTTTTTTTTACTTTTAAGTAAGTTTTCAAGTCCGTTTTCTTTTTTGTTTGTTTGTTTTAGGTTTCAGTCTTTGTTTTTGAAACATCATGCTTAGAGAATACATACCATAGGGGCAAAATTCTTTGACTGCTATATATATATAATTTAAGGAGATGTGAGCGACTTCACTTTCACGTTTCACTTTCATGCATTGGAGAAGGAAATGGCAACCCACTCCAGTGTTCTTGCCTGGAGAATCCCAGGGAAGGGGGAGCCTGGTGGGCTGCCGTCTATGGGGTTGCACAGAGTTGGACACGACTGAAGCGACTTAGCAGCAGCAGCTTTCTAATTATATTGTTTTTTGCATTAAATAGGTAAAGAGTTGTACTGCTATTATAGAGGAACCTTTAGAAAATGACAGTTAAGCTGTTGAATACTGATTATAATAGTGGAGAGACCCAAGGCTAAAAAGCTGATTGTGGACACTCAACCAAAAGACACCGGATAGTAAATGCTTGGGAACTTTATTTTATAGCTCATTCCTTCATTTGATCCATTTTGTGTCTATCTGACTGCTTTCTCTGAGCATCTTTATTGCCATGCATTTCTCTCCACGTCAGGCTTATGAAAAAGACAGAAAATTTTGTTACTCAAAAAACCTTCAAAACTGCTGCATTTTCAGTGTATGTGACTAAAGAGTACACTTTTTTTTCAGGTCCCGGCAGGTTTATCAGAGAAAGAGGTGTGGCAACTGTGAAATGACATAGCAGGGTCAACCTGTTTCCATGTGAACTTTTTAAGTTACAGAAACCTCATACAGGAGAAAGTGGTAAAGTTAATAGGCCACAAGGATCAGGAAGAATTTTTCCTCTTTATTGGTTGAGCTGTACACCTGGAAGCCTGAGGGTGGGTGGGAACATTTAGGATCAGTGCACTGGCTACTAATGTCCTTTTTATTCCATCTGCACTTTCAGATTTAAGGGAACCATGGACAAGGATGCCATCTGTATGTTTATGTCCATGAGGCAACATAGATCACTGATTAATTCACCTTTTTCCCTTCTTCACCTCCATCCAGAATCTGCCTCAGTAAAGCCTTTAAACTCAAATACCAGTATAGGAGGAACATTCCCCCTCCCCCCCCACTCAGGCTGTCACATTTTATACCACTGTCATATCTACTGCCATGGAGGATGGGCAAGGACAGGCTTTGGATCCCAGTGGAGCAGGATTGGAGCCCCAGCTGCAACACATAATTAGCCACATGACCTTGAGCAAGTTACTTCAGCTTTCCAGGTCCTTATTTGCTTATCTATAGAGCAGGAATTACATTTATATTTATATATATATAAGGATTTTCACAGTAAATAGGACTCAAGTTGGGCTTCCTGGGTGGTGCTAGTGGTAAAGAATCTGCCTGCCAATGCAGGAGATGCGATTCGATCCCTGGGTCAGTACGATCCTCTGAAGAAGGAAATGGCAACCCACTCCAATATTCTTGCCTGGAGAATCCCATTGTCAGAGGAGCCTTGCAGGTTACAGTCTGTGGGGTCACAGAGTTGGACAGGACTGAGCACACACACACAGCAGGACTCAAGTAATAGTAAATTATTTTTTCACATGCTAAACATATGTGCTGTCTATATCTGAAAAGGATGCTGCTGCCTTTCCCTCACGATAGAGAATGCATTCCAGTTGGTTTTGAGTTGTTGCAGTGATTTTGTACCAATACTGAGAATTTGGGCTTTATGGAATCCTCCCTAAAGTTGGAGAATGCAGTCTGTGGTTGAGGAATAAAGCAAAGCTAATTTGTTCCATTAGGGGTAGATCTTCTAAACACCTGGCACTCAAATGTGATCCATGGACCAGCAACATTGACTTCCCTGAGAGCTTATAAGACAGGTGGAATCTCAACCCACCCTCCCCTGACCCCATGTCCACTGAAGAAGAATCTCTTCTTAACAAGATCCCCAAGTGAGTCCTGTGTACATTAAAGTTAGAGAAACATTGTCCTAAGCTGGTAATTATTAAACTTTTCTGTCTGATAGAATCATGTGGGGGCTTGTTAAGCGTGGATTCCCAGCCAGGCATCTCCCATCTGCTGTTAACACCTCAGGTAGCTCTGATGCCCCAGGCTTCTCCCACTGATCTTTGAGAACATGCTCACTCAGTGGTGTCTGACTCTTTGTGACCCCATGGACTGTAGCCCACCAGGTTCTTCTCTCCATGGGATTTCCCAGGCAAGAACACTGGAGTGGGTTACCGTTTCCTTCTCCAGGGAATCTTCCTGACCCAGGGATCAAACCCGGATCTCCCGCATCTGCATGAATGGCAGAGGGATTCTTTACCACTGAGCCACCTGGGAAGCCCAGTCTTTGAGAAACACTGCACCAAGCATTTTATGCAGCAGAGTATACTAAGATGGGCCTCTGCCCTTTTCTTTAACAAAGCATTTTGGCAGATATGACCTTTGATAGTCAATTCCCTTTGAGGTAAATAGGTGTTATAAATCCTTATCTATCTGCTTAGGAAAATTAGGACTACGGCCATGATTTGCCACTCTGGATAATGCATATGGTAGAACTTCCTTGAACCTCTATAAATCCTAGTTGACCATGCTTTCATGATTCTAGAATCCCAATTAATGCACTGAAGTAATTTCAGATTTCAGTGAATCTCTACAGGATACAGATGACTCTAAGGTGTTTTATACACACTTTTAAAACAAAGCCTTCCTTCTGTATGACTCTCGGCCAATTAGGATAAGTAACTGATTTTGAGCTTCAGCCATAAAATGAGGATGATGTCCCCTGGACAGTGTTGCCAGGATAAGCATAGTGTGCACAGAGCATTCATATTGGTGTCTGAGAAGTGCTAGTTCCTCAACTAATAGTAGCTACATGTTTCATTGTAAACCTGGTGAGAGAATGAGTTCTTGGAGAGTTGAGAAAATGGCATTGCTCCTGATGTGAAGTCTCTCCTGCTGGTTAGATGATGTCATTCATCAGGCTTGTGGCCAAATCAGAGAAGAGGGGTTGCCGCTCAGTTTTCAGCAAGCATTTGTTGCATGAGTCATGTGCCATTCATCGTTCCAATGCTGGGAATCCCAAGGCGAGACCCAGGCCCCTCACTGCTCTGGAGAAGCCTGTAGCCTAGTGTGGGAGACCAGTGGGTAAGGGGACGATGACACTTCAGGAAAGGTAGGGAGCGATGAAGCGCAGGGCAGAGACACCCAACCCTGGTGGGGAAGAGGGTAGAGAAAAATGAGAAGATTCATGGAGGAGGTGACCCTTGAGTTAAGCCTTAGGGCCAGTAAGAATTTGGCAGGTCAGAAAAGGTGATGAATGGAGGGAGAGTTTCCCACACAGTACCCACGTGTGCAGAGGGAGGGAATACTGGTCCTCAGGCCTGGAGCCCAATGTGCATGTATGTCTCTTACTGTCTGAATGACCTTGGGCAAGTTTGATCACCTGTGAGTTGAGAGGCTTAAATGTATTAATCAGGGTAAGCACAGGACTCATTTCAATTTTGTGCTATACAGTCATGGAGAGCTGGTGGAGATACTAGTAGAAAATAAGGGACTGATGTTAAAAAGCTATTAGAATTAGAGGAAAGTAAAGGGGTCATTTTTAGAAGACATTTTACAGAAAGTACATAGAATCGAAAGAGGATGCCTGAAAAAGACAAGTGAATGCAATGAATTACCATGGGGTCGGATACACGAGGTATACGTATTCAGTGATGACCAATGAGTATATAGATAACAGTACAGTACTAACCCTGAGAGTCTAGACTAGAGAGTGGTAGGTCCCTCTCATTCTGTGGTGAGAGTGTTTGTGCAAGAAGTGGTTATAAAGTATTGCAGCTGCTTTTCCAGACCACACATTAAAATCCATTCTGTTGCTCACAATCATCATGATCTCTCACGCTCACTTCTCTGTTCCCAGAACAGGGCATGAAAACCTAATGGTACTTAGGGGAAATTCAGCCTTCTCTGCATGTTTCTGGGATAGTGCCTCCTAGGCCAGGGACCAAGGAGCTCTTTGTGATAAATGGCACTCCTTGTTCTTCCTGGTAGGAACCCTGAGAGCCGCCAGGAGTCTTCAAGGTTTTGTTGCGTATAAGCACGATGGCACCTATGGATTTGGGAGTAGCATAGCACCTGAGCCTGTGATTAGGAGAGATTTTTTTTTTTTTTTACAGAAGCTGAGCCTATTATCCGAGCTTCCCTGGTGGCTCAGTGGTAAAGAATCTACCTGCCAATGCAGAAGACTCAAGAGACCAGCGTTAGAGCTCTGGGTTGGGAAGATCCCCTGGAGAAGGAAATGGCAACAAACTCCAGTGGTCTTGCCTGGGAAATCCCATGGACAGAGGAGCCTGGTGGGCTACAGTCCATGAGGTCACAAAAGAGACATAACTCAGCGACTGAACGACAAACTAACAACAAGCCCATTATCCAACCCTTTGGTCCAGGAGTAGAGTGGAGTGCTGAAAAACAGGATTTCAAAAGTCAAAAGTGGCCTTTCATTTACTAGTTGTTGACTTTGGGCAAATTATTTCACCTTTGTGTTTCACTTGCAAAATGGGCTGTATGCCCTTCCGATATGGGCGTGACTCTGTTCGGTGCTTCACACATGTAAAGGGCAGTACATTATTACTGCCCTTTATCCAGCACATATTTGCTGAAGGCCTGCTGTGTTTCAGATTCTGTGCTTGGCATAAGGAGACAAAGATGAACCAGCTAGGATTCCTCCCCTCAGAGGACTTGCAGGCCAGTGCAGGGGCATGCATATGTGTCGTGTCGGACTCCATGCCCTCGTGGACTGTAGCTGCCCGGCTTCTGTGTCCTTGGGGTTTTCCTGGCAGGAATACTAGAGTGGGTTGCCATTTCCTCCTCCAGAGGATATTCCTGACCCAAGGATCAAACCTGCATCTCCTGCATTGGATTCTTTACCATTGAGCCACCTGGGAAGGGCTAGTATGTGTGTATGTTTTGTGGGCGAAGGGTGATGCAGATGTAATCAGCTCATTGCAGGAGAATAATGGGACTGCAGAGCACCACCAGCATTGGTGTGGGGCAGTTAATTCTCTAGTGGGGAGGGCAGGAGTGGAAGGCCCCTGGGGAGAAGGAGGACAGGTGTTGGGTTGGGGAAGACTTCACTGAGGAGGTGACATTTGTGGAGAGTCTTGAGGTAAGGTTAAGTTGTTGTTTAGTCATTGAGTTGTGTCCACTTCTTTGCAACCCCATGGACTATATCCCACCAGGCTCCTCTGGAAATCCATGGGATTTCCTAGGCAAGAATGCTGGACTGGTTGCCATTTCCTCCTCCAGGGTATCTTCCCAACACAGGGATTGAACCCATGTCTCCTGCATTAGCAGGAGGATTTGCATGTTATACAAAGAGTTCAGACAATGGTGTAAAAGATTAGAATGGGTAGATACAAGGATGGTTTTGCCTCTGAAGGCCTAGACTAAGCCCTGACTGTGAATCTAAAAGGAAGAGATGTGTTTAGTAGCTTCTTAGGAGGTAGGATGAAGAGGCCTGGGAGACTGGCTACAAAAGATGAGAAGTCAAGTTTGGGCCACTCAGTAGATTTCCTGCTGGTGATTAGCACTGGGACCACAAGAAGGAGAAAAATTGAGGGGGTGGAGATGGAGAGAGAGAATTTTAGAGGTGCTGAATTTGAAATGCCTGTTGGACATCCGTGAAGATGACCGGAGGGAGTTGGCAATTTAAACCCCTCTCCAGAGCGCCAGCAGCTGCCCTTGTGGCTCAGACTGTAAAGAATCCACCTGCAATGCAGGAGACACAGGTTCAATCCATGGGTTGGGAAGATTCCCTGGAGAAGAGAATGGCTACCCACTCCAGTATTGATGCCTGGGAAATCCCATGGACAGAGGAGCCTGGCGGGGCTGCAGTCCATGGGGTCGCAATGAGTTGTACACGACTGAACACGTACACACACACACACACACTACCCACACACACACACATCCCAGAGTACCAGATCCACATTCGCAAAGAGTCAGACACGACTGAGCATGTGTACACACACACACACACACACACCCCCCAGAGCACCGGATCCACATTCACAAAGAGACATGACTGAGCATGTGTACACACACACACACACACACACACACACACCCCAGAGCACCGGATCCACATTCACAAAGAGTCAGACATGACTGAGCATGTGTACACACACACACACACACACACACACCCCCCAGAGCACCAGATCCACATTCACAAAGAGTCAGACACGACTGAGCATGTGTACACACACACACACACACACACACACACCCCAGAGTGCCAAATCTACATTTTGATCCTCCCACTGTAGTCTCTGGAGAGGGGTTTAATTTTGGAAGTCATACAGCTGTTGGAGGAAGCCACAGAAGTGAATTAAATCACCTACAGAGAGCAAGTAGAGTGTAATAGAAGACAGCCAAGGTTTGCGACTGCCAGGCTCCTCTGTCCATGGGATTCTCTAGGCAAGAATGCTGGAGTGGATAAGAAAGCTGTGGTACATATACACAATGGAGTATTACTCAGCCATTAAAAAGAATACATTTGAATCAGTTCTAATGAGGTGGATGAAACTGGAGCCTATTATACAGAGTGAAGTAAGCCAGAAAGAAAAACACCAATACAGTATACTAACGCATATATTTGGAATTTAGAAGGATGCTAACAATAACCCTGTGTACGAGACAACAAAAGAGACACTGATGTATAGAACAGTCTTATGGACTCTGTGGGAGAGGGAGAGGGTGGGAAGATTTGGGAGAATGGCATTGAAACATGTATAATATCATGTATAAAATGAGTTGCCAGTCCAAGTTCGATGCACGATACTGGATGCTTGGGGCTAGTGCACTGGGACGACCCAGAGGGATGGTATGGGGAGGGAGGAGGGAGGAGGGTTCAGGATGGGGAACACAGGTATACCTGTGGCGGATTCATTTTGATATTTGGCAAAACTAATACAATTTGTAAAGTTTAAAAATAAAATTAAATTAAAAAAAAAATAATGCTGGAGTGGGTTGCCATTTCCTCCTCCAGGGGATCTTCCCGACCCAGGGATAGAACCTGGATCTCCCGCATTGGCAGGCAGATTCTTTACCACTGAACCACCTGGGAAGTCCTGGAACCTTGTAGATCATTGATATTCAAAAGGTGCACACACAGAGGGAAAGGAGCCAACAAAGAAAACTGAAAAGTTGCCAAAGTGTAGAGAGTGTTTACTGAGAAATAGAGGAAGGGGAGCTTAGTCAAAGGTCAAATGAGAGGAGGACCTTTGTTGGGCTCATGGTGAAGACCTTCCTCTGGTGTGGTGGAGGAAGGAAGCACACTGTGGGCTTAGAAAACGTCCCTTTGTGAAGAGAAGGAAGAGGATGGTGACTGGAGGAAGAAAGAGGTTGAAGAATATGTGTTGAAGGCAGACAGGGAGGTTGATTGACTTGAAAGAGAAGGAATAATAGATGGAATAAGGTGGGAAGGGGCAAGAGGGTGAGACCGGTCCCTTGTGAAGAGAAAGGAACAGCCGTGGCTATGGATGGTCCCCAAAATGAGTAATGGTGAGGAGAGGAAGCTGTGGGAGAAAGGGCCCAGTGCCATGCCCCGGGCCATGACTCCCCGTAGAGCGTGAGGGGGAGCCTGGTCATCGTCTTCCTGGGGAGTCTCCTCTACCTCCTGCTCCCTGAAGGCCAGGAGCCGAGTGACCTTGTATCTAGTGCTTTTCTCTCTGCGTTGCCAGAGGCAGCGCAGGCGCCACGGTGGAGTAGGTAAACTTGCACTGGCGCCAAACGCCCGCCCTCTTTCTGCTTCCTGCTTCTGTCTTCTCCGCACGCCTGACCTGAAGCTCTGTGCCTTTGGGCTACTTCCTGGTGGTTCTTCCTGCTTGTTCCACCTGCCTGACCAGGTATATGCCCAATGGTCCTGTCTTTCCTGATTCCCACCAGAAGAACTGGTCTTGTGCCTTATTTGTTATAATTAATGATTAATAATTCATATTAGTAATAGCAGTTCTACTGCTGTTATTTATTTCAGTAAACCTCTTCCCTAAGAAAGTAGCAAGAACTTGGAAAAGAGATCTCTTACTAGTTCTCGGATAACACCACCAGATGACCCAGTTTAGGCGAGGGTGGCTCTGCTAATCGAGGCACATGAAAACACAGAGCTGTCTCCTGCTTCCCTTTACTGTTGACTTTTATTTGAAGGTCCCCCTCTTGCGTCTCCCTCCCCTTCCTAGGCTGTCTTCATCCCTGGCCCTTGCACGTGCGTGCTAAGTTGCTTCAGTTGTGTCCCACTCTTCAGGACCCCATGGACAGCAGCCCACCAGGCTCCTCTGTCCATGGAATTCTCCAGGCAATAATACTGGAGTGGGTTACCATTTCCTTCTCCAGGGGATCGTCCTGACCCAGGGATCAAACCCACATCTCTTATGTCTCCTGCACTGGCAGGTGGTTCTTTACCACTGGTGCCACTGGGTCCCTTGCTCTTAAGCTAGCACAAACGCCAACATGATTTAGGGACTACTTCACCAAACAAAGTCCGTGAATCTGTGCCATTTCCAGAGGAAGGGGTCATGCTGGTTTATTTACAGGACCTGTGCACAGCGTAGACATTTTATAAACAACATACTGGTGTCTGTGTGTTTCGGTAATTTAAAACTAATGGAAAAGGCTTACTCTATGCCTTCGGACATTTTCTTCCATCCTGGGCCTCCATTAGCTTATCTCTGAAGGAGAAAATAGGACTGAATAATCTGTAAGTCCTCTGCTCCCTCTGACTGATCTGTGGAGGCCTAAGAAATTACTTGGTCATTTCTGTAAGAAGCTTTAAGTTGTGAATTTAACCTTAAAGAACGAGAACTTTATAAACAGTAGTATCTTGCAGATTGTTCTGATCGTTGACATTATGCTTATGTGTAATTTCATAGAGGTGTCATCACTGCATTCATATTTTTTGTCTTCCTTCACACTTATAATATTAGCCATTCATATTTGTATATGAATTATGTACATTTCATTTATAAATGTATGCATTTTATATTTGTAGGTATTTATATGTGTGCTTCTGTATGTGTGTGTGTATAGTAAGAGTGATTGATTTATCTTCTCACTTTTGATGATCTAATGGTAGTTCATCCACTTCACTAAATCATTTTTATAAATCTGATTTAAAAGAAATAGTACATTTTGCATATAGAGTTTGATCTTTTTAAAGCAACTTATTGTGAAAATGCAGATTGTAGGTCATTTTAAAAGACTATATTGAAGATCATTTAAAAATACTATGTATACATGTATATATACACACACACATATATATATATATAGTTTATGTACATATATAAGTGAGATTTTATTTCTGTAATGACATATCTGACAGGATAATTGTCAGATTCTGGGGAGAAAACCCTTTAAAATATTTATGTATGTATAGAATATTGGTGACCTGAGAATTAATTTTTGGCTCTTTGCTGCTTTACTTAATGCCTTAGACAAAAGCTATGTGATAAAAACGTAAGGGCAGCCACATATCTAATTTAAAACATTCTAGTGAACACATTGAAACAACTAAAAAGAAGCAGGGAAAATTAGATAATATATTTATTTAATGCAATATATCCAAAATATTATTTCAACATAAAATATAAAAATACATATATAAAATATAAATAAGTATAAATGTAATTTATAACATATAATATAAATATATATATATAATATAGCAATCTAATTATATAAAATTTAAATATACATACATCAATATAAAATACATAATAATTTTAGCAACATAAAATATAAATAAGTATGAAATATAAATTTCTTATTGGACACATTACTTTTGGGATTACTAAGTCTTCAAAATATAGTGTGTGTTTTATTTGAAAGCATATCTGTATTCAAACTAGCCATATTTCCAAGTTGCTCAATAGCCACATTTGGCTAGTGGCTGATGTACTGGACAACACAGTCTTGGATGAGAAAATTTGTCTATCGCAGATTAATCTTTCAAAAAATTGTATCACAGTTTTAAAATGCAGTGTTAAAATTAAAAAAAAAAAAAACATGTGTTCCCATCATTTAATGACACTGTGTGCTGGCAGTCAAGGGTCTAGTATTTCTTTTTTTTTTTTAAATTTATGTATTTGGCTGGTCTTAGTTGCAGCTCTCGAGTTCTTTAGTTGTGGCGTGCAAACTCTTGGCTGCAGCGTGTGGATCTAGTTCCCTGACCAGGGATTGAGTCCAGGCCCCCTGCATTGAGAGCATAGAGTCTTAGTCACTGGACCACCAGGGAAGGCCCATGGAGTCTAGTATTTCTTGACAGAAGTTGACTGAGACCTTTGTCTGAGTAGCGTGTTCCTTCATTGTTCACCTTGTGAGGTTAAGCTTTTAGAGAAAAGGCACTATAAATACCAGAAATTAAAATCCATTTGCTAAATTGCATTTGAAAGTTACATATCCCAAAGTAAATAAAATCAAAGGTGAGTATAATTTATACAGCAAGGTCTTTAAAAAATCCTTTCTTTAGCAAAGATACACTGTTTGTTCTTTTTCTGTTTCCAGTCTTCTCATCCATTTCATATTATCTGCTCTTGTAGATTCCCTTGAGGTTTTTCAGTGCCAGCCTTGTTATTGCCATCATGATTTTTGTCACAGCACAAAATTCACCCTTGATTCTCCTATACAAGCAGGGTTGTAAGCAAGAGAAAGAATAGCAAGACCTAGATCATGCCCCTTGTGAGCAATTTGAGTTTGGGGGTTATTTTGTTTTTAGTTTATTTCACGGGGCCATATTATTTTTAACTAAAATTAATATTAAGGATGAAAGACTTTTAGAGAATACGTTAGCTTTTTTAAGTTTCTTTAAGTATGAGATGGTGTATTTGGTAATTGCCTTTGAGAGACATCTCTTAGAAGAGAGGAAGAGACTCAGGAGAACATCAGGTTGCTAATTGGCTGACTAGTGTTTGGGGCTCAGAATTGCTCCATGTAAACTTGATCTTTAACCTGACCTCCAAGAAGTCTCTATTTCTAGAAACCCAATTTCCTTATCTTTAAAAAGGAACATGTTGTGTTTATTATCTCTAAGCTTTCTCTTAAGTAAAAGTTGCTCAGTTGTGTCTGACCCTTGGCTACCCCATGGACTGTATAGTCCTGAATTCTCTAGGCCAGAATACTGGAGTGGACAGCCTTTCCCTTCTCCAGGGGATCTTCCCAACCCAGGGATTGAACCCAGATCTCCTGCATTGCAGGCAGATTAAAGAACCAGCTGAGCTACAGGGAAGCCCAAGAATACTGGAATGGGTAGTCTATCCCTTCTCCAGCAGATCTTCCCAACCCAGGAATCGAACTGGGGTCTCCTGCACTGCAGGTGGATTCTTTACCAACTTAGCTACGAGGGAAGCCCATCCTCTAAAAATAATTAAAATCAGCTTTATGGTTTTGTGATTAAGAGCAACCTAGATGTCAGCTAGCTTCATCTACTGTTGTACAGGTGAGCCAAGTATAAGATGGGCAAGCCACACTTCAGTTTGGCTTCCCAGGTGGCGCTGGTGGTAAAGAACCCACCTGCCAAAGCAGGAAACATAAAAGACCAGGGTTTGATCCCTGGATCGGGAAGATCCCCTAGGGTAGGAAACAGCAACCCACTCCAGTATTCTTACTTAGAGACTCCCATGCACAGAGGAGCCTGGTGATTGCACAGGGTTGCGAAAGAGTCAGACACAACTGAAATGACTTGGCACACAAGTGGAAGAGGGATAAGCTTGTATCATGATCATGGGCTTACAGGCTTTTATTTTATACTAAGCAGAATATTGGGAGACAAGTTATATCGGCATTGGAAATATTTACTTCAGGATGTGATTTTAATAGAGTTAGGGAGTTACTAAGCTTGGTTAATGCCTGGATATAATATTTGAGCCGTTTTGAAATGTGAATAATCGTTTAAAAATATCCTAAGCCACAATTCATTAACAGAAAATGCAAATTTTAATAGAGACTTGCACATGTAGGTTTAAATGAAAAGTCATCCATCTTTTAGCTGCCTTGAATATGGTTAGAATTCTGCTTTCCTCCCATATGATTTGCTGACTCACAAAATTAAAGCGTGACTCATAAAATTAAATCATGATGGTGTTTCACATTTGCT
Organism: Bos javanicus; assembly: GCF_032452875.1. NCBI lineage: Eukaryota > Metazoa > Chordata > Mammalia > Artiodactyla > Bovidae > Bos > Bos javanicus. Next base: position 16,914,038 of record NC_083871.1, on the reverse strand, counting down.
TCTGAATTTATGAAATGTCAAAAAATCATTTGCAGGAGACTCAAACTCAACTGCAAACAGAACCCATTTAAAGTTATATTCAGTGCTCAAGTAGTCATAACCTTATCAAAATCTGAAAGGGAGAGCTGGGTGATATCTGAGACATAGGAAAAGCACCCATAAAAACTAGTCAGAATCACATTACTTTAACTAATGTTTGGCTTTTGAAGGGATAGAAGATGATTCAACTTCCCACCCTCCACAGGGAACCCTTTTTCTCAACTATGTGTGAACACATTTTGATGAATCAATATTGAAATAATAACAATAAATGCAGTTAGTTATGCCTGGAGGAATTGCTTTCAGATCAGATCAGATCAGTCGCTCAGTCGTGTCCGACTCTTTGCGACCCCATGAATCGCAACACGCCAGGCCTCCCTGTCCATCACCAACTCCTGGAGTTCACTGAGACTCACATCCATTGAGTCAGTGATGCCATCCAGCCATCTCATCCTCTGTCGTCCCCTTCTCCTCCTGCCCCCAATCCCTCCCAGCATCAGAGTCTTTTCCAATGAGTCAACTCTTCGCATGAGGTGGCCAAAGTACTGGAGTTTCAGCTTTAGCATCATTCCTTCCAAAGAAATCCCAGGGCTTGATCTCCTTCAGAATGGACTGGTTGGATCTCCTTGCAGTCCAAGGGACTCTCAAGAGTCTTCTCCAACACCACAGTTCAAAAGCATCAATTCTTCGGCACTCAGCCTTCTTCACAGTCCAACTCTCACATCCATACATGACCACAGGAAAAACCATAGCCTTGACTAGATGAACCTTTGTTGACAAAGTAATGTCTCTGCTTTTGAATATGCTATCTAGGTTGGTCATAACTTTCCTTCCAAGGAGTAAGCGTCTCTTAATTTCATGGCTGCAGTCACCATCTGTAGTGATTTTGGAGCCCCCAAAAATAAAGTTTGACACTGTTTCCACTGTTTCCCCATCTATTTCCCATGAAGTGGTGGGACTGGATGCCATGATCTTCGTTTTCTGAATGTTGAGCTTTAAGCCAACTTTTTCACTCTCCACTTTCACTTTCATCAAGAGGCTTTTGAGTTCCTCTTCACTTTCTGCCATAAGGGTGGTGTCATCTGCATATCTGAGGTTATTGATATATCTCCCGGCAATCTTGATTCCAGCTTGTGCTTCTTCCAGCCCAGCATTTCTCATGATATACTCTGCATATAAGTTAAATAAACAGGGTGACAATATACAGCCTTGATGTACTCCTTTTCCTATTTGGAACCAGTCTGTTGTTCCATGTCCAGTTCTAACTGTTGCTTCCTGACCTGCATACAGATTTCTCAAGAGGCAGATCAGGTGGTCTGGTATTCCCATCTCTTTCAGAATTTTCCACAGTTTATTGTGATCCACACAGTCAAAGGCTTTGGCATAGTCAATAAAGCAGAATTGCTTTAGTTTTTCCCATTTCTACTGAAACTATTTAGACATTTATATTTAAAACACTTTTCCTTCTCTATGTGGGAAAGAATCTTTCTAGACGTGAGAAAAGGGGGAAAGTGTTCGTTCCTCAGTACTGTCCAACTCTTTCTAGCCCCATGGACTGTATCTCACCAGGCTCTTCTGTCCATGAAATTTTTCAGGCAAGAATACTGGAGGTGGTAGCCATTTCCTTCTCCAGGGCATTTTCCCAACCTAGGGATCAAACCCAGGTCTCCTACAGTGCAGGGGGTCCTTTACCGTCTGAGCCACCAGGGAAGCCCAAGAGAAATTGACTAGAGATAAACTTTTGGGGGAAAAGATGAAAACTATATTGAACAAAATAAGAAGGAGGAACATTATTTTTTTAACATGGTACCTAGCACCTCTGACAAATGTGTATTTCTTCTGTTCATTTGGCAGTTAATCAGAAGCCTGTATCTGAGTCCTGGTACTGGAGCCAATTTGATTTGTTCCCTCTGGAAGACAGGTCCCCAGTTTAAAAGGAAGGGGCTTTGTTCTTAATGATCTCTAGATTCTAAATTATACAACTTATATTAGTTCTGTGGTTATATGTCAGAAAAATAAAACCCAACTATTGAAAACTGGTAGTAGTTCTAGATGAAGTTGTTCTCTGAAAAAACAGAAAGATGGAATGAGGAGAAAATTATATAAATTAGTATCCTGCAAAATTGGAAGTTACCTCGAAGAGACCTGCCACAGGTGTCCATTTGTTATGGAAAGTCGATTAGGAACTCTCTAGCAAAGACAGGACACGGAAGGTAATCACTGCATGTGAAATAAACCGCATCAAACGTCTACCCTCCAGGAGCTACAAAGTATATCTAAATGCTGAAAAGCAACTAAAGGTGCTTTCAGGGATTGGTCCCCATAAGTCCGCATGTGTCCCAGGTCACAGCTCTTGTTCTTAAGTTGTAGGAATGCACAGCTGCTTATGGTTGGTTGCGTGCATGTGCGTGCGTGTGCACACACACACACACACCCTTGCAGTTCTACTAGAGAAGCAGTTTGTTCTTTGCTTTCATTCTGTCTGGAATAATACCCTCCCAACATACCCACAGGGCTGCCCAGGTGGCACTAATGGTAAAGAATCCTCCTGCCAGTACAGGAGATGCAAGAGATGAGGGTTCGATCCCTGGGTCAGAGAGATCCCTGGAGTAAGGAAAAATGGCACCCATGCCAGTCAGTACTCTTGCCTGGGAAATCCCATGGGCAGAAGAGTCTGGTGGGCTACAGTCCATGGGGCCGCAAAGAATGGGACATAACCGAGCAACCAAGCACACATACCCACACACACTCCTACCCGTCCCCTGGCCAGCAACCACTGATTCTCAGAATCCCAGCCCAGAGGCCAGGTAGGGAGCCAGCCCAGTGCCCTGACCTCTCTTTTCTTCTAACCCTGGGTACCTCCCCCTGCCATGGCACATAATCCCCATCACAGGAAGCACTCAGCACTCCTTGACTTCAGATTCTCCTGTTCACTTATGTAGCCCCAAAAGTCTGTGGCGGGTAGTGATGGGTAATTTTACAGGGGTTTAATTTCAAAGACTTATTCTGTATTTCATCAGATATGTGAACTCATTGCTCATGAGGTATTTCACCATCTTACATTGCATGAAGAGGAAAAACGACTACCAAACAGTTGACAAGGTATCGATTGTAGGACATATCCCAGCTTCAAGAAGGTTGCAGTGTGAACACATCTGCCCCTGGGATTCAGTGACATGTGGTGCCATTAAGCTGGGAATGAGTGACCTTACTATGGGATGGTTCAGACATACCCCCCTGCACCTACATATACTGTGAGACTCTGTTCTCGTCCCTTGCAAAGTGTGTTTACATGCTGGTGTGCACAACAGAATGAAGCACTTCAAGATGGTGACAGTTTTTAGTTAGAAAATAGAGATTTTGAATAAATTAGACAAATGACAAATTTGGCAGTGGTTCCGATCTGCAATTCAAGAGAATCTGCCGTATGCTCAGTACAGATTAAGGAAAAGGGGATACTGGACTCAGTTTCAGCTGGGACTCCAGCTAATAGAAAATCTGCTCCCTGAGGGAGGAGAAAAACCTACCGCTTAAATTGGACAAGAAATTAATTTGAGATGTGAAAACTGCCCAGGAGACAGGACACACTTAGGAAACATGAGGCAAAAGGAAGCTTACTGTTTTTGTGGGTTGAGAGTATTGGTTTGGTGACATATATCTTACCTTTACTCTGAGTAAGAGTTGGCTCAAGAATTTTAGACTCTTTGCATAATTCAAATATAATCAGCAAACTCCATAAGCTCCTAGAAAAGGGTTGTGGGCCAGAATAAATGTTCAGTGCAGTTGAAGGCAGCCTATATGGAATGAAAATACTTAACGCATGTTACGTTTCCAAGGAGGAGAATCCAGTATCAGGATTTGAGGCAGCTAAAATTGACTCCTTTTGGAGCAGGGCATCAAACTTTGCTTAAACCAGGCTTGCTTTAGTGTTCTAAGAACCTTGGAGTGATTCAGAAGAAACTTTTGCATGTATGTTGGCCAACCTGTGTGTTCAGAATGGCTTTTTCAATAGCTATAGAAAATAGAAACAAGTGGGACAGCTGTGGTCTGTCCACATGGGTAGATAAAATTGAAGAGTCAACACACCAAGCATGTAAGAAAAGCGGAGATGAGAATGAGCATAATGATTGCACAGAACCCCTGCAGAAAATGTGAACAAAATATCCCTCCTCCCCGTTCGTCCCGTTTTCCCCCTCGTGGCAAGATGGTCTCTCAGCCACATGGATGTGTTTGAGAACAGCTCCTGTTTTGAATGCCTGGCGTTAGAGCCTGAGGAAATGACAACCCGCTCCAGTCTTCTTGCTTTGGAAATCCCATGAACAGAGGAGCCTGGCGGGCTACAGTCCCTGGGGTTGCAAAGAGTCAGACACAACTGAGCGACTGAGCACACTGGAGCCTGAGCTGGAGATATTTCATCTCCATCAAAGTGCAGCCTGGGAAAGCCTTAAGAACATTAGGTTGGTGGTCTTGGTGTCACCCTTAGTGTCTCTGCTGGCCTTAGCAGGTGCCCTACCTCTGAGCAGGGCTACATCTGTCGCCTTTATTACTTGTCTGAGACACAGAACCTGCTCTTCGCGTACTCATCCCCCCACCCTCAGGGTTGCTCCATCAGAATTAGGAACTAACATTTCATTGATCTGTTAACTCATGGGCCCCTACTTCTTAGAGTAGGTCTTAAATTATTATTGGTTCATCTGCTTTGTCCTCAGGGAGACAGAGTTTAGTGAGACACAAACATACATGTGGTCAGGTGGTGCTGAACTGAACAATATTGGTGCTTTTATTTTTCTTATCATGGGACTCAGAGTCCATAAGTAACTTGATACTTGCTCTTCGTTGCCTATCTCCCAAGGTAAGGCGACCACAAGTAGAACTTGAGGAAGTCTCTGTGATATTAACAACGATTTATTTTGGGTTTCTTTCATAAGTGCCTTGTGGCAGAAGTGGAGAAATAGCTTCCTGTGCAGAATCATGAATTGAAATATAAGCTATTCTTAGACTTTATTTTATAGGGCAAGTGATATTTTTACAGCAGAATTTACAAATTTGGGGATACATGAAGATTTCTTTAGGTGTCTTTTGCAAATGTCAAGAGTCTCCTGGATCTGAAAATTATGTTTGTATTCATCAGTCTTTCCTGCTCAGCTAGCTTTGTCTACTACTATAGCCAATGATCACATGTATCGTTTGAGCATTTAATGTCACGAGTTTCAATGTAAAGTGCATACAAGATTTCAGACTTGATAGAAAATCATGAGTGCAAATATTCAATTTGTAATTTTTAAATTGCATGTTGAAATAATATTTTAAGATATATTGCATTAAATAAAATATATTTAAACTTTTTAACCTTTCTTTTAACTTTTTTTTTTAATGAATGACTTTTCCTGTTAATCTTTGCTAGGATTGGTATTTTCAACTTTGTGTGTTTGTTTAGAATATAACCATTCTAAAAGATGTGTAGGATATCTCATAGCTGTTTCTATTTGTTTTCCCTAATGTACAATGCATTTATTTTCTCATAATTCCCTTATTATCTGTGTCTTTGTGTATGATTTTGTTCCCATTTGTATACCTTCTATGGTGAGGTATCTATACGTGCCCATTTTTTTTTAACCTTTTGACTCCCTTCACCCATTTCTCCAACCACTTACCACCCACCTCTGGCAACCACCAATATGGTATGAGATTGTTTTTTGTTTGTTTGTTTTTGACTCCACATATAAGAGAGATTCGAACGTATTTGTCTTTCTCTATCTGATGTATTTCACTTAGCGTAATGCCCTCAAAGTACATTTATGTTGTTGTAAATGGCAAGGTGTCAGTCTTTTTTATGTCTGAATAGTATCCCATTCGGGCTTCCCAGGTGGCTCAGTAGTAAAGAATCTACCTGCTGAGCAGATGTGGGTTTGTTCCCTGGGTCAGGAAGATCCCCTAGAAAAGGAAATTGTAACCCACTCCAGTATTCTTGCCTGAAGAATTCCGTGGACAGAGGACCCTGGTGGGCTACCGTCCATGGGGTCACAAAGAGTCAGACATGGCTTAGCAATTAAACAGCAGCAAGCAGCAGCAGGAATATCCCATTTTTTATGGATATGTGTTTGTATGTGTATGAATGTGTATACACACACATTACAATTTATCCACTCAGGCATCAGTGGACACTGGAGATTTAGGCTGTTTCTGTATCTTGGCTGTCATAAGTAAGGCTGCAGTGAACATGGCGGTGCAAATATCTTTTTGAGTTAGTGTTTTCATTTCAGATAAATAACCAGAAGTAGAGCTGCTAGATCGCATGGCAGTTCTACTTTTAATTTCTTGAGGGACTGCCATTCTGTTTGCTGTAGGGGCTATGCCAGTTTACATTCCCACCAACAGTGCGCAAAGATTCTCTTCTCCACATCCTTGCCAACACCTGCTATGTCTTGTCTTTCTGATAGTAGCCATTCTGACAGGTTTGAGGTGATATCTCACTGTGGTTTTGATTTGTATTTCCCTGATAATTCAGCATATTTCCATGTATCTGTTGGCCATCTGTATGTCTTCTTGGGAAAAATGTCTATTCTGATCTTCTCATCTTCTAATCAGATTGTTTTTGCTGAGTTGTATGAGTTCTTTATATATTTTGGATATTACCCCATATCAGATATATGATTTGCAAATGTTTTCTCCCATTCAGGAGGTTGCCTTACATTAGCTTTTGAGTAAGATGATGTCCCCCTTATTTATTTTTCCTTTTGCTGCTTTGCTTTCAGTGTCAGATTCAAAAAGTTATTGCCCAGACCTACATTAAGGAGATTACTGCCTATGTTTTCTTCTAGTTTTATGGTTTCAGGTCTTACATTTAAGTCTTCGATCCATTTTTAATTTTTGTGCATGATGTGAGATAGTTGTTTTATTCTTTTGCATATAGCTCTCCACTTTTCCCAACACAACTTATTGAAGAGACTGTTCTTTCCTCCTTGTATATCCTTGTCTCCTTTGTCATGAATTAATTGACTGTATATGTATGGGTTTATTCTTTTTATTTTTTTAATATAAATTTATTTATTTTAATTGGAGGCTAATTACTTTACAATATTGTATTGGTTTTGCCATACATCAACATGAATCCACCACCACGGGTGTACACGTGTTCCCCATCCTGAACCCCTCTCCCACATCCCTCCCCGTACCCTCCCTCTGGGTCATCCCAGTGCACCAGCCCCAAGCATCCTGTATCCTGCATCGAACCTGGACTGGCGATTCATTTCTTATATGATATTATACATGTTTCAGTGCCATTCTCCCAAATCATTCCATCCTCGACCTCTCCCACAGAGTCCATAAGACTGTTCTATACATCTGTGTCTCTTTTGCTGTCTCGCATACAGGGTTATTGTTACCATCTTTCTAAATTCCATATATATGTGTTAGTATACTGTATTGGTGTTTTTCTTTCTGGCTTACTTCACTCTGTATAATAGGCTCCAGTTTCATCCACCTCATTAGAACTGATTCAAATGTATTCTTTTTAATGGCTGAGTAATACTCCATTGTGTATATGTATCACAGCTTTCTTATCCATTCATCTGCTGATGGACATCTAGGTTGCTTCCATGTCCTGGCTATTATAAACAGTGCTACGATGAACATTGGGGTACACGTGTCTCTTTCAATTCTGATTTCCTCGGTGTGTATGCACAGCAGTGAGATTGCTGGGTCGTATGGCAGTTCTATTTCCAGTTTTTTAAGGAATCTCCACAGTTCTTTTTATTTTTTTAATGTGACTATTAGATCATTTAAAATTATTTATGTGGCTCATAAAGATCTTCCCTGGTGCTCAGCAGTAAAAAATCCACCTGCCAGTTTAGGAAATGGGTTAGATCCCTGGGTCAGGAAGATCCCCTGGAAAAGGCAATGGCAACCCACTCCAGTATCTGTGCCTGGGAAATCCCATGGACAGAGGAGCCTGATGAGCTACAGTCATGACATCACAAAAAGTCTAAAATAAACAAATAAATATAGCTCATAGTATATTTCTGTTGGACAGAGCTGACCTAGACTATAGGTTTCTTGAGGCCAAAAATGGTGTCTGACACAGATAGCCAATCATGTTTGATAAATCAAACTGTTGATATGAAGTGAATGAATAGATAAGAATTATAATAATTTTTAAAGTAATGATTTTGACATTGTGGATGGATTTAGAAGGTGATAGGTCAGATGAAATGGATTTTGTCAGGAAGTCATTAAATGTTTATTAATTTTCCCCAGTGAATGGGGCTGAAACATACATTAAAAGAGATGCAAGTTCTGGCAGCAGCTGCTACTCATGAGACATTGAGATCTGCCCTGTACAGGCTAACCTGGTTTTGCTACCCATGATTCCTTTGTTCTGCGTGCTAGATTGTCTCAGTCATGTCCGACTCTTTGTGATTCCATTGACGGTAGCCCACCAGGGTCCTCTGTCCATGGGATACTCCAGGCAAGAATACTGGAGTGGGTTGCCATGCCCTTCTCGCCTTTGTTCTAGTGCCGTATATAATACAGAAATTTGTTTAGGAGTGATCCATTTCCAGAGAGAATTTTTCCTGTGTATCATTTAGCTGTGGTTCTCAGACTTTAATGTGCCTAAAAGTCACTTGCAAAGCCTGTAACAAATGTAGATTCCCAAAGCCATTTCCGGAAATTCTGAGTCATTAGGTAAGAGATGGCTCCCAGGAATCTGCATGTTACCGCCCCAGAAGATTCCAGCATGACCCATAAACAATGCCTTGAGGACCACTGCTGTATGGCAGCACAATCTGGGAGTAGCCTGGAGGGGCAGTTTGCTTAGTGATTCTTTCCCTTCTCCAGGGGATCTTCCCAACCAGGAATTGAACTGATGTCTCCTACATTTCAGACAGATTCTTTACTGTCTGAGCCACTAGGGAAGCCCATTATACTATAAAGAACTCAAATTGTTAAATATTTTAATACTCAAAAGTTGCAGCAAAGGAAACAGCAGTGAAAAGGCAACCTACCAAATGGAAAAAGATATTTGCAAACCATATATTATATAAGGGGTTAATATCCAGAATATATAAAGAACTCCTACAATGCAATGACAAAATAACTTCGATTATAAAAAAAATAGGTAAAGGACTTGAATAGACATTTCTCCAAAGAAGATATGCAAATTGCCAGTAAGCATGTGAAACAATGCTCAGTGTGCACATGGTCAGGGAAATGCAAGTCAAAACCACAGTGAGATACCCCCTCACACCCATTAAGATGGTTGCTGTCAAAAAAACAACAAAATAATGCGTGTTGGTGAGGATGGAGAGAAATTAGAATAATTGAAGCCCTGTTGGTAGGACTGTAAAATATGCACTTGCTATGGAAAAAAGTACAGAGATTCCTCAAAAAATCAAAAATAGAACTACTGCTCTGTGATCCAGCAATCCCACTTCCGGGTGTGTATCTAAAAATGATAAAAACAGGATCTTGAAGAGATATTTGCATGCTGATCATTCACAGTAGCAAAGATTTGGAAACAATTAGATGTCCATCAGTGGATGAATGGATTTAAAAAATGTGCTATATATATACACAATGGAGTATTATTTAGCACTAAAAAGGAAGGAAAACCTATCCTGTCCTACGATATGGATGAACCTTGAGGACGTTATGCTAAGTGGGTTGCCATGTCCTCCTTCAGGGGACCTTCCTGGCCCCGGGATCGAACCCACGACTCTTACATCTCCTGCATTGGCAGGTGGGTTCTTTACCACCAGCGCCACCTGGGAAGCCCAATTGAAAGAAGCCAATCATGAAAAGACAAATACTTTAGTATTCCACTTATCTGAAGTACCTAAGAGAGTCGAACTATAGAGTGATAATTGTCAGGGTCTGGGGGGAGGCAGAAATGGGGAATTGTTCAGTGCGGGTAGAGTCTCAGCCATGCAAGATGAAAACATTCTGGAGTTCTGTTGTACAACAGTGCACAGATGGTTAATGGTACTGTACTATTTACTTAAGATTGTTCCAAGGATAGATTTGTTACATGGCTTTTATCATAATACAAAATTAATTAAAAAGTATCAACTATCCTAATAGTTCATGGTGATATCAAACTCAAGGAAAGAATATCATTTGTTTCCTTGGATAATACCTTTTTTTTTTAGAAATTTTGTTGGAAGCCTTGAGCTACATAAAATAAATGTGTGCTTGCTGTGAAGCTGTGTGGGTGGTGAGAGGAATGGAAGCTTGTGACCTCTCCATGATTTATTAAGTAGAAGGCAAGCCTTACTCATCGTGAGTGTCATTCCCAAAGCAACATGTCCAAAAACCTGGATGCTTTCCAGGAGGAAGAGAGATGCTGATTGTGGGATGCTGTCATCTCAGAGGCATCTCAGAGACACTCAAGAAAATGTCATCCTTTCTCTCTCCTGTGCCCATACCTGAAGCCTGGAATATCAGCACCTCGATTGCATTTCCCTTAAAATGTTTAAAAAATTCCTTAGAAACTCAAATCATTTTAGGGATCCTGGTTGCCAGGATAGTTTCTGAGGCAGAGGGAGAACGATTGGGTTGATGTTATTGGAGCAGCCAGAGCCTTCATATGATGAGCATTCACCCTGGCAGCCAGCAAGCCGTCTGTGTCTGGTCAGAGGCCATTCCTTTAGGTAATGAGTTCTCCATTCATTCTGGTAACTGGCAGGCACATGCGGCGGGGTGGGCTGGCTGTTCCCCTCCCTGCGTTTGCCTAGCTCCCATGAGTGGGGCAAATGGTGGTGGTTTAGTTGCTTAGTCATGTCCAAGTCTTTGCAACCTATGGACTACGGCACACCAAGCTCCTCTGTCCATGGGGTTTCCTAGGCAAGAATACTGGAGTGGGTTACCATTTCCTTCTCCAGGGGATCTTCCTGATGGAGGGATCGAACCTGGGTCTCCTGCATTGCAGGCGGATTCTTTACCAACTGAGCCACCAGGAAAGCCCAGGGCAAATGGAATGAGGTGCAAAGGCATCAAGTGACTCCCATATTTACTAATGAGATGAAAATACAGTACTGGGTTGATCGAAACTGAAATAATCACATTTTCTTCCTTTGTACTTTTATGGTGTTTTGTTTTGGCTTCTCTTTTTGTTTGCTTTTGTTTTGGCAATGTGCTGGTTTACTTTTCAGAAATATTAATTATGAGAGATTTAAAATCTACAGAGACCTACAGATGCAGTATACTCATGACCTAGCTTATCAAAGACAACGTTGTGGGTACAAAGTCCCTGTATATGCCTCTTAAATTATATTCCCTGTCCCTACAGCAGTGGTAGCTGCTGTCTGGAATTCAGTGTTTGTCATTCACATTTCTTTATACCTTCACTATATAATGCTTGTATAGTTCAATAGTATAGAGTATTGCTTGCATGTAATGGTCTCATATTTTCTGTAGTCTTCTGCAACCTGCCCTTTTCATTCAACCTGCCTGTTTACTTCTTAAACCTCATTTGGGATGTTTCTTCCAGTATTACTTAGCTAAACTACTCTAGATGCTCTACTACTCTAGGTACTACTCTGCTGCTAAGTCACTTCAGTCATGTCCGACTCTGTGCGACCCCATAGACGGCAGCCTACCAGGCTCCGCCGTTCCTGGGATTCTCCAGGCAAGAACACTGGAGTAGGTTGCCATTTCCTTCTCCAATGCATGAAAGTGAAAAGTGAAAGTGAAGTCGCTCAGTCTTGTCCGACTCCTAGCGACCCCATGGACTGCAGCCCACCAGGCTCCTCCGTCCATGGGATTTTCCAGGCAAGAGTACTGGAGTGGGGTGCCATTGCCTTCTCCAGGTACTACTCTAGGTACAGTGTTACTGTGGAGTGATGTTTGGCTCCTAAAATGGCTTAGATTGAAAAATGTTACGTGTCAAATTAATGTAATAGTAGTACAGTGTGTAACTGTTAAACGTATTTGTTTTATTTCAGGTTATAATGTAACTTATCCTCTCATGCTTTTTCCCTGCCCCTTCTCCCCAAATCATCAACAGTAGAAAAAAGAAGAAGGAGGAACCATGTCAGGACACAAATGGTAAATAATTTGTTGTCTCTTCTGAATTGGGGGAGGCTATTGAAAAAGGAAAGCATGTAGTATATACTTAATAAATGTCTACTGAATGGAAAAATCAGGAGTCACAATAGCAGTAAATAACCTATTAGCCTTCAACCAGTGTTGAATATGTGCCGGGCTGTGCTGTGCTTGGTTGCTCAGTCGTGTCCGACTCTTTGCGACCCCATGGACTGTATGTAGCCCACCAGTCTCCTCTGTCCGTGGGGATTCTCCAGGCAAGAATACTGGAGTGGGTTGCCATGCCCTCCCCAGAGGATCTTCCCAACCCAGGGATCCAAGCCAGGTCTCCCGCATTGCTGGCGGATTCTTTACCATCTCAGCCACCAACAAAGCCCCCATGCTGAGTACAGTCAAGTTCAGTATCCCTACTAAATGTAATATGAAAAGCAATAACCAAAAATATTGTCTGAGAAATTCATTTACATGTACCTTTTTTCTTGGGAATCTAGTGATAGCTTTTCTTACCATCATTTTTTCAGTGTAATGAGTTGATACATTTTTCAATCTCTGTCTTATTTACAACTTTTACTATTAGAGTTATAAGGGAATTTTATATAGGGCAGCTATAAAATAACAGTGTAACTGTATAATGACAAAAATAACTCAGACTCATTAATTAATAACTCAGAAGTCATTAATAGTCATGACTTCAACCTTTGTGAACATCCAGGAGCCAGTCATTGCTGGAAATAGATGATGCTGAATAAAACAGATGTGGTCCTCACACGGCAATATTAGCACTGCCATTCACATGCCTGTAACTCATCTAAGCATCATGTTAAACTGCTTATAAATTCAGGTCTGCTATAAGCAGTGTTCCTGAACCCTTTTGAAACCTTGATCCACCACTCAAGGTGATCTTTGTCATGCTTTACCTCCTTTAATTTGTATCATGAAAAAATACAGTGCCTATTTTCATTTTTCAAAGGTACAGTTAATTATAATAAAGACTATACTTTTTAATTCCTCCTCTTTCAGTAGAGAAGCATCAGGTCCAGCTCCTCAGTAATATCGAAAGTCACACTTTAAAAGAATTTTGCATCTTAAAATGTAATGAGCTTTAAAAGGTAATTAATAAACAGCTAAGGGATTTTGTTTCCCTGAGTATCCCCATTTGACAACTCTCTAAGAGTTGTCAGACTGTTTTTTTAATTATTCCATCTTGCCTCATTAAGACAAACGGATGGCTTCATCCCCTGACCCTCTTAATGGCTGTCATATCTTGGCAGCAGGCTCAGGGAAGCAGGTAGTTAAGTCCCCCACTTAACCACCTGGGAGAGCCCCAGGAGGTGGGCCCTTCCCCAGAGCCTTTCTCCCATTTACCTTTCAAAGCCACTTTACCACTTGCTACTGAAATGCGAGGGCTGCAGAGAACATTGAAATGCATGCTGTGCTGGGATTTAGAGGCTTGGATTTTAACCCTGTGTGATTCTGGACAAGATTCTTAACATTTTGAAACCTGAGATTCCTCATTTGTTAAATGACAGGAGTAAAGGGTGTTGACTAGATCTCCAAAGTCCTTTTTTTTTTCCCCTTCATAATGAAAAATTTTTTAAATCTATGACCTTTGACGACCAAAAAAAAAAAAAAAAACAATAGAAGTCCGTCCTACTCCCCACTCTTGAAAATTCCTTTCCCTTGAAATAGCCACAGTTTGGGCTTTTTCCAGCTGCTCTGGGTGTCCGGTGCTTTGCATGGGCTCTGTCCAGTTGCAGTAAGCGGGGGCTAGTCTGCTGCGGTACGCGGTCTCCTTGTTGAGGTGGCCTCTCGGTGCAGAGCACAGACTCTGAAGTGTGTGGTGACGGCACTGGAGTGTGCAGGCTTCCGTAGTTGCAGCACACGGGCTCAGTGGTCATGGCACACAGACTTAGTTGCTCCGTAGCATGTGGGATCTTCCTGGATCAGGAATCAAACCCATGTTCCCTGCACTGGCAGGCAGATTCCCAATCACGGGACCGCCAGGAAAGTCCTCTTCCCATCTTTTAACACACGTAGTATGTAGAAGGATTATCTTTTATACAAAAGTCATACATATTTTCATTTCCTTTTCTCTGATTTAAGCTCATAATAAAACCTTTTAATTTGCATTTAATTTTAAATAATAATTATATATATTTAAGATGTGCAACATGATATTATGATATACATAGTGAGATCATTTCTGCAGTTAAGCTAATTAACTTATCATCTTTATAGTTACCGATTTTTGTGTGTGATGAGTGCACATGAAGAGTAATGCTCCCCTTCTAGCCTGTTTGCAGTGTTCAATACAGTATTATTAAGTGTGGTCATCATGCTTATACATTTGATATCTAGACGTATTCCCAACTTTGAAATAATGCAGAAAGATATAAACCATAATCCTTCGCCTCTTTCCAAAGATATAACCATTGCTAAGGAAGTCATCTGAAACTCTGATTTTTTTAAGAACAAGTTTTTTAAGAACAAAACTTGTGAATTTTATCCGGCAAGAGAGTGTAAATCATCAAGGTTTGAGATACATATTTTGGTGCAATCGTATAAAGCCATTTCTGTTTTAGAACCCAAGTCTGGCACATTTGAGTGCTAATAGGATGGGATGGAAGAAGTTGCATGTCTGCAGAGGGAGACACCTGGGGGTCCCATGTGAGCTGGATGGAAACCCTAGACACACAGGAGGTGGTGCAGACACAACCAGGAGGGATGGAGCCCCATGGCAAGCTTTCTGTCAGTGTTTGGGTACCCTGGGCACTTTTACAGAACTCCACTGCATTCTCAGTTGGGTTTTCTCTAATTTCTTCTTTACACCCCTTTTTAAAAAAACTTTTTATTTTGTATTGGGATATTAACAATTAACAATTTATTTATTATTTTTTTCTTTTTTTAATTTAATTTTATTTTTAACAATTTATTTTGTATCGGGATATTAACAAGCCGATTAACAATGTTGTGATAGTTTCAGGTGAACAGCCAAAGGACCCAGCCATACATATACATGCATTCATTCTCCCCCAAACTCCCCTCCCATCCATATCATTGAGCGGAGTTTCCTGTGCTATGCAGTAGGTCCTTGTTGGTTATCTGTTCTAAAAACAGGCGTGTGTACAGGTCCATCCCAAAGTCCCCAACTATCCCTCTCCCTCATCCTTCACACAGCAACCGTTAGTTCATTCTCTGAGTCTATTCTTGACACACTTTTTGATGTGATCCTCACTGTGCTATTCCTGAAGAATAGCTTCCTATATGTATTTTAACCATTTATGTTTAATAATTTAAAATTTTAATACGAGAAATCCATAACCAATTAAAAAAATTTTTTTTTCAAAATTTTGTGTGTCTGTAGTAAGAACACTTGACATGAGATCTACCGTTTTAACAAAATTTTAAATGTGCCTGTGAACTACAGGCACAATGTGAATTGCAGGCACACGGTTGTGCAGCCGATCTCTAGAACTTACTCATCTTGCACCACTGAAATTTTATGCCTGTCGATCAGTAATTTCCCCTTTCCTCCTCCCTGTCCAACATCAGGGAACCACATTTCTGTCCTGATTCTGTGAGTTTGACTATGTGAGGGACCTCTGTGACAGCTTTCAAGTATGCTATTTTGCAGCCCCTTATCTCTACTTTTCTGCCATCACTTCAGCGTTGGCTGCAGTGCAGACTGGAGAGAACTTTGGTGTTCGGCTTTATCTGTTACTCCCTGGGGTGCTTGAGGCAGTCCCCTTGCCTGGCTTGGCTTCCCTTTCTCCATTTCTCCAGTCTTTCAATTTCCAAAGTCCTCGAGCTTGAGTTCCTCGGTTTCCTGCCAAAGTTTCTTAATTTCCTCACTAACTTGTAAGGTTTTGGTGTAAAAATTAGACTTGATTAACCTTTTGGTGTAATAACCATGTAGGAAAGCACTTCTGTGTTTAGTAACGTTGTGAACGTTTGGATACATTTGTTTGTGCTCTGATGTCTTAAATCTTTTTGAAAGTTGTGAGTAAAACCTCTCTTTGAATGCCTGTGCCTTTTAGCAGTTATCCCTGGGACTTACACAATCGATATCCCCAAGACAAGTCAGTTGTAAATAAGATGCAGCAGAAGTATTGGGAAACGAAGCAAGCCTTTATTAAAGCCACGGGGAAGAAAGAAGATGAGCATGTCGTTGCCTCTGACGCAGACCTGGACGCCAAGCTAGAGGTGAGCGCTTCATGGCCCTTGACCCCCGTATGGCCATCTTGCTAGGGACAGAGTCTGAGAGTGTATTCACAGAAGCAAGCATATAGGTGTGCTTTGTATTTGAAAACACATTGCAAACAAAATCGTTCATGAGGAAAATCTAGGATCAGATCAATTGAATTCCAGCATATTTTTTTTAAACCCACAATTCTGTAACCACCAGTATACCTCAGTTAATTCATTTTTTAAGCACTTTATTGGAATGCATGAAATGTGGTAAATTCTCAATAAATGTTTGTTAAAAAACATTAACTCAAAGAGCCAGTGCTACTATAGATAGTTAGGGTCAGACAAATGTTTACATTTAAAGAAAAAAAAAGGATGACAGCAAAAAGTCCTGGAACATGAGTCTAATAAGGTTGTGTTGAATCCTGGAAAATTCAAGAATGAATTAACTAATATTTAGTTAGACTAGTTAATAACACAGTAAGCTGAATTAGTAGCTGATTGACTCTCAAATACCTGGTGAAAGGGCCACTAATTTCCTACCTTGCTGGACATTCTGCTGATACTTTAGATCAAAATTTAAAAAGCATTTGCTATACAGCAGAAGCTAACACAACATTGTAAACCAACTATACTCCCCAAAAACTTAATTAAAAAAAAATTTTTAAAGCATACTTATCACTTCTGTGAATGAGAGGGCACAGAGAGAAATAATGTGTTACGTGGTCTAATAAGAATTCAGAGTGATATCAACATATAAGCTACAATTCATGAGCTGAACACTTAATGAGAGGAAGGTCAAAAGTTCAAGATTTCAAAAAGCGTTCTGAGAAGGGAGGGGCCAGGATGGTGCGAACTGTGCTTCTTCTGGGAAAGAGAGGCTGAAGGGGAGATGTTAGCCACCGATTCTCTGGGCTGGGCTGTCACGTGGAAGAGGATAAGGCTCATTCATCCTGTGTACCTGAGGAAAGAACTAGACCCAGGGCCATGATTCCCAGAACTCATCTCTCATGGAATTATCTCAGGTGTTCGTTTGCCTGCCCTCTCTCCATCAGGGGTCAGATTCCGTGTCAGCCTTATTCACTGTTGTATGCTCAGCCAGACACGGTACACATTCATAAGTATCCAGTGAATAAGTATGCACGGTAATACAAGTAACATGAGTTCCCAGCCCTCTCTCCTGTCAGTGGGATTCTTCTAACCGAAGCTGGGCTTGACGGAGATGCGCTAATAGAGATTGTTGCAGCAGAGAGGAGAAGAACCAGGAGGCCTCTATTTTTTTTAAGCGATAATATACTTTTGCGGGGGCGGGGGGGGCCATGTCCCGTGGCATGTGGGATCTTAGTTCACTGACCCGAAATGGAACCTGCATCCCCTGAACTGGAAGCATGGAGTCTTAACCACTGGACCACCAGGGATGTCCCAAGGCCTCTGTTCTGATTTTAGTATTCTAAATAGAATTGAAATGATGATAAGTTGTATATGCTTCTCACATCTTATAGATTTATTTTTTCCTCTTAACAACCTAGTAAATACAAGCATTATTCAAATTTAGTATGTTAATTTCTAGTATGTGAAACAAAATACAGTGATTTTATGTTTATATTTAGGCTCTTGCAGCAGCATTTTCAGGCTTCCCAGGTGGCACTAG
Organism: Bos javanicus; assembly: GCF_032452875.1. Lineage (NCBI taxonomy): Eukaryota > Metazoa > Chordata > Mammalia > Artiodactyla > Bovidae > Bos > Bos javanicus. Next base: position 16,896,118 of record NC_083871.1, on the reverse strand, counting down.
TGGTAAAGAACACACCTGCCAATACAGGTTGACGTAAGAGGCACAGATTCCGTCCCTGGGTCAGGAAGATCCCCTGGGGGAGGGCATGGCAACCCGCTCTAGTACTCTTCCCTGGGAAATCCACGGACTGAGGAGCCTGGCGGGCTGTGGTCCATGAGGATGCAGAGTCAGAGCCTGAAGCAGCTTAGCATGCACGCACGCATACTCCACGTGACCAAGATTGATCATATTAAGCATTCGTAAAAGTGGTTTTTAATCTTTTCGGTATATATGCATATGTCCATTTTTATTAGAACATTTGGTCATATTTATCACGAAGCCAGTCTTCTGTTTTGACTCAAACGATGAAGTGCTTTGTAACACCAGTTGTGACGGCTACATCGGCATGGCCGGTAAGCCAGGGGAGAGGGGGAGGAGCCTTGCACTCCTTTCCGAAGCGGCTCTTCAGAGGCACAAGGTTTGTCCGCCAGGTTTTTTAATTGATCCCAGTCTCTGAGTCAGTAGACAGAGGGTGGAGAAAGTGTGATGTCTCTGAACTATATGCTCTCCTTTAAAAAAAAAATATTGTAGTATAGTTGATTTAAAACTGTTTTAGCTTCTCTTGAACTGTCTCCATTTCTGAAGCAAAGACCAGAAATTAAAATCTAGTTAAATTCTTCCCCCTATAGCCTACCTGCTTTCCCCTTAATATTCTCTGTTATGGCCATAGCATGACATATTAGGTTTCTTCTACATGTATTTTATGAAGTAATTGGGAAAAGAAGGAGTGATAGGGGCTGCTAGCTAAACTCCATTTTACCAGATGTCTTCAAAGCAGACAGAACATTCAGCTGATTGATTTTTGTTTGTTTTTATAGAGTTGTTTAAGTATGCATTAGGATCATAGAATAAGCTAGTGTCGTGTTTTAAATATGATGCTTAATTGACAGATCCTCCATTTGAAAAAAAAAAAAAAACAGCAAGTGGTAAAAGAAAGAAATTAGATTATGAATGAATATTGGGTCTCTGGTTTACCAAGTCCTCTAATGGGCCCTGCACTTAGGATTTCTGTTTTTCAGCTATTATTTGAGTAGTCTGGAGGAAATCATCTTTCTGCAGATTTCATTTTAGATTGCAGAGATGATGAACTCTAATAAATAGAGAAAAACAGGAGCATATTTAAAAGCTTTGGTCACATTTTCTGTTTAGTACATCACATAACACCAAGCATACTTAGGCATATGATCTTGTTTTTAGTGGGCAAATCAGACATTATGGTTATATTCAGTGTAATTGTTTTTTATTTCATTGCTGCCTGTTTTATTTAGCATTTTGTTTGTATTTTTATTATAGCTGTTTCACTCAATTCAGAGAACCTGTCTGGACTTGTCTAAAGCAATTGTACTCTATCAAAAGAGAATATGTTGTAAGTATGCCTTAAGTATGAATATTGACCAAATAGACAGTAAGATATTGGATATTTTGTCTTAATGTATAATTTTATATGTTTAGGAGGCAAGACAAGAAAACAAGTGTTTCGGGGTGTCTGTCTTTGCTCTTTAATAGGTAGGTTGGGGTCTTTAAAAATTTTATCAGAAATTCTTTACATAGGCTGTTTATCTCTCAGTGCAAGTGCAATAACAGAGGAGCTTTGCATGTAGCCTACCGTGGGTAAGTATGTGCCACTTCTTTTCCTAGTTATAAAAAAGTTTTCTCAGTTTTATATCATGGGATTTAAAATTTTGGAGCTGTTACTATTTGATTGCCTAGGCTCTCTTAGGTCCAGTTTTGTTCCTTTTAAAATGACCAAATGAAGAGAGAAGGCACATACAGTTAATCCATTGACTATATTTTGTTGACAGCACTTCTTCCTGAACATTTTGTAATGTCAGATACTGGTTTTTTTAGGGAAGAAGATTTTCCTATGGTCATCCATCTTAAAATCATTACCAACAGAGTTGTCTCTGAAATGCTAAATATCAAGTTGTTGTGTCTCTTTGTTTTTAAATTTCCATGTGGAGATCGTTTAAGAGTACAGTTTCTGTATTTCTGAGACCAAACTCTGAGAAGTTTGTTTCTGACTCCTCAAACCCCTTTCCAGTAATCACAAATTAACAGTTGGCCATTTTCCTTTATTAGTAATCTTTTATGAAGACTATTTTGTGGAAGTACAAAATCCCAGGATTTAGAGGCAAAATTTGGTAAATTATCTGTGTTACTATTTACCAGATATTTGAGCTAAGATGTCTCCAGGGCTATCAGTCCACAGTCTTCAGGTATGAGGCAGTCCAGACACATGGCACCCTGCCTCCGACATTTCTCTGTCCCACGTCCAGTCAGTCACAGGTGCTGGTCCATTTTGTCAGCTCATTTGCTTTCCAGTTCTCCTTCCTCTACCTCTTCACGGCCACTGCCTTCATTCAGGCCACCGTCATCACTCTCTTCCTTGTTTGGCTGCATCAGCTTCCTAACTGGTCTCCCTGCCCCTACTTTTGCCTCCTCCAGCTCATCATCCACACTGCAGTCAGAGAGCACTCAGCCATCTCCTGGAGCTCCCAGGGGTCAAAGCTGGAGTAATCTGAGCAACAACAAAAATGATGAATAGTATTAGGTTACAACCCATGAAGTGAGATAATGTCCATCAAGTGTGTGTATAGAAATAAGCAAAGAAATGGCGGAGAAGAAATAGTTCTTCCTTATAAAATAATTGCGATTAATCTAGAAAGAATGAGGGAACCACAAAAGCACACCCACAGAAAGAATTGTGACACGCATGATTCCCGGAAAGATGTTACAATTAGTGAGTGAAAGTTTGAGAAGAGACTGCATCTTCGTACAGTCTTCTGAATTTACTCCCAAGATTTTTAACAATTATGAAAGGAAAAAGAATCTCAGTTTTACAGTGGGGAAATCCAATAGACATGACATGAACCAAATGATAGGGGTTAGTTAACATCACCAGTAATGATGTGTGTTGATCTCCTGTAGCCCTGAAATCTTACACTAAGAAGGAGACTCCACTTCTGCTGTTTCCTTCCCCTAAATCCAGTCTAATCGTGAGAAAGCAAATAAACCCAAATAGAGGACAGACCACAAAACACCTGACCAGTACTCTTCAAGGGCACCAAGGTCATACAAGTCGAGAAAGACAGAGAAACTTGCACAGGTCAAAGGAGACCAAACAGATTGACAACTCAATGCAATGTGGGATCCTGGAACAGAAGAAGGACGTTAATGGGAAAACTAGGAAAATTCACTAGGATTGTAGTTTAAATAGTAATACTCTATCAGTGGTATTTTCCTAGTTTTGATCGGTGTACAACAGTTATATGGATTTCCCTGGTGGCTCAGTGGTACAGAATCCACCTACCAATCCAGGAGATACGGTTTTGATCCTGGGTCGGGAAGATCCCCTGGAGAAAGAAATGGCAACCCACTCTAGTATTCTTGCCGGAGAAATCCCATGGACAGAGGAGCCTGGCACGCTGTAGTCTATGGGGTCACAAAGAGTCGGACGTGACTTAGCGACTAAACAGCCGCAACAACAACCATGGCTGTGTACGATGCTAACATTAGGGGAAGAAGAGTGCACAGGAACTCTGTATCCTACTTACAGTTTTTCTATCAGCCTAAAATTATTTCAAAGTAAAGTTGGTTTTTTTTTTTTAAGTACATTGGATCATATTGTTCTTCTGCTGAGAAGCCTCCAGTATCACTTAATGTAAGATGTACACTTCCATACCATGGGTTACAAATTCCTACTGGATCTGACCCACCTCACCTCTCCAGCCACTTTCGCTCTTACACGCCACGTGACCTGAGGCTTTTGCACTCACCACTTCCTCACCACTTCCTCCATCTGGGATGTCCCTGCCCTCATTGTCTCAAGCAGCCCCTTATCTCAAAGCTCAGCTTATTCTCCTGCTCAGAGACACCTTGCATGACCACCCAGCCCAAAACAGTTACCTGTCACTCTCTCTTACGCCCCACCCCCATCTTACCTGGCATTTTACTTTTTGTGTGTTGAGTTTGAGTTTTGTATTTTTTATATTCTGTCTCCTGTTCCTTGAACCTAAGCTGCATCAGCAGGGTCCTCGTGTGTCTTGTCCATCTCTTTATTTGCAGTGGCCAGAACAGTGCCTTGTACAATGAGATCATCTGTAAATTTGTGCTAAGTGAATTAATGCTGCCAAGCTAATTGGTTTTATAGTTCTTTGGTTCCCTTTTCAGGGCACATCTGAAAAATCTAATCAGCAATTAAATATGAATAGGTTTTTATTTGTCTCTGAATTAAGTCCTTGTTAAGTGAAACCTTATACGTAGGAACATTAAGAATGATCTGATACCTGTGTTGCAGCTGAATTTTAAACTTTGTAAATTTATTTCAGTATTTGGATTTTAAAACTGAAATTAAAGCATGAACATCCCTTCTTAGAAAATGACACGGTCATCACTAAGTCATCCAGCCTGGAGCCTGAGGTCCCTCAGTCTTCCCACCACCCTCTGAGCAGCCCTGTCCCACTGACCAGGGTTCAGCTCTTAAAATGAAGCCTATCTAGCACCCCGAGTTTAATCCTCAAGTGTGTAAAATAGCCAAACCTGAATTCTCAAATGCTCCAACCTACGTAGGTTTGTATAGCAAAGAGTACATTTCACCAGCCTTATAATCCCTGGGTTGGGAAGATCCCCTGGAGAAGGGAATGGCACCCCACTCCAGTATTCTTGCCTGGAGAATCCCATGGACAGAGGAGCCTGGCAGGCTACAGTCCACGAGGTCGCAGAGAATCGGACACGACTGAGCGACTAGCACTACTAACACACGTAGTCGTTTAGGGCCATGAACTGGTTTTCTTCCTGGCCTTAAGCTCGTGTGTTCATTTGTATGTGACTTGAGGCTTCAAGGTAAGGAAGGTAGGTGACAATAGCCTCACACTGTTGTAAGCAAAGATATGAAATTGTTCCTAATTGTGCAGTTGAGTGAGTCCCATGTTAGTAAGTGGAAAGGAAGAAGAATGGAAGGTAGTAAAAAACAACAACATTTCTTAGAGGAATTTTTTTTTTGATTTTTTTTTTTTTTTTACCTAGAACCATGACATATAAGTATCAGATAAGCATTTAAAGTGAAGTAAAGTATACAGGGATAACAAGGCAAAAATTATAGTTAATTCAGTTTCACAAGCATTTAATTAATGCCCTGAATACGACTTTTCTGCTCAGCCTTGGGAATCCATAGTCTGGATGAGGTCCCTGTCAAGAAAGCTGGGATTCTCATGGGAAGAATAGACACATGCCCACCCACAGACACTCTAGTACCAGGTGCCGAGAGGGCACTGCTGTCACAGAGAAGGAGGGGTCACCTGCTTCACAAAGGAAGTAGCTTTTGAGCAAGGCTTTGACCAATGCACTTGATTTTGAGAAAACAGAAGGGGAAGGAGTGTAGTCGTTCACCATCAGGAAAAATGGATTCGAAAAACCTCTTCTCCATGGAATGTTGAAAGTAAACTGCAGTCATAGGTTAATAAGGAAGCAGTGCAGCTTTAACATTCACCTTTGGGTTACTGGTTCCTGGCTAATGTTTTCTAGTTATTGCTGGGGACATCGTGTCAGGGATGGGGTGCATCCTGAAAGAAGTCTGGATTGTTCATGAAAACGGACAAGAATTCTGGTAGCATTTAGAAAACGTTTTTAGAGACAAGTGATTGGTAAATGCATCAATACAGCGATGTGAAAGGAGAGCAATGTTCAAAGTGCATCCCTATCAAAAGCTGTGCTTCGAGAAAAAAGCGTTCAAGGAAGCTCAGCGTCACTGCCTACCTGTGGCTCAGCTGTTAGGGAAAGTGTATTCAGGCCAGTGGCTGCAGAACAGCTCACACATCCACGGAGTGGGTGCACCACGCTGGTTAAGTCAGTCCCCGTGGTAGAGAGAGAGAGAGAGAGTTTTGCTATTAGAAATAACTGTGCTATGATTATATCTATCTATCTATGTATCTTTGTGCCCATTTTACTACTTCCTCAGGATGTACTCCTATCAGAAGTACAATGTCAAAAGAGATACACAATTTTGACTTTTAAAAAAATGTTTTATAGAGAAAAAAACCTGTACTTTATTTTGTTTTTCAGTTTTTCGGCCATACCTTGTGGCGTGTGGAATCTCAGTTCCCTGACCAGGGATCGAACCCACGCCCCCTGCATCAGCAGCGCAGAGTCCTAACCTGGACTGCCAGGGAAGACCCACAATTCTGCCTTTTAAATATTTACTGCCAAATCAGTCAGGAGAGAGCTTGTAGGTGTCCCTTTCTTACCAGCAGTGCCCTCTGAGGTTGTCTTTAAAAATAAGGCCAAATACACAAATATTGAATCATTTTTGTTGTACACTTGAAACTAATACAATGCTGTATGTCAGTTATACCTCAATTTTATTTTTAAAAAATGTAAGGTCAAAGTTAGGCATAACCAATTCAGATTTGATTCCAGCTCTGAGTTTTAAAAATCTGCCAAGTCATCAGCCTGATTACCTACATACCCTCTGTCTCCACCCCCCTCCTCCCACCAAGTACTTGTGCCACGGATAAGATACTTGAATTGCTGTACAAGCAAGTGGAATGTTATTCAGAAGGCAGAGATCAAAAAGTCAGCAAGAGGGAATAAAAGGAGGACACTGGCCCTACACTATAGGCAGCCACAGAAGATTCCCACAGTCATACTCTACAACCCAACTTTTTAATTTCAGTCCAGAGCAGCGCATTATCGGCTCGCTTTTCAGTACAGAGGTCATTTTCTGGTTCTGGTTACAGGGCAGCAAGCGTACTGACAGATGTGCTGAAGTGAATTTGATCTCTCATTTTGTCAATGGAAGAACAGCATGAAAGTTAAATGCAGTGGTGGGGGGTGGGGAGGGCTACCTCACAGCCTGCCACTTGGATTTAATTTCATCCCGTCTTTGTCTCTAGAAGAGAGAAGACCTTGTGATTTGCCTCTTTCCTTTTCTCTGTAATAAAGATGTTCATTGTTCATGGCTCCTTTTGGTCTTTTCTCCATCAGTCTTGTCTCAAGAAGAAAACGAACTGGGAAAGTTTCTCCGGTCCCAAGGCTTCCAAGATAAAACCAGAGCTGGAAAAATGATGCAAGCGACAGGAAAGGCCCTCTGCTTTTCTTCCCAGCAAAGGTGTGTGGCCTTCACTGGGGTCTGCTGATGGCGATCGAGGGAGGGGGGTCTCCTGAGGACCTGGGACCCACTCACTCGTGAAGGGAACCTGCCCCTGGTCTTTAGAGGGCCCTTGTCTGAAAGTGAGGGCCGCCTCTGTTCACAGCTGTTAGTCTGTTTGTATTCAACTCTAAGATAGCATGTGTAATCTTTTTCCTTCCCTATCGACTTTTTTAAATGTTTTCATACCTCTTCTGGTCCATAGTCATACACCAATCCTGGGAGTGCTGTCCTAGGCTTATAGTTTGACCTCCTGCGTTGTTTGTAGCAATCTGTCTGGTCCCCTTTCAGCAGGAGCCTAACGAGACGGGCCTAAGGGTTCGCTCACTGCTCTCTGGGGGCAGTACACTTGAGAGGGGTGCTGTTCAAGATGCTCAGACGCTGGGGCAGCAGCAGCAGCAGCCTCAGCGGAGGAGAGCTTATTTGAAATGCAAAATCCACCCCCACCCCAGAACTGCTGAGTCCATATCTAGATTTTAATGGGTTCCCCAATTGTTTTCCATGTGCATTCAAGTTTGGGAAGCTCTGGGTCAGAGAAAATTGTAGTAAATCAATGACTTTCTTTTTTAACACTACTATGACTCATGTTCAGGGTCCGTGTAGAATAAACAGGAGCCACTGCAGAGACACACTTGGTATCTGAGGCGGCGACATTCCTTCTCTCCTCCTCCTTCCCCAGTAATTAAGAAGCCCCCTTTCCCCAGTGTCACTCACTAATATTAGGCAAACTTTATACCGAAATGTTATACCTAAATAAGGCTTGTGGGCAATCTCCAAAAATATTCGGGCTACAAAAATTTCACTCACCCAGCCTGTCCAGCAAATTAACTGTCTCTCGTGAGTTTCTCCCTGCTGCTTTTCTCTCTCAGTGGACCGGGAGCAGACCATCACCTGTTCCTAGGAAGACCCAAGAAAGCTGGGGTAGAAAAAAGAGACCCACTGTGTCCATTTTTCAGTGGCCCCCCCCCTCTTGTGGGCATTTTGGTTCTTTCTAATGACATTTGGACCCCAACTTTCATGGCTGAATGGAAAAATTTCCAAGAGTTCTCTACCCCAGCTTTTCAAGAAAAGTGTTTATAATCTTGAATTGTACCCTTTAACCTTATTTATAACTATATTCCTTGTAAAAATAATACATACTCATTCTAGAAAAATTTTAAAACAGGGAAAAACAAAAGGAGAAAATTAAAAACAACTCACATTTTTCAAATAGAGATTGACTCGCTTTTAACCCCTTGATAAATTCTCTCAGTGCTTATATGCTTTCCACAGTCTTACAAGGATCATTGATTTTTGAAAAAACCTTTCATAAATTCTCATGTATTATGTATATGGTTATCACTAATTTCAGTGGGGAAAATTCTTAAACATACCTTCATGCTAAGATTAACATCCATTTATGGGAAAGAAACCAAATCCTTGGACATAATCACTCCAAGAGTTACCATTACTGATCATATAATTTTATAACATTGCTATCCAATTATATCCTTTCATATTCATGTAGCAAGCTATCTCACAAAGCATATGGCACCTGAAGTTCATACAGTCTAACCTTTGGATACAGACAAAAACATTAAAGCAATGCAAATGATACTGGAAAGTATCATTGCAATAAACCTGTACAGCAGTACAGCAGACTGCCCTGTATCCGTCCATAAATGAATGCAGCTTGCCCAGTGTTGCAATTTGGAAGACGGCCTCCTATACAATGGCTCTGATCGCATGATACTCAAGTGCTCACCAGGCACATGAAATCGAAACGAGTACTCTGCACATGAGGAAAGAAGGAAGATGATATAAACTCTCATAAAGTCAAATTCTCAAATGGACATAACTTGGCATTTGCCAGAATATATTTTTCATGTAAACAGCATTATACCACATAATTTTGTATAGTACTGCATACTGATTATTTAGCAAATTGGTTTTTGACCAAATAATCCATATATACATTTTATAAAACATCCATAGCATAGTATTTCATCATCTGGGCATGTCATGATGCATTTATCCCAGGCCCTCTGTCCACTCTTTGTGTCATTTCTACCTTTTCCTACTAAAGAATAAACATCTTTGGACTAGACTTTTAGGTATTCTATTGATTATTCTCATTGGGTCGATTTTAATGAATGGAAACACGGGCTGGTCTTTTTACTGAAGCTTGACATTTAGTTATTGAATTTTTTCTTGGTTTAGACTCAGTCCCTTGTACCACAAGTGAATGGGTTTTCACCTTTCTGATTTTATGTGAAACAAGTTACAGAAAAAAATGATGTGATTTTACACACCTTTTTCTTTTCTTCAAGATATTAACATCTATCATCATGTCATTACATCCTCAAAGGTTTCTAACTTTACAATAGTCTGAGAAATGGAGACTATTTTATTCACAAGACTCTGTATCAGGCAGTTTTGTAAAACTGGCAAACTCTAAAAGCAGAGGCAAAGGAGACCAGAAATGAACGGGATCCTTAGAGGGACAGCTGAGGGCTCTTTCTTTAAAAAGAAGTCTCCAATTTTATAAACCTTCACAACAGTGTTAGTTTTACTCACTTTATTTGGTAGTCATTGCTACAACAGCCCATTCAGTTTGATGAAAAGTAAGTATTAAATTTAATCCAGCGGTGATAAAACACAAGCTTACTTTATGGCACAACAATAAAACAGCCCGTGACATCTAGGTAGGATGATGTGAGCAAGCTATTTTTAGAGAAGTGCTGAATGTTTAATAACAATGCTTTACAGACAAGGAAAACTGGAGAAAATAGTAAAGGGAACCTTTTTCCTTTTGAATAATTTGTTGTCCCATCTATAATCTTAGAGTGCGGTATACAGGTCAGGCACTGTGATGTTGATGGAACTGCCAAGAGCTGACTTCAGCTCACTGACATCATTGTTCCCTTTAGCTTAACAAGTTTGCCCTTAAATTGAGATGTAAATACTAGTCTTTTATTTTTTGAACCTGTACCCTGCAACTGCATAGAGACGACTGTATTTTAAGTGTATAACTCATCTGACATTACTCATTTTGAGGAGGAAGATGAAAGAAGCAGTATCCTCCTCCCCCTCCCAAATAAATATTTTATCCAAATTTTGCTATGCATCCTGGGTGGGGAAGATCTCCTGGAGGAGGGCATGGCAACCCACTCCAGTATTCTTGCCTGGAGAATCCCATGGACAGAGCAGCCTTATGGGCTACAGTCCATAGCATCGCAAAGAGTTGGACACGACTGAAGTGACTAAGCACACAAATATTTTTTAGCTGAATAAATGATGGTATGTTACGAACAATATATTATTTTATACTCACTTTGTTGTATCATATACATTCATTTCTGGTACAGTATCCTTAAGTTTTTTAAGATGAGAATCAGATCACATAGCATATCTGAAAGCGCCCAACACAGTAGACCCTCAGTAAACATACTTGTCCCCTTCCTAGACCATTTAGTGAAGCTTCTGTTTGTCCTTCATTCTCTGTGACTACTGAAGCAAAGAGCAGACGCCCTGGCCTTCACAGAGTGATCCAGAATGACCTCATCGTGCCCATGTCCATCCCTTCTCAAAGGACCAGGCTTCAGGGAGGCAGAAGGCAGGGAGTGGCCAAGGGCAGAAATGGGAAATGGTCATTCCTTGATGTTCCTCTGTGAACAAAAGATAGGTTCCAGCTTTAAATAAGTTACTCTGCCCAGGCATGAGACCAACCCCAATAATACAGATCGAGAGACTCCCCAATGATACCGTTGCTGCTGCTGCTGCTGCTGCTAAGTCGCTTCAGTCGTGTCCGACTCTGTGCAACCCCGTAGACGGCAGCCCACCAGGCTCCCCCATCCCTGGGATTCTCCAGGCAAGAATACTGGAGTGGGTTGCCATTTCCTTCTCCAATGCATGAAAGTGAAAAGTGAAAGTGAAGTTGCTCAGTTGTGTCTGACTCTTAGCGACCCCATGGACTGCAGCCTACCAGGCTCCCCAGTCCATGGGATTTTCCAGGCAAGAGTACTGGAGTGGGGTGCCATTGCCTTCTCCGAATGATACCGTTAAGTAACAGTAATTAGCTTGGATAACCGTCTCCTGGTTGACTTAGAAGTTCCATACATTTCAGTTTATACGTCTGCAGATACCTCTGCAGCCTGGAGTATGTTTCACGCACTAACTCGTGAATTTAAGATCAGTAAGTTGTCAGGGATTCAGATTGCTGGCCCTCTCGGTTTCAAGACTGTGGCTTTACCCTCTGGTCTAGGTTGGCTTTGAGAAACCCTCTGTGCCGCTTCCACCAAGAAGTGGAGACTTTCCGGCACAGGGCCATCTCCGACACCTGGCTGACGGTGAACCGCATGGAGCAGTGCCGGACTGAATACAGAGGGGCGCTACTGTGGATGAAGGACGTGTCCCAGGAGCTTGATCCAGACCTCTGCAAGCAAATGGAGAAGTTCAGGAAGGTAGGGGTTCCATGGGGGTTCCCAAAAGGGGTCCCTGCCGGAAGGTAATGAGACGTGAGTGATTTGAATCCCCTTAGTGAAGAAGACGCAACTCAAAACACCAAGGAGGCAATTAATCATCACTGGTGTCTCTCTATGTGACAGAATACCAATTAATGTGATATATAATTCTCTAAGGATGAGATAGAAGAGACAGCTGGAAATTGCTGGCATTTGGTAACTGATTTTAATTGAAGTCAGATTTTCATATAATGTGCACTTTTTTGTAAGGCTGTCACTTCTAAATGCTTTTTCATGCATAACTAAAAATCAAGATTAGATCAAATGAAACTGGAAGGTGAGAACAGACTACTGGGGAAATCTTTTTTAAATTGCTAATGAATATTACAATTAATAGAATAATAATGTTCCTTTGTTTGGTGAGAAGGTTTGGAAGCAGTGGGGTTGACTTGTAGGATTAAGTAATGTGGCATTGACTCCATCTGCAGTAGACCTTTCACACATTTGTATGAGCAAAATAGTTGAGGAGATGGCTATGTTCTTAAATTTCCCTGAAACGACTGGTAAGCAGCAGAGGGACGACGTTTCATTGGTTTTTAGTGTCCCCGGTCCATTTAGCTCTTTGGAGATTGGTCATGCAAGGATATGTTGCACCACTAGGTGGTAGTCATACACTGAATATTTATGAAAATACAGAGAGGTTTTTGTTGTGTATAATCTTGGTAGGTCTTTGTTTGATCAACTTGGGTATATTTCAGGGTATGAAAGACAAAAATCTAGCAACTGTTAGATTTGACATAATATTGTGTCAATTGTCTTACTCATTTCGAATGATCCATTTGTAACTGTGATGTTGCTTAAAATCCCTAGATTTCTAAGTACATCATTGCAGAGCAGTGGATGGGAAACATTTCTGATGTGCAGGAGGTCAGATAGTGGGGGGGACTTGGGGGGATATATGGGGTGAGGGAAAAGAGGAACCTTCTGTTGCTTAAGAATAGGGTCACCAAATGTTGACCCAGGTATTAGATTGACAAAAATCCTTTTAAAAGGCAAGTTTTACTGTGGTTTGTCATTTGAAATCCCTCTTTATGAAGGGACTCAGAGATCATTTTCTTCCTGATCATAGATGACATTAGTGTGTTCTCAGTAGCCAGCTCCTCAATAAGACAGGTTTCTGAGCTCATGGAAAATCAGACCTGAAAAGTTCCTTAAAGATGAGTTAGTGAAAGAGAAAACCAAGGCCCCAAAATAGTAAATAAAACTTTTCAACGGTTGACGGCTAGATGTTGGCGAGCCCAGGCTACATTTGAAATTTCCTGGCTTTTTAATCAGACTGGTGATTTGGTTTGTCTTTGACATTTTATTTGGAGATCGGAAGAGGATGGAGTGGAGAGGTTAAAAAGGAAAAAGGAAACGAAAACCCCAACATTATCTGCAGGGTGTAAGCCAGTCACTCTACTACCTCCTTTAAGCCTCACAATAACCAAAACACAGACTTAATTTTACAGAGGAGGAAAGTGATACCTAAGTAGCTAGTACAGGATCAATGAAATGACAGGGAAATGAAAAATCAGAATCCTAGAAAATATGCATCATTTTTTCTTTAAAAGGAGAATAAAGGGGAGTTAAACAGTGTACCTAAGATTGACAAAGGCATTTTCATAGCTACAGCCCTCCTGTGGTTATCCATTCAACATACATTTCCTGAGCACTTTCTCTGTGCCAGGTAATAAATGTAAAATTATTCCAGAAGGCAGAAGAATTTTCATGTGAAATTGTATTTATTTAGTTTTGTTATGAAGGGTGTTACTAGCTGTGTAAGGATGAAATAAACCAAGAACGCTTCATCATTGGTTTGAATGTTGAAACATTACCCACTCTCTAGTGTCATCTATCTGTTGATTTTGGAAAATATGGGTTGTTTTTTTTTTTTAATTCTTTGCTATGCAGAAGTAGCTGAAGCAATGCCTTCCTCCACAGTCCCGTGTGTCCTGGATTTAATAGCTGAACATGGTGTACTTAGAATTTCGGGAAAGAATTTAAAAAAAAAAAAAAAGGAGAGTCTGTATGCAAGCGTATACTTGATTAGACTAGCCTCTCCATGAGGAACCAGTTTAGTTCTCTTTACAAAAATCCCCAGGTCAGCCCAGCACGTGACCCCAGTTAGCACCCGTATCAGATGGCCAGATGCCAGCCGTGCCATTTGTGTGCCGGATTCATGCCTTCTCACACCTGCAGAGCCTTTCCACCACGTGCAACTGACTTTATAATGTTTGGGGAATTGATATATGTGGTTTTGCAAGTAAGAAGTAGCATTATGGGTTTGTGGCTTGCTGCCCTCTTCAGAATGAATGTAAAGTGTGGAGGTTGCTGTTCGCTTGGAGTTCCTAACATGAATCTTAACTTGGAGCCAGCCTTAGTGTTTTGTCCCAGCGGGATTCCGTTTTAAACAGAGTCTCCATTTATCTCTCCGGGAAAGAGTTACCAAAAGGCATTTCTGAGTCCCCTGTAAGAGTAGGAGTCACTGTGTGTGTCGGGGTGGGGGGGGTGGGGGGGGTGGGGGGTGTTTAGTTTCCTCAGAGCCAGCTGCCTGCTTCCCCTTTTTTTTTTTTTTTTGAATTCTTTCTTATTTGTGGTTTTTTTTAATTTATTTTTAATTGGAGGATAATTGCTTTAAATCTTCTTCACATTTTAGCTGATGAATCCTGAGTTAAATTCTATTCTTTGAGTTCATACTTTCTGAGAAAACAAAATTTGAATTCATACCTCACAAGTGGGACCCCTCTCTGGTTGCAGTCTTTAGGGTACCCTCATGTCGGACACAACTGAAGCGACTTAGCAGCAGCAGCAGCAGCATGTATTTATTCATTCATCCAACAAATGAGATTGAAGCCCACCTTGTGCCAGGCCACGTGCAGAGGGATACAGTGGGGAGTGAGCAGACACAGGGCTGCCCCAGGAAGTCACTTGGAGACAGAGCAAGTGAACATGGTGTGGTGAGATGAGCTGCAGCCCCTGGTGCGGCAGGAACACCCCTGACCTGCCGGGCTTCCTGGAGGAAGTGGCATCTGAACCACCTGTGAAGGATGAGTGGGAGGGAGCCGGGTAGAGGGAGGGGGCACTGCAGAACAGAGTTCCAGTCTGAGGAAGCAATGTGGACAAAGGCCTTTGCGTGAAAGGAAACAACACATTTCGCTCCTTTTAGGCCCCTGCAACCAGAGGATGAAAAGCGAAGTGGGGGTGGGTCATGGTCTGGGCAGGTAAGCAGACCACGGCGAAAGGGACCTCTCCCCGAGGGCCGAGGAGAATGAGGGTGTTGAGAAGGGGAGACAAGTGGTCCAACCTGTGCTCACATTTTAGTATGGAGTAGGGACCAGAAGTGCCCAAGCCTTGAGGCTGGGCAAGCCGCAGACGAGACAGGGTGCCCAGGGAGCGAAGAGGGAAGTGGACCAGGGACAAATGTCCTGTTATGACCTCCACCAGACTCCACAACAGCCCCATGGTTAATTACATTTTTTTATTTTTAGAAACAAGCAGAATATGTATACATAAATAAATAGTGAGATCAAATGTACTTTCACTTCCAACTGAGGCTTTTTTCCCTTAGTGTTTTCGAGATGCTAAACAACTTTTTTTAATAACACAGTGAGCATGACCGAAATGATGAATGAAAAACTTTAAATTAAATAAAGCAAATGATCCGTTTTCAGGCTGACCCCCTTTGAGCATGTGAGCCTGGTGACAGGGCTCTGGGTGGCGACGTTAATAAGCATTTATGAAGTGCTGTCTTTGGGGAGGGAAACACAAGGAGGTGGGAAAGCCTGATGCCGGCTCTCAAGAACGACCCTGCTAGTCATCTGTTCCCTGTCAAAATGACCGTGGTAAACAGGACACCTGGAGAGTGGCCTTGTGGAGCTCTTCTGCTAAAGACCGAATCATGGGAAATGGTGGATGCATTTCAGTGGGTAGAGCTGGACTCCTGTTGGAAACCCCTCGTGACAGTGCGATTCACCCCAGGAGGGAAATGGATGGGAGACAAGGCCACAAAGTATTTTATGAGCAGTTACAACGTGTGATATATGTGCCCTTTGAAGGCAGAGTAAAAGGGTATAACTTAAAAATAGGAGTCAGCTTCTTGTAGCAGATTACATCAGCTTAAGTTGTGAGCTCACACAAGAGCTTTTGCAGCCTGGTGCCCTTGAGAGAGTCCTCCTGTGGTCAATTAAGTGTCCTGTTTTTCTTGAAAGTCAGAAATGGGATAGAGAGTAATTATTCTAAATGGAATGAAAGCTGTGTTAGGTGTAAGAAAATAGTTCTGAATCCTCTGAAGAGATGAGATGGAAATGTCTATGCAGGCATTTGGATTAGCTGGAGTCCTTATAGACAAGGACAAGGGAACTGGCGTTTTAATGAGGGCCATTTATTAAATGTTTTCATGAAATCCTACAGTGTTCGTATTGCATTTCATCACCATAATTCAAACGGGTGTCGAAAAGGTATTGTAACGAGTGTGGAAGATAACACACGGGTGTTCTCAGGCTTGTGCCTATTTAAAGAGTGTTAGGTTTTGGAGAGCTGTGAATTCACTGAAGTCGTATTATCAAAGGATATGTTACCATGAGAAGGTTTATTAACAGGTGGCGGTGGCTTAATAGGTGTCGGGTGCAGGGAGACACCTTTTAGGGCCATCAGTCAGTGGTGTCCCATGCCCTTACTGAAGGTTTGGGTCTGCAGAGCTTGGTCAAGGACTAGTAACGAGCAGTATTGACATCAGAGGGATTTTTCTTCCTGTGGACAAAGGCTTGGGTTAATTAATTTGACAGTATCATTAATTACTGCTGAAATCATTGGTCTTTGTCAGAGGTCAGGCTCTTTCAGCAATTGAGGGCAGGTCCCGTGGGATCTGGAGATGCCAAGTAATGCAGGCAAGTCACCGCTCAGCCATCTCCCCGTTCTGTTAGAAAGGCCTTTCCTTGGCCTGAGCCATCCAGCCCTTGAGCCTAAACCCAGCATTCTGCTTCTGTTCAGGGCCAACCTCAGGGCTCCAACGAGTTGTGTTGAGCAAGTGCTGGAAAATGTCAGGATTGGGTCCATACGACAAGCCAGTTAAGGCCCCACTTGGGAGCTTTGCCCAATTCGTACATAAAAGCAGCAGCTGCTGCTGCTGCTGCTAAGTCGCTTCAGTCGTGCCCGACTCTGTGCAACCCCATAGACGGCAGCCCACCAGGCTCCCCTGACCCTGGGATTCTCCAGGCAAGAACATGGAGTGGGTTGCCATTTCCCTCTCCAATGCATGAAAGTGAAAAGTGAAAGTGAAGTCGTGTCTGACTCTTAGTGACCCCATGGACTGCAGCCCACCAGGCTCCTCCATCCATGGGATTTTCCAGGCAAGAGTACTGGAGTGAGGTGCCATCGCCTTCTCCGACATAAAAGCAGAGGGAGCCCCATAATTCGAATGTTGGTGGCTTTAATACTGTCCCAGAGGCCTCTGAGACTATCGTCAGTTGTTTTCATTCCTTTTTCTTTATTCTGCTTTTCAGCAGTTATTTCCACCATTCTGTCTTTCAGCTCACTTGTCTGTTGTTCTACCTCATGCGTGATAAGTCGCTTTAGTCGTGTCCTACTCTTTGTGATCCCATAGACTGTAGTCCGCCAGGTTCCTCTGTCCATGGGATTCTCCAGATGCTGGAGTAGGTTGCCATGCCCTTCCTTCTCCAAATCTTCTGCCTCAGTTATCCTCCAATTAAGGGGGAAAGAAAAAAGAAAAGATTATATTTACCTTTACACTGTGAAAAAATAAAAACAGTTCTTGTGAGGGAAAAAAAAAAAGCAGAGGGAGGCTTTGACCCCTTTTCACCCTGTCTCTTCTGGTTCTAAAATTCTCAGCCCTGGCTTGAGTTCTTTGATGAGGTGAAAGTCCCTTTTGTAAAGCCACCACACGCTATCCTGTCTGTCTCACAGTCCTCCGTTTTCATTTGCTGCTTTTTGACGTGTGCTTTGTTTAGCCAGGGTGCCTGTTTTCTGTGGTGCCCGGGAAGGTTCAGTCTAGCGGCTAGTCTCCATTCCCCCCACAGGCTGCTGTCCCTTGATGCTGTGTTCACATGGCACGATGCGGAAAGGGTGACAGATTGGGATCCCCTTGCTTTCATTTCTGAATTTCATGAGATGAGGCCTTTGGGGCCCTGAGTGTCTTCATTGAGTTTTCTCCACTGAACTTGAAGAGCAAAAATTAATTCCAGGGTTAGGCCAAGACCATGTGAAAAAAGCAGGCACAAAGCAGCTAACTCTTGGAAAGCTGGGTACTGGCTAACTGCTCCTAGTGGTTGGAAATAGAGAGGACGAGGGAGCATGACCTCTGAGTGGGGCGGCTCTTCACCCTGGCCCCAGCTCTGCCTCCACCCTTGGTGATGGCCTGGATTGGGGTGATAAGCCAGTGGCGATTTCTCATTCACCAAAGAAGGCACAGGTGTTGGCTGAGCACCAAGCTCTCTTCCAGCTGTAATATTTTTTTCCCCTCAAGTCATGAGGCTCTCAAATGGTTAAGCCCATCAGTAGAGAAGTATACCCACTTGAGCAGGGCGAACCTGTCCTTTGTATCGTGTTTTCCTCTGACAAGCAAGTTACGGTCTTGTTGAATTTGTGTACACAGGGTTGCTTCAGCTGTGTGTGACTCTTTGCGACCCCTGGGACCATAGCCCGCCAGGCTCTTGTGTACTGGAATTTTCCTGGCAAGACTGCTGGAGTGCTGGACAAGGTTGCCACGTCCCTTGTTGAGTTTGCTTGGTCTTATTCCTGTTGCTTTAATCTTGGACTCTGGGGGAGGGGAGGGGGAGAATATTTCACTCCTAATTCTTGGGTAGAGGAACTCTTTGTGCTTATAAACTGTTAATATTTACCTCTTATTTAGACATTAATACTTCCGCAAGGGTCAGAAGCCTGTAGCCTGTGGGCAGGCCACCTAATTTTGCAAACATTTTTTATTATTGACACAGCCACGCCTTCATTTATTTATTGTCTGTACCTGCTTTCACAATAGCATGGCAGAGTTGACTGGTGGATGACAGAGACTGCAAAGCCAAAATATTTACATTCTGCTCCTTTACAGAAAAATGTCTGCTGTCCCCCGATTTATCGGTACCTACGAATGTTGAAGATGGTTTTATGTCATAAAATGTACCATCTTAACCATTTGTAAGTCTCCAGTTCAGTAGTGTTAAGTGTATACACACTGTTGTATAACCAGATCTCCAGAACTTTTCGTCTCGAAAAACTGAAACTGTATGCCCGTTGAACAACCACCCCGCCTGATCTCCCCCTCCCCAAGCCACTGGTACCTAGCATTCTTCTTTTTGTTTTTAGGACTCTGATTACTTTAGATTATCTCAAGTAAGTGGAATCATGCAGTATTTGTCTTTTTGTGACCAGCTTGTGTCACTTGACATAGTATGTTCAAGATCCATCCATGTCGTAACATGTGGCAGGCTGTCCTTCCATCTTAAGGTTGAATGATATGCTGTTGTATGTACATTTTATTTACCTGTTGTTGTTTTTAAGCATGGACACATTTGAGTTCCTTCCATCCTTTGGCTTCCCTGGTGATTCAAATGACAGAGAATCTGCCTGCAATGCAGGAAACCCAGGTTCTCTGGGTCGGGGAGATCCCCTGGAGAAGGGAGTGGCAACCCACTCTGGCATTCTTGCCTGGGAAATCCCATGGACAGAGGAGCCAGGCAAGTTACAGTCCATGGCGTCACAAAGAGTCGGACACAACTGAGCGACTGACACTTTGGCTATTGTAAATAAGGCTGCAATGAACATCAGTGTGCAAGTAACTCTTTAAGACCACACTTTGAACTCCAAAAACATGATAAATATCTGGTTTTAATGTTATAATTTCTTTTTAGTGTTTTATTTAATCTTGCCATTGAATAAAAATGAGACTCAGGCTATGCAAGCAAGGAGTCATTTGATTTTGATATTATCATCTTGGAAGATACTATCTACACATACTAATTCATTATTTATTCATTTCTATAAGAATCATAAATATTTCTATGATTTTTAAAAATAAATGTATGTAATACCATAAAAGCTAATGTGTCAGTTTAAAGTAGATTTTTTTTTCCCCTCTGTCTTAAAAGAGGTATCAAATCTTTGCATATGGCATTTCTCTGTTTGAAGGGAAAGCTTGGTAAACTCTCAAAATGTACTCTGGACAACAGTTCATTATCAAAGTGTGAACTGATCCAGTCCAACATAGCTTTCCTTTTGCCATATTATCTGGTTTTTCTTCCTAAGACTTAGATGTCTTGGATGGCATATGCAAGCCTGGTCTTGAGAATTTTATGGACGATAGTATGCAAAACATATGGATTTTACTGAGAACCATCAGGTACCAGATCGAACTCTGATAACCATGGCTTTCTCAGTCCCTCAGCAGCTAGACTGTCTCAGGTGGGTTCGTTATTTCCATGTTTCATCACACTGTGCTTTTGGTTGTGGGGGTCAGGGGGATGGCTGGTGCCCATGATACCCTCTCCCCTTCCCCAAAACACACATTGTTCCATCTGCCTCTGTCTCCTTTCAGGAGCTCCTGGAGAAGGTGTCATTTTTGATTACAGATTAATGGAAAATTACTGCATTCAAGTAGCATGGTGTACTAGTTACTGTTGCTATAGCTTCAGTCTCCGAGCCTGTCATGTCTGCATATCCCTCTAGATTACCATCTTCCTTTTGGTTAACAGCTCAAGTATCATCTTTCTCAGCTCTTCCTCTTATTCTCTCATGGTAAATTGGTTGCAGTTTTTACCACCATCTTCAAGAATTTTGTATGAAAGAAGACTGTTTCACCTTGCTGGATTAACTTAACACCCTCTTTTTAAATGTGTCTGCTTCAGGGACCTATTCCATTATGATATTATTTTTATTTTACAAAATGGTAGTTTTCTTAGACACACAAAATGGAATGAGGGTTTCATTTACTATCGAGCAGCAGTAACACATCTACTATTTCCTGAGTGCCAATAGCTTTACAGCACTGTAAGTTACTTTTATTAAAGTTAAAGGGATTTTCAAATACGTTCTTCTTTCCAATCAGACTTTTCTGTGACAGAAAAACATAATGATTTGATGGTTGTCTACATTGTCACTTTTAAATCAGACTGGACTTATAAATTGGCTACGGAGAGTTAGTATTTCAGAAAAAAAAGCTCTGAATCACAATTGCTTTATGAAGAAACAAACAAGCAAACTTGGGTTCTGTGTTAGTTTCTTATGAAGGGATATTGAAAGAATTTGAAAAACAATTTTTAAATGATTAAATTATTTTTGTGAAGCCCCTAACAAAGCATCCCTGGCGAGATTTAGCCAAGCAGTGGCCTCGCAGTGGAGTCGTAGGCTGTCAGTGGTTTCACAGGTCTTCCTGTCTGTCAGTGAAACTTGTCTTCATCTCAATTCCAAATCCATCCATACATTAGTGTTCGAACTATCACAAGAATGAGTCCATTGAAAACCAGTGTTCTCCATTCACAGCTCTGAGATTAAAAAAAAAAGAAAATGGTATCTGTGATTCTTTGGTCTCCAGGGAACAGATACAATTTTAATCTCAGGGAAATTAGCCAAGCAGGCCTACATATGACCCATTGTATGATCTGGGCATGGTTGCTCTGCTCGCTAAATCATGTACGATTCAACTCGCTCCTTTCAGAAGGCTTCCTTTTACCTCCCTTACTGAGTTTTTGGTAAAAGTAAAACCTTAAAACAGAAAGCATCAACGTGTGTGTGCTTACCCTTCTAGCATAAACTTGTTCAGGACAATTCCAGGTAAAAGAATATTATCCCCCAAGTGAAAAAATTCCATTTCCTGTTCAACAGTTATCCCACACTTAATCATCACACAAGATAAATGAAAGTCATATATAGGAGCCCTAAAATCTTACACTGGCCAATTTTACATGGACTCAGGGAGCCCTAAGAAGAAGCAGGCCCTTGAAAGGCCATATGTATAACTTTGAAATGAAATTCCCACATGCATTAATCAGGCTTCTGTTGTTCTCATCAAATGAAATATGATTTTCGGGCTTGGTAACACTTCACAGTTGATTGGCTCTTTCTATCCAGCGACCCATCTATCTGTCCATCCATCTATTTAAATTCACTCCCCAGCTGTGATTCTGAGACAACCATTGTCATTTAGATGCTGATTCCTGACTGTGGTTCTTCTGGTGACTGCCGACATTGGAATAAGGGATACCACTCAAGATAGATTAATTATATAAACAAATGAAGGATGGGAGTTTTTTCTGCTTTGTTCTTTTAAATCCTTTTTTTTCCCCCTGGGCCTTTAGAGATGGGACTCTGCATTCTTAGGAGCAAAAATAGTTCATGGGTATTAGTTTATGTTCTGAGAGAGGTCCAGGCAAAGAGACTTGGAAAATACCCACATCTAGGGAGGAAGAACCATATGGAAAGCCCATAGACGCCTGTATGGGAAATAAATGAAGAAATTTCTCAAATTGAATGCTGAAAAGAAGTTAGCAGAGTATTACATTTAGGATCTCGTTCCCTTTCAATTTTTTTTTTATCTTAAATGAGGGAAAGAAAGAGACAGGAGAACCTGGCAATAGTAATTGCTTCCGAGGCAGGGGACTAGATTAGAGAGGAGAGGAGAGGAGATAAACAGAGATGAGAATGAGGTTGGAGTTGTACTGTATTCCTTTTTGTGCCTTTTAGATTTTGTACCATGCGCATATGTTATCCTTAAAATAATAATGTGTAAAAATTAATGAGAATAACTAAGACCAGAATGGGAACAGATAAGATTTGATAGAAGAAAGAAAGGAATAAGGACAGAAAAGTCCCTTACTTTGACAGAAATGAGGAGGGATTTTTAGTTTGTTTTTCATAATAATGAAGGGAGGAGGGAAGACGTGTTAGAGGCAAAGATGGGAAGCCGACTTCCCAAGGTTATGTCACAGGGCAGCTGGATGGAGGAGGTTGGAGGATGAAGTCATTCTCGAAAGCCATCAGCAGGGAGAGTCATGTGAAGTGGTCAAGTCACTGAGGAATAAGATGATCAAAACCAGTGCCTGAGGGAAACCTACCAAAATCAAGAACAATGAGAATGTTTCTTTTAAAAGCCTTCACTGTTCTAAGAGAACTAGAATAAGCAGAGTTAGGCTTCTTCTCATAGGGTTGGGAAGAGGTGAAGAAGTAGAAAGATAACTTTTCCCATTCTCCCTCAGTTGCATCCCAGAAGAAATGAGCTCTGTGTTTTGCACCAAATGAGAACGTAGAGAAAACTCTTTCCCAAAGAAGAATCAAAGGGAAAGAGGACTTCTCTTCCAGAGGGAAGAGTCCTCCACGTTTTCCACCCAGGCTGGGGCCTCTGAGTTGGGTTGCAGCATTGCAGCATCTGTAGGTTGGTGCTGGATCTCTTACTTGGTGGGGGGATGTGGGGGAGGGAGTGGGGTTCTGCTGGCTTTAATGACCTTTCCTGTGTTCTCCATCCACTTCTAATTCTCATCCACACTACTTAACAGGCTCAGACAAAATCTTCCCTTACAGCACTTCTGCACACTTTTCTCTAAATCTAGCAACTTCATCAGTTCCTTTTTATTGGGCGTCTTCCAGGTTTCAGAAACTAAACCAAGAGTATTTATGCTCCTGTGAGCCCTAATTTTGTCATTAACATTTCTTAAGAAGTAATATCAGTTCTATAAATCCGTCACATCCCTTTAGCTTCCTAGTATTTATTTATTCGTAGTTTATTTTCTAATACTCTCACAAGGGCTGCTTCTACTGCTCAAGTCTAGAGAAAAATGGAAATATTTACAGATTCTAAACCTCACATCTTTTTGTGCACACATTATGGCCTGAGCTCACACTCACACAGTATACATGTCAAAATCAGAAGTGCTGGGGAAGGCATAAGGACATAGTTGCTCCCAGGGCTTCCAGAGTCTGCAGAGCAGACTCAGGTTTCCGTGGAATTTTATCATGGTCACCATAAATCAAGTGTTTGAGAATAAAAAGTTGAAACACATCTTAATTTTAAAGCTTTCCATATCTTCCTCATCCAGGCCATGTAGGCGATACTTCCTCACCCTCCTTCCCCAAGCGCTGCCAGGAAAAGCCAGTGATTTGTAAATTGAAGCTATGTCAGCGAAAGCTTTTATTGCTACTTATTATCCGGGCCTGTGTCTGCTTTTAATTTTAATTCTCTGCTGAAAAAACCAGCTTTGCCTTTAAAAGTGTTTGCACGTCTTCTACTCTCTGATGAGAAGACAACAACTAAAAGTAGCGATGTGAAGCCAGACAGTGATTAGATTTCTTAAGTTAGCCCCCTCCTCCCCATCCGTAGTGTATTTTAGATTTGGAGCAAAACCTCTTGTATTCTGTATCGACCCACTTGTCCCTCTTCTCTCCCGGCATGTTCCCGTTTCCCCCACCATTTTGTAGTTTCAGCTAATAAATCGTGTAAGTAAAGTAGACATTAAGAAATGGATGTTAGGAAAGAGGGTTTTGAAAATGAAGATTTGATCAACTTTTTCACTTATTCTTTAATCAAGAAAATAAGAATAGCCCATTTTAAGAGAGTGTTAAATACAAGTTGTATGGAAGTCAAAGCACTGCTCATTTTTTTTTAAAGCTATCTTTTTCATGGTACAAAAGCACAGCAGATATTTAAGCTCCATATTGAACAATGTGATAGGTTTATTTATGTTAAGATAATTAACATATTTGAATTTTTTCCCAGCCTAGGGTTTTTCTTAGCATTCTGTGTTATAGATAAGATGTAGCAGCAACTTAAGTATGTATACAGCACAGGATATTTCTGGTTAAATATTTGTAAGGTGTCTTCGGTTTACAAAGCTGTTCCATGTTCATTACTTGATTGGGGCTACACAACAGCTCAGTGAGGGCCTGAATTCTTTGTCCTGTTTCATAGCTAGGACCACTGAGGTGCCATGGGCTGACTGACTTGCCCACAGCCACACATATAAGGCAGGATTCGACCCAAGTCCTCTGACTCCACAAGTCCGATAAATGGATCCTTTAAAGTGCTTAGTCACCACAGGGGAAAATGTTTCTGTGGTGGAAGAGACCAAACCTCACATTAATGTAGCAACCACCTCTTCCAGCACATTCCACATTTTCTATTCTCATTTTCTCTGACCCCGAGAGCTTATGTTCTGTGTTAGGCTTGTAGCATTTCTCTCACTTCATTTTATTCTATGAGTGCAATTTGCAGTTCAAAATGGCTGGTGTCTCCACATCGGTCCTGGGGGCCAGGTGCCTGAACCCTGCTGCGGTATACTTTTTAGAGCCCCCAGGCCTGAACAGACAGGATAAGGCTCAAGGATGGGAAGCTGATGTCACAAAGGCCAGCACCTGGCTGAGGATCCTGTGTGTCAGCTTATCGGCTTAAAGCCAGTGCATTGCAAAAAGGTTAATACTCATTAAGAGGAGAGTACCAGAGCTTGCCATTAGGGTGATTCATCAGGGGAAAGTGGCTAAGGCTCTTTGAACATTGCCAGGGTGGAGGAAGGAGACCAGGCATCAACCCAGCCACAGGTTTTAGGGATACACCATGCAAGCCCAGAATGGTCGTGATGCAGCAATGACAAGAAAGGAGCCAGGGGACAGAGGGTGGCTTCAAGGATGCCATCTCCCCTCTCTCTCCAGAACAGAGTCAGCCAGTGCCCTCCTGGTCAGGATGGGAGAGTGGTGGAATTCTGAACGAGCATCCCATAAGGGACTACTTCAACCAGAGCGAGTAGGAAAGAGAATTTTGAACAGACTCAACATTTAAAATGGCAACTCAGACTACGTTGGACTCCAATTTGGCCCTCAACCCAGGGCTACTCCCTGGCAAGCTCACTAACCCACTCCCTTTGCCGCCTTCCTTTTCCTCTCCACACCCTGAGAGCCCAGGGAAATATTTGTTGTTGCTGTTCAGTCATTCAGTTGTGTCCAACTCTTTGTGACCCCATGGACTGCAGCATGCCAGGCTTTGCTGTCCTTCACTATCTCCCTGAGTTTGCTCAAACTCATGTCCATTGAGTCAGTGATGCCATCCAACCATCTCATCCTCAGTCATCCCCTTCTCCTCTTGCCCTCAATCTTTCCCAGAATCAGGGTCTTTTCCAGTAAGTCTGCTCTTCACATCAGGTGGCTGAAGTATTAGATTTTCAGCTTTAGCCTCAGTCCTTCCAGTGAATATTCAGGGTTGATTTCTTTGAGGATTGACCGTTTTGATCTCCTTGCTGACCAAGGGATTCCCAAGAGTCTTCTCCAGCACCACAATTTGAAAGCATCAATTCTTCAGCACTTAGCCTTCTTTATGGTCCAGCTCTCACATCTGTACGTGACTACTGTAAAAACAATAGCTTTGAGTATATGCAACTTTGTCAGCAAAGTGACATCTCTGCTTTTCAATACACTGTCTAGATTTGTCATAGCTTTTCTTCTGAGGAGCAAGCATCTTTTTATTTTGGAGTTGCAGTCACCCTGCACAGTGATTTTGGAGCCCAAGAAAATAAAATCTGCCACTGTTCCCATTTTTTCCCCATCTATTTGCCTTGAAGTGATAGGACCAGATGCCAACCCCATGAACACAATGAAAAGGGAAATGTTGGGTTTGCCAAAAAGTTCATTCAGATTTTCCTGTAAGAGGGTATGGAGAAACCCAAATGAACTTTCCCCAACCCAGTACTGGGGAACTGAATTCAGCCCTCCGTTGTCAACTGCATTGCTTTACTGGGATGCAGCTGATCTTATTTAGATGAGAGACAGGCTTGAGAGGCAACCCTCTTGCAAATTCCTAAGCTGGTAGTGGGACAGGCCACGTTCTACCTTTAGTTTTTCCTTCAGTGCTTTCCCTCCGTGGGACAAAGTGGGACCCACCTATGTCATGGCCCGCTTTCCTGATTGACTTGTCCAGCCCGAGGGGATGGGCAGGCTTTCTCCCTTTCTCTGTCTCATCATTAACCTCCCCACCCCAACCCCCACCACAAGAAAAGTATGATCAAGTCTGTCTACTAAAATGGAAGAGAAAAATGGTATAGTGCTTTATTGTCTGGTAAAGTGAATTTTAAGCTTATTACTTGCTGCAGACTTCAAAAACCTCATTTGGGCTGTCAGGAGCCAGTACCACTTCCTCTCTCTATTTCTCTGGTAACCGTCCACATGAACTGCCTCCCACACATCCCAGGCAGATGTATGCCCCAGGCTGACCTTGGAGAAGGTCAGGTGCATTGAAAAGCAAACAGAAAAACACACTCTTTGCAAAAAAGATGACCTTGAATTTCCCACAACTGGAACATAAGCTATGTAGGCTTTCATCCACTGTACTCACTGACCACGGGCATGAATGAGATTTTTTTTTTTTGCATTGATAGAAAAGAACAGTTATAAAAATAAATCAGACATGAAACACTTCACTTTAGTCCAAAAGATATCTGCAGTTATAAAAGTAGAAGCCAATGCCATCAGCAGATTTCCTGAAAAGTAACAATTAACAGTCACAAAATAGAATGACCAATCATAAAAGTATAACTGGACATTTGGTAGAAACACCCAATATCACCAGTTTGGAACTCAACCAATATTCACACCCTGGCTTAAATCTTTCTTAAGTCATTATGTCCAAGAGTCTAAAATGGCACTCAGTAGATACTTGTTTTAATCCAATTTCCTGTGTCCGCATGTTCTTTCCTCTCCTTTTACACTATACCTCATCAGTTTCATCTCTCTGATTCTCAACAAAACCCCTTCTGTGTATTTATCAACCTTCACATGGCAAGTGCAGGCCCCCACGTCCCTGCACTTCCTGGTTGCATCACCCAAACAGGAAGTCTTTTCCTTAACTTCCTCCCTGTCGATTTACAGCAGCTATCTTCCCCAAGCCTCACTTAAAACCCAGAACTTCCAAGAATTCACTCTTTGGTTAATACACTGCTTTGTAATTGTTGTAATGTACTATTTTGTACTTGTTCTGATGTATTTTTCTTTCCTTCAACTATGCTGCTGCTGCTGCTAAGTCGCTTCAGTCGTGTCCAACTCTGTGCGACCCCAGGTATGTTTCAGGTTGCAAATAAAAGTGTCTATCTTCTTTATAAAAGAGAAATCTGTAGTTAGGAGGAGCTTTTTTTAAATGTGTATACATGGTTCCCAATCATCCAAATGTGAGGTCTTTGTGAGGAGTGATAAAGGCTTTCTATAATTGAGCTTAAACTATTCATTCATTTTTTGAGCCATGGCTGTGTGCTCAGTACTAGGTATGCAAGTTGACCACTTGAGAGTGATGCTTAACACATGCTGGGTGCTCACTCTGGGTCAGGCCCTGGGCCAAGAAATGTTGCATGCATTACCTCATTAGGCATCTCAACAATTCTGTGAACCAGCCAGTACCCCCCACTTTACCTTTTTAGGTTGGATACAGACTAAATCTGTAGTGACATGTGTTTGTGTTCCTCCCCATAAAACATTAAGAGATAAGGAGATGGGGAGTTCTTTCTCCCTTGGCGAGAACAGCTGAGGGCAGGGCAGAAGGGTGTGTAAAGCAGGGAGGGTTGGGGAGAGAGGGTCAGGGGACAGGAAGTCCGGAGAAGAACGTGGAGACACGGAGCCACAGCCCATGGCTGTTTGCTTTCTGGTTGCCAGGGAGCCAGGTGCACGTGAACAATGACACCTGTGCCCCAACTCTCAGCTCTCTTAGCAGCTACTTCTCTGATATAAGGAGGTGTATCAGGTAGACACTGAAGGGACAGAGCAGGGATGCAGGATCCCTTCCCTGACGAGGTTTCCAGACAGTCGGGAAGAAAGGCAGACACACACATGATTAACACCAGTGCAGGGAGCTACACCCAGAGTCTCAGAAATGCAGAAGGAATGATTAATTTCTCAGCTATTCAGTGTTCTGCTTCTTCTGGTAAATTTCCTTTCTCGTTCCCTCATCCCACTGACTGGTGCCTTTCATCCTCAAGCTGATGAGCAGGGAATTCCTCAAAATCTTCCTCAGCTCCTCCGTTCATCATCCTCACATTCTGTGAGCAACCTCATCAGCTCTCATGACTTCACTTCCACAGCCTCAGGGTGAACTGTAGGATTTCTCTCTCTCTAAGCCTGATTTCTCACTTAAGATATTTGAGAACTTCTAGGAAACACTAAGACCTCTTCACAGGCCACACGTAAGTGTCCCAGCAGCTCACCGTGACACCCCCTGTCTCTGCTCCCAGTCTCCTCCCCAGTCCTCTGTTTTGTTTTGTGTTTTTACAGCTTACCACCTTTGTTGAGTGACCCTAGCAATCTTCTGGGCCCCAAACTCAAAACCTGACTCATTCCCTAGCTTCATCTCCTTTGTCCTATCGTATCCTGCTCAGAGACCCTTCAAAAGCCCCCTGCAAAGTGGTCCCTTCCTCTTCTCACTGTGACCACCTGATCTTGACTTTTCATCACCTGGGGCTTTAATGAAAGGTCTCCTAACAGATGTGTCTGTCTGTCTGCCTCTCTCTATCTCTCACTCACACACACCCACATTCACATTTACAAACACACTTAACCGAAATTGTACCTTCTCTGAACAGCAGTCTTGTCATGATGTATCTCTGCTTAAGGATCTACCGTGTTTATCTGTTAGCCTCCCAATACTCCGTGTTCTCTGTGACCATGCCCACTTTGTCTATGCGATGCTGGCCCACTCTCCTCCAGAGTAAAGCTGAAACTCTTCAGGCTGTTATTATCAGACCAGGTTGCAGTGTTACTTAATGATAAAGATCCTGAGGAAATTAGCTATCCGTGTAGGAAGAGTCCTAAGGGAACTGAGAAGCCTCCCCTCTTCCTATAGATTTTATAGCAATAAGAGGTAGCCAGGGCTTCCCTGATAGCTCAGTGATAAAGAATCTGCCTGCAATGCAGGAGACCTGGGTTCAAACCCTGGGAAGATCGCCTGGAGAAGGGGACGGCAACCCACCCCAGTATTCTTGCCTGGACAATTATGTGGACAGAGGAGCCTGGTGGGCTATAGTCCATGGGGTCATAAGAGTCAGACATGACCAAGCAACTAACACACACACACACACACACACGAGGTAGCCACGTTTGGATGTTTTAGATATGGGTGCCAAGTGGTTGGTCTTGTTGTATCCCCTTTAGACCTAAGTGTATCTGTCCACACAATAGTTGCCTTTTTCTAGTGACAAGGTCTGGAAGGCTTTTAGTATTTAAGCCTTACCTGGCTGCAATGTTGCCGCTTAATAATGAGATGTGTATGTTTCGTCTAGATCAGGCCCAATATACCCTGTGAGGAACTTGAGTTAGATTAGTGTCTCTAGTTGGTACCCTTTACTGTATTTTTTTCCCCAACTTCTGCTTCAATCAGAAACCTTGTTTTTTTTTCATGTTTTCTGTCAAGCATTTTTATATGCCTGTTTCTGCGTTAGTTGAGAACCCCTTATGGTTTAGAGAATAATTCTTGTTCTCAAAGCATTTGACGGCGTTGCTGTTACTCATTGTCTTCCTGTGAGTCCAGCAAGCCCCGCCTTGTCCTTTCCATTGTATGTTGTCCCCTCGCCAGGTGCAGAGTTCTTCCTTGAAATACTGGTCAGAATTCTGGTATCATTACCCTAATCTAGAAGGAGACTCCCAGAGGGACAGGCTGCCCATTCTATGAAGAACAGGAGCTACAAAATTAATGGGAACGTCAGTCAAGGAAGGAATCAGGTTTTTAAAAGGCGATTTTTTTAGATCCATTTCAGCATGAGTGCCTTGATATTTCCCTTCTCTGTGGCAATTTTTGTGTGTTTTACCATTTTGCTTTGATTGTGGAGCATAAAGTCACATTTGCAAAGGAAGCAGTCACTTTAAAGATAAATCAACTGACCGTATGTCAGCAGAAAACTCTAGGCATTCTTTCCATTCTTTGATCTTCCTTCAGTGACTTCACTGGCCAGTTACTGAGTATGCCTGTTGTGTTGGAACGGTTGTGCAGTGTAGGTGGGGAAATAAGACGTTTACTCATGAGACAGAATTTGTGTGATGGCTTAGTGTTCAGATGAGTAGCAGAGTCCACACCTGGCACTTCCCTAGGTTCCTATCATCCTGGAACTTTCTGGGGACATGAAGTTTCATCTAAACTGAGAGAACGTGCCACTTTATTTTGAACTAAATGTATTTCCATCACAATTAAAATTCATAAGCCGGATGAGAGAAAGATCTCTAATAATAACTACTCACACTCTGAGGATCCCATTTTCTCCATCTTCCACTTTTTTTAGTCACAGCTTGTGTACTGAGAGAGAGACATTACAAAGAGGGAGGCAGAGACTCCATAGTTTGGTTTACTCGTGGTCACCTTGGAGAGCCTGACACAACCAGACTCAGACCCGCCTTCCTGCTCCAGATCCAGTGCCCCTTACAACCTGAGCTTGATTTAGGAGAGAGCTGGTTTCAAGACCAGTCATCCCAGCCAACCTTTCTGGCTGGGAGATGCAGGAAAGAAGCTTGATGTTACTGCTGGATACTAAGGCTCTGGTTATTTTTAGGAAGGGTAACCCAAAAAAAAGCATTATGATGACTACCTCATATGAAGAAGGGAACGGCTACCCACTCTAGTGTTCTTGCCTAGAGAATTTCATGGACAGAGGAACCTGGCAGGCTACATCCAGGTGGCGCTAATGGTAAAGAACCCACCTGCCAATGCAGGAGACATAAGAGACGTGGATTCTATCCCTGAGTCAGGAAGATCCCCTAGAGAAGGAAATGGCAACCCACTCCAGTATTCTTGTCTGGAGAATCCCCATGGACAGAGAAGGCTGGCAGACTACAATCCATAGGGTTGCAAAGAGTCGGATACAGCTGAAGCAGCTTAGCACACACACACTCAGATGGGAAAGCTAGAGGTACTGCCAGGTTTTAGAGAGATGGTGTGTGTGTGTGTGAGAGAGCATGTGCACAGCATACACATGCTCAAAACCAACATCGTCTCTGCTTCTAAGGTTTTTCCTGCCTGTCTTTACATGACTAAACCTCAGTTGGAAGCAAAGGGCTAGGCCAGCACTGAATTCCTGCAGGACACTTTAATTCGGCAGCTCTTGTCACAAGTCAGCACGTCTATATTCCATGGAACTTGGCAGCTTTCTACATCTCCTCTATTGCTGTCAAATAATCCTGGGGTTGCTCTGCTTGGGAGGTTTTCATTCTCCCCTTGGAGTAACTCATTCTCCAAACAGGTGTCCATTTCCTCCCGTTTGAACACACTGGTGTGAGGCAACTTTGAGGGCACACGGCTTACTAGGAGACAGCCGTTTAAAGAGAAACGAATCACAGATTTATGTCAGTGATAGGTATAAACGTGTAGATATCACCATGTAGCACTCCCCGAAGGCATTTCTTGACTGGCCATCTCAAGACATGGTACAGTTTTATGTAAATTGGACACGCTGGCTTACCTTACTCTTCAGAAGCTTACATTAATAACATCATTCAATCCATTATAATGAAAGAAGAGGAATACTTCAATTAACAAGTGCCATTAGGTGTTAGCATTCAACAACTCTTTTGAGCCCCTAGTCTCTCCACAACACTGGGGACTCAGTGCCGAGCCACACAGGCATGATCCCTGCCCTCAGGGTGGAACTAATAGGGAGGTTGATTTCATGTCTGACCAAACACGCTAAGTCATGTCCAACTCTTTTGTGACCCTGTGGACTGTAGCCCACTAGGCTCCTCTGTCCATGTGATTCTCCCGGCAAGAGTACTGGAGTGGGTTGCGATTCCCTTTTCCAGGGGATCTTTCCGACCCAGGGATTGAACCCGCATCTTACGTCTTCTGCATTGGCAGGGTGTTCTTTACCACTAGCGCCACCTGGGAAGCCCATGTGGAGGAGTACAGAATTTAAAGTTGTGCCATACTCTTTGGAAGCATGGACAGTGTGTTATGAGAGTACATGCCTGGGACCTCATTTAGTTGGGAGAATGTAAGCAGACTTCTCTGCGTAGAGTCACTAATCTTACCTAAGAGTTCGAGGATGCTTTGGTGCCAGCTAGGAGAAGTTTCAAGAGTAACTTCTATGGACATCACAGCATATGCGAATTCCTGAGGTGGAAAAAGGTTGGAAGGAAGAGGCCGTGTTGTTAGAGCATAGTCAGAGAAGGGTGGAATGAGTAAGGACCTTGGATTTAAGCTCAGTACCCTGAGAAGCCAGCGGAGGACTGTAAGGAAGAGAATGAAACGGTCAGTTTTGTGGTTTTAAATGGTTATTCTGCTTCCTTTTAAAAGTATTCTGAGAAATGGATGAGGGAGCGAGTGAGGGGCATGGATGGACTGAGGGAGAAAATGAACACAGAGTTAAGGTGGCCCGTGGGGTGGCTTGGACAAGAGTGCCAGTATCAGTGTGGAAGAAAGTGGCGGCATTTGAGACCCGCTTTCGGGTTAGCTTCCCTTGTGGCTCAGCTAGTAAAGAATCAGCCTGCAATGCAGGAGACCTGGGTTCAATCCCTGGGTTGGGAAGATCCCCTGGAGAAGGGAAAGGCTATCCACTCCAGTATTCTGGCCTGGAGAATTCCATGGACTATACACTCCATGGGGTTGCAAAGAGTCAGACATGACTGAGCAACCTTCACTTCACTTTTGGAGTTAGTGTGGACAGAATTGGGGGAAGACTTGCTTATGGGGAGAGAAGAGTCAAGGATGGGCTCTTGGTCTCTGCCATGCTGGGGAGAGATTACCTTTACTGAGCCATGGAAAACATGATGATAGACATGTTTGGGGCATAAGAAAATAATTCATAAATAATACATGTAGGAGATGAGTGTGAGATAATCCCAATGGAATTGTGTGTTTTGTTGTGGATCTCTAAGAGGTGCTCACATTTAGGAATTATGAGAACAAATGAGATCCCTTAGTAACAGGTTTGGGAAAAGAAGAAAGAAGGCGATTGGAATTTCAGCACCTAATGGTCAGGTAGAGGAGAATCCAGAGTAAAGAAAAAGCAAGATTATTTGGTGTCATGGCAACCAAAAAATGGAAGTATTTCAAAGGAAGAATCTGCCAACTCTGAATGTCCCCACTGTTAGGTCACATGTGATGAAGAATAAAAAGTGTTCCTGGATTAAGCATCAGACAAGCGTGTTTTGTAGAATTGTCAAGGAAGGAAGAATGAGGAAATATGAGAAAGAGGAAATATGGGTATAGGAACAAGTCTTTTTGAGAAGCTTGGAGGGAAAGTAAAGTGTGGATGAAGAACAAAAGTCTGAGTGACTTTTTTTCTCCTAATAGGAGAAAAGCCTGTTTGCAGATGAGAAATGGGAGGGAGGTGGCATGCAAAGTTGAAGATACAGGAGAGAGAGGAGTATCTTGGAAGACTAGAAGGATTGAACTACAGAGTTCACACAAAGGGACTGGTCTTGATAGGATGGGTGTAAATTATAGAAAGAGTGTGGATATGACAGTAAGATAATTAGGGAGTTCCCATATGATGACGGACTTCCCTGGTGGCTCAGCTAGTAAAGAATCTGACTGCAATGTGGGAGACCTGGGTTGGGAAGATCCCCTGGAGAAGGGAAAGGCTACCCACTCCAGTATCCTGGCCTGGAGAATTCCATGGACTGTAGAGTCTGTGGGGTCACAAAGAGTCGGACACGACTGAGCGACTTTCACTTTCGCTTTCATATGATGCTATGGGGCTTCCCAGGTGACTCAGTAGTAAAAGAATCCACCTGCCAAAGCAGGAGACTTCAGAGATGCAGGTTCAATCTCTGGGTCAGAAAGATCCCCTAGAGGAGGAAATGGCAACCCACTCCAGTAATATTGCCTGGAGAATCCTGTGGACCAGAGGATCCTGGTGGCTACAGTCCATCAGATCCCTGAGAATCGGACACTACTTAGCGACTGAATATATGATGGCTCCAGTTTTCTTAAAGTATCGGATATAGATATCCCCTGAGAATAAAGGGAAGAAGAGTGGATTTAAGAAGACAGGTGAAGGCATGACATATTTGACTAAAACCACATTTAGAGGCACGAGTGCTTGATTGAGGCTAGTCATCAGGGCCACTGAGTACAGCTGTGTAGGCATTGCACAAGGTTGCCATACCTCAGAGGGGCACTATTCACCTCATAAACATCTCAGATTTATATATGTGTCATGACAAGTTTCTGATAGATGGCAGTAAAGTACCTTGTTCTTGCAAAGTCAAGACATCACCACAGATTTCTGACAGAGGAGTAAAGTGTCTTGAGGAAGGGAGGTCGTGTTCTAATTCACACGCAAGCACTGTTTGGGATGCCTGTATTGTTACTCATGCAGTTAGAAGATAATACTAGTCTGCCCCGGTGGTGGATTTTTCTTCAGCACACAAGTTGCCGCAGGCACAGACACGAGAAGGTAGGAGATGGGTCCCATCCATAGCTGGAGTTTTCTAGGAAGTTACGACCTGAGTAGAAAGAAGGACTGCCAGAAGAGCCAAACAGTGTTTGACATGATGTCCATACAATCCAAGCTAGATGAAGAGGAACGTGAGGACAGAGGTCAGTGGATCTGAAGCGTCTGTAAGAATGCAGGCCTGGCTATCAGCTGTTACACTGGGAGCTCCTGAGAAAGTAAGTCTCAAGGATGGGAAGCTGTAATCAAAGAGTCTGATATTTGGTGATTCTGGAGGTAAGAAGTTTCTGGTGATGTTAGGGTCGGCATGGAGCAGAGGTGAGTGCGCTATTGATAGACTTAGTCTTTCAGTTCAGTTCAGTCGCTCAGTCGTGTCCGACTCTTTGCAACCCCATGAATCACAGCACGCCAGGCCTCCCTGTCCATCACCAACTCCCGGAGTTCACCCAGACTCACGTCCATCGAGTCAGTGATGCCATCCAGCCATCTCATCCTTTGTCGTCCCCTTCTCCTCCTGCCCCCAATCCCTCCCAGCATCAGAGTCTTTTCCAATGAGTCAACTCTTCGCATGAGGTGGCCAAAGTACTGGAGTCTCAGCTTTAGCATCATTCCTTCCAAAGAAATCCCAGGGCTGATCTCCTTCAGAATGGACCAGTTGGATCTCCTGGCAGTCCAAGGGACTCTCAAGAGTCTTCTCCAACACCACAGTTCAAAAGCATCAATTCTTCAGCACTCAGCTTTCTTCACAGTCCAACAACTCTCACATCCATACATGACCACGGGAAAAACCATAGCCTTGACTAGACGAACCTTTGTTGGCAAAGTAATGTCTCTGCTTTTGAATATGCTATCTAGGTTGGTCATAACTTTCCTTCCAAGGAGTAAGCGTCTTTTAATTTCATGGCTGCAATCACCATCTGCAGTGATTTTGGAGCCCCCCAAAAATAAAGTCTGACACTGTTTCCACTGTTTCCCCATCTATTTGCCATGAAGTGATGGGACCAGATGCCATGATCTTAGTTTTCTGAATGTTGAGCTTTAAGCCAACTTTTTCACTCTCCACTTTGACTTTCATCAAGAGGCTTTTGAGTTCCTCTTCACTTTCTGCCATAAGGGTGGTGTCATCTGCATATCTGAGGTGATTGATATTTCTCCCGGCAATCTTGATTCCAGCTTGTGCTTCTTCCAGCCCAGCGTTTCTCATTATGTACTCTGCATATAAGTTAAATAAGCAGGGTGACAATATACAGCCTTGAGTACTCCTTTTCCTATATGGAACCAGTCTGTTGTTCCATGTCCAGTTCAAACTGTTGCTTTCTGACCTGCATATAGATTTCTCAAAAGGCAGATCAGGTGGTCTGGTATTCGCATCTCTTTGATAATTTTTCACAGTTTATTGTGATCTACACAGTCAAAGGCTTTGGCAAAGTCAATAAAGCAGAAAGAGATGTTTTTAGACTTAGTCTTTACTCAGTGGGATAATGGGTTTCCCTGGTGACTCAGTGGTAAGGAATCTGCCTGGCAATGCAGGAGATGTGCAGAAGATTCAGGTTCCATCCCTGGTTCAGGAAGATCCCCTGGAGAAGGAAATGGCAACTCACTCCAGTATTCTTGCTGGAAAATTCCATGGACAGAGGAGCCTGGTGGGCTATAGTCCATGGGGTTGCAAAGCGTCTGACACAACCGAAGCAACTGAACACATGCCACACACAGTGGGATAGTAAGGAAACCTTTTTTTAACCTTCAATTGTCAATGTGCTCAAAAATCTAAAACACAAATCATATCCCAATAACTGAAGTTCAACTTTCTACATTTGAGCTCCAAAACATGAAAATAGAAATTAAATTGAAAGCATGATTAACATTTAAAATACAGTTTTATCTATGTGTGCTTTCTTAGATGTTGCTTAGCTATTTCTTAGAAATTACTAAGAGGATTTTAATTGTTTCACTCTTTAATCTGAAAAATATTTTAGCTCTGTTATTTAAGGTAAAACAATTTGAATATCTGTTTTTTAAGATTCTGTGCATTAGAGACATTGACGAATACGTCAATGATTTATGATTTATATGATTTATGAATACTTATGATTTATTCTAGAAATTTTGCTGGTAATTCCTCATAGTGTTATTACCTGTGTTATTTCAGAATTCTGTTCTGGGAATAAGCCCAGTTGTTTTTGATGTTTTCTGGTATGCAGAGGTAGAGATAGTGTTCCTTTCTTGATATCTGGTGACATATTGGTAAGGCTTGTTTTAAAAATAAGTGCTCCGTGTGTGTGTGTGTGTGTGTGTGTGTGTATGTATGTGTGTGTGTTACTGCTCAAGGGCAGAAAAGAGTAGTATTGAGGCTCAAAAAATTTACTTTTGAAAATAGGCTAGCACAATGGAAAGCTATTTAGGTGTGATAAAGTATTAATTATAATAAATGCAAAAGTAGTATAAAGTGTAGAGTTAGGAAAGTATTTGAATAAAGGCCACATGAGGGATAAAGTTGTGGCTTAGACATAAACATTTAGGGTACATGTAAGCTGAAGTCTGGGAAGTGAATAAAAATGTCTTGTATTCAAGAGAGATGAGAATAATAACTTTCAATATGCCTTATGACTGTGTCTGGGATACAAGGATATCTTGTTTCTCTCTCATGGCCATGTTTCCTTGATTGGATATTTGGATGCTGTTCCAGTTACTATGGCTGAGTAAATTACTCTGAAACTTAGTAGAATAAAACAGCCATTTATCATACTCATAGATTATGTGGGTCAGGAATTCAGACAGGGGACAGAAATGACCCTGGTGACTTCCAAGGCAAAGGCCAGTGCAGCTTGGGACTGGCTCTCTTTCTCGGGACACTGGCCCTTGGAACCCAGCCGGCAGCCAGCATCAGGCCTGGCCTGAGACAGGTGGGCAGTTTGGGCTTCCTCACAGCTTGGTAGCCTCCCCAGATAAAGAGCCAGTTGGAAGCTTCATCGCCTTTTGCCTTAGAAGTCACACAGAGTCATTTCTGCCTTCTATTCATTGTCATTTCATTACAGAGCCTTTTCCATGTGTGACTGGAAATAGTACTGTGGCCGTTTTTGCAAAATACACTCTGCCATATACACTTACCGGTTCCTTTAAGCATTATTCAAAGGTGTCTTCCTGAGAGCCAGTGACACAGTCATTTAAAGTATATATTATTTCTTGGGTTTGTGGCTACCAAAATGCTCTGAAAAATTAGAGAGCCCCAAATACAAACAGTGCCAGCCCTCCCAGAACACCTAAAGAACAGTTTCCTCTCCTTCCTCTACACCTTCATAACCCTCCTTCCTTCCTCTACACCTTCATAACCCTCCTCAGCCTATGACCAGACCCCTCCTTCAGTGAGGACTATTGGCTTTCTTACCCTGCCCTTCTCATCAAAACTCAAAACCACAAGAACAAACACTTTTTCACCTCATTGTAATTCAGCCCAGCTAGCTTCCCTGCTGGCTCAGCAGTAAAGAACCCGCCTGCCAAAGCAGTTGACTCCAAAATCTCTGTCTCCTATCTAGGGTTTGATCCCTAGGTCAAGAAGATCCCCTGGAGGAGAAAATGGCAACCCACTCCAGTATTCTTGCCTGGGAAATCCCAGGGACAGAGGAACCTGGTGGACTGCAGTCCGTGGGCTCCCGAAAGAATCAGACAGGGCTTGGTGACTAAACAAAAGAACTCTCCTGAAATCTCATGACTTCCCCATGTTCAAAACCTATCAACAATTTTCAGGCTTTATCTTAAGGAATCTCTTCTCTACAGTATTTTATAATGTTGACCACTTCTTCCTGCTTTAAACTCTATGACCTTGACTCTCTGAAACTACACCCTAGTCTTCCTCCTCCCTTTGCTCCTTTTCATTGCTGTCTGCTTCTTTGCCCATCATGTTCATGTTGGCCTTTCCCAGGATCCCATCTTTGGCTAAATGTCAATTTGTGTTCTTGATTCAACTATAGTTGACTCCAAAATCTCTGACTCCTATCTAGTCCTCTCTCTGAACTACCAGTTGAGCGTCTCTACTTTTCATGAGGAGGTGGGCCAGAACCTAAATGCAGGTCATCTGAAACTAATTTCATCTCCTTGTTTGCTTATATCACTACTCCATCACCTTACTCATTACAGCTCATTTCTTTATTCTCACTGAGGTCAAACACTGAGGAATATCTGAATGCCTTATTTTTTTGTACCTTCTGTTGTATCTAACAGATCACTGGATTTGTACATTTGACCTTCTAAATAGTCTTTAGATCTGTACTTTGTGTAAGCCTACCATCTCGGCTCTCCTGGGCTACTAAGCTCTACCACGCCTCCCTGCTTCACGTCTGCCTTCCACACTACCCAGTGTGATCTAAAACAAAACCCAACTCCAACCACATCACGTCTCTGCTCAGTGGCTGCTGAGGCCACAGGCCCAAGTTCAAGCTCCTCAACATCCCACAGAACCCACTGTGGCTTTGCTCCTGTCCAAATCTAGGGCCTTACCTCACACCATTTCCAGCCTCATTCTTTATACTGCAAAAACATGACGATGCTGCGTTTCCTCCAAACAACCAGCTGTTTCTTACACTCATCCCTTTGCTTATGTTGTCTCCTCTGCCAGGAGAGAAACTGAGGTCAATACCAATTCAGCAAGTAGGCAGTTGATAACCACTACTGCCTCAGCCTTGAGAAAGAGAACAGAAGTACACAAGGAAAGTGGGGGGTGTGGGGTAGCACAGCGTGCAAGGCAGGATGGGTGGATGTTTGTGACAATGGGTGACATTTGCTCAAACCACATTTTCTGCCATAGGCCATTAGCTTGTATTCTACTTCCATATTCTGGCTTGTGGTAGACCACAGTCAGTATTGTTTGTCACATATATAACTTATGGAAACTTTATAGTTTTCAAAAGAAAATTCATAGAAATATTTGGTTCCAGAATATACAAAATCTTTGGCTGACAAAGTTATCTCTTTGGGCAAACACTTTTGGTTGATTCCCTAACTTCCATTGCAACCCAGATGGTTAGTCTTAAGACAGTACTTCTCCAAGTGTGGTCCACAGCTATATCAGCATCACATAGGAACCTAGAAATGCAAATTCTTGACTGCCCCCATCAGACCTATTCAATCAGAAGTTCTGGGGAGTGGGACCCAGCAACCTGTGTGTTAATAAGCTCCTCCAGGTGATTCTGATGAATGCACAAGCTTGGGAAGCACTGGTCTGAGACAGTCTTGATAATTTCATTCTCTGACACTGGTTCAAGAATTTGTAGGTTACCAAATTCTGACTAGTGAGAGAAAGTTGATCATGTTGGTAAAGAGGCTTCTGTGAAAAATGTCCTTGTTCCTTAGAAGGATACTCAGGAAAAGGCCACTCCTGGGAATTTCCTGGTGGTCCAGTGGTTAGGACCCTGCTCTTTAACTGCTGAGGGCCAGACTTCAATCCCTCGTTGGGGAACTAAGAGTCTTCAAGCCACATGGCACAGCCAGAAAAAAAAACAAAACAAAAACACTCCTATACTTACCTGGATGTTACCATGTCTGGTTGTGACCCTGGAACTGCGTCAGCCTTCTGCAAACCATAAAATGAAAAGTGAGTGTTAGTCACTCAGTCGTGTCCAACTCTTTGAGATCCATGGACTCTAGCCCACTAAGCTTCTCTGTCCATGGGATTCTCCAGGCAAGAATACTGGAGTGGATAGCCAATCCCTTCGCCAGGGGATCTTCCCAACCCAGGAATCAAACCCAGGTCTCCTACATTGAAGGGAGATTCTCTACTATCTGAGCCACCAGGGAAGCCCCCCAGGAATCATGAAGGTGCCAGCTAATGGCAAACGCAGTAGACTCAGAATGGTTACACAGTAAATTGAAATAAATTTCAGTCCTTCAAGGGCTTCCCTGGTGGCTCGGATGGTAAAAAGTCTGCCTGCAATGTAGGAGACCCTCCTTCGATCCCTGGGTTCCTGGAGAAGAGACAGGCTACCCACTCCAGTATTCTTGCCTGAAGAATCCCATGGATAGAGGAGCCTGGCGGGCTACAGTCCATGGGGTCACAAAGAGTTGGACAGGGCTGAATGACTAACACTCAGTCCTTCAGGACTTCAGAGGCAGCTTTGGAGGCAGTTCTACCTCTTGAGTATGTAGTGTTAATTCACTAAATGCATCATAATTGTTTACACCTGTTTTAACCATTCTCTGATGGCTTGTTTAAAAAAAATAAAAATGGCTGCATATACTTATTCTTTATATATATATACATGCACTTAGTCATGCCTGAAAGCTCTTCCTTTGTTTTTATAGATGGCACCAAATGGTGATTTTAATTACTTAGCATGTTTGTGAGATTCTTCGAAACCAAGTGAAACCCAGATGTCCCATTCACTTCCATAGTGGTCACACTGCACTTGAACCACAAATAATGGTGCTCCAAGCCCTTTCCTTGTTTTTCCTGGAGGTACAGGCCTTTCCCAGGAGCCCCAGCCCAGGCACCCCAGGGAATCCCCCAGGAATGCTGTGCTCCTCCAGTCTGCTGTGTCCGTGTGTCCTCAGTCAGCTTATCAGCCTCCGGTCTGCCTGGCTGCTTTCTGTATCCCTCACCGGCCTGTAAGGGAGGAGAGTTAGAATGCGGATGTGTGAGTCCTGCTGGAATTCACTCCAGATACGGATTCTTTCAGAGTCTACTTCTGGAGGATGCCCCTCTCCTCCAGACCCAGCGGGACCCCTTGTCGCAGAGATGGCTTCACTCTCCCACCTGGGAGTGTCAGGGCCTCATTGTGCCCCCCTCTCCCGAGGTTCTCAGAGAGGACTGAAGTCTTACTTGTCGAAGGGGAAGCTGTGCTGGAGACACAATCCACCTACCAGGAAGATTAGCACTCACTTTATTTTTGTTTTAATTAATTAATGAATTTTAGTTGGAGGATAATTACACTATTGGGATGGCTTTTGCCATACGTCACTATGAATTAGCCATAGGCATACATGTGTCCCCCACATCTTGAACCCCCCTCCCACTCCCTCCCACCCTATCCCTCGAGGTTGTCATAGAGCGCTGGCTTTGGGTGCCCTGTATCATACATCAAACTCCCACTGGCTGTTTGTTTTACATATGGTAATGCATGTTTCAATGCTGTTATTCTCTCATATCATCCCACCCGTTCCTTCTCCCACTGAGTCCACAAGTCTGTTCTTTATGTCTGTTGTCTCTCTTGCTGCCCAGTACGTAGGATTTTCGGTACCATCTTTGTAGACTTCATATATATATTACTTTATAATGCATAGCACTTTAGCTCCTCCTCTCTCCCTTCTGCCTCCTTTCCAGTATATGTTCTTGCTTCTGAATAATCAAAGACCTACTCAAGTGCTTTCCTGAGGTCAAATGAGCAATTTCTCCCCAAAGATGAATTCAGAACCCACTTCGAAGGCCATTTCCCACTCTTTGGCTGTCAAGGTTTTCAAAGATGTGAAAGTTGAGTCTTTGCTGAGCCAGCACTTTGCACAAGGGTCAGGTGCTCTCTGAGGGGTGGTGGTCAGCGGGGGTTAGAGGTTCCGAAGACAAAGCCGGAAAGAAGAGCTGCCATACCGGGCCTTTCACGAAGAGCTACACAACTAGACCTCAAAGACTCTAGAGCCAGAGGGTCCCTTGGGATTTTAAAACGGGCTTATCTCATCTCTCCCACAGCAGTAGAACTCAGCGGCTTCCTCGGCAACTGCACAGCCACTCTCTGGGTCTGGTCTTATTATAAAGTCTCCCCGCTGCTCATTGTCTGTCTCCTTCCACATTCCTCAGTTCAGACTTAAGGAGACAGAGTTTGACTGGCCTAGTTCATCAAAGCCTTTTGTGTTTGAGCTGAGTTCCTTTTATACCAGATGACCTCGCAGGTTATTGACCCAGATGGAATGACTCCCTTGGGTCCGGTGTCAACCTCAGGTCTAATCAGCTGTGTTGACAGCATGGAGGTGGGGATAAGAGGCCAGGTCTCCACAAAGCCACTCCACTTCCGGAAACAGGCAGTGGTTACTCCTTCAGCAGAGGCTGTGAGTGGGGCAGTTTCCCTGAAAGGAGCCTGTGGGGTCCGGTCGGGGTAATTATGCTGCAGTGTAGCTGCGTGGTGGCTTCCCTGGTCACCCGGTGGTAAAGGATCTGCCTGCCAGTGCAGGAGACTCAGGCTTGGTCCCTAGGTCAGGAGGATCCCCTGGAGAAGGAAGTGACAACCTATTCCAGTACTCTTGCCTGGAGAATCCCGTGGGCAGAGGAGCCTGGCGGGCGGCACTCCATGGGGTCTCAAGAGTTGGACACAACTAAACAACGAAGTGGTAGAATGCAGTCCCTTCTACAGGGAAGCA
The DNA here is from genome assembly GCF_032452875.1 of Bos javanicus. NCBI lineage: Eukaryota > Metazoa > Chordata > Mammalia > Artiodactyla > Bovidae > Bos > Bos javanicus. Next base: position 16,852,769 of record NC_083871.1, on the reverse strand, counting down.
AGGAAGGCTGCCTTTTCATTAATGACTGACATCTACATTCTGACCTCATCAAGCTGTCCTTTCTGGGCCTCTGTTTCTTTTTCTTTCTTTCTTTTTTTAACTTTTTATTTTGTATTGGGGTATAGCTGATTAACAAACAATGCTGTGTAGTTGCATGTATACCACAAAGGGACTCAGCTATACATATACATGTATCCATTCTCCCCCAAACTCCCCTCCCATCCAGGCTGCCACACAACATTGAGCAGAGTTGGATGTCAGTTTCTTCATCTGCAAAATGAAACAGTTTATCTTAGTGATTTCTAAATACCTTTCACTCAGGCCTGGTCCCAGTTGTGCAAGTCCAGCCTTATACAGTATTTGGAACTCTCTTTAGGAAAAAAAGCCTACAAAATTAGGCGTGAGGTCTTTGAAGGGGCCCTGACTCAAGCTTGCTCCATTTCATATAAATCCATCTCTGTTTAAATGCATTGTCGACTGAGGATATTTTCAACTTATCCTGATAAGAGTTTATCAGGATGTAACTGCTATGTAAGTCAAGATTAAGATCTGTATACATTCTTCAAGGTGTATCCATGCTTCAAAGAGGGTAGCAATATATCTCAGCTAATATGTATCTTCAGGCCTTTGATACATTATAGCTTATATCTGTTGAGTTTGTACTTGTTGTTACCATTGTATTGCACTATATCTGCCTCTTCACACAACATGGATCAGTAGCTCCAAAGAAATTCCTGGTAATGTAAAAATTGAGACAAAGATATTGATGTAATAGTTCAGGACAACTAACTTTATAAATAATAGTGAACAGAGCTCGGAAGGCAGGGTGGGTAGGAGTGGATTGTGATGTATATTTGCTGGTTGGGTTTCACACCAGCAACCAAAAAGGAAAAGTTCTGAAAGGAAATATGGGATTATGGAAAAACTAGATTTAACCGACTCGTCAAAGTTGGGGCAAGAACAATTACGGATTTTTTCATGATATTTTTTCCATAATGTCCAATGCACATCTGTTAAACTTAGGGGGAGAGGGATTTCCCCCAGAATAAGACAAAATGATGCTTTGTTTCTAGTATAAAGTTAATGAATTTTAGTAGCAAAACAGAGGAAAATAGTAGAATGGGAAAGACTAGAAATCTCTTCAAGAAATTAGACATACAAAAGGAACCTTTCATACAAAGATGGGCACAATTAAGGACACAAATTGTAAGGACCTGTTAGACAAGATTAAGAAGAGGTGGCAAGAATACACAGAACTGTATGAAAAAGGTCTTAATGACCCGGATAACCATGATGGTGTGGTCACTCACCTAGAGCTGGACATCCTGGAGTGTAAAATCAAGTGGGCCTTAGGAAGCATCACTATGAACAAAGCTAGTGGAGGTAATGGAATGCTAGCTGAGCTATTTCAAATCCTAAAGGATGATGTTGTTAAAGTGCTGCACTCAGTATGTCAGCAAATTTGGAAAACTCAGCAGTGGCCACAGGACTGGAAAAGATCAGTTTTCCTTCCAATCCCAAAGAAAGGGAATGCCAAAGAATGTTCAGTCCATCATACAATTATGTTCATTTCACATACTAGTAAGGTTCTACTAAAAATCCTTCAAGCTAGGCTTTAGCAGTAAATGAACTAAGAACCTCCAGATGTACAAGCTGAGATTAGAAAAGGAAGAGGAACCAGAGATCAAATTGCCAACATTTGTTGGATCATGGAGAAAGTAAGGGAATTCCAGAAAAACATCTATTTCTGCTTCATTGACTACACTAAAGCCATTGACTGTGTGGATCACAGCAAACTGTGGAAAATTTTTACCAGGCCACCTTATTAGTCTCCTGAGAAACCTGAATGTGGGTCAAGCAGCAATAGTTAGAACTGGACATGGAACAACTGACTGGTTCAAAATTGGGAAAGGAGTACGACAAGGCTACATATTGTTGCCCTTCTTATTTAACTTACATGCAGAGTACATCGTGCAAACTGCCAGGCTGGATGAATCACAAGCAGGATTCAAGACTGCTGGGAGAAATATCAATAACCTCAGATACGCAGATGATACCACTCTAATGGCAGAAAGTGAGGAGGAACTAAAGAGCATCTTGATGAGGCTGAAAGAAGAAAGGGAAAAAACTGGTTTGAAACTCAACATTCAAAAAACTAAGATCATGGCATCCAGTCCTATCACTTCATGGCAAATAGATGGGGGGAAATGGAAACAGTGACAGACTTTAGTTTCTTGGGCTCCAAAATCACTGTGGATGCTCACTGCAGCCATGAAATTAAAAGATTCTTGCTCCTTGGAAGGAGAGCTATGACAAACATAGATAGCATATTAAAAAACAGAGAGATCACTTTTGCCGACAAATGTCCATCTAGTCAAAACTATGGTATTTCCAGTAGTTGTGTATGGATATGAGAGTTGGACCATAAAGAAGGCCGGGCACCAAAGAACTGATGCTTTCAAGTTGTGGTGCTGAAGAAGACTCTTGACAGAGTCCCTTGGACAGCACGGAGATCAAACCAGTCAATTCTAAAGAAAATGAACCCTGGATATTCATTGAAAGGACTGATACTGAAGCTTCAATACTTTGGCCACCTGGTGCAAAGAGCTGACTCATTGGGAAAGACCCTGATGCTGGGAAAGATTGAAAGCAAAAGGAGAAGAGGGTGGCAGAGGATGAGATCATTAGGTAGCATCACTGACTCAATTGACATGAATTTGAGCAAACTTTGAGAGATCATGAAGGACAGAGGAACCTGGTGTGTTGCAGTCCATGGGTTTGCAAAGACTTGAACACAACTTAGTGAATGAACAACAACAAAGTCCTATTGATAAAGGCATTTGCACCACTGTTCATGCTTTTTGAGTAAACCTGGTCCATACTTTATCAACTCAGAACTGAGAAGCTGTGTTCTTTAAGGAATCAATGTGAAGAATGCAGCTTGCAATGCCACCTCTCTTGTTTTTTTTTTTCCTCTTGGCTTTTTGCTGCTTTATTGTTGTTCAGTTGCTCAGTCGTTCCCTTGATATCTCCTGTTTTCTTTCCCATTCTATTGTTTTCCTCTATTGTTTTCTTTGCCTGTTCAGTTAAGAAGGCTTTCTTACCTCCCTTTACTATTCTCTGGAACTCTGCATTCATTTGGGTGTATATTTCTCTTTCTCCCTTGCCGTTCACTTCTCTTCTTTCCTCAGCTATTTTGTAAAGCCTTCTCAGACATCCACTTCGCCTTCTTGCATTTCTTTTTCTTTCTGATGGTTTTGGTCACTGCCTCCTGTACAGTGTTACAAACCTCCGTCCATAGTGCTTCAGGCATTCTGCCTACCAAATCTGATCCCTTGAATCTATTCATCACCTCTACTGTATAATCATAAGGGATTTGATTTAGGTCATACTTGAATGTCCTAGTGGTTTTCCCTGCTTTCTTCAATTTAAGTCTGAATTTTGCAATAAGGAGTTGATGATTTGAACAAGCTCCAGGTCTTGTTTTTGCTGACTGTATAGAGCCTCTCCATCTTCGGATATAAAGAACATAATCAGCCTGATTTAGGTGTTGGCCATCTGATGATGTCCATGTATAAAATCATCTCTTGGGTTGTTGGAAAAGCGTGTTTGCTATGAGCAGCATGTTCTTTTGACAAAACTGTTAGCCTTTGCCCTGCTTCATTTTGTACTCCAAGGCCAAACATGCCAGTTATTTGGGTTATCTCTTGACTTCCTACTTTTGCATTCCAATGTCAAATGATGAAAGGGACATATATATATATATATATATATATATATTTTTTTTTTGGTGTTAATTCTAGAGAGTGTCATAGGTCTTCATAGAATTGGCCAGTTTCTGCTTCTTCTGCATCGATGGCTGGGGCATAGACTTGGATTGCTGTGATGCTGAATACCAAGATCATCCTGTCATCTTTGAGATGGTACTTGTACCCAAGTATGGCATTCAGGACTCTTGTTGACTATGAGGGATACTCCCTTTCTTCTGAGGGATTATTACCCACAGTAGTAGATACAATGCTATCTGAATTAAATTCGTCCATTCTCCTCCATTTTCAGTTCACTGATTCCTAAGGTGTTGATGTTCAGTCTTGCCATCTCCTTGCTTGATCACTTCTTTACTGGGAAATGTGAACAATGGTGCAAATTCGTTTATCATTATGACTTTGCTCTTTCCCAACACCTAATGAAGGGAACAACTGATATACATAGTTTAGCACAACTTAAAACCGTATTTAAATACTGCAATGGACTGTAAAATATTAGAGCCCACTGTCACAAAAGACTGGATTGGAGTATACGTTCCACCATGCCCCAAGTAGACACAGCTCTCCAGCTTTTTTCAGTGTGAAATGCGGTCAGTTGGCTGGTGAGCTGGCAGTGGTCTTCCATTATAAATATCTCCACAGTGTTGGTTCATGCTCAGTTTGAAAAGGAAGACATTATTTTTGCTCCTCTTCTTTTCTTTTAATGTGGTTGGAAAATGGTAGACATAATTTTTGAAGGATCTGAAACATAGTTTTTATCATGTTTTCATGGTTACCATCTTTATTGTTTTCACCCTTCCCCCAGTGAATACTTTGATTAATGCCCATATGTACATCAGAATTGAAGCAAAAATATGGAGGGTTCCCACATGCCCCTCCCTTACCAAACACATAGCCTCCCTCACCAGCAGGGTCCCATATCAGTGTGATATAGTTGTCATAATCAATGAACCAACACTGATACATTGCCAACCAAAGTCTGCCATTTACAGTAGAGTTCACTCTTTGTGTTACAGATTATATGGGCTTGAATAAATGTATAATTTCATGTATTTACCATTATAGTATCATATGGAATAGTGTCACTAAACCAAAATAAGAAATCAAATTAAAGACTAATAAAATACAGTAGAGAAATAAAACATAAAATAAAATTCTTATACTAATTGTGAACTAAAGTATGACAGAGTTGAGACCAAACATATTAGTCTTATCAATAAATGTAAATGGGCTTAAATGGGCTTTAAATGGGCTTCACCTATTTAAAGAAAAGATTTTCCACTGGACTTACCCAGGAAAATTCAACTATATACTGTATCTAAAATAAAATTGTTAATAAAGGCTAAAAATAAAGGGATAAGCAAAGAGTTACCAAACAAGTGGAAGTAATGTTAATAAGAAAGCAGATGTAGAATATCTATATAACTTAAAAAAAAAAAAAAGCACCTTTTAGGTGAAAAAAGAGGACACTTTTTAATGCTAAAAGCCAAAATTTACAATGGACATAAAACATTTATGTGTATCTAGGTACTAAATTATTCAGCAACCACTTTTAGAAAGTACAGTTTACAAGAGATGCAAAGGGAAACACAGAAGAAAAAACCTACTAATAGAAAAATTTAACATAATAACTCTCAGTGTAAGACAAATCAGGTTAAAAAAGTAAACATGTTGAAGATTTAAACAGCATAATCAATAAGGATATATATCACACTCTACACTCAGACAACAGAAAATACACTTTCTTCTTTTTTTTAAACTTTTTATTGTGTATTGAGTATAGTCAGTTAACTGGAGAAGGAAATGGCAACCCACTCCAGTGTTCTTGCCTGGAGAATCCCAGGGATGGGGGAGCCTGGTGGGCTGCCGTCTATGGGGTCGCACAGAGTCGGACACGACTGAAGCGACTTAGCAGCAGCATAGTCAGTTAACAGTGTTGTGATGGTTTCAGGTAGATAGCAAAGGGACTCAGCCAAACATATACAGGTATCCATTCTACCCCAAACTCCCCTCCCATCCAGGCTACCACATAACATTGAGCAGAGCTCCATGTGCTATATGGTGGGTCTTTATTGTTTATCCATTTTAAATACAGCAGCGTGTACATGTCCATCCCAGACTCCCTAACTGTCCTTTCCCTTTATCCGTCACACTTTTTTAAGTGAACATGAAACATTCACCAAAAAGAAAAGATCCTGTGTAAATACGGAGTCATCTGCATGGAGGATCTGATTCATGAGATCTATACCATTGGAAAACATTTCAAAGAAGCAAACGACTTCCTGTGGCCCTTTAAATTGTCTTTTCCATGAGGTGAAATGAAGAAAAAGACAACCCATTTTGTAGAAGGTGGAGATGCTGGCAACAGGGAAAACCGGATCAACAGGCTTATTAGAAGGATGACCTAAGGTATCTACCAGGATTATTTTTGTAATTTGGTCAGTTAATAAACAATTGAAACAAACAAAATACTAATTTAAGTAAATAATGATAGTAAATTTAATACTACTGAATAAAGGCTCCATGTGCTACACCAATATAAATGAACAGGTAAACAAATAATGAAGAAGGGAAAGCTTTAGTATAATAGAAAATGCACTAAAAAATGTAGAGGGAATGATGGAATTAGGAAATCACCTTCTGCCAAGTCATCGTAAACATAATTGTTACAAGCAAGAATCATCGTGAATGCTAAAACTAACAGATGAAAGTTTGAGACTAGAATAGGCTAATAGAGTTTTGCCAAGAGAACACACTGGTCATAGCAAACACCCTCTTCCAACAACACAAGAGGAGACTCTACACATGGACATCACCAGATGGTCAATACTGAAATCAGATTGATTGTATTCTTTGCAGCCAAAGATGGAGAAGCTCTATACAGTCAGAAAAAAACAAGACCAGGAGCTGACTGTGGCTCATATCATGAACTCCTTATTGCCAAATTCAGACTTAAATTGAAGAAAGTAGGGAAAACCACTAGACCATTCAGGTATGACCTAAATCAAATCCCTTATGATTATGCAGTGGAAGTGAGAAATAGATTCAAGGGATTAGATCTGATAGACAGAGTGCCTGAAGAACTATGGACAGAGATTCATGACATTGTACAGGATGCAGGGATTGAGACCATCCCCAAGAAAAAGAAATGCAAAAAGGCAAAATGGTTATCCAAGGAGGCCTTACAAATAGCTGAGAAAAGAAGAGAAGTGAAAAACAAAGGAGAAAAGTTATACCCATCTGAATGCAGAGTTCCAAAGAATAGCAAGGAGAGATAAGAAAGCTTTCCTCAGCAATCAATGCAAAGAAATAGAGGAAAACAGTAGAATGGGAAAGGCGAGAGATCCCTTCAAGAAAATTAGAGATACCAAGGGAACATTTCATGCAAAGATGGGCACAATCAAAGGCAGAAGCAGTATAGACCTAACAGAAGCAGGAGATATTAAGAAAAGGTGGCAAGAACTATACAAAAAAGATCTTAATGACCCAGATAACCACGATGGTGTGATCACTCACCTAGAGCCAGACATCCTGGAATGCCAAGTCAAGTGGGCTTTAGAAAGCATCACTAAGAACAAAGCTAGTAGGGGTAATGGAATTCCAGCTGAGCTATTTCAAATCCTAAAATATGATGTTGTGAAAGTGCTGCACTCAATATGTCAGCAAATTTGGAACACTCAGCAGTGGCCACAGGACTGGAAAAGGTCAGTTTTCATTCCAATCCCAAAGAAAGGCAATGCCAAAGAATGCTCATACTACCACACAATTGCACTCATCTAAGTGATGCTCAAAATTCTCCAAGCCAGGCTTCAACAGTACGTGAACAATGAACTTCCAAATGTTCAAGCTGGATTTAGAAAAGGCAGAGGAACCAGAGATCAAATTGCCAACATCCGTTTTATCATCACAAAAGCAAGAGGTCCAGAAAAACATCTACTGCTTTATTGATTACACAAAAGTCTTTGGCTGTGTGGATCACAACAAACTGTGGAAAATTCTGAAAGAGATGGTAATACCAGACCACCTGACCTGCCTCTTGAGAAATCTGTATGCAGATCAGGAAGCAACAGCTAGAACTGGACATGGAACAACAGACTGATTCAAATAGGGAAAGGAGTACGTCAAAGCTGTTTATTTTCACCCTGCTTATTTAACTTATATGCAGAGTACATCATGAGAAATGCTGGACTGGATAAAACACAAGCTAGAATCAAGATTGCCAGGAGAAATATCAATAACCTCAGATATGCAGATGACACCACCCTTATGGCAGAAAGTGAAGAAGAACTAAAGAGCCTCTTGATGAAAGTGAAAGAGGAGAGTGAAAAAGTTGGCTTAAAACTCAACTTTAGGAAAACTAAGATCGTGACATCTGGTCCCATCACTTCATGGCCAGTAGATGGGGAAACAATGGAAACAGTGAGAGACTTTATTTTGGGGGACTCCAAAATCACTGCAGATGGTGATTGCAGCTGTGAAATTAGAAGACGCTTATTCCTTGGAAGGAAAGTTATGACCAACCTAGACAGCATATTATAAAGCAGAGACTTTACTTTGCCAACAAAGGTTCGTCTAGTCAAAGCTATAGTTTTTCCAGTAGTCATGTATGGATATGAGAGTTGGAATATAAAGAAAGCTGAGTGCGGAAGAATTGATGCTTTTACACCATGGTGTTGGAGAAGACTCTTGAGAGTCCCTTAGACTGCAAGGTGAACCAACCCATCCATCCTGAAGGAAATCAATCCTGAATATTCATTGAAAGGACTGATACTGAAGCTGAAACTCCAATACTTTGGCCACTTGATTCCTCATTTGAAAGGGCCCTGATGCTGAGAAACATTGAAGGTGGGAGGAGAAGTGGATGACAGAAGATGAGATGGTTGGATGGCATCGCTGACTCAATGGACCTGAGTTTGAGTAAACTTTGGGAGTTGGTGATGGACAGAGAGGCCTGGCGTGCTGCAGCCCATGGCATCACAGAGAGTCGGACACCACTAAGCAACTGAACTGAACCAAACTAAAACTAGGATATTTGCATTGTCTCCAAATATATCGCAGCAAGCTGCCTTTTATTTACAAAGGGTAAAGTAGTAACTAAGTGGAGAAACCTGACAACACCATCTTAACCAAAAGGTTAAGGTTTACATTGCTCTTAACGGGGCCATTATGCACTTCTGAATATACTGCATAGAGAAAAAGCCAGAGTAACATTTGTATTATGCTGTCAGAGGTGTGTGACCTTAATCTAATCACAGGAACACAAAGGACAATTCAAAATGTGCGACATTCTATGAAATGCCTGGCCTGTGTAAGAACAGACTCAGGAACCATCAGATTAAAGGAGACTGAAAAGTCATGACAACTGAATGCAGTGTGTGATTTTAGACTTTCTGTTGCTAAAAAATATCATTGGGACATGGGACAAAATCTCAGTAAGATTTTATAGATTAGATAATATTTCAATGTTAATTTCCTGATTTTGACAAGTTTACATAAGAGTATCCCTTATTTTTAGGAAATACACATTGAAATACTTAGTAATAAAGGAACATTATAATCCACAACTTAAACAGTTTGGGAAAAATATGTGTATTTATGTGAGTTTAGATAAAGAAGAGACAGTTTAGCAAATGTTAGCATTATGAGAATCTAGGTGAAGTGTATCTAGGAATACAAAGAATTCTTGCAACTATTCTGAAAGTCTGAAGTTATATTTGATGACTTCATGGTTTGAACTTTAGTACACTCCTTTATAATGTTATTCACATTAAGAAATTAAGCATTAGCATGATGGAATGGCACTGAAAAAAAGTGACTATTAATTCTGCATATAATATCGTATTTATATTGTAACCATGATTGCAGGTGGCACAGTGGTAAAAGAATCCGCCTGCCAATACAAGAGATGCAGGAGACACGGATTCCATCCCTGGAGTTGGGAAGATCCCCTGGAGAAGGGAATGGCTACCCACTCCAGTATTCTTGCCTGGAGGATCCCATGGACAGAGGAGCCTGGAGTCCATGGGGTTAGAAAGAGTCAGATACAACTCAGCACACACTTTTTCAAACATGATTGCAGTAGTCACAATAAAGTGCAAGCGTATGTCTTTGCAACTGTAGTAAAACCTGGTCTGTGTCTTTCAGGTGTGATGATCTAGGGTTGGCTGGTATCAGCCACCTTATGCACCAAGACAGTGATTTCAGTCACTCTCACAAAATTGGAGGAGGGGAGGGCAGAGGGGCAGCTGTAATTCTGTTAGATTATTGGAGCTTACTGAAGTCAGATAACGGTTCCTCACATTTGCTGACTGCTCTGTGGCTATGGAATAAACAACTCTGATGGCCGTTTAGTCATCATTCCACTAGAGTCATGTCCCCGAGGAACATCAGTGCAGTAAAATTTTAGAAGCTAAATGTTTAACTTTCCAGGCTGTCTGTGCAAAACAAAGCAAGGTTCACAGAAGCAAGCTTCCTTGTTCACTAAACACTCAGCCCAGAAGAACTGAGAGATTGCACATGTCACTGTGAACCTTGCACTGTCAGATTTATAAACTTCACAAACCAAAAATAGATTCTGTGGTTGATCCAAAAACCTACAGTCTCACGATAAACGCATGGTGGGTGAAACCTTTCAAATGTTAGTTTTAGTTCCTACTCTGTTCCCCTGCGTGTGATTGAATCAGGTTGAGCTGATTTGAGCCTGGGAGAGGAAATATTGCCTCTGTAGGATTTTCTAGGACCTCTGAAGGAAGATACCAAATAACCAGTCTGGGTAGGTTTTAGGATCCTCCAGGGGGCACCAGAACACTCCAGTGTAGTCGATCCCATTTCGTTAAGCCCAGAAAGGCTAACCGTGTTACCTGTTATAATTGATTCACCCACTGTAACTTTCTCAGTTCCACTAACACTTTTTTCATACATTTGCTTTTTTCTTCTTTTTTTTTTTTCCTACATTTGCTTTTACAACATTTATGAGTTTATGGACTGTTTTTGCCTCTGAGGAGGCAAAGGAAGGAAAGAGATCATCTCTTGGATGAGCCTTAGAAACCAGAGCCATGTCTCCTCAGGGTAAATATGAAAGCTCTCAGCCCACTCTCAGTGTAAGGATTTTCCAAATGTTCCTAATCTGGCTGGGGGTAGGGGGGAAACTTGAGGAAACTGAGAATTCATTCACTTTCTCAGCTTCAGGCTGTATATAAGCCACCCTGTTATTATCATTATTAATAATAAACAGTGAATGTCAAATAGGCACTTCATGGTGGATTTTTATATGAATTTTATGCAGAAGTGAGGGGTTGCCTGGCTACTGCATAATATTAGTCAGTTCTGATCCAAGAGCACAAAATTCCGACAGGCCTCCCGAGCCTGTCCCTCCAATTAGTGGCTGCTTCATTACAAATAAAGAACCCTCATTACTGTGGGCCTTCAAGTGAAATAGGATCCCCTACCTCTTGAAATCTGCCTTTCTAAGTACAGACGGTTCCCAACTTACCAACAATCCACTTAAGAACCACCAAGGCATTCAGAGGCTGCCTAGACTCCTGCAGCTGCTGCCCGCCTGGGCCCCCTGCCCAGCCCCCCTGCCCAGCGCGCCCCCCCACCATGCCCCTGGTCTGCTCAAGGGAGCTCTGCCCTCCCCCCCTGCAGAGCCAGCTGCCCACCTGCCCGCCAGACTATGGACTCAGAGCTGGGGGTTCAGTGAGGCCTCCGAGCTACCGCTGGTTTTATAGCTGAGCTCAGCTATGGGGTAAATAGGCTTTTGTGGCCTGGCCTGGGAACCGAACCACCATTTATAAAAAAAGAAAAAAAAAAAAAAAAACCTGTCTCCATGGGAGAATGTATTGTGCATTCCCAACAAGGAGCCAACAAACATTAGAATGTCTGTGGAAACTGTCTCTATGCTCCCAGCAGGGCAGAGAGGAGGAGGAAGGGTGGCCGAGTGCCCTGGGTTAGGGTACAACTCTAGCACTAAGGCCCTCTCTCCCCCAGCACTGAAGAGCCTTGCAAGCCCTTTAATCTCTCTGCAAAACAATGGGATTGGACTAAATGAGTTAAAAACATCTTTTTGGTATGGTTGATCAAAGGTCTATCCTCATTTCATTCCTTCCTTCCTTCCTTCATTCGTTCACTGGCATTTTACTCAGACTTTGTGCCAGACTCCAGACTAAGTGTGGGCTTCCCAGCTAGTACTAGTGGTAAAGAACCTGCCTGCCAATGCAGGAGATGTAAGAGACAGGGTTCAATCCCCAGGTCAGGAAGTTCCCCTGGAGGAGGACACAGCAACCCACTCCAGTATTCTCGCCTGGAGAATCCCTTGGACAGAGGAGCCTGGTGGGCTACAGTCCATGGGGTTGCAAAGAGTTGACATGACTGAAGCGACTTAGCACGCACGCACGCTGTTAGGGATACAGTGAAAGAATTCAGATCATATAGATCCTTCCTCTCAGAGTATTGAGTGCTTGGTAGGGGAGACAAATGTCTAAGCAAATGCTTGTAACATGAGTGTTATATGCGATGATCACAGGGTATTATGAGGGCAGTCAGGAGGACGGCGTCTAAGTTGATGAAGATTTCCTCAAAGCGGGGGGCCTCCCAGATTTTCTCCTGCCTTGGTTTCTGCTTTCATTCTCGCCTCTCCCTGGTTATCAAGTATGGCTTCTTCATCCACTGTTCTGACGGTTGAGCTTAGTCCCTGGGCCTCTCCGGGGGAGGCTTTCCTTGCTTCCTGAATCACTGGGAGGTGGAATGCAGGGGACGGGCCTGCCAAAACCATAGGCTTGATTCCCATGAGCACTGCCCTCAGTCCTGCCTTTTCCCTGCTGATGAGCCACTGCCTAAAAGGCTCTCTCCTCCTCTCTCAGAGCCTTCCCTGCCCTGACCCTTTGGGTTGCCAATAGTTGTGCTATTCCCTCATATAAAAAAGGTCTTCACCCCCCAAAATGCTTCTTAAGACCTAGCTACCTCTTGCTCGCTTGTATCTATAATCCCTGAACCGCTTCTATCAAAAATCCCTGCCAGGCTACTACCCTTACCCCATTCTGTTGTTGTTGTTATTCAGTTGCTCAGTCGTGTCCAACTCTTTGTGATCCCATGGACTGCAGGACGCCAGGCTCCCTGTCCTTCACTGTCTCCTGGAGTTTGCTCAGATTCATGTCTGAGTCAGTGATGCTGTCTAGCCATCTCCCTGCTGCCCACATTCTCCTTTTGTCTTCAGTCTTTTCCAGCAAGAGGGTCTTTTCCAGTGAGTTGGCTCTTTACATGCTCACTATTAAAATAATACTAATGAAGGTGATTCCAAAAGGTGATAGGAGATAATTGTTCAGGCTTGAATCTTGACTGTCTAACATTGTATCTGACGTTAGGAAATTATGTCATTATGAAGGTTCCTAAGCAAGGAGGTGACTCCGGTAAAGCGGTTTGTGGGAAACATTATTTTGGTAGCTCTATGTAAGCTGCTAAAATGGAAAGGAGGAAATAGATGAGAGATTTCCAGGGTAGAAATGATGAGACTTAGAAACCAAATAAGCGTGTTATTATGTGATACGAAATTGTGGCAGTCTTTTTTATACTGTCTTATTCCTGAGAAGTATTATAGGAATTAGGTGTTCTATTTATTTTTGTACCCATGAAAGCAGTTTGATAATTATAACAGGAAATGATGACCCAAAAGCTCTTCATTTAAATAATAAAATACCCAGGAAAGTTTTAGATAATAGTTTTCCAATCCCAGTTGCATCAAGTTCCGTTAGGATGTCTTTAATGTAAGGAACTGCCTCGCACCTTGGTAAGGGACCCATTCTCTCGCCACCTAACACTTTCTGCTTTGTATCATGATTATTTGTAAGCTAGCGTAGCTCCTTTTGCAGACTGAGGTCGTGAAAGAAAGAAGCTGCATCTGATGAGCACAGTGTTTCTTACAGTATTGAACACAGGGCCTCCCATGCCTAGAAGAATAGCAAACATGAGTTGCTGCTGCTAAGTCGCTTTAGTCGTGTCCGAGTCTGTGCGACCCCACAGATGGAAGCCCACCAGGCTCCGCCGTCCCTGGGATTCTCCAGGCAAGAACACTGGAGTGGGTTGCCATTTCCTTCTCCAATGCGTGAAAGTGAAAAGTGAAAGGGAAGTCGCTCAGTCGTGTCTGACTCCCAGCGACCCCATGGACTACAGCCCACCAGGCTCCTCCGTCCATGGGATTTTCCAGGCAAGAGTACTGTTACTGAGTGCTTACTCTGCATCAAGCACTGTGTGTTTGATGTACATACACTTGATATCCCACCTGTATGTATTTCCTCATTTAATCCTAATGATAGCCCTGAAAGGTACCATGTCTCTAATTTGGTACCATTTTTATTACTTTGGAAATTAATGCTTGCGTTAAATGACTTGTTCTAAGTCACAGAGGAGGTAAGTCTAAGTGAAAATATTTGAACCCAAATTTCTCTGACTTCGAAGAACATGCTGTTAAGGTTTTCACTCCAGGAGGCTGGTTCTCAAACTTTAGCATGCAGCACAATCAGTCACTTGGAAGACATAAAAATATGGCCAGACCCCATCGTGCTTTCTGATTCAGTAGGTCTTAGTGTGACCTGAGCCTTGCAGGACAATTGGTCCTATCCAAAATGTCCATTGAGACATTTGGGCCACGATTCATTAAATAATACATTCAGCTTTGTTAAAATTATACTTATATTATTTTTATTTTAAATGAATCACAAGCTGGAATCAAGATTGCCTGGAGAAATATCAACAACCTCAGATATGCAAATAATGTCACGCTAATGGGAGAAAGTGGAGAGAAAATAAAGAGCTTCTTGATGAGGGTGAAAGAGGAGAGTGAAAAGGCTGGCTTAAAACTCAAATTCAAAAAACTAAGATCATGACATCTGGTCCTATCACTTCATGGCAAATAGATGGGGAAACAGTGACAGATTTTTTTTTCCTTGGGATCCAAAATCACTGCAGATGGTGATTGCAGCCATAAAATTAAAAAATGCTTGCTCCCTGGAAGAAAAGCTATGACAAACCTAAACAGCATACTAAAAAGCAGAGACATCACTTTGCCAACAAAGGTCCATCTAGTTAAAGCTATGGTTTTTCCAGTGGTCATGTATGAATGTGAGAGTTGGACCAGAAAGAACGCTGACCGAAGAATTGATGCTTTTAAATTGTGGTACTGGATAAGATTCTTGAGAGTCCCTTGGAGAGCAAGGAGATGCATCCAGTCAATCCTAAAGGAAATCAGTCCTGAATATTCATTGGAAGGACAGATGCTGAAACTGAAACTCCAATACTTTGGCCACCTAATGCAAAGAGCCAACTCATTGAAACAGACCCTGATGCTGGGAAAGACTGAGGGCAAGAGGAGAAAGGGATGACAGAGGATAAGGTGGTTGGTTGGCATCACTGATTCAGTGGACATGAATTTGAGCAAACTCCGGGGGATGTGAAGGATAGGGAGAGTGAAGGATAGGGAAGCCTGGGGTGCTGCGGTCCATGGGGTCACAGAGTCAGACATGACTTAGCGACTGAACAACAACGTGATGAGTTTTGGATTTCACTTTTATTCTTACTCTTCCTTGATGTGACGTTCAGCAGGGTTACTGTTAAGCTGATGAGCAGTTGCCCTCAAGTATACGTGGACCTGATTATTGACTTTAGCTGTTAACAATTTGAGTTATATGCGTTCGGTTTTATTGGTATCATGGTGAAGTTGGTGGCCGTATTTGAGTGTGACCAGCAAAAACGTGGGTGAGAGCTTGTTCACCACTTGCCTGTCCTTTAACACTTCAACAGAGCTTCAAATTGAAGGATGGTGTACTACTGTCAGCTTTTGAAATCTGCAGTGCTAACCTTCCACTGCGTTGTTTGTCCTGTGCTGTTCAGTACAGATGTGTAAAGGGTCAGAGTTTCTGGTGGAAGTCTTGGAGCGTCTGATCTTCTGCCTCTGCCAAGCCTTCCATGGACATAACACACCTCAACATAATCCCCTAGGTCATCTAGATTTTCTTTTGCATTGTCCACAATGTACTCAAAAGTTTCATTTATGTCTTTCAAAGGCCCAAATAGTAATGCACAGTTAGTGTTACTTTTCATCGTCACATATTCACAAGTTAGACTCAAAGAAGGTATTTTTTTAAGATTTGAAAAGTGAAAAGAGCATCCTTTTATTCATGCGTTTAATAGGAGCAGTCAGATTGTATTCATATTTGCAACCTCGAAACCCATCATGCACAATGAATGGTTAATGTCAAGGTTTTGTGTGTACACGTGAGGTACTGTGTCTTCTTGCCTTTTCATTTAGTGCATAAATCAACAGCGTAACGTAACCCAGTACTACACTATGCACACTAGGTAATTGCTCAGTGTCGGTGCCATCTCGAAGGCTCTATTCCTGAATATTGTGGTACTAGAATTTAATTGGAGAAGGCAATGGCAACCCACTCCAGTACTCTTGCCTGGAAAATCCCATGGATGGAGGAGCCTGGTAGGCTACAGTCCATGGGGTCGCTAAGAATCGGACATGACTGAGCAACTTCACTTTCACTTTTCACTTTCATGTACTGGAGAAGGAAATGGCAACCCACTCCAGTGTTCTTGCCCGGAGAATCCCAGGGATGGGGGAGCCTGGTGGGCTGCCGTCTATGGGGTTGCACAGAGTCAGACACAACTGAAGTGACTTAGCAGCAGCAGCAGCAGCATTTAAATATCAAAATATTATCATGAGGTGTGTAAACAGGATTCTGTCATCATCCCGAGCAATGGAATTGTGCATAAGAACTGATTCTCCACATCTGATCACTTTATACTCCTCTGGAATTTCATTTACAGGCGATAAAGTTTGGTTTGGATGCTGATGTCTGTTTTGAATTCTGTTTATTTACTTGCCTCTTTAATGAGTTTCTTTCTGGTAGCATTCTCAAGACCTGTTTATCATGAATATCAGAAAATTCATCAAAGTACTTGTGATGGTGTTGCATTTGGTTCTTCTCTGTCATTTTCACCAATTCAGGTTTTTCCTTACTTCCCCTTCAGCACAAAACTTGTCCTGAAGTTTTCCTGTCCATCTTGAATGCTTATATTATCCAAATCCTGACCATTTGTCCATGGGGCATTGCCGATTCTCTTCTTTTCACAGCGCCAGTACCTTTTTACTCCTATCTCTGTTAAAGGAATGGAAATGGTAACAAAAGCCACTATTATGTAGCCTTGGCTTTTGTTTTTGTGAGTATAATATTTCTGCTATATTCTGCTGAGAGTTTTTAAATAAAGATGTCATATTGCCAAGCAACAGAAGAAGCGATGTTTATTTCTTTTGTAGACTTCTGAGAAGTGATCACTGGTTCAGTGATAGGGGAAGCCTTACTACTGTGTTATGGATTGAACACCGAGTTCAGCCTGGCTGAGTTACAAGGCAGTGGGTAGGCACCAGCCCAGGGTGTGGCGCTCCGTACTGATTGGTGGGTAAGTGTGGGAGTCATACCCCCTAAAATCTCTCCAAATAGTGGCAGATGCTTCTTGCTGTCTACAAGATGGTACCTCTATGACACTGATTCAAGGAGAACATTGCCCATTAATCCTGGGCAATAAGATAGTTGTAGGTGGATTAATTAAATCTCTGGTATCCCCCTTCATGATGGCTTTTACCCCTGGCTACTATATAATAGGGGCTTCCCAGGTGGCCCATTGGTAAAGAATCTGCCTGTCAGTCTAGGAGACATGGGTTCAATCCCTGGGTTGAGAAGATCCCCTGGAGGAGGAAATGGCAATCCACTTCCATATTCTTGGCTGGAGAATCCCATGAACAGAGGAGCCTGGCGGGCTGCAGTCCACAGGGTCACAAAGAGTCGGGCACAACTGAGTGACTGAGAGTGCACACACTATGTGGTAGAAGAGCCACATCTATTCTCATTCCTTCCTAACAAGCAAGATACTGTACAGTGTTCGCATCATCATGTTCTATTCCATTTTACACCATGGCTTGATGGAGCTCATCCTTTCATGCTTCAGCCTGAATGACCCCACCACATTCAGCCAGGTGTTTAGTGACATATTAATGCACCATGCATCGTGAGACCTCACCCTCGACTTGCCCTCTGCGTTTCCCTAACCTGCAGGATTCTTCCTTAGTACACATAGTAATATAAATCCTGCCCTTCTGCAAAATTTGAACCTTGACCCTTCTACCTAATTCTGTGTTCTGTTACCAACTAGGCTACTGAGGCAAGAATGGTTATTATTGTCCATACAGCCACAACATTGTTGCTAGACCAATAAAACCAATGGTAGTGTTTTATATATTAATCCTATAAACCAAACGTTTCAACAGACCTGAGCTGTTTGAACCCAAGGACTTTTTCTAAGCGTGAACAGTTTTGAAAGGAACAGATATCAAGGACCACTTGGCATGGACTAAATAAACTCATGAATATTGTGGGGAGGACCAAATATTAAGGACCTTTTGGTACTAACCAAATGTCTCCATGCACATTTTGGACGGGATCAAATGTCCGCTAATCAAACCCAAGAACTGCATTTCTCACAAGCTGCCGGCTGGCCCTGCTGCTGCTCTAGGAGGCACATTTTGAGAACGACTGCATAATCATAGTCCCTCGTCAATGAATAAATGGATGCATGATGGATCATTTGATTTAAAGCTTCCTAAGTCTGCTCTGTATTTTCTGCATTAGGTACATCACAAATTCAGTTATAATTCTTAAAAAATTAGGGTTAAATTGAGTTTTCTTTTAAATGCCAGCTTTAACTGTCTCATCAGATCAGATCAGTTGCTCAGTCATGTCCGACTCTTTGCGACCCCATGAATCGCAGCACGCCAGGCCTCCCTGTCCATCACGAACTCCTGGAGTTCACCGAGACTCACGTCCATCGAGTCAGTGATGCCATCCAGCCATCTCATCCTGTGTCATCCCCTTCTCCTCCTGCCCCCAATCCCTCCCAGCATCAGAGTCTTTTCCAATGAGTCAGCTCTTCGCATGAGGTGGCCAAAGTACTGGAGTTTCAGCTTTAGCATCATTCCTTCCAAAGCAGAATGGACTGGTTGGATCTCCTTGCAGTCCAAGGGACTCTCAAGAGTCTTCTCCAACACCACAGTTCAAAAGCATCAATTCTTCGGCGCTCAGCCTTCTTCACAGTCCAACTCTCACATCCATACATGACCACAGGAAAAACCACAGCCTTGACTAGACGGACCTTTGTTGGCAAAGTAATGTCTCTGCTTTTGAATATGCTATCTAGGTTGGTCATAACTTTCCTTCCAAGGAGTAAGCGTCTTCTAATTTCATGGCTGCAGTCACCATCTGCAGTGATTTTGGAGTCCCCCAAAATAAAGTCTCTCACTGTTTCCATTGTTTCCCCATCTACTGGTCATGAAGTGATGGGACCAGATGTCACGATCTTAGTTTTCCTAAAGTTGAGTTTTAAGCCAACTTTTTCACTCTCCTCTTTCACTTTCATCAAGAGGCTCTTTAGTTCCTCTTCACTTTCTGCCATAAGGGTGGTGTCATCTGCATATCTGAGGTTATTGATATTTCTCCCGGCAATCTTGATTCCAGCTTGTGTTTTATCCAGTCCAGCATTTCTCATGATGTACTCTGCATATAAGTTAAATAAGCAGGGTGAAAATAAACAACCTTGATGTACTCCTTTCCCTATTTGAATCAGTCTGTTGTTCCATGTCCAGTTCTAGCTGTTGCTTCCTGACCTGCATACAGATTTCTCAAGAGGCAGGTCAGGTGGTCTGGTATTCCCATCTCTTTCAGAATTTTCCAGTTTATTGTGATCCACACAGTCAAAGGCTTTGGCATAGTCTTAGTATTGTTTAAATTTGAATTTGAGCCTTTTCTATCTTTTTTAACCAAAACAGGATAGAACTCTTTCATTTACCCCTTTTTCTTTTCATTTTCTTTCGTATGTTAAAAAATATTTAAAATAATGTTAAAGGTGGTTTATAGATCTTACCCCTCTGCCTCTGAGGTAACTTTTATCATCTTCTTCATCTTCTTTTTTGTTTAACACACAACAGGTATTTAATCCACAGTAGGTCATTAGGTTTTATTCCAAGTATGAATTATTTCTTCCAACCTAAATCTATTCTAAAGGTATTATTTATAAGTAGCCTTGGAAGAGAGAAAGCCATCTTGTGAGTTTTATATTGTGATATATTCCCCAAGAAGCATGATTAAAGCAAATTTCCTCTTTTTCTGCTCTATTTCACCTCTTAACCAAAAAACCATGATATGAATTCAGCTATTATTTCAAAGTAAAGAGTGGAGTCCTTTCCCTATGGAGCATGTTGCGTCTTACTGATAAGAGGTACAGCTGGAGCTAAAGGCAGTGTGTGCCCTTTTTATCTGATCCTCCTGGAGCCTAGAAATGGTACCCAGCCTTAATGAACAGGCAGACCTCAGAGGTATTGCAAGTTCAGTTCCAGACCACAGCAATAAAGCAAATACTGAAGTAAAGTGAGTCACACACATTTTTTTTGGTTTCCCAGTGCATATAAGTTATGTTTACACTATACTATAGTCTATTAAATGTGAAATGGCATGATATCTAAAGACACAATATGCATATCTTAACTTTATTATGTTATGATTTATTAATACTTTATTATTTTATTTATTATGTATTATTTTACTTTGTTATTAGAAATGCTTACTATTATCTGAGCTTTCAGCAAATCATAGTAGAAACAGCAAAGATTGCCGATCACAAATCACCATAACAAATACAACATTGAAAACGTTTGAAATATTGTGATAATTAGCAAAATGTGGCACGGAGACAGAAAGTGAGCAGGTACATAACGGGCCTGTGTTGTGCTAAGCGTAGGACCGTACATGTGACTCCTAACAGCATTGAATGCCGCAGTTTTAAAGAAATATCTGATATCCATTCTCTCTGTTATTTATCTCATCCTGCTTTATCTCTAGTAGCAGAATCTCAGAAATGTTTAATAACTTGCCCAGTGTTATAAAGCTGAGGAGTGTCTGACTCACGCGTAGAACTCAGGCCTTGTAACCCCAGACCAGATACCCTTTCACTTTACCACACTGCCAGGAGTTTCCGTAAGTATTGTTAACTGAATACATAGAAGTGCACCAAAACTAACCCCCTCCAGGTAAAGAGTCCGCCTGCCAATGCAGGAGACACAAGAGATGTGGGTTCAGTCCCTGGGTCGGGAAGATCCCCTGGAGTAGAAAGTGGCACCCCGCTCCAGTATTCTTGCCTGGGAGATCCCATGGACAGAGGAGCCTGGTGAGCTAGAGTCCATGGGGTCACAAAGAGTCAGACACGACTGAGTGGCTGAGCTCACACCTACACGACAGACTCCACTTCTCAAACACATCAGTATGTGTGTATCTTCTGTTGGGTTGTATTCTGATATGGCTACAGTGTTCAAGCTGCAGAATAGCACCACAGCTGTCGATGGGGAGAGTAAGGGGTGGCGATGGAGGGCAGAATAGGCTTTAAGGGAACAAATGTATAACGAAAGAGGTTTTCAGAATGATGCTAAACAGTCAAGATACAATCTTCATTTTCTTGGGTAGGACTCTTAGGAGCGTAGGGAAATTTAGGTTTAGTCTCTGTTTGATGACTGCTAAACTGATCTCCCCTAATTCCCCATAGGAGACCACGAGCTGAAAAAGCAAATTCAGTCTTGTAAATCAGGCTAAGTTGTAGCTTCCTTTTCTTCACTGTTTCCCCTTTGAAGGCTTTAGGAAAGCTGTGGTTAAAGGGTCCAGTCTATCTTCCTTGTGCCCTGGAAAATTAGGCACATGCCATGGCAAATCCGGTGTAACTGGCATCTACAAACACTGTAGATGCCAGTGTTCTTATTTGGGGGCTATGTCTTAAAGACGTGAGTGGTGATGCAGACAAGGATAAACCGTCCAGGGATATGATCTCTCATGTAGGGCTTCTTATTTACGGTGCCAACCTCGGAGTGACAGTGAGTTGTCTTTCTAAGAGACCTATGTAACACAAAAGTGAAAAAATTAAAAATCATGACACAACAAAAACAAAAATTTTAAAGACAAAGCATTTTTAAAAATAGGTCGGGGCTTCCTGGTGGCTCAGATGGTAGAGTCTGCCTACAATGTGGGAGACCCAGGTTCGATCCCTGGGCCAGGAACATCCCGTGGAGAAGGAAATGGCAACCTACTCCAGTATTCTTGCCTGGAGCATCCCATGGACAGAGGAGCCTGGTGGGCTGCAGTCCATGGGGTCACCAAGAGCTGGACATAGACCCAGCGACTAACACTGACTCTTGCAGTGATTAAGACCTTGCCATCCAGTGCAGGGGGGTTGATGTCTGGTTATCAAGCTAGGATCTCACTTGCCTCATGGCCAAAAATCCAAAATATAAAAAAGAAGCAATATTATAGAAAATTCAATAAAGACTAAAATAAATAAATAAATAAAATTAAAATGGGAAAAATCCTGAATGCTAGTTCTGCTGGTTGTTCTAGAAGAATGGTCTTCTGTCAAGGTAATCCTTTAATTCGTTGTTTACTACTTTATGTTTTACCAACAGTAAAAATTAGGAAGAAATGTAACACCCATACCAGAATTTCAGAGATAATAAGCATTTGCTTAATAATTTCACTTTGAGACAGCCTAGTAGTGGGTCTCTACTCAAGTTTTCAAGAAGGAAAAGACAAGAGTCCCATTCTTCTGCTTTGCCCAAATTTCATGGTAATTCCTTTAAGTATTTATCAGGCAATTAATATATCCCAGATACTGTACAAGGCTCTGAAAATAAAATGTGCATAAGGCCATTGCTGCCTTTGTCTTCATAGAATTCATAGTGTAATAGGGGAAACAGACATTACTCAAACAATCAAAATGTAGAGTCTAAGCTAGGATAGAGGAGCTGAAGAATCTTGCTGAAGTACAACTTAAATATCATACATGATTTTAACTGATAGAAGCACTATAGTAAACTGTTAAGCATTATCTACTAAAAATAGTCTACTTCTGGGCATACACCCAAGGAATGTGTGTGTAAAAAACATATACAAGAATGTTCACAGCAGTGTTATTCATAATAGCCTCAAAGTGACAACAAACCAAATGTCTATCAACAGTATGATGGATAAATCAATTGTAATGTTATTCAATCACTAGAACACTATAGAGCAATGAATAAGAAATAAACATTCAGTTCAGTTCAGTCACTCAGTCGTGTCCGACTCTTTGCAACCCCATGAATCGCAGCACGCCAGGCCTCCCTGTCCATCACCAACGCCCGGAGTTCACCCAAACACATGTCCATCGAGTCGGTTATGCCATCCAGCCATCACATCCTCTGTCGTCCCCTTCTCCTCCTGCCCCCAATCCCTCCCAGCATCAGGGTCTTTTTCAGTGAGTCAACTCTTCGCATGAGGTGGCCTAAGTACTGGAGTTTCAGCTTTAGCATCATTCCTTCCAATGAACACCCAGGACTGATCTCCTTTAGAATGGACTGATTGGATCTCCTTGCAGTCCAAGGGACTCTCAAGAGTCTTCTCTAACACCACAGTTCAAAAGCATCAATTCTTTGACGCTCAGCTTTCTTCACAGTCCAACTCTCACATCCATACATGACCACTGGAAAAACCATAGCCTTGACTAGATGGACCTTTGTTGGCAAAGTAATGTCTCTGCTTTTCAATATGCTATCTAGGTTGGTCATAACTTTTCTTCCAAAGAGTAAGCATCTTTTAATTTCACGGCTGCAGTCACCATCTGCAGTGATTTTGGAGCCCCCCCAAAAATAAAGTCTGACACTGTTTCCACTGTTTCCCCATCTATCTGCCATGAAGTGATGGGACCAGATGCCATGATCTTCATTTTCTGAATGTTGAGCTTTAAGCCAACTTTTTCACTCTCCTCTTTCACTTTCATCAAGAGGCTCTTTAGTTCCTCTTCACTTTCTGACATAAGGGTGATGTCATCTGCATATCTGAGGTTATTGATATTTCTCCCGGCAATCTTGATTCCATCATGTGCTTCTTCCAGTCCAGTGTTTCTCATGATGTACTCTGCATATAAGTTAAATAAGCAGGGGACAATATGCAGCCTTGACGTACTCCTTTACTAGATTGCAATAATATGGATATATCTCCTGCACGTGGTGTTGAGTAAAAGAAACAGACATCACAGAGTATGTAGTATATGCTTTCCTTAAAATCAGACAGAACTAATCCATGGTGATAGAGGTTAAAATATTCTGTTTTTGAGGAGGTGTTGACCAAGTAATACAAAGAAGCCTACCAGAGGGCTGAAAATGTTCTATGTATTATTCTGGGTGATACTTATGTGGGTATATACATATTTCAAAGTATATAGGGCAATCAGCTTCATATTTTTTCACTCTCAGCTATACCTCAATAAAATAGTGAAAAAAAAAACTGAAAATAAGGAGTTTGGGGAGAGGAAGGAAAAAATAGAAGCACAGAGCATATCTGAAAGAAAGCACAGACTGAAATGAGTTTTAGTGACAATTATTTATAGGCCTTTTAAAAAGAAAAGGACCATTTTAGTAAGGGGTGTACTTTTGTTTTCATATCCAATTCTAATTTCTTCACCACTTCAAGCATATATCTTCCAGCCGAAAATATCAAGAGACCTCTTTTGTATAAAAATATGAAAAGCGTTTTTATATAAAAAATGTTCCTTTCCAAGGAACATATAATAAGCATTTGGGAGCTAATTTGGGTAACTTGGGCTAAGAGAGTTGGAAGGTCACCAGAGCATCATTTAAGATTTCTCAGTTCTGATGATTAAAGAAGTACCAAAGGATTTTCCAGCAGTTTTCCTCTTCTCAGATGCACCCCCACACACACACTGATTGCCCCACCCCTGTTGCCTGAAGACCTTTCTTTAAAAAATCAGTGGCATTAAAATGAATTGTTGAACATTTCAGCAATTTCCTGATGTTTTTACATACTTGTTGATGATCAAATTTAGACTTAAATTGAAGATAGTAGGTAAAACCACTAGAACATTCAGGTATGACCTAAATCAAATCCCTTATGATTATACAGTGGAAGTGAGAAATAGATTCAAGGGATTAGATCTGATAGACAGAGTGCCTGAAGAACTATGGATGGAGGTTCATGACATTACACAGGAGGCAGGGATTGAGACCATACCCAAGAAAAATAAAGGCAAAAAGGAAAAATGATTGTCCGGGGAGGCTTTACAAATAGCTGTGAAAAGAAGAGAGGCAAAAGGCAAAGGCGAAAAGGGAAGATATACCCATTTGAATACAGAGTTCCAAAGAATAGCAAGGAGAGATAAGAAAGCCTTCTTCAGTAATCAATGCAAAGAAATAGAGGAAAACAACAGAATGGGAAAGACTAGAGATCTCTTCAAGAAAATTAGAGATACTAAGAGAACATTTCATGCAGAGATGGGCTCAATAAAGGACAGAAATGGTATGGACCTAACAGAAGCAAAAGCTATTAAGAAGAGATGGCAAAAAATACACAGAAGAACTGTACAAAAAAGATCTTCACGACCCAGATAACCATGATGGTGTGATCACTGATTTAGAGCCAGACATCCTGGAACGTGAAGTCAAGTGGGCTTTTGGAAGCATCACTATCAACAAAGGTAGTGGACGTGATGAAATTCCAGTTGAGCTATTTCAAATCCTAAAAGATGGTGCTGTGAAAGTGCTACACTCAATATGCCAGCAAATTTGGAAAACTCAGCAGTGGCCACAGGACTGGAAAAGATCTGTTTCATTCCAATCCCAAAGAAAGGCAATGCCAAAGAATGCTCAAACTACCGCACAATTGCACTCATCTCACATGCTACTAAAGTGATGCTCAAAATTCACCAGGCTTCAATAGTTCGTGAACCATGAACTTCCAGATGTTCAAGCTGGATTTAAAAAAGACAGAGGAACCAGAGATCAAATTGCCAACACCCACTGGATCATCAAAAAAGCAAGAGAATTCCAGAAAAACATCTACTTCTGCTTTATTAACTACACCAAAACCTTGACTGTGTGGATCACAACAAACTGTGGAAAATTCTTCGAGATGGGAACACCAGACCACCTGACCTGCCTCTTGAGAAATCTGTATGCAGGTCAGGAAGCAACAGTTAGAACTAGACATGGAACAACAGACTGATTCAAATAGGGAAAGGAGTACGTCAAAGCTGTATATTGTCACCCTGCTTATTTTACTTAAATGCAGAGTACATCATGAGAAACACTGGGGCTGGATGAAGCACAAGCTGGAATCAAGATTGCCGGGAGAAATATCAATAACCTCACATATGCAGATGTCAGCACCCTTATGGCAGAAAGCAAAGAAGAGTTAAAGAGCCTCTTGATGAAAGTGGAAAAGGAGAGTGAAAAAGTTGGCTTAAAGTTCAACATTCAGAAAACTAAGATCATGGCATCTGGCCCCATTGCTTCATGGCCAATAGATGGGGAAACAGTAGAAACAGTGAGAGACTGTATTTTGGGGGGCTCCAAAATCACTGCAGATGGTGATTGGAGCTGTGAAATTAAAAGATGGTTATTCCTTGGAAGAAAAGTTATGACCAATCTAGACAGCATATTAAAAAGCAGAGACATTACCTTGCCAACAAAGGTTCATCTAGTCAAAGCGATGGTTTTCACAGTGGTTATTTATGGGTGTGAGAGTTGGACTATAAAGAAAGCTGAGTGCTGAAGAATTGATGCATTTGAACCGTGGTGTTGGAGAAGACTTGAGAGTTACTTGGACTACAAGAAGATCTAACCAGTCCATCCTAAAGGAAATCAGTCCTGAATATTCATTGGAAGGACTGATGCTGAAGCTGAAACTCCAATCCTTTGGCCACCTGATGTGAAGAACTGACTTATTTGAAAAGACCCTGATGCTGGGAAAGATTGAGAGCAGGAGGAAAAGGGGACGACAGAGGAAAAGATGGTTGGATGGCGTCACCGACTCAATGGACATGAGTTTGAGTAAACTCTGGGAGTTGATGATGGACAGGGAAGCCTACTGTGCTTCAGTCCAAGGGATTGCAAAGAGTCAGACAGGACTGAGCAACTGAACTGAACTGATGATCAAAATAGTAGTGGAAATAGCGAACCGTTGGAGAGCTGACAGTTGTCTATGGGACTAATAGACTTTAACATGCTCCCAACATTGTATCTAGCATCTTGTCATTTTTTTTTAGATTTAGTATTGTTATTTGTCTGCTCAAAGTCTTCCTTGCTGCCGACAGGCTTTTCTCTAGAGCAGCAGGTGGGTCTACTCTTTGTTGCAGGGTGTGGGCTTCAATTGTGGTGGCTCCTCTCGTTGTGGAGCACAGTCTCTAGAGTGTGGGCTTGATAGTTTTGGCACAGGGGCTTAGTTGTTCCGCAGCATATGAAATCTTCCTGGACCAGGGATTGAACCCTTGTCCCTTGCATTATCAGGCAGATTGTTAACCACTGAACCACCAGGGAAGTCTGCATCTTTGTCATTTAAACAACCTTGTCTTAAAACCATGCCTATGTTAGGACGAGTAGTTTAGGATAGGCTGTGGTACAAAGGAAAGGAAAAGGAAAGTGAAGTCACTCAGTCATGTCCGACTCTTTGCGACCCCATGGACTATAGCCCTACCAGGCTCCTCCGTCCATGGGATTTTCCAGGCAAGAATACTGGAGTGGGTGACCATTTCCTTCTCCAGGAGATCTTCCCAGCCCAGGAATTGAACCTGGGCCTCCCACATTGTAGGCAGACGCTTTACTGTCTGAGCCACCAGGGAAGTCCAAGGGATACCCCAAATCTCATAATTCCATGGCTTAAACCAATAGAAGGTTTTTTTGGTTTTGTTTGTTTGTGCTCACAAAATAGTACTGGGCAGGTGTCCAGGTTTTTGGAGTGGCTCCTCCTCCAAGTCATTTAGAGACCAGGCTGAGTACATCTTTGCAGTTCATAAATGTTTCCTCCAGTGTTCCCTAGATGTGGACATCCCAGTCATCCCCAAAGGAGACAGAACCCACAGGAGCACAGGTAGAAAGGCTTTAGGCCACACCTGGAAGTGATGCGCGTTACCTGTGCTCACATGCTGCTGGAGAGAACTTTGTCCCGCGGCCACACCTGTTGTTGGGGGCACTGGAACCTGTAGACGGGCGCATGGATATTGATGGGCCACTGGCAGCCACAGTCACAAGAGCATTTGCCCATCAACTGAAAATCCGAGATGTTCTCAGGCCTGTAACAACAAAAGGAATCACCACTGACCACTGACACAAAATGTTAGTGGATTAGATGTGTGCAAAGAACACAAAACCCAAGTTTTTCCAGAAGAGCTGACATAGAACAAATCGGAATGAGATGATTTCCAGCAGGAAGGAGCAAAGAAGTGCTACAGAAATATGTCAAATCTCAACACAGAAAATGTTTTTAAGATTTATATGAATGGGGAATTGAAGGATCTGGACCCATTTCCTTCTTGGCATGAAACTACTGTGACGTGTCTTCTTCTTAAAGACACACACACATGCTCCTGAAGTGAGAGTTAAAGTCGGTCATCAGACTATAAAAGTAGAAGCTGGGACTTCCCGGTGGGTCCAGTAGTTAAGAATCTGCCTTGCAGTGCAGGGGACACTGTCCCTGGGATCCCCAGTCAGGAAACTAAGATCCCACATGCTGTGGAGCCAGTAAGCCCTTATGCTCCACAGCTACTGAGCCTGCGAGCTCTGGAGGCCACAAGTAGAAAGCCAGTGCATTCAAAAACAGACCTCACATGAGGCAGTGGAGATCTCACGTGTCAAAGCTAAGACCTCAGGTAGCTAAATCAATCAATAAATAACATTCAAAAGAAATTTTTTTAAAGTAGAAGCTACAGGCCCAAAGCACGTGATGGTGTGTGTTATATTACTATGCACCAGGTTCCCTGGTGGCTCAGCTGGTATAGAATCCTCCTGCAATGCAGGAGACCCTGGTTCAATTCCTGGGTCATGAAGATCCCCTAGAGAAGGAATAGGCTACCCCCTCTCCAGTATTCTTGGGCTTCCCTGGTGTAAAGCTGGTAAAGAATCTGCCTGCAATGTGGGAGACCTGAGTTCAATCCTTGGATAGGGAAGATCCCCTGGAGGAGGGCATGGCAACCCACTCCAGTATTCTTTCCTGGAGAACACCCATGGACAGCGGACCCTGGCAGGCTACAGTCCATGGGGTCCCAAAGAGCTGGACACAACTGAGCGACTTTCACTTTCGTGCACCAGGTTAAAAACTTTCTTTGACTAGCATTTTTAGCTCTTTCTATTAGTACCAGGGTAACATAACCAAGATATGGTTCCTGCCCCAAGCTCCCTGGAGAATAGGGACAAAGATAGTCAGTTAAAATGATAATGACCAGGTAATGTGATGTGTCCCATGAGAGGACAGTACGGTGCCATTGAGGCCCGGAAAGAGGAGCATGTGCCTTAGGGATGGAAGTGTAGTTTCTAGAAGTGGCACAAGCTGGATTGTGAAGGGCCAAGAAAGAAGAAGAAATATGACATCATTGGGAACCACACACGAAGAGGAAGAGGATGAAACCACCTTATGAGCTGAGAGATCACACTGGGAGAAAAGAATTAGGAGAGAGAGGTAAGCACGTGGGGCAGAGCACGAAGGGTGTGCTTGTGCAGGTTAAGAGCCTGTCTTCACCCTCCAAGTTCTGGGAACCAGCAAAAGTGTTGTTATGAGTCGGTCTTTTCCCGGTTGCTCTGAATACCCAGGTCCACCACACTTTGGAACTCAAAGGCAGCCAAATACATCCACAAAGGGAAAGGCTCAATCTTTTTCCCTTCTTTGCTTTATCCAGGACCTGCAGCAGAATGAATGAACACCACTCCTCAAGCAAGGTAGTTCTCAGCAAATCAAGTCACCTGTTAATTTAGGAGTTTATTTGTGTTTGTGCATCATGATTACTTACAGAACCATCAATAAGCAAAATGAAAATATACCATAATGTGATGTACAAGCAGGTGTAGCTTGGGCAGCCAGGAGACAACTGGCACACTTGCCAGCCTTTCATGTGAAATGTAGACATGAATAAATGATCCCAAAAAAGTAGTAAAAAGAAAAGGAATAATAATATATGTTTAAGATCGCAATAAAGTACAAGAATATCAGTGGGATAAAGAGACAGAACTATAGCCCTTTACTCTCTCCTGAAACATGTGCTTCTCAGATTAGAAATTGATAAAGCGGGCACCCTGGGTTTGGTCTTGTGACCTGAGTTAATACTTCCACTAATGACCTAAAAGAGGAAGTGAACCCAGTCGGTTAAGTTTTCTGATGACAGAATTGCTTTCTTAAGTTAAAAAACAGAAAGAAAAAAAAAAAAAACTCAGCAGCTGAGCAAACATTAAAACACTTGGGGCCATGTGGTAACTAACTAAATTAATCTGAACTCTATCGGCGTATTGCAAACTACATAATTGTGACTCATTTTAACCATCTTTATTTCAACTTGCCAAGGCCTTGAGAATAGAAAACCTCTTACTCTTTGATTCCTGTGTGAATGAACATGTTGCATGGTGAACAACAGTTTGTATTTTCAAACAAGAAGCCAGAGTCACAGACATTGAATATGTTAAATTATTTTGATGCAATGAGTCGACACAGTGACAAGTGAAGAGAGTAGTGGGCCAAGTGCTGACATCCACATTTTGGGTGATATGCAGTTAATCTTACTGGTTTGAGATTTGCTACAGTTAGGACAGCAAAGTGTTTCGGTGACATGAGCGTGGACTTTCACATCCTGCCCCTCCCCTGCCAGTCAAGTGAGCTGGGGCGAGTTACCTAATGTTTCTGAAAACCAGCTTCCTTCTCTGTGAAACAGAAACAAAATTATGGTGTAGGAGTATTGTGAGCAGCAGATGAGAATATGTGCCTGTGTATCATCTCTAATCAGTTAATGGTGGAGAATAGGGGTTGAGGAAGAGGGACGGTGTCTGGGGAAGTCTAACGGTAATTCAGCAGACAGAGCACGTGGTACGTATCCCATAGCCTGATGGTTCACTCCTTCTGGTATGCTCTGTCCTTATTCATTCAGTGTTTTTTATACCTGCTACCTGGAGGCATGCAGCCTTAGCCTTAAAAAACTGGACAGTATACTTTCACCCTCACATAGCTTCTAGTTCAGAGGATAGCTGGTCTTACCTGGGGGCAGGTAGCACTTAACATAGCTTTGTGTGCTAAGCCAGTTTGCAAGGTGCCTTGACTATACAAAGGAAGCGGCTGCTAACTCTCCTGAGAAGCAACAGGAAAAGGGTCTCATGGGAGAAAACCTTTGCGTGGAAGCTCTACAGTGTGAGTATAAGTTGCTGTGTGCACAGCAAGGGGAAGGGGACTTTCCAGGCAGAAGAACTCAGCAGAAGCTTGGATATGGGTTTGACCTGGTGTAGCTGGAGCGTATAGTGCCTGGCAGGTGATATGGGAGAGGAAGCGGATGGGCTGAAGGCTGGCAGGCAGGGTATGAGTGTGGCATGTGTGCATGCTAAATCCTTCATTCGTGTCCAACTCTTTGTGACCGCATAGACTGTAGCCCGTCAGGCTCCTCTGTCCATGGGATTCTCCAGGTAAGAATACTGGAGTGGGTTGCCATATCCTCCTCCAGGGGACCTTCCCAGCCCAGGGATCTAACCTGTGCCTCTTATGGCTCCTGCATTGGTAGGCGGGTTCTTTACCACTGGTGCCACCTGGGAAGCCTGTATGGGTGTGGACTTTGTACTTTATACAAGAGGAGACAACATCTAACCCGGACCAGCCCCTGGCCTTTCTACTTACTGGCTACTTGGTTTTAGGCAAATTACTTTGTACCTCAGTTTTTTTCTTCTATGCAAATGAGGATAATTTTGCATACTTTGAAGAACTGCAGTATGAAGCATTTGTAAAACAGTGCTATCCAGAGTGTTCATTCCTTTTTCTTTTCCTCACCCAACTTGGAACACATGAGCACACGAAATAAACAAAGGAGAGTTAAAACTCTCTTCCCTGGAAACTTGGAAGAGTAGACTATGATATGGGTGCCTGCTTGTCCTGCATCATCATTAAGATAACTGATGAAGGCGTTCGTACAGTACAGAATCTTATACATCCCTAATACAGCCTTTTATCCATTTATCCATACTTTGAGACATTGGTGCGCTCCATTCTGCTAGGTGACTTTTATACTCATGATCAGAACATTTATAAACTTGAACTTCTGAAGAGCAGGAAAGGGTAGGAAAGAGTAGGAAAGAAATTGGCTTTTTTTCCATTAGTGTCTGAAATTGGGTATCTAAAAATGAGTGTCTAAACAATGGTGTTCGTGTAAATGGGTTGAGAGCATGTCAGCCACAGTTATGCCTGTCCTGATTATACAGATGGATCCAAAATTGTTGTCTTGAATAAAGTTTTATTAATTCATGTAAAGGGAATGCTAACCAAAAAATTCAATTTTATCTGTGATTTCAGCAGTAATGAAAAGCTTTAAAATTATCACTACTTATTTATTATTGCTGAACTGTTAAAGTTCAAAATGCATGCTTAGGAAATGATGTAAGATGACAACTGCATCTTTCTTGTTTTGGACAAAATACTGCTTATATTAACCATCAAGCTGCAGCGTCAAAGACACACAGGTCTTCCTCAACTTACATTGGGGTTATGTCTCAATAAAATCATCATAGGTTAAAAATGCATTTTGAAAAAAAAGAAAATGCATTTGATACACCCAGGATAAACGCCAGGCTCCTCTGTCCATGTAATTCTCCAGGCAGCATTACTGGAGTGGGTTGCCATTTCCTCCTCCAGGGGATCTTCCTGACCCAGGGATCAAACCCGCGTCTCTTGCATCAGAAGGCAACTCTTTACCACTAGTGCTGCGTGGAAGCCCCGGGATAGAAACTGAAATACTGAGCACACCCACAAGACCCTGAGCTGTGCCCCAGCCGCCTCTCTTGCCTCGTCTCATACCACCTCTCTGCTCTCAGCGATCCAGCCACACTAGTTTTCTGGGACCTGTCTTACTGCCCTCCACCCCAGTCCTTTGCACATGCTCTCCCCTCTGCTGGAGCTCTCTCTCCTTGCATGGCTTCTCATGCTCAGTCCTTCAGGAGAGAGCTTGAGTCCCACCTCCCAGGAGAACAGCCTCTCAATCGGATCTCTGGGTAAATCATTCTTACGGAACTGTGTGACTTTCCTTCGAGTCACTTCACTCTGTTATTTCCTCACTGATATGAAAATGCCCCTTGAACTAGCATCATGAGGCCTCCATTTTGCTCACTGCTATCAGCGCATGGAAGATACTCAGTAAATGTTTGATAAATGATTGAATAGAGAGAGAGGCAAAGCCATCTTCTAGAAGATAATGTCAAAGTAAGAGTAAGATGGGGAGTTAGCTTTATTTTACTTTTAAAGGAAAGAAAACACTAGGACAAAATGCGAAGCTACCCTCAAATGATGTGGTTGTGGAGTAATATGAAGACCTTTCCCACTGAATGGATAAGCCAGACTGCACTGAGTATGAATAGCTTTGGCTTCGTCATAAGCAGTTCAAGTTGGGGCTAAGAGGTAGAATTTCAGGTTAGGAAATGTAAGTACAGAGAAAATGCCCTGTCGTTTTGGCATGCAAGACATTACTCCTTTTTCTGGTGAATTGTATTTTTTCAGCCTTGGGAGGGCAGGACCCATGCTAAAGAGGATCTAATATATGTGATCATTCCCTAGAGTTTGGAGAGTAAGAGGACAGAGTGGGGGGCAACAGGAATAAAATTAAGAAATCAGAAAAGATACATTGATTTGAAGATTTTTTTAAAGAACCTTGAAAACCACAGGAGCTCCTCAAGATGTTTATGTAATTGAAAATAATTTATTTGGGATTGAAAGGAATAATAAAACATTGTCACTTAAGTCCTAGTGGAGACACATGATATTAGACTCTCGATGTGGCCTGTGCTCACCTGTGTTCTTGGTGTTTTGTCCTCGGGCAGCAAACTAGGGATGTGTTTTAGAGAACAGACATGGAACACAAAATATTAAATGAACTTTGCCGTATTCACGATGCCCAGCAGTGTCACATCCTTCTTGTTTGGCAGGGAAGGAGCTCAGCATTTGGAAACTCAGCAGTGCATTAAGTATTTTAATAATCATTGTTGACACACAAAGCAAATGGCCTTTCAGAACTCACTGAGTAAAGTGTTGAAGTCGTCTTCTAGGTTTCTAAAATTACTTTACAGAATTCAGACAATTAAATTAGGGCACATTTCAGTGTTTAATTCATGAGCCTTGTGTTATAAGCAAAAGAAATAAGTTTTCTTCCAGGATAAAAGAATATCTATGTGTAACTTATTATGTTAATGTAAAGGAAAAAGCAAAATTCACATCCCACAATAAAGTTATTTGCATTTAATTAGAAAAATCTAGAACCTCTGCCTTAACAGGCCAGCCTTGTGTCTACCTGGTAGTTACTCCTAGTCATGACTTAAGACCCAGATATCAGATATATTCAGATATCCCCCCTAATAATGTGGTCTTCATTATCCCCCAACTCACAGTTTATATCAGTGGCTCAGCAGTAAAGAACCTGCCTGCAATGCAGGAGACACAGCAGGAGCCGTGGGTTCGATTCCTGGGTAGAGAAGATTCCCCTAGGGAAGGAAGTGGCAAGCCACTCTAGTCTTCTTGCCCAGAGAATCTCATGGAGAGCCCATGGGGTCGCAAGTTGGATACAGCTTAGCAACTAAACGATGACAACGTGGTCATAGTGATGCTATGAAACAAACAACTGTAACACTCAGTGGCTTAACACAGTGAGCATTTCTTACTGCTCATTGGTCTGTGAGTTAGCAAGGTGCTTCTGGTCTCTGCTGGGCTCACGCATGAGTCTTTGGTCAACTATGGGGAGGGGAGAGGCTCGGCTGATCATAGCTGGCCTCGCTCAGATATCTGGGGATCAGCTGGCCAACAGCTGATCTCTTACGACCGCTGGGTTTACCTCCTCATGTCTCTTGCATTCACAAGCCTCAGCATCACTTCAGTTGGCCAGCCCAGGCACATTCTCAGGTTGGCCGGGGCATGTTCTCACGGCAGTCTCAGAGAAGGGAGAGAGAAAGTGGAAGCATGCTAGCATTTTTTTTTCCCCAAGCTTCCAGTTTCATCCCATCTCGCCCATTGGCCAAAGGAGGTCACACACCATGCCCAGTGTCAGAGTGGGCGGAGACTCCAGGGTCTCAGGGCTAAGGGTGTGGATAACAGGGAGGCCTGTAGTTGGGGAGACCATCGGTGTACCCCAACCCCTGCCACCCTCAGCATTAATCAGCTCTTTGTCTGTGCTGCCTCTGTCTTCACTCAGTTCTGCTGTACTTCTCCCATTGCATTAAATACAGTTGCTGACTTGTCCATCATCTCTAAAAGACTGGAGGAGCCTGTGCCTCTGTGCACTCATCCTTAAGTATTTTTTAACCACCTGCCATATGTCTTATTCCTTTACAGACCTCCCAGTGCCTAACACTGGTCCTGACGTAGAAGAAGCTCTCTCACACTAAGTATGTGTTTAATGAATGCATGCATGAACGCTCACACCTGGAGTTATTTCCTCCCCCTTCAGAAGGAAAGGGTAGGACAGATGCCTCTCAGGATCCCTGCTGAAGGGTTCTTCCCGGGTCTAGCCTCGAGTGAACCAGAGGGCACCTGCAGTGGAACTCTCTGCTGCTTAAACATCTTTGCCTCCACACTCTCCCACTTCTCCCTTCAGGAACTAGGGTTTTCTTTTTTGTATCATCCTTACTGTTCTCCAAGGAAGGCAGAAAATCGCTGATATTTAACACATCATCCTAACTTTTTACAGCTTGCGCGCTCCCGTAGTTTTCCCTGGAGTCTGTCCATTCCATAGCGAGGAATGATTGCGTTCTGGGTTTAAGCTCACGGTGTGGCTTGAGGGGAGCTTGATGGCTTCTATTTGCTGGGTTTCCAAACTCTATTGACTAGGAATACAGAGAAATTCTTAGGAAATGCTTTACACAGCTATCGAAACAAGACCCTATTCATATAGGGCATTGATTCTGTCAATATGATATTAAATGGATTGCCTGATTATTTTCCAGTTCCATAGACATCTACAGGAAAACATGTGTTTCTGGGTAGAATCATAATTTTGAGCTTTTTTGCAAGAAGTTGTGGAAGTTGTTTGTGGGGCAGGGGACAGATGGTGCAGCTTTGGAGTCAGGCAGGCTAATCTAGAATGCCAGCTCTGTGGGTCAGTTAAGTCTTCTGACAAAGCCTCTTCTTCTCAGCAGTCAGATAGGGCAATACAGAGGCTAACAGAATAAGGCTGGTATGTGATGAGTGAATTGTATTAATTGTATCAATTGTTCAGTTGGTTCAATGAATACCAATTGTATTCATTGTGAATTATATCTATTGCTAAATTGTTTTCAATCTTATGTTATTATGAATGATAGCTACTGTATCAGTGGCTACTATTATTATATAATGCCCTATAATTTTGAAACCTGCAAATATAGATTATTAGTGGGAAAAGTTATTATAATCTAAATCACATGACCTTCATGTTTATTTTTATATAAAAATTATTACTTTTAAGACTGTTCTCAAGGTTCTACTTTAAAATGGCACTCAGGCACTTTACCATTTGAAATGGTCTGGAAATTTGCTTCATTCAGTCACCAGATATCTGTTCAACACCTGCTTTGTGCGAGGTTGCTAGGTGCTAATCATCTAATGGTGATTAAGGCAGACATCACCCTCAAGTCCCCACCCCACCCCCTACCCGAGTATCCTGTGATGAAAGAGCTGCCATTCACAAGTCAGCATTATTCCCAACTCCCAGTTACCTATCTGGTCACTACAACTGCATGAATTATCTGAGATAAATTAGTATGTGACTAACTTCCCTGTTAAAGTTGGATGTGTTGATGCTTCAGGTTAGCTAAAGAGGAAATTTTGACTCTACTGTTTGTACTGTAACTGTATTAAATTTTTAAAACTTTCTATTTTATTATCAAATAATATGTAGAATAAACATTTCTGAAATCTCCCTTATCCCCACCTCCATCCCTGAATTACTACTGATACATGGCGTAGGGATGGATGGAAGATTACTTGGGTACATACACAATTATAGAACATTGAAGGTTTATCTGTGGGGATAGTTTTTTGGACTGCATCACAATTTCCTATGTGGTATCCTAGATTGGATCTCGAGACAGGAAAAAAAAAAGATAGTGAAAAAGCTGGTGAAATCTGAATAACATCTGTTGTTTAGTTAATAAGATTGTATCCGTGTTAATTTCATATTTTTTTAATAAATGTACCACGTTATGTAAAATGTTTATTTTAGAGGAAGGTAATGAAGAGTATATGGGGACGTCAGCTTCAAAGAACCACAGGAAAACAATGGGGAAAACATTGTCCTCTCACCACCCTGTGAGTTTCCAGACTTCTCCCCACCATGGTCGGTTTGTGAATGCCTTGAGAGGAGAGAAATTCTAACATTCGACTGAGAAAAATATTCTCAGGATAGTACATCTGCTGTAAAATCATGATATACAATACTGTCATTTGGGTCCTTTGGAAGTAAAGGATGGATATTATAGGGTTTTCTCACTTGCCTGGAATTTTCAAAAGTGTTTTGAAAATTTGAAAGAGATAATCCTGCTATTGGTATTTTTTCATGGACAAATCTTTATCACTCAAAAATTTGAATTTGAGTGGGTCAGAAATTCTCTTTCTACTTTCATAGGTGCAGACACAAGTTCGCCTTGCCAAAAAAAGCTTTGACAAATTGAAGATGGATGTGTGTCAAAAAGTGGATCTTCTTGGAGCGAGCAGATGCAATCTCTTGTCTCATATGCTAGCAACATACCAGGTAACAAAGTGAAAAATGTTTGTCGCAATGAAACAAGAATGTGACAAGCTTTAGATAGCGGAAAAATGGGGTTTGAACCCAAAGTATGATTTGGGCATGAGGAAGTTCTGATTGCCTTTGTCATAATTTTCCTCCCGCATCTCTCCTTCTTAGCATCCTGTGCTGTGTCTAAAGTTGCCTCAGTCATGTCCGACTCTGCAACCCTATGGCCTGTAGCCTGCCAGCCTTCTGTATCCATGGGATTCATCCTACAGTTAATCAGACTGAATATTAGCTGTTCCCTGAGCATACACTGTAATTCCCCACTTCCCTGCATTTATTTAGGTGGTTCCTTCTGCCTGAGTGCCCTCCCTTTCCACTTGTACCTTCCCAAATTCCACTCGTTTGATGTACCAACAATGTGTTACCTCCTTCAGTAAGCTGCCTCTGAACTCTCTCAGCATTGTTGCCTGTGATTCTCACGCCACGGTCACTTCCTCTTAGGTTGTCATAATCTAATGAACTTGCTTTTGTCTCCTTATTGCCTCTGCGTTCCCTCAGGATGGCACTTGCATCTATCAGCTGTACTGTGGAGCGACAACTGAGTGTGGGAGGAAGACTCTGGGGGTTGTAGGTTATATACAATGGAGAAGACCAGATTTCCTGTCCTCAGGGAATTTGGA
This sequence comes from Bos javanicus, assembly GCF_032452875.1. NCBI lineage: Eukaryota > Metazoa > Chordata > Mammalia > Artiodactyla > Bovidae > Bos > Bos javanicus. The sequence goes on along the minus strand of NC_083871.1, from coordinate 16,814,479 downwards.
GTTTAGAAAGGAAGTCAGAGACAGTAACATCTGACTATATTTTCTCTGCCTCAAAGACAGAACAGGGTGTGCTAAGTGAAATGAGATCCACCAAAAATCCAGTGGAGGCTTGAAGAGGGAAACATGGAATCAGGTGAGGGATCACAAAAGTCCATTGTCATTGACCAGCCCTGGGTTTTGGAGGATGGATCGGGTGAGATGAGTACAAAGAGAATGGAGAGGAGAGCCTCCTAAGGGGTGGAGCAGTGTGAGCTATAAGGGGACAGGGAGCCATGACGTTTGGCTGAAATACAGGGTGTGAGTAGAGGTGTGATAGGAGACGAGGCTGCAGAGGTGAGTCAAAATCGTATTTGAGAAGACCTTGAAAGCCACAGATGGACACACTTCTTCTAGGGCCCATGACTAGATCTGAGGCATTTCAAATGCTAATGGCTTTACTGTCTTTCTTTACAGACCACTCTGCTTCATTTTTGGGAGAAAACTTCTCACACTATGGCAGCCATCCATGAGAGCTTCAGGGGTTATCAGCCATATGAATTTACCACGTTAAAGGTATGAAAGCTAGAAAGTCCATTAGAAAATCTTATAAAAACTCAAGTCTTATTTCTATCACCAGCAATGTACATTGAAGCAAGCATCATTATTATGACAGACTCTTAATGTCAAAGAGATAATTATGCCCCCGCCCTTCACCAGTAGAATCTTTTTTATCCTATCAGTATTCAGTACAACAAAAGCCACAAGCATCCAAAACCACAGGTTGAACCTTGGTACTTGTGACTGGGAGATGAATTGTGGTGATCCTGAGCCTAGTGATTGGCCCAGCTCCCTTTAAAGTACTTGTTTGCTGTTGCTGAAGAAAAGATGATGCAAGCCTAGTACACTGTGTTACCTTTTACTCATTAAAATATATTCACATAGGAAAGTATTTTCTTTTTTCTCCTCTAACAAATATTTTATTCTGTGAGTACCAGCCCATATAGAATATAACTTTTTCCTAACGCTGCAATCATATTTCCTAACTGAAGCAGCAATATTAAACTCAGTGATTTCTCAACCCAAAAGGAATGCTTTCAAAATGTCAGGTTCTCAGCATCACAACTGAAGGTGGAGTCATTTTGCTCTCTGATGGTTGCTGCGGGTGAAAATATATTGAGATAAGGAAGTGATTTAGATTCTAGAAGAACTTTCAGAATGGTGACAGAACGCTGGGTGCTTCGTTGCCAGGTCAGATTAATATCTTTGAAAGGAAGAGATCAGGAAAGAACTCATTAAACTTCATCTTGAAAATACCTTCCTTTTAATTTTTCAGGCAGTTTGTAAGTAGGTCTCATCACTTGGCTTAACACAACATTAGGAAGTTTTTACTTTTTTTCTTTTTATTTGTTGCCTTAAAACACCTCTTTGATTTTGAGATGTTCATAATGTCACCATATCTACAGAAGTACTAAGACAGTAGTAACCCTGTGTATCCCTGGCCTCCTGTGTTGAGGAAAATTCAACTCCTTAAATTTTTCTGTGATATTTTTCCTGCAAAGAGGACTGTGTTGATTATGCTAGAGGATTTCTGGGCAGAGAATTTAGTGAAAGTCTGGTGGCCATGCTTTAGGATATAATTCAAAATATTTGGGGCAGATGATTACCCGTTGCCTTTTACATCCCCCAGGCCTTCCTTAAATTACGGTTTAAGTAACAGTTTAATTATAATATAAATTCAGTAGGAGTAATACATATGTTAAGGTGTAATAAGATTATAAGAATGTTAAGTGTCCAGAGTCAACCAAATAAAGTGTGCTTTTATTACCTCTTTAGAAGGCTATTCATCTAAGCTTTCAATGATGACATGTTATATTAGAATCTGAAGCTAGTAGCTAATTATTTTCTTTATATGGACTCAAACCCATATAATAGAACCCTGTTATTACCCAGCCCATTACCGCCTAGATGGAGGCATGTTGCATATCATATTGTATGCCGCAGACTGTGAGAATGAAGACCAAGAACACCTATGTGTCACACTCAAATATGGACTACAACCTGATTTACCAACCCTCTTGCACTAATAATGTTTTAAAAATACAAAGTCTTTTATATAAAGATTTTGACTTGATCAAGTCATCTTTCAATACATATGTTGATATATCTACATATATTGTATATACACACACGTGTGTGTGTGTATACACACACATATGAATGGCACTGTATATCGATAATGAATATTTTGAAATTTAAATATTTTCATGATTTACTTGTTCCCTGGATTTACCTAAGCAAATAGCCCCTGAAGTGCCTTTTGAGACACTGGCTGGAAAGAAAACAATGTCTTTGGAGAGGTGTGCCAAGCTCTGTTAATGAAAAGCAACTCATTTGCTTTCTTTGCTGCAGGGCGTATTCCGAGTGTGTTGGTAATTGTGCCATTGCAGCTGTATTTCCTGACTGTTAGTTTTATGCTTGATGAAGGATGATAATGAATGTGTTAAACAGTCGGTGCATCCTGTTTAGAGCAGAGAGTCTTCTGTTACAGAATTACAGGGATGAAACTCACATGCCAGGAGTTCAGGTTTTATTTCTTATAAGCCTTTCTCTAGAAAATAGGTGTAATTCTTTCTTACATAATATTTTTATATTTATATTTTCTTTATAAAAGTGAACAGAGTCTCTATCTCACACAACTTGAAAATTTTCCAAGTGACTATTTTGATATTTTAGGAATATTTTGTAGTACTGTTTTATGGAATAACCGCTACGACATTTTTACTCAGGCCTGGTGTGATTATCTTGATTCTATGCTTATTGACATATTCCTTTGTCATTCTAATTTTATGATAAATAAATTTTTGTAGCATTTTAACCTTAAGGAAAATTTAGTCTTAAAATTTTATTTTTTAAAAACCCTGTTAATCTAATAATGGTAACAACTCAAACTGAGAGTTGAGAAATTGTCTTTTGAGTGGTTTCCAATAAAAGAAGCAATTCCCTAATCTCATATTTTCAAACAATAAATCTTTATTGGTTCATTACAATGTTACTAAACATACATGTTTTGCATGAGTAATCGTCACTGATGTGTTCATTTTATACTGATTCCAAATCACCTGGGAAGGTTTTTTACATGGTAAAAGTTATTAAGTCATGGGGAGAGGAATGGAATGTGACTAGCCCTATCTTGAAAGCTTTTTTAGAGAAAGTAATTTAGACCAAGAGTTTAAAGCTTTTGGGGGCAAAAAGTACAAGAAATGCTGTCTGTAGGAAAGCAGTACCCGTCTTCAATTACCAGCCTTCAGATGTGGTCACGTTTGCTTCATCCTTTCAGGATGTCACTGACTTACACATCTCCCTACAGATCCAGAACAGGCGTCAGGGAGAAAAAAAAAATTAAAACATAAAAAGAAAAAAAAAAGCCCTTAGGAGTCAAGTGGCTTTTCTTTGGAAAATCTGAAATCCTGGCCTTGTCTCTGCTCTCTGGCATGCTGACACATGGACTGAGTCAATTGTCTTTACAGAGAGTAATCAGTGGGGCCTTTGGAGACATGGACAGGCTCCCTGGGAGATACTGGTTAAAGGGAAGGCATGTCCTTCTGTATTTGTATTTGGGAAGGGCTGAGGACCTATATTGAATGGAAATAGTAGCAGAGTGTATTCCTGTGGTGTACCCCATTCCAGGGTTTGGGGGAGGAGACAGTCTTAGACTCTGATAATGGGATAAAGCAAAGTATGTGGGAGCACAGCCTGGGTCCAGCTCTGCCCTGCCCGGCCATGTGGTGGTGGTGGTGGTGGTTTTCACGGGAGTGGCAGCCTCCATGGTAGCACCAGGAGCCCATGGTGGGGATGGTAGGGATGTACTTATTAAACATTCTTTAATAGGTCCAGAAGGGGCTTCCCAGGTGGTGCTAGGGGTAAAGAACCCAGCTGCCAATGTAGGAGACGTAAGAGACACCAGTTCCATCCCTGGGTTGGGAAGATCCCCGGGAGAAGGAAATGGCAACCCACTCCAGGATTCTTGCCTGAAGAATCCAACAGACAGAGGAGCCTGGCAGCTACAGTTCATGGCATTGCAAAGACTCTGACACAACTGCAGTGACTTAGCATGAGTGCACGAATAGGTCCAGGAAACAGCCATTGGCAGTATCAGTACAGAAGGGTCTGTTGCGGTTGTCAGGTTCTATAGCCCAGTTTCAGGTACTGTCTTTATTGTGTTGTTATCGTCGTTTAGTCACTCGGTCCTTTTTGACTCTGTGCGACCCACCAGGCTCCTCTGTCCATGGGATTTTCCAGGCAAGAATACTGGAGTGGAAATTGCCATGCCCTTCACCAGGGGATCTTCCCAACCCAGGGATCGAACCCATGTCTCCTGCATTGGAGGACTGAGTCTTTACCACTGAGGCCCTAGGGAAGCCCTCAGCTACTTCCTTGCTCCCTGTGCATTATTAGTTTTGCACAGGCAAGGCTGTGAATAGCAGTGGGATAGTAGGCCTCACAGACCTTGCCCAGGGAAACCAACCTCCTCCCTCCCTGCTCCCCAGGACACCCCTGCAGCCCTTCTGCCCTGCAGGCTCTGGTCTTGGCTCAGGTCATCCCCACCAGGAGAGGGCAGGCCAGCCTGCACCCTGGAAAGGTAGGAGGACTTCCCACCCCCGAAACAGGGCTAATACTAAAAAATGCACTTTACCTTTGCAGCCGGCCTTGTTCTGTGCCAAGAGTTTAAGGAAACCTGAATTTGAAAACCTAACTGTGCATGTTCAAAAATAACCATTGAAACAGATGTGCCAGTGTTCCCTCCTTTCTCTCCTGGGGTCAAGGACTTAGCGTGATTATATGGATCATCATTCTGGAGCATGAAATGCTTTCAGCTCTCACAATTCAAAAAACATCTTTTTCTAAATTTTGTTTTTCTCCAATCTGTATGCCTAACAGCCTTCTTCCACCCACCTCCACATTTCTCAGTTAATCACTTGAGCATTTACTGACAAGCCACATGGCTCTGTAGTTACTTGCTTTGAAAATAAAGCCATAATAGTTTTTATGAAAATTGGGTAAATATCTTTGCGATGCAATTTTAGTTGCCAGCCTCAACATGGCAATTACTCGTGGCAAACATCCAGAATATCCTTTTAGACTTTCAAGTATTCTCTCAGTGTCATTATTTTACACAGCATTTAGCAGAACAATGTTTTCCCCCAAGCTGCTCCAGACCAGATCATTGCAAACAGCAAATTGGGATGCAGCTGGGTCACCTGGAGAGGAGCGGCAGAGAGACTGACCACGGCTACCACTGAAATCGGAGCTGGACAAGCCCAGGCGTGGCTGCTCATCCATTCATCCTTCCCATCCTGTGACTGACATTGGTCCTTCCAGGCAGCTGGTAGCCCAGGCCCTGTTCACAACAGCAGGATGTTTCTCCAGCCCCCATCTCTTCTCATTTTCCAGCTTTTCCTTGAGGGAAAAGGAAAGAATATCGTCATTGTGTGCATAGTTACTTTATGCCAGGCACTCTACTAAGGGTGAAGGGCAGTAGTGTCTAGGGGAATTTGTCATGGTACGTGTGACTCTAATGTACCAAGGTTGGATCTCATAATGAATAATACTGTTAGGTTCAGCATTGACATATAGAAAGTGCGTATATAAAATAACTATATTTTAGTTAATCCTCAAAATAGCCTTGGGGAAGTGGGCATACTTGTTCTTGTTCCCATGTTTCAAATGAGGAAACCGAAGCTCAGAAAGGTCTAGTAATGTGCCCAAGGCCACATGGTCAGTACGTGGTAGATCCTGGGAACAGAGATGCTTATGTTTCTTGTACTCTGTCACATGGTACTTCTTCCAGTTGGCCTTCTGGCCACGAGGCAGGAGGGCAGAGAAAGCAGAATTGCCACTTATAAAAATTACCTCTGTGGGGCTTCCCTGTTGGTGTAGTGGTAAAAGAGTCCGCCTTCCAGTGCTGGGGACACAAGTTCGATCCCTGAACCGGGATGATCCCATATGCTGCAGGGCAGCTGAGCCCGTTCGCCACAGCTACTGAAGCCCGTGTGCCCTCGAGCCCCTGCTCTGCAACAGGAGAAGCCACTGCAGTGAGAAGCCCGCACACCACAACTGGCGAGCAGCCCCCATTGCCCACAACTAGAGAAAAGCCCGGGCAGCAGTGAAGACCCAGCACAGACAAATACATACACACAGAGACATTTTAAAGCTTTAAAAGTACAGTACAACATCTTAAAAGTACAGTTCTAAACCTTCAATTAAAAATAGCACTTTGAAGTATTCTTTTGAAAATGAAAAGCATCTTTTATATGTCAGTCTTCGGGTGCCTGGAACCCATGGCCCTTCCTTTACAATTTGGAATGAAGTCCTCTCCATCTCATGGGCACTTTAGATGAAAAGGGAGTTCAGTAAATATTCTTGGCTTGGCCATCCTATATAATTTCTTAACTAGTTGTAGAATTGTAAAGACCTAGATTCAAATATTGTCTCTACTTGCGAATGGTTGACTGGCCTTAAGCAAGTTATTTCACTTTCCCTGGGTCTCTGTGTCCATTTCGGGAAATCAGAATGACAGTGTTTATCTGCATTTTCGGAGATGTGTGAGACATAGAATTCACTTAACACGTGGAGTACAGAATGAAGCAGGGCAAAGGCTAAAGGAGTTTTGCCAAGAGAACGCACTGGTAAAAACCCTCTTCCAACCACACAAGAGAAGACTGCACATGGACATCACCAGATGGTCAACACCGAAATCAGATCGAGTATATTCTTTGCAGCCGAAGATGGAGAAGCTCTATATAGTCAGCAAAAACAAGACTGGGAGCTGACTGTGGCTCATATCATGAACTCCTTATTGCCAAATTCAGACTTAAATTGAAGAAAGTAGGGAAAACCACTAGACCATTCAGGTATGACCTAAATCAAATCCCTTAGAATTATACAGTGGAAGTCACAGATTGAAGGGATTAGATCCGATAGAGTGCCTGAAGAACTATGGACAGAGGTTCATGACATTGTACAGGATGCAGGGATTGAGACCATCCCCAAGAAAAAGAAATGCAAAAAGGCAAAATGGTTGTCTGAGGAGGCCTTACAAATAGCTGAGAAAAGAAGAGAAGTGAAAGACAAAGGAGAAAAGAAAGTTATACCCATCTGAATGCAGAGTTCCAAAGAATAGCAAGGAGAGATAAGAAAGCCTTCCTCAGTGATCAATGCAAAGAAATAGAGGAAAACAGTAGAATGAGAAAGGCTAGAGGTCTCGTCAAGAAAATTAGAGATACCAAGGGAACATTTCATGCAAAGATGGGCACAATCAAGGGCAGAAGCAGTATGGACCTAACAGAAGCAGAAGATATTAAGAAAAGCTGGCAAGAATTATACAAAAAAGATCTTAATGACCCAGGTTACCACGATGGTGTGATCACTCACCTAGAGTCAGACATCCTGGAATGAGAAGTCAAGTGGGCCTTAGGAAGCATCACTATGAACAAAGCTAGTGGAGGTGATGGAATTCCAGCTGAGCTATTTCAGATCCTAAGATGATGCTGTGAAAATGCTGCACTCAGTATGTCGACAAATTTGGAAAACTCAGCAGTGGCCACAGGACTGGAATAGATCAGTTTTCATTGCAATCCCAAAGAAAGGCAATGCCAAAGAATGTTCAAACTACAGCACAATTGCACTCATCTCACACACTAGCAAAGTAATGATCAAAAATTTCCAAGCCAGGCTTCAACAGTACATGAACTGAGAACTTCCAGATGTTCAAGGTGGATTTAGAAAAGGCAGAGGAACCAGAGATCAAATTGCCAACATCCGTTGGATCATCACAAAAGCAAGAGAGTTCCAGAAAACATCTGCTTTATTGACTATGCCAAAGCCTTTGACTGTGTTGATCACAACAAACTGTGGAAAATTCTTCAAGAGTTAGAAATACCAGACCACCTTATCTGCCTCCTGAGAAATCTGTTTTTCTTTGCTTGACCCAGGTCAAGAAGTGACAGTTAGAACCAGACATGGAACAACTAACTAGTTCCAAATTGGGAAAGGAGTATGTCAGGGCTGTTTATTGTCACCCTGTTTATTTAACATATATGCAGAGCACATCATGCGAAATGCTGGGCTGGATGAAGCACAAACGGGAATCAAGATTGCCAGGAGAAATATCAATAACTTCAGATACTCAGATGATACCACCTTGAAAGTGAAGAAAAACAAAGAGCCGCTTGATGAAACTGAAAGAGGAGAGTGAAAAAGGTGGCTTAAAAACCAACATTCAGAACACGAAAATCATGGCATCTGGTCCCATCACTTCATGGCAAATAGATGGGGAACTAATGGAAACAGTGACAGAGTTCATTTTTTGGGCTCCAAAATCACTGCAGATGGTGACTGCAGCCATGAAATAAAAAGACACCTGCTGCTTGGAAGAAAAGCTATGACCAACCTAGATAGCATAATAAAAAGCAGAAACATTACTTTGCCAACAAAGGTTCATCTAGTAGTCATGTATGGATATGAGAGTAGGGCCATAAAGAAGGCTGAGCGCCAAAGAATTGATGCTTTTGAACTGTGGTGTTAGAGAAGACTCTTGAGTGTCCCTTGGATGGCAAGGAGATCAAACCAGTCAATCCTAAAGGAAATCAATCCTGAATATTCATTGAAAGGACTGATACTAAAGCTGAAGCTCCAATACTTTGGCCACCTGATTCGAAGAACTGACTCATTGGAAAAGACCCTAGTGCTGGGAAGGATTGAAGGCAGGAGGAGAAAGGGATGACAAAGGATGAGATGATTGGATGGTATCACCGACTTGATAGACAGGAGTTTGAGCAAGCTCTGGGAGTTGGTGATGGATAGGGAAGCCTGGAGAATCCCAGGGATGGGGGAGCCTGGTGGGCTGCCATCTCTGGGGTCGCACAGAGTCGGACACGACTGAAGTGACTTAGCAGCAGCAGGGAAGCCTGGCATGCTGCCATCCATGGGTTCGCAAAGAGTCGGACATGACTGAGTGACTGAACTGAACACAAAATGAGCCTTTAAGACGTGGCATCCCTTTTAGATCTTTAAAGTCATTGATAAAACACCTTTTGAGTACTTACTTTGAGTTTGGTACTCTGCAATAGTGTTATCTCAGTTAATCAGCACTAGTGGTAAAGATTCCACCTGCCAAGGCAGGAGATTCGGGTTCCGTTTCTGTGTCAGGAAGATCCCCTGGAGTAGGAAATGGAAACCCACTCTAGTATTCTTGCCTGAGAAATCGCGTGGACAGAAGAGCCTGGTGGGCTATAGTCCATGGGGTTACAAAGAGTCAGACAGGACTTAGCACACATCCACACCCACACATGTCACAAGAACGGATAATTTACCTCCTTTGTTCTGATGGGTAAACAGAGACTCCCAAGACGTAAAGACCCTTTTCCATTGTGTAGCATGAAGCTTTTTCCAAAGTCCATCTCTTTCCACTGCAGTATGATGCCTTCTTAGTACCAGTTTTCCATCTTATTTTAGAGAATAGATTGTGCTTATTTTTCTCTAATTTCACTAACTCCTTTGCTCTACAGTAGGATTCAAGAGTACCTTCTCAGGCTAGATTAATTGTGTTTCTTGTATAGTGCCTTTATAAATTTATAGCTGCATGGGTGGGGAGGACATATGTGCTAAATATCCATAAATTATGTGCCTTGTACGCATCATCATGGCCTCTGCTTTTTATTCCTCATGTGCTACTAATTATACAAACACAAATGCACACACGCCCAACTGAGTTCAGCATCTTTTCACCATACCTTGCTATTTTGAGCACTTTTATTTCCTTTTATAAACAATTGTTTGGCACCTTTATATTCATATCATGTAATTAATGAGAAGTAGCCTAAGAAAATTAAAAGTCATAATTAAAGATTAGAGAAAATGTCACCCTCCTGTCAAACATTACATGTAGGTTGTTAGATGAGGGCTGGCTGCTGGTGTTTGCCTGTGAAATTTGTTTTGCTGAGTAGTTTTTCTTCCATTCAGATGAATGTTGCTCTTGCTTTTATTTTTCTAATACAGGAAGTAGTAACTCCCATTATTGTATTAAGCTGTTTCCTCTCTAAGACACTTTTGCAAGCTCGATCTGTGCGTTTCCTCTGTCATGCTGATCTTACATGTTGTGTGTGCGCTTCCTGAAACCATTTAGGCATTGATGGAAACTATTAGCATGTCAGTGTAACCCTAAGAGAGAAAGATTATTTGGTCTAGGACATTCCCTCCTTCACAGAGAACCTGTCTGTCTTACATGAGGCTGTATCACTTCTAATGGACAGTGATTTTCACAAGCAATTTTAATGAAGGACCTAGAGGGTTTGGGGTTTAGAAACAGAATGCTTTGACATGTTATTTCTGGATATGGATGGGAAGGTGGCATCCATCAGTGATTCAGACTACTTCCATCTGATGTCTGCCTGGTCAGTATAGTCAGCCAGGCCTCTGAGATTCCTTTTGCCTGAGCAGATGTTCGTGTCACACAGAAGATGCTGTCACCTCTGACTTTTAAGGATGCTGCAGGGTTAAGTGTTTTCAGCTGAGTTGTGGACTTGAAAAGAATCTGAAGAATTCACCTCCAACCCCCTGCCCCTAGTTGGGCCTTTGTCATCAAACCTGGGAAAGAGTCGTGATTCACCGTGTATGTAGCATATCCTGAATCGAACAGTCACACCCAGGAACTGATTTTGAGAGAGGAGGGCAGGCATGATTTGTCCTCCACATGTTTCAGAGTTCCTCTCAGCCTCTTTATGTCTTCAATGTGTGCCATCTTTTGTAAGAAACAAGTTCCATATGTGGTAGTGTGTGGTTTTTTCCATTGCTCTGTAGAGGAACCTATAGCTTAGTTTGGTCTAAGTCTCTTTCTTAATACAAGAGATGCCTTCTGAAAATGTTCTAAAATTGATGGTGGTAATAATCGCACAACTGGGACTACACTGAAAACCGTTGAACTGTACACTTTAAATGAGTGAATTGTTGTGCGTGAATTATATAGAGATAATACACACGCATGAGTCCCCTTAGTTCAAAATTCTGATATTTAACAAACAAGCCCATGTGCTCAGTATTCATTTTGCTTATGATTTTACAAACCTTTTCATATTATTCCCCTGAGCCTTAGAATGTCCTAACTAAAGAGCTCTAATTTTTGCAGTTTAACCTTACGTACCTTAATTTATCAACCAACAAGTGCATCACAGTACCTCTCTTGAGTGACAACAACCAAATTGTTTTAAGGACAATGGTAATAGTAGAAAGAAAGGAGTGATTGTCACAGGAATTATTAATAATAAATTAAAGCAGCAATTGGAACCGGCCTTTCTGTGGGTGAAGAACAATAGTGACTTAACTGTGATTGTGGTGACAGGGAGCCAACAGTTGAGTCCCTGCTAATGGCCCAGCAGGGGCGGGGGTTGAAAAGAAGGAATAAGTGGTTTACATTACAAAGGGATTGTCTGAGAGCTGCTGGAGTGTGGTCCTGAGGGGAGGTCAGGCTGGAGACAGAAAGGATGATAACCGTGGAGCTGTCAAGGGCATCTCAGGGGCTTAGGCAAGCGCTGTGGCAGCTAGACACGGCTGAGAGGGCCGCCCTGGCCCCGCCAGTGCTGCTGGATACAAAGGAAACGCAGCGAGGAGATAACCGGAGCCAACCGGCAGGCCTGAGCCAGCGTCCCAGCATCTAAAAGCGAGACGTGTAGCCATCGGAGCACTGGTTGGAAATTCTCCTGGCTTCACTTTGACCAGGGTTGAACCACTCTTTGGAGAACAAAACTGCTGGAAGCGGGGTGTGTGTGTGTGTGTGGTGTGTATGAATACAATGCCGTGATTGGCAGCTCAGTTGAAAAGAGTAAGTCCTTGACATCTGTTGAACTCCTCCTTGTGGTTGCACATTTCCAAGATACACTTACACATGTGTGCCCAGCTTTTAGCAGACGTTTCTGGGGGCGTGTGTGTGTGCGTATTTAGAGAGAGAGACAGAAAGAGAGAACACCCAGAGTGCAGCCCATATTCCAGTTGCCTCATTTGTCCCAATGCTGCCCTTCACAGCATTTCCCCCTCCAGGCCAGGATCGTGGATTCCATTTAGTTGTTGTGTAGTGGAGAGATGGAAAAAGCAAACGAGCATGAGGAAACTAATGGGGGGAAAATGTTAAGTAGTGAGGAATGTGAGTAAAGGAACAGTCTCCCTGTGTGACCCCTGTTGACCTCTTTATCCAGGTCTCGCGAGACTCTTCCTGTTGCCCCCTACACTACAGCCCAAACAAGCCAAGCTGTTTCTACCTCTTGGCCTCTGCACAGGGGCCCCGTGGTCTCCCGAGCTGCCTGTAGCTGGCTCCTTTGCGCCATTTAGCTCTTAGTTGAAATATCACTTCTAAAAGAGGACATTCCTGCAGACTATGATCAGTCAATTTCTAGCCCACTATTTCAGTTCTCTGCCTGGACCCACCACTTGCTGATAATTTTGTCTGTCTTGTGTGCCATGGATCCCCAGCACCCAAAACAGTACCTGGTCCTTGGTATGTGCTCAAACACTGCTAACTGAGTGTACTACTCTAAATGTCCAGGAATAAGGAATCGTTAAAAATGATGGCAGTGCTTTTTGGTTGTAGTTTATGCAAGAAAATGCTTCAGAACCCTAATCAGGGGACATAGATTGAAAGAGAATCTAGAAATTGACAAATGAACACACATTTATATTTTTAATTCAATATTAGTGTTTAAGATATAAAATCTTTCTTACATTCTGCACTGTAATTGCTTTGAACATGAAATGTCTACATAAATTGGTCAAGAGGACATCTCTGCTCTACGAAATATCTACTATACAAAATAAAAATATATACTATACAAACAAGGATTCCAATTATGTAAGTAGATGAGTATGAAAATAATCAGAAAGGAAATATATTAAAATAGTAACACAGTTTTAGGGAAATGGAATTATGAATAATTTTTCCTTTTTTCACTTTCCAAACATTCTACATGTGGTTTTGTCATTTTTCTAATTTAAAAAATATTTTTAAGAAACAAAACCTAATATAAAATGTGTATAATGAAATATTAATAAGACTGTATGTATCTACAGTTTGGAGATGGGCTGACTTTCTTGAATTTGGCGTGCTCAGTGAATGAGGCTTAATGGAAAATGGTAATAACTGGTCTGGGCTTTGCAAAAGCTGATAGGACTTTGAGTATAAACAGGTAGGTAAAGAGAGTTTTTTTAGACTTCCCTGGTGGCTCAGCGTAAAGAATCCACCGCTAATGCAGTTCAATCCCTGGGTCTGGAAGATCCCCTGGTGAAGGGAGTGGCAACCCGCTCCAGTATTCTTGCCTGGAGAATCCCATGGACAGGGGAGCTTGGCCAGCTCCAGTCCATGGGGTCACAAAGAGTAGTACACAACTCTTTGTTGTTAGCGACTAAACAACAACAACAAAAATAAAGAGCTTTTTAGGTTAAAGCAGCAGAATGAGCAAAGATTGGAAGAGAGCAACTTGCACACAGAAGACCAGGAGGGGAGAAGCCTAATTGAATGGAAAGTCTCTTGTGGTTGGTGGGAAGGCATCTGGAAAAGTAGGATAGGAACACATTTTAGAAGATCTTAAAACTTGCTCACGGAAGTTTAGAAATGGAAAGAAAGAAGAAAGTACTGGGTTTGTGAGAAAAAGAGTAACATGATGACCTGGGCATTATAGGAAAATTATTCTGGCAGGAGGGGTGACACCAGCATCCATCTGATGCCCATGAAAAGTTAAAGTGTTAGTCGCTCAGTCGTGTCTGACTCTTTGCAACCCCATGGACGGTAGCCCACCAGATTTCTTTCCCATGGGATTCTCCAGGCAAGAATACTGGAACGGGTTGCCACTTCCTCTCCAGGGGATCTTCCCGGCCCAGGGATCAAACCTGGGTCTCCTGCATTGCAGGCAGATTCTTTACCATCTGAGCCACCAGGGAAGCCATAGCAGACTCCAAAATCAATCCCAGCTCTGCTCTGCCGAGACTCAGCCTTCAAACCATCTTCACCCAGCCCTCTGGTCATCCATTGGTGAATGAGAAGTAATTGCCTCCTCTGTGTGTGTGTCACGCTAGAAAAGTGAAGGATGAGAACGAGGGAGACGGGAACAGAGAGGTGAAGACCCAAAGGATAAGGACTTGGATTTTGATAGTTATAAGAATACAAGCAGGATAAGTGTCTTGAGATACTTCCTTGGTGTTTGAATTATAATTAGGGCCAGAAATAGAGATCTTTTGTGTAACTCAGCATTCGGTTGCTAACAGGAATGTTTTGCTTTTTCAGGCTTTGTCATTGGTGTACAGTTCCTAGGCACTTGCTTTTTTAAAAACAAAAACAAAAACAAAAATTTTCCTTAAATATTTAATAAATTTTAAGAACAGTCACTCAAAGAAATTATTTGCCAAAACAAGATTCTCACCCGTTCTTAATCTATGAAGATTTAGATGTATCTTCTCTGTCCACTCGTGGGAGTTAACTTATCAGAATATGTTAAGCCACTATTTTGAGTTAAAAAAAAAAAAAGGGTGGGGTGGGGAGGGGAAGGGGAGTTTGTTTGCTCTTTTTTTTTTAATAAGCTGTTTTAGATTGCAAAATAGCAAACAAAATTAAAAATAAAATTGCCTCATCTTTGAGGGAGAGCAGACTTCTGTTCTGTCAGTGTGTGGGCTGCAGACAGAACAGAGTGTTTATCTTAGCTGCATGTTAAAGATGGAAAATAAAGTTAGCAATTGCCAACAGGCCTTCTTCTGAATAACTTATCACAAAAGGGAAAACATAAATCTAGTGACAAAACAACTCTCCTTTACAAGCTCATATTTCTTGGATGGGTCCGAGAACATAAAATTTCATTCCTGTTGACTTCGTTGGTTCAAGGTTACCCTCCCTAAACGTCTCATTCAAGGTTTGATGACTGGGTCCAGTGGCAGTTGAGTGTTTAACTGATGTTTCTTTTGCTTTTATTTTCTTTCCCATTATCACAATCAAGAGCTTACAAGACCCTATGAGGAAACTGGTGGAGAAAGAAGAAAAGAAGAGGATCGCCCAGCAGGAAAGTGCAGAGGCCGTGGCGGAGGAGCCAAGTCAGTAAGTAACCGCTCCTTAACTTGGCAAACCTTCCTTCCCACAGCTAAGGGCTCGCCTCCCTCCCTGGCCGAGTCTGCTGGGGTCTCTGGCACAGGGTGATGGCTTTCTTTCCTCAGTTCTCAGAGTAGATGTACTAAAACAGAGGCCAGACTCCTCCCCACACATATTCCTCTAGGCAGGGACCCACCTGTCCCGATAAGAGACCCATACCCGGGGTCTTTAGGAAGGGCGGCTTGAGAGGAGTTGACTGGGGCCAAAGAGGCAGGAGTGCCCGGGGCTCCTGGCCTGAGCCCCAGGCTCGCACTCTCTGGGGTGCCTGGACCCTGTCTGTTCCTCTTGTCACCATCAGTTTTGAGGGCCTGTCCCAAATGGGAAATCCCCGGCTTCTCACTCACAGAAGGAAATAACCCATGAACTTGCTTCACAACAAGTATAGCCCTCTGGGGTTCTCCTACACAAGTGTCGGGTTTTGACGTTTTGTTTTCTACATACAGACCTTCCGTTTTCTCTTCTGTGAAGCAGAGAGCAGCTTTGAGGGTAGGAAGTGACTCTCCATCTTGATTTCTTGCCTCTTTGTAGAGAAGGCACCTCCAGTCATTTTAAATACTTTGAAAGATGAACTTTTCCACATACATGGTGCATAATTCCTAACCTCATACAGCAAGGAGGAGGTTTCAGTGTGAACCTATGCTTTTTCTGGTGAGATGTCAACAGCCCGTGAGAACCGGCTGACCTGGGAAGGCAAAGGAGTTCGCCTGACCTCCATTCACTCTTCCTTGTCCACACAAAAAAGTTTAGATGACAATCTTGTGGTAACACAGGCTTACATTTCTACTGGGTTTCAAAATAAGTTCAGATAGATCTTTTTTGTCCAGCAGAAATATTTGCTGCCTGTAGTGGCCCTCTGTAATTTTAAAGCGAATACGAGAAAATGTGTTTTTTGCAAAACAAAGGCAATTTTTTATTGTAGGAACAACTATAGAATGTGGTCTGAATCTAGTACAGTTGACTCTTTTAGGTGGAAGCAGTTTAACCTATTACTAGTAGTAATGGTAATCTGGGCTTCCCGGGTGGCTCAGATGGTAAAGCCTCTGCCTGCCATGCAGGAGACCTGGGTTTGATTCCTGGGTCGGGAAGATTCCCTGGAGAAAGGAATAGCAGTCCACTCCAGTATTCTTACCTGGAAAATTCTATGAACAGAGGAGCTTGATAGGCTATGGGTGACACAGAATCTGACAGGACTGAGCAACTAACACACAATGGTAATCTAACTGCCATTTAGTGAACACCTGCTGCTGCTGCTGCTGCTAAGTCGCTTCAGTCGTGTTCGACTTTGTGCGACCCCAAAGACAGCAGACCACCAGGCTCCTCCGTCCCTGGGATTCTCCAGGCAAGAACACTGGAGTGGGGTGCCATTTCCTTCTCCAATGCATGGAAGTGAAAAAATAAAGTGAAGTCACTCAGTCGTGTCTGACTCCTAGCGACCCCATGGACTTCAGCCCACCAGGCCCTTCCGTCCATGGGATTTTCCAGGCAAGAGTACTGGAGTGAACACCTACTGTGTACTAAACACAATGTCAGGTGTTCTCTTCATGTCATCTCAGCTCATTCTCATGATGCCCCTCCGTGTGATCAAGGTAGGCTTTTCCCTGTTGTGTTAATGATGGAAGTGAGGCTCAGAGAGGTTAAAGGTCTGCCCACAGCCCCTGGATAGTAAGGGGCAGGGCCTGGAGTGAGTCCTGGTGCCTTCTTTTCACTTGGTGTTACTGCAATTAAAATAAAGCATTAACTTTTACTCAGAGAGGAAGAACCACCCAAGATGGTGTTGATTGGTTTTAATTAATTTCATATTTATTCATTATTTTAGTACTTCCTCTTTAAAGCTCAAGAAGTATAACCCAGTAACCATTTTAATGACATTGAAAATTTCATAAGAATTTTGTTCAGAAATGGTAGGTAAAGTGAACCACTGTGCTAGGAGGGAGGTTCAGAGACACCGGCTGGACCTCAGGACCGTGAAGTGTCTCTGCCGTGATCCTACCCATGAGTAGTCAGAGTTCAGTAGGCAACAGTCATGTGAATTTGAGAGTGATCCTGCTGTTAGCCTTATGTACAGTAATTTAGCTAAACTCCTGAGGTGTCTTCTTCTGTAACTACAGAATCAGAATAAACACTCACTTGTCCATCAGTTTTTTAACTGTGTTTTTAAAAATGATAGTAATTACCTATCTTTGTTATACCTAAGTGCCCACTTGGATGTTTATGGAATATGTGCCTTAGCATGAAACTAAATCCAGATGTTAAGATACTACTAACTACCTTTAGTACAGGGACAGGAGAAAGTCAGCAAATTTATTTCTTCTTCCAAACATGTATAGCATGTAAATGGCTATATGTTCATATTTTATGTGTGTGTAAGTACAATAATAGATATTGTACATAAAATCTGACTCTGTCATAAGTATGACATTTTCAGAACAATATTACTAAACTTTGTTTTTTAATTTTAAGGTTAATTTCACTAGAGGATGAAAACCAGCACAAGGAATCCTCTAGTTTTAAGAGTAAGTTTCGATTTTTTTTTTTTTTTTCAGAATTGCTTCTGAAATACTACTGCACAATAGCCGACTCATTTTCTTTTCTGTCAAACTCCTTCTAGACCTTTTTATTTCCAACTGAAAAAAATTATGTATTTACTTTCCTTCTTAAGAGTTTAAAGTTCAAATATCAGTGCTGTTGACCCCATAGTATTATGGAGAGAGGCTGTGTATTTTGAACGAAAAAACAGCCATCATTAGTCATTTCAGCAGCAGCCTGTTAGGGGGGCATCACAACTGAGACTGGACAGAGAGCTGTTTGCTTTACAACAGGTGATAACGTTGCTGCGTTACCATTACGAGCTGTAGCTGACGTTTGGGCTGTGGAGACGGTCGTGATGAGATCACATAATGACACTGGGGGGGTTTGATTTCCGCTGTGTCACGGGGTGGGTGCTGGGCCTTGTTGGGAATCCGATGGGAGGGCTCGGACTCTGCTCTTCAGGTGGTTCCTGGGCCTGCTCTGTACTAGTGAAGTGTAAAAGCAAAGTGTTAGTCTCTCAGTCTTGTCCAGCTCTCTGTGAGCCCCTGGACTGTAGCGCGCCAGGCTCCTCCTCGCTGAGTGACCCCAGATGCCTGGGGCACACTGACCCTCCTCTGATCCTGAGGGATCACAGCGCTTGTGACCCAGACACTGTGCTGGGCAGGGCTTGTCAGCAATCCCTGCCTCCTGCCGTTATAGCCTGCTCTTTTATCGGCAGTTCTCTCATAAGGAGCACAGGGTCGGGTTGAGTGTGATGGAACTCACGGGATGGAAAACTGAGTCTTTCACTGGGACTCGAATCCTTGGAGATGAAGGGACCAGTCTTATATAGTGGGGAGAGATCTGAAATGACCTCAAGTGCCCGTTCAGCCTGGCCCTCCCAGGACACATCTGCCTCCGCTCTGCTCCGTCATCTCCCGGAGACCAGACAGGCAGAGTACACCCTGGAATCCCCCCTCCCTTCCATCTTTTTCCCCAGGCTTTGTCTTCCTTCCATCTTTCTTCCTACTTTTCCAACCACGTCGCCTGCTTTATTCTCCTTCTTCTCCCACTTGACTGCTTCGTTTGCTTTTCCTCATCTGTCTTTGAACAGGAAAAACAAACTGTCACCGTTCTGCCTCTGCAGCTTGACTTCCTGTCATCCTTTCATACTTGTTTGCCTTCCCTTATGCACGACTTTGTTCATTTGTTCAGCACACGTTTGTCTGTGGCGGACTCTGGGTGTTCAGTGGTAGATCCTTCCAACATGGGGCGAACTATTACACAAGTTACTGGGTAACTCCAACTCGAGTGAGAGCTACAAGGGCTGTTTACAGGTATTTGTGATTGGGAGCCCTCACCTGTTTGAGGGCATCGGGGAATTATCTCAGTCAAGGCTATTGCAAGACCTGTCAAAGCAAAAGAAACAGCCTGAGTGAAGACTGTGAGCCAGGGAGAACCAGGAGAAGGTCCGAGAAACAAGGTCCTAAAGCATGAGGGAAGGAGGGAGGAAGTGGTAGAAGAAGGCAGAGAGGCAGGCTAGCCATGTAAGAGTTCTCTGAACAGTATTGATCCACACCACCAACCTCAGGATCATGCAAGGCCTGTAGCCTGAAACCTGTGGGAATCTTTAGTTGAACAGGAAAATTTTAGTTTTGTGGAAGCACGAAACTCCAGTTTAGTATGTTTGTATTCAAGGCATTTATACAACATGTGACAACACAGGGGATGCAGTTTTCCCTTTGTGCAGTATATTCACTTGCCTGTGGGAGTTGCATAATATTTTGAGATTGTACCTGTCGATCACCCTGTTTCATAGATACATAGAATGGAAGCCATTATAAAGAAGTGCCATCTGCCTTTTATTCTGGGACTTGTAGAAAGTCTAATGTACATATGAGCAAACCAAGTTTTAAGGCTGTGCTGTTGTGTACACACACTTTATTGGGCAGAAGGGAAAAAGAGTTCCTACATGTTCCTTGCCCCCACACATGTATAGACACCTCCATTAGCAACATCCCCCACCAGGGTAAATAATCAGTGAGCCAGCATTGACATATCATTATTACTCAGGTTCCATAGTTTACATTAGATGTTGTACAGTATGTAGGTGTTCACAAAGGTATAATGGCACATATCCATCATTACAGTATCATGCAGAGTGGTTTCACTGTCCCAGAAATCCCCTGTGACTTTACCTATTCGTCTTCCCCTCCCCCAAACTCTAGCAACCTCTGGTCTTCTCACTGTCGCCATTGTTTGGCTTTTCCCAGAATGTCATATGGTTGGAATCCTGCTGTGTAGCCTTTACAGGTTGGCTTCTTTCACCCAGTAATCTGCCCTTTTATTTTAGCCAGGCCATGTGACTGAGGTTCATTAGCCCCAGCAATTTGTCGTTGGGTACTTAAGTCACACATGTGTCCCTGGAAGGAGAATTGTTAGATCAGTGGCATATAGTTTTTCTACCAAACAAATCAAGGATTCAGGGCAGTTAATTCGGCGTTCATTGAGAGCCAGTTGCTTGAGTAAAATGTCAGCTGAGGACCCCTGCTCCTGCCTGAGGGAGTTTTCAGATACATTTGTTCCTGAAGCATGTGCTTACCTTATACCACGTTAGTATATGAACTCCACACCTTTCTGAAGTGGTGATAACCAAATGCATGTGTTTTATTTACAGCCGAAGATAGAAAAAGTGTTTTATCTGCCTTAGACAAAAGCTCTACACATAATGCATGCTCAGGTAATCCAGATTAAGGAAAACAACTCAATTTTAGTAATTTGACTCAAACTCCTTACAAAATGAAACTGACATAATTTTCTTTTCTTTCTTCTCCTCTAATGAACCTGTAGATGAACTTTTAGACATGAAACCCGAGGAAGGTGGTAAGATTTATGCATTTCTTTGGGGTTACAGTTTTTTTAAATATTTTAAATACTGTGGTTACATGGAGGCAAATGCAATTTTTATCTTTTGAATAGCTTTGCATTCCCAAGCAATTGTTTTTAGGTAACTGCCATTTGTCTTTATGAAGTGAAGTAAAAGTTGCTCAGTTGTGTCTAACTCTTTGCAACCCCATGAATAGTAGCCTGCCAGGCTCCTCTGTCCATGGGATTCTCCAGGCAAGAATACTGGAGTGGGTTGCCATTCCCTTCTCCAGGGGATCTTCCCAACCCAGGGGTCAAACCCAGGTCTCCTGCATTGGAGGGAGATTCCTTACCATCTGAGCCACAAGGGAAGGCCAAGTGACTTTAAATATCCTCATGCACAAGGAGTATGTGCAGATCCGTTATCATTATAACGTTCAAACCAATAAAGCTAAAAGGTGCTACGTCAGAGATTGTGTGCGGGAGTAGAAAAAACATGGCTTTCAGAATCAGACAGACCTGACTTTTGAATATGGTTCTCTTATAAATAATCTCTATGGCCTTAAGTAACTTGCTTCATCCTTAAACTCTTTTAGCCTCAGTTATTCTCATTTGTAAATTGGAACCAGTAGCAACAGTCTTGCTGGGTTACTCTCAGGTTCGAAGATCAAGTATGCAAAGGGTCTTTCATATCTCTGACACAGGGACACTCTCTAAATGGTAAGCAGTTGAGATGTGGGATTAGAAATGTTGCCCTGCTGGGACTTCCCTGACAGTCAGTGGTTAAGACTCTGAGCTTCCACTGTAGGGGGGCATGGGTTCAATTCCTGGTTGGGGAACTAAGACCCCACATGCAGCACATGGCATGGCCAAAAATAAACAAATAAATAAATAGATTATAAATTATGAGTTTATGTAATTTTCAAAAAAAAAATCTAATTATGTAAAAAATAAAAAGAAATATTGCCATGCTGATGCACAGTGCTCATCTTCACTGAGCCTTACTTAAATGCAAAGGGAGAGCTTGCTGGCTAGGTAGGCCCCACATCCCAGTCCCCAGACCCAAAAGTCATTTACTGCGTCGCCCCTCAAGGAGATTCCACAACTGTGGGTCTGGATGAGACATGCCTAGTTTTAAGTGATCCCAAGAAATTGAGTGTTTTCAGCTTGCTCATAGCATTTGCTTTTCATCCTACCAAGAGTCTCCTCCTGATTTACCATGGGTCCAAAATATCCCTGAGATTGTCATCCAAATTCTAGAGTATCTCTTGCCCCAGGGGGTTGGCATACAGTCTGCCCTGGACTGACAGGTTTCTTTCAGGACTAGAAGTGGGCCAAGATATCCTGATGGCCCCAGTTACCTAGGGCTGACGACTTTCTCTATCCAGTCTTTGCTTGATTTGGATTTAGTTCCCAGAGTGTGAGAGGAGAGAGTCTGGGAAACAGAGGTCATTGGTTAAAGATTTTTTTCAAAATTGGAAAGGCAACAAAACTCTAGCATTAAGTTTCCAGGGCTTAGAAAAAGAGTTTCCAGGGCTAAGGAATATAAACTTCAGTGCAGAAACCTGCTTTCCTTATTAATTTTTCACTCCACCATGCAATATTTCATGAAGGTCCATGTGTATTTTATCAGAATGTCTACTTATAATGTTGAAATCACATAAGATTATGAAAGTAAAAAAGCAAGTAATAATGCAGATTGCCATTACATGGCCTATGTTTTCGTAAAATCATTTCTCCCTTGGCTTAAGGATAGAATTTTGATGAAATAAAGGTGTTTTCAAACAAATTAATTTTTGGAGGAAGAAATAGTTCAGTCTTACAAACTGAGGTAAAGATAATAATGTAACAAGTGATAGGTACCTCCTACCTAGTTTTAGCAAGTCTTAACAGTTAACGAATTATTCATACATAAGCTTCAACTTATTTTGATAGGAATATGATTTCTCTTATTCCCAACCTCTTGTTTATATAGCTTGTCCTTTGTTTTCATTATCTCCTACTTAATTTCATTATTTTAATAAGCATAATTTTTGAGTAGGTGGTGTGTTCACATTAGTGCAAAAAACAAAATGATAATAAAAACATATACAGGAAAAAAACAAACCTCTCGCCCACATTAC
The DNA here is from genome assembly GCF_032452875.1 of Bos javanicus. Taxonomy (NCBI): domain Eukaryota; kingdom Metazoa; phylum Chordata; class Mammalia; order Artiodactyla; family Bovidae; genus Bos; species Bos javanicus. The sequence goes on along the minus strand of NC_083871.1, from coordinate 16,791,829 downwards.
TGCTACCCACCCTCCTCTCTGTTCCAACACTCCCTCCCGTCTTGCATCCCTGCAGTGTTTCTTTCCACAAACACAAGCACATTTGAGTCCACAGTCTCATGTTTCCCCACTTCTTACCAAAAAATATTCTTGTTTTTGGATTTTGATTTTTTTTTTTAACTTGGTCATAGCAGTACATGGCTAACCCAGTAGCCATGCATTTCTTCTCAGAATTTAGTCAGAAATGCTCCTTTCCAAGATACAGTCATGAGCTTCTTCCATCCCATGGGCCAAGATTCACTGGAATAAGATTACTTACTATCTTTCTCCTTATTTAAAACTACTTCCACACCTCGTTGGTTTAAAGGTATAATCTTTGTTTCGTCGAATTGCAGCTCATAGGCTTTTTTTTGAGCACTCAATTTAATTCTGAAGATAAAGAAATAAACGTGCTCTTCCTCAAACTGTGTACTCATTCTCAGGCAGAAAAATGTATTTACAAATTTTCTTGGTTAAATGCAGTTTGACATAATTTCTCCTTTCCCTGTATCACTGCCAGCCCACAAAGCCCTCCTTGAGTCATGAGCCATTCTTTCCCTCTATCTGCTTCTTCTGCATCTGCAGCCCCTGAGGTAGCATCAGCTTAAAAATTAACACAGCCCCAAGTATAAAAGTATTCCCTCAGTGTACAAAGAACTTGAGGTGATGGAAGAAGAGAATGCTCTTAATTAGTTGACTTCCAAATATGTGCCCTTTGGAAAACTGCCAGAAGAACCAAATCTCAATTTAAAATGCTGGTTGTAGTATGTGAGACATTAAACAATCAAGAGTTAAAAAGAGCTTAATCCAGGGAAGGCCGACTTTATAGGCCTGGTGGTGGGGCTGTAAGCTCTAGCACCCTGCTGCATGGGGGCCCGTTCACTCTCAGTGGTGATTCTGTTCAACAGGCAGTCCTGGTGCAATGTTGTCAGAGAGCAGACCACTTCTGACAGCAGCAAGGACACAATTCCCCAGGAACCATGGCCCAGAAAATCACTCTGACTCAGTGTCATAGTGAAATGTGTTTTCTCCTACTAAATAGATAATGAAATTAGAAGATGCTTGCTCCTTGGAAGAAAAGCTATGACAAACCTAGACAGCATATTAAAAAGCAGAGATAACAATTTGCCAACAAAGGTCCATTAGTCAAAGCTGTGGTTTTTTCAGTGGTCATTTATGGATGTGAGAGTTGGACCATAAAGAAGGCTGAGCACCAAAGAATTGATAGTTTCAAATTGTGGTGCTGGAGAAGACTCTTGAAAGTCGCTTGGACTGCAAGGAGATCCAACCAGTCAATCCTGAAGGAAATCAACTCTGTATATTCACTCTAAGGATTGATGCTGAGGCTGAAGCTCCAATACTTTGGCCACCTGATGCGAAGAGCTGACTCATTGGAAAAGACCCTGATGCTGGGAAAGATTGAGGGCAGGAGGAGAAGGGGACGACAGAGGATGAGGTGGTTAGATGGCATCACTGACCCAATGGACATAAGTCTGAACAAACTCCAGGAGATGGTGAAGGACAAGAAAGCCTGGCGTGCTGCAGTTAATGGAGTTGCAAAGAGTCAGACACGAGTTAATGACTGAACAACAACAAATAGATAATGTAATGGAAAACCAATATTTGGCCAGTTTATACAAACGTTTCAAGTGAAGAAGAAACTGAGTTACAGTTTGAAATACTTGGAAGTGGCTCTGAAATCACCTTGTGACCACATGTGATGATCCTTAGCCTCAATTCATGGGTTATAACAGGTAGAACTTCCAGATGTTCAAGCTGGTTTTAGAAAAGACAAAGGAACCAGAGATCAAATTGCCAACATCCGCTGGATCACCGAAAAAGCAAGAGGGTTCCAGAAAAACATCTATTTCTGCTTTATTGACTATGCCAAAGCCTTTGACTGTGTGGATCACAATAAACTGTGGAAAATTATGAAAGAGATGGGAATACCAGACCACCTGACCTGCCCCTTGAGAAACCTATATGCAGGTCAGTAAGCAACAGTTAGAACTGGACATGGAACAACAGACTGGTTCCAAATAGGAAAAGGAGTACGTCAAGGCTGTATATTGTCACCCTGCTTATTTAACTTATATGCAGAGTACATCATGAGAAATGCTGGGCTGGAAGAAGCACAAGCTGAAATCAAGATTACCGGGAGACATATCAAACCTCAGATATGCAGATGACACCACCCTTATGAAAGAAAGTGAAGAGGAACTCAAAAGCCTCTTGATGAAAGTGATAGAGGAGAGTGAAAAAGTTGGCTTAAAGCTCAACATGCAGAAAACGAAGATCATGCCATCTGGTCCCATCACTTCATGGGAAATAGATGGGGACACAGTGGAAACAGTGTCAAACTTTATTTTTCTGGGCTCCAAAATCACTGCAGATGGTGATTGCAGCCATGAAATTAAAAGACGCTTACTCCTTGGAAGGAAAGTTATGACCAACCTAGATAGCATATTCAAAAGTAGAGACATTACTTTGCCAACAAAGGTCTGTCTAGTCAAGGCTATGATTTTTCCAGTAGTCATGTATGGATGTGAGAGTTGGACTCTGAAGAAAGCTGAGCATCAAAGAATTGATGCTTTTGAACTGTGGTGTTGGAGAAGACTCTTGAGAGTCCCTTGGACTGTAAGGAGATCCAGCCAGTCCATTTTGAAGGAGATCAGTCCTGGGTGTTCTTTGGAAGGAATGATGCTGAAGCTGAAACTCCAGTACTTTGGCCACCTCATGTGAAGAGTTGACTCATTGGAAAAGACTTTGATGCTGGGAGGGATTGGGGGCAGAAGGAAAAGGGGACGACAGAGGATGAGATGGCTGGATGGCCTCACCGACTCAATGGATGTGAGTCTGAGTGAACTCCGGGAGTTGGTGATGGACAGGGAGGCCTGGCGTGCTGCGATTCATGGAGTCACAAACAGTCGGATATGACTGAACGACTGAACTGAACTGAACAGGTAGAAATCTTGTGTTCCTCAAAGTTGGGCCAAGAAAAATAACTCTCAGATAACTGAACAGAAAGTGATGGCATAAAGCAGAAGAGAGTTCCATCCACTCAGCTCACCTAAGTCTCCTAACTTGGTTTCATCCAAAAGATCCCTCTCTCAGATGGGACTGGCTGAACGAATTTTAGAATTTTTTGATTGTTCATATTACAGTTAAAATGTTTGTCTTCGGCTGCTTCCTCGGTTTCCATACAGACTTGCGATTCTGAATTCTGGCCAAACTTCAGAATGACTGAGAGCCTCACTCAGTAGGTCTGGATGAGGAGCTGTAGCCTGAATCAGTAACACATGTTTCTGTCCCTGCCCCAGGTCTTTCTCAGTCGTTCAGAAGGGTCCCCTGTGTGTGTGTGTGCATGTGCGCACCAGTCGTGTCTGACTCTTTGTGATGCCGTATGCTGTCACCCACCAGGCTCCTCTGATGTTCCAGCAAGACTACTAGAGTGGGTTGCCATCTCCTTCAGGGGATCTTCCTGACCTAGGAATCAAACCTGAGTCTCTTGTGTCTCCGGCATTGGCAGGCAAATTGTTTACCAGCTGAGCTTCCTGGGAAGCCCCTCCTATACCTACCCATGTATGTGTAGCTGGCTAGGGATCTGACTGCTTCCTCACAGCTATGTCTTTTCTCATAAACTTTCCCTTCTCCCTGTCTTCCTCAGTGTCCTACGGAGAACTGCTGGGTTGCTTCCTTTCATGAGCTAATGGTGCACTTTTAAAACCGAGTACTGTTCTTACTTGATCACCTTATAGTCTGGAGTGTTCTGTGTAGATTTACCCATGCTCCAGGTGTCAAGTTTTCTAGTAAGATTGCTTGCTTGTTAAATTCTAACTTTACAATGGAGGACCAGGCTTGGGGATCATGAAAAAGTATTTCTGAGTGTCTACTCAGGGTCTAGCATTGTTGGGGTTTTTTTTTTTCACTCGTGGAGAAGGGATTTTTTTTGTTTTATTTTTTGTTTGACGTGTGTGTGTTTGTGGGTGTGTGTCCCAGAGAGTGGGTGCAGTGGATTTTCCTCCATCTGCTAGCTATTATTATCCATGTCTTTTTTCACCAGAAGGGAGGTTTTAGAAGTATTCTTGAATTCTAAGCAAGTACGGTTTCTTCCCAGGGCCTTTTATAATGAAGACTATTTTTCTTGTTAGTTTTCTAAGGTGGTTTCCTACCCATCTTTGTCCCGTGCTGTCTTCTGGGTGATGTGAGGATAGTGTTGGTGTTTGGGGTTTTTCATGTGTGTTTCAAGCGTGAGGCCTTTACAATTAGTCATAATGCTGAGAGCGGGGAGCCGGGAGCAAACCCGAGCGCCTTCCTGTTTCACACACAGATGAAGGGAACTGCCGTGACATTTATCTGTTTGCTTTCCTGTGCTTTCATTTTGGGTCTGTGCACTCATGTTTCCATCTTATGTGCTCCTAATTTCTGCTGAGGTCATGAAACTCAGTATGATTTCAGAAATGTCACCTGAGTGGGCGGTCACCCTTTTCCCACCTTAGTTTTCTGTCACCCACAGTCTGAACTCTAGCGCTGCCTCTGAATGTCAGTTTTCACTTGCTGAAAACTCACTGGGTCAGAATCAGTGTTCCTAAGGAATGTTTTTGCAGAGACATGGGGTTTGATTTTTGAAGCCTTGGGCAGAGCAAGGCAAAGATGACGAGAGGGTCTGTCATCTTGGCCATTCTATCATGATGCCTGCAGCCAAGAATTTTGCCTAGCAGCCAGTGGAGCTATATGACCTTAGAAACCCTACAGACTTTACGAAAATTTAAATATTTGCTTATATATGGGATCCTTAATAGGCTCTGAAGTGTGCAGCACTGAGAAAACATCTTGACCTGTGAGCCAGGGGTCCCCAGCCAGATAATCCATAACTAATAAATTATATGACCTTGAGGTCATCTAGCCTGGGTCTCTCTTTCCTCATCTATAAAATGAGTTTGAGGAGATGATTTATAAGATTCTTTCAGAGTATGACTCTTCCCTTTGGGCATTTCACTGGGAAAATAGCAGGTTCTTAGATGGGAAGATGGGGGAGTATGTGTGAAGAACAGCAGGCAGAAGAGTGTTGCTGAACCACAGACTTCCCTGAAGGCAATGTTGGTGAGCTGTGGAAAGGGCTACCTTAGAGCTTGACTACAGAGGTCCTGAGCCCACGATAAGGAGCATCACTTCACTCAGCAATCAGAGGGGGCCATGGATGTTATTTGAGGAAGGGAGTGATAACCTCACAGCTGAATTAAGCAAAAGTATACAGCCAGAGGGGCTTCCCAGGTGGTACTAGTGGTCAATGACCTGCCTGTTGATGCAGGAGACACAAGAGACCCAGGTTTGATACCTGGGTCAGGCAGATCCCCTGGCGGAGGGCATGGCAGCCCACTCCAGTATTCTTGCCTGGAGAATCCCATGGACGGAGGAGCCTGGTGGACTATGGTCCACAGGGTCTCAAAGAGTCGGACATGACTGCAGCGCCTGAGCGTGCACACACACACACATACACATACAAAGGGAGAGTGTCTTTTATGGAGCCCCACCAGGCTCAGCAGTAGGCCAGCCCCTAAGGGCCCCCAGGCTGGAATTTGTCATCAGAGTTTCAGGAAAGCATTTGGAATTGGAGACAGGGGCTTGAGACTGTTCCCAGGTGACACTAGAACCAGGAGAACACATAAGATCTTCTATGCCGAGAATGTAGGGAAGAGAGAGGTGATTGCCTAGGAGGAAGTCTCAAGGGCAACCAGAGTAGGACGAGGCGGCAGGGAAAGTATAGTCAAGAAGACAGGAGGACATCCAAGAGAGCCACTTCCTGGGGAGCCCAGGAGATGACAGCATTTCCAGAGTGGGCAGTAGTGCAGAGTGCTGAAGAGACCAAAGCAGCCTCAGAATAGGGGCTTGGAACCTGCCACGAGGGTCTCACTGCTAACCTTCAAGAGGGCCACTTCAGTGTAGAGCAGGGCCAGGAACTTGATTACAGATAGACCCAGAAAGGGTGCTAACAAAGTCGCTCGGGTGGCTGTAGAAGGAAGAAGAAACTTGAACAGTGACTTGACAGGAGGCGGTGGGTAAAAAGTGAAAGTGGAAGTGTTAGTCTGCTCAGTCGCGTCCAACTCTTTGCAATCCCACGGACTATAGCTTGCCAGGCTCCTCTGTCCATAGACTTCTCCAGGCAAGAATACTACAGTGGTTGCCATTTCCTTCTCCAGGGGATCTTCCTGATCCAGGGATTGAACCCAGGTCTTCTGCATTGCAGGCAGATTCTTTACCGTCTGAGCCACCAGGGAGGTGTTGGGGGAGACTGCAGTAACTGCAGTATCAAGTGAAGATTGACACTATTGGAGTGTGCACGGACTTGAGGCCAGGTAGAAGCCTTGGAGGATGAATGAGTACAGATGCTAGAGTTGGAATAATGCTGGGGTGGAGCAGGCTTCCCAACACGGGGAGAGTACAGTGGGGGCTATTGTCGCAAAGGAAGAGGGGTGCATGAGGAGTCATAGAGTTGGAGGCCAAGCAGTGAGAATTGGAGTATGTCACGCGTGTTGGCCTTTATGTTTGTAGTCGTATCTGTGACTGGGTTACTGCTGGGAAGGTAAACATGGAGACTTGGGGAACTCGCAAGGGCATGAAGGGGGCTTGGAGGCGTATCTGTGGACTTGGCACCTGCGATCTCCGCCGCCTTTGTTCATTCTGTAAGACAAAGGCAGACAGCCTTTGTGGCTCAGTGGTAAAGAATCCACCTGCCAGTGCAGCAGACACAGATTCAATTCCTGGTCCAGGAGGATCCCACATGCCACAGAGCAGCTCAGCCCGTGCACCGCAACTGCTGAGCCTGCGCTCTAGAGCCCGGGAGGCGCAAGTTCTGAGCCCACGTGCCTAGAGTCTGTACGCTACAACAAGAAAAGCTACTGCAGTGAGAAGCCTGTGCATTGCAACTAGAGATTAGCCCCCGCTCGCCACAGCTAGAGAAAAGCCCGCGCAGCAATGAAGACCAAGCCAAAAATAAATAAATAAAATCATTAAAAAAAAAAAGACAAAGACAGGATGGGGCTCAGAAAGCCAGGATTGGTACTTGCTTGCCTGCAGGGGTGGAAGCTCTGACTCCAGCTGTAGCTCTCACCGGCTTCTTATCATATCTAGCTGTGTTCTCGTTTTCTCACAGTTGAGTTGAATTATTTCCAAAGAAAATGATAGCATGATTCTTAAGAGCCGACTGACTAGTGTTATTTTTCAAGTCTTGACTTGTCTGGTTACAGACCTAAACCTGAACTTTTCTATTGGTAATTACGTTTTTCTTACAAGTGATGTACAGTCATTTCAAGCGTCTTAATTATCAGGGCAATAATTGGGAGGTTTCCCTGCTTTCTGGTTCAAGTCGGTGTCAGTTTCATCGCTTTCAGCTAACAAGTTTTCTTAAAAGAGAAAACAGCCACAGTATAGCCTGCTGTAACTGCTAAATAACCAGGACACTAAGTAACAGGCCACATTCAGTGGTTTTGTGTGTGTGCATGTATGTGCTTACTCAGTCATGTCTGGCTCTTTATGACCCCACGGACCCTCCAGGCCCCTCTGTCCGTGGGATTTCCCAGGCAAGAATGTTGGAGTGGGTGGCCATGCCCTTTTCCAGGGATCTTCCCGACCCAGAGACTGAACCCTAGTCTCTTATGTCTCCGGCATTGGCAGCCGGGTTCTTTATCAGCTGAGCCACCAGGGAAGCCCCCTTTCAATTGAAGAGCTCTATTCAAAACCAGTTCTGGACAATAACATCCTCCCCGTGGGTCCTTTTTTCATTTAGTCACTAAATTTGCATTGGATAGGATAGATTATTAGTCAGGAATCATTTAGTTGGAAGTAACAAATTCTTCTTTGAACAGTTTAGCTTTAATATGAAAAGAAAATAGAAGAACATATGGATATTGGTCCATGTAGCTGAGGATACACAGGGGTGGATTGACTTCAAGAAAGGCTGGATCTGTCTGGATTGGGAGGAAAGTTTGAGGGAGAATGGATACATGTATATGTATGGCTGATCCCTTCACTGTTCACCTGAAACTATGACATTGTTAATCGGCTATACCCCAGTACAAAATAAAAAGGTTTTAAGAAAAGAAAAGCTGGATCCAGGGGCTTAAAGAATGTTGTCAGGATTCTAACTCCAAAAGTTTCCATCCCTGTTTGGTTCCATCATCACTGAGAGCCTCAACTCTGCATCCCTAGAACTTAGAATCCCAAAGAAGAGAGCCCGTCTTCCTCCCAGCTTCCATCTTCCAAACTCAGAGAAGCCCCTGGCTTGTGCCCACCCCTGAGCCAGTCACCATGGCCTGAGCAACGAAGAACTCTGCTGAGCCTAGGTCATGGGTCCACCTGGGATGAAGCGGTGAGGCATCTTACCTGGTGTCTCACCAGGATGAGGAGGAGCAGGGGTCTCCCTGAGAGAAAGTAAAGAGAGGGAGGAAAGGGATGCTAAGTTAGCAAAACCACAGAGGGCTACTCTAGATACCATCTCACAGCATAAACAGTAAACACAAAGGTAGAGCTTCTCCAGTCTGTGGTTGGGTTTTTTTATTTTTATTGGAGAATAGTTGCTTTACAATGTTGTTAGTTTCTTCTGTATAGCAAAGTGAAACAACTGTGTGTGTGTGTGTGTATATATATATATATATCCCTCTTCTTTGGATTTCCTTCCCCTTTAGGTCACAGGCTGTAGTTATTTTCGAAAGGGTCTCCAAGTGTATTATTTGTTGTTGCTCACGCTGGTCATGATCTGCCCTGGATTGACATCTAGATGAAAGCAAGGGAGGCTGTAGTGACTTTGGGAGGAACACACACAATTCTGAGTGCTCCCTTAAAGTCCTCTCTTCCTCTAGGGTCTAGACATCGCCTTGAATTGGTTCCAATAAAGGGGATTTGGTTCAGCAATCATCTGGTTTCAGTCAGGCCCGAAAGGAAACCATGAGAAAAGGTTTGGGCGATTAGGTCCAGCTGAAAGTAGGAAGTACTGAGCTTTGTGCAGTGAATGTGTGTGAAAAGGGTGATGCTGAGAGAGACTGAAGAGAGAAGTGGGAAGGGACGCCCAGATGAGTGTTGGCGGACACGCCCTGTCACAGCCAAGGCTCCTTCCTCCGCTCCCAGCGGTGAGGCCCTCGCCTCTCCTGCCGGGCCCTTCCCACCTTGAGCAGGCCTGGGTGGTTCCTGAGCGCCCCCGTCACCACAGAACCATCTCGGAAGCCGGCGTAATAAAATGCCATCTTCCTCCTCTTCTCACCAGCACACCCACAGGCTAGGTCTTGGTGCAAACCTCGGTGATAACACAAACAGGAGAATGCTGAAATTAGACAGCTGTCCAAATATGGTGATCCTTCGCCACTATTTTTAAACCACACTGATATGAAAGTGCCTGTATTCCTCCTCCCCCACCCGCCATGTATAGACAGTCTGCTCAGCACACTCCAGATCTCCCCAATCTTTCTACAAAGTGTGGTTGCAAATAGATCCAATAAAACCTACGGAGATAAGAGCTTTAGTTAAGTCACAAGTGAAGACTTTAAAGAAATATCTCATATATTTGAGGAAAACCTCTTAATCTCACTGTGACAGTATCAGCATTAAAATCTAGCTCAGAGAAAATATAAATCATGATTGTTCCTTCTCTTCATGACTTACAACAGAAATGTTTATAGTTTCCAAGTGGCAATTAGATATGACAACGTGGCCAGAGTTAATAAACCTATCAGTTCTTAGTTTTTAAACTATGTAGAAAACTCAATGAAAAGTTATAGGATTCATGATCATTACTGCCTCCGCTTTACCTGTGCTCACGATTTAGTATTTTGTCAGTGTTCATATGGTAAGAATCAGTCTCTTCTTTAAAGTCTTTCTTCTGGAGCAGCAGTGAGGTTTAAGATATATTCCTTGTGATCTTCCTGAGGATATTCCAAAGTGGACATTATTAACATTATAATTTTGTAGATGAAAAAACAGAGGCCCAGAGCGGGTAAGGATCTCAAGCGAGTTGCACAGCAAGGAAAGGGTGGCCCAGTGTCCACCCCTGTGGTCCAGCCAACCCTTCAGGGCTGCATCTCTGGCCTGTGAAGCTCATCCTTTACTGCTTTTGTTTTCCTGTCATTTTCACTGCTGCCCTCAGGCAGACCAGATTCACCTTCCTTTGCTTTATGCAGCTGCGGTGCCACAAAGGAGACGGGAAGAGGACGTCTTTCTTGGTCACTGTTAGACTTCCTGACACCTCTGCTCCCCCCGCTTGCCCCACTTACACTAAAACCAGTTTACTGACACTGGATGTGGTGAAGGAAAGTACAGCGTTTATTGGAGGGCCAAGCAAGGAAGATAGGCAGTTCATGCTCAAAAGGCCCAAACTCCATGATCCCTTTTAGGGAACAGGTGTGGGTTGCAGGGTGCCTCTGATCGTCCTGTCTGCTGGGCAGTCTGGGCTGCGATGCGGCTCCCCTCCTCAGGCCGGATGGCAGGGCAGGCTTCAGCTGTGGATGTCGGGCTTCTGTGGGAAGATTCAGGAAGCTACAGAAACCAGAACTAAGATCTCCAACATGCCTTCAAGCCTGGCTTTGTTTCATATCCAAGAAATGTATTGATAGTAAGTTTGTTTTTATCTTAAGGAGACACCAAAACTCTATAGAGTTTTTATGGAAACTATTTGAGCTTTCTTGATGGCTCAGCTGGTAAAGAGTCCACCTGCAATGCAGGAGACACAGACGATGGGGGTTCGATCTCTGGGCTAGGAAGATTCCCTAGAGGAGGAAATGGCAACCCACTCCAGGATTCTTGCCTCGGAAATCCCATGGACAGAGGAGCCTAGTGGGCTACAGCCCAGGGGGTCACAAAGAGTTGGACACGACTGAGCACATATCCATGCATCCGTTTCAATGCAATTCTGTTGATGCTCAGAAACTGGACTTGCTTTGAAGGAAAGGAAATGCGGGGGAACTAAACAAGGATCTGCTTGCTCCACTTGCAGTAAAGCCAGTTTACTGACACTGGATGTGGTGAAGGAAAGTACAGCATTTATTGGAGGGCCAAGCAAGGAGGATAGGCAGCTCATGCTCAAAAGGCCCAAACTCCATGATCCCTTTTAGGGAACAGGTGTGGGTTGCAGGGTGCCTGATCAGCTCATGTACAGTTGTCTGATTGGCTGATGGTGAGGTAACAGGGTGATGTTTCAGGAATCTCAGTCATCATCTGGTTCCAGCCTGTCTAAGTGCTGGTGGTCAGCAGGTAGTTAACTTCCTCCACTGGGTGGGAGTTTTAGTATCTGCAAAACAACTCAAGGATATGGCTCAGGATATTATCTATATAGCCCTTGAGGAGAAACTAAATGTCCTTGACTTTGTTTTATGCCTAAGCTATTATGATTGGGTTGACTAAAAAGTCATTCAGGTTTTTCTGTAAGACAGTATGGAAAAACCCAAACAAACTTTTTGGCCAACCCAGGGTCTTATTTCATTATTCTTTGTTTCTGTTTCATTTTTGTGTTTTTTTACTTCTCTGGTTAAATTTGCTCTTTGGTGCTCTGGGAAGGCCTCGGAAGCTTAAACTTTTTTACAAGCAAGAGGCTTGGGGGTCACAGGGGGAGAGGGCGTTGTCTCAACAGGAAGGCCGCACAGGATCGTGCTTGCTTTCAGTGGGAAATTTCTCAAGGGCTGTAATAGGGTTAATTTATATTTTGATTAACTTTAAAAAAAATCTAGTTGGTCTGTCTCAGCCCAGCCCCTACAACATCTGTTCCCTAGAACCCAAGCCTGTGGGAGTGATGTGTTTTGTGCTCTGTTACTTCAATCAGCTTGCCTGGGCCCAATGGCGGGGACCCCAGAACCTGAAGGTGCTGACAAAGATGACCTGCTGCTGTTGAGTGAAATCTTCAATGCTTCCTCCCTGGAAGAGGGCGAGTTCAGCAAAGAGTGGGCTGCTGTGTTTGGAGACGGTCGGCTGAAGGAGCCAATGCCCACTGCGGCCCCAGGAGAGCTGGACCCCAGGCCCCAGGCAGGCTCAGGATTCCTTCCTTCACAGCTTCTAGATCAAAACATAAAAGACTTACAGGCCTCGCTGGAAGGTACGGACCACAGGGCTTGTAATGGGGGTGGGGGTGGTGGGGGAGGTGATACATTGTTTGTTTGTTAATCCAAAGACCTGTTTTTCTTTTTTTATTTTATTTTTTTTTTACTTTACAATATTGTATTGGTTTTGCCATACATCAACATGCATCCACCACGGGTGTACACGTGTTCCCCATCCTAGATGTCCATCAGCAGATGAATGGATAAGAAAGCTGTGGGACATATACACAATGGAGTATTATTCGGCCATTAAAAAGAACACATTTGAATCACTTCTAATGAGGTGGATGAAACTGGAGTCTATTATACAGAGTGAAGTAAGCCAGAAAGAAAAACACCAGTACAGTATACTAACGCATATACATGGAATTTAGAAAGATGGTAATGACAACCCTGTATGCGAGACAGCAAAAGAGACACACATGTATAGAACAGTCTTTTGGACTCTGTGGGAGAGGGAGGGGGGGATGATTTGGGAGAATGACCTATTTTTCTTTATCTTCTTTTTTGTGTTTTCTAACTTTTATCTTATATCCAGTGTCTTTTATTTTTTGTTTTGTTTTTGTATTTTTCTTTTATGTCCATTGACTTTGGCTGAAGCTTCAGAATCACATTCTAGCCTTAAGATACGTATTAGGGTTTAAAATCCTCTTCTTTGCATAATTTTCTCTCCATGGTAACACTTCCTATTAATCAAAGGCTAGAGGGGTGGCCCTCAGTCTTCCTGTCTTACTTTGATTTTACGCTTTTTCATGGCACCCTTGAGGGATTCAGAGTGCCTTCACAGTTGTGGCCTATTCACGTGGCCATTCCTGCCTGGCCAGTGCCCTAGCTGAGTTCTCCCATATACTCGTGAGACAACGTTCCCATAGACATGGGGCTTTCTGGGTGCTTCTTCCCTCTCCCACCATGGCCCACCCCTTTCCTGAGTACGCCCTCAGCTCAGCCATTCCTGTTCTGCCTGAAACACATGGCCCAACAGAAACAGTTTTCACACTGATCAAAAGTGATGAGACACCTTGGTAAGGGTTCAAGGTACCCCAGAGCTCACCAGCAGCTCACATGCTGGTTCAGAATTATTGATGTGCAGAGCAGATTGATTCTGAGTGCAGAAACTAACACTCAGGTTGAAAGTTAAATTTTTAAGTTGGAGTTTCTAAACAAACAGACCTTGAGAAGGAAACCATTTTAGTATCTGAAGGCTTTTCTGCTCTTTCCATGTTTTAATTATAAGGCAAGGATTGCTGTTCAGAAGTTCTCAAATTGTTTTGATTTTTCCATGAATTTAGGTTATCTCCTTAATAAACAGCATGTTTATCTGGCACTTAGAGATGAGAACAAACAGCAGAGCTGGAATGATTAAGTAATTATGGGCTATTATTAAAAAAAAAACACTCAGGTCTTTGGAGATGAGATCATGGACGTGGCAAAAGTTGGTGGGCAAGACCAAAAGAAAATCTTTCCTCTTTTTTATGAAATACGTGTTTCCTTTCATCTTCCTTTTTTAGTCCTATTTTGTAGCCGTCTCATTTATTCTCAGTAATGAGGTTAGAGATGAGAGGGATAACTGCAATCCAAAACTACTTCTCTGCCCTGAGTCTCACCCGAGTTTCACCACCTCTTTTGCCGGAACCCCAGATGAACAAGGTTGCCAGAGACCAGGTTTCACCCCCACCCACCTGTGGTGCAGGCGCTAACAAGGCGTGGGAGAGTCGGGAGAGGCAGAGCCGGAGCGGGATCCACGGCTCAAAGCTCAGGGCTGCTAGAGACCCTCCAGCTGTGCTGCAGGGCGAATGCCGCCCCCCCAAAGCCCCCAGCTTTGGAGACACCTGGGCGCCTGCTGCCACCAGGAGCACTGGTGGCCTCCTTAGCTGGGGTGGCTGAGCATCACTGTCTCATGGGCACCTCGGGCTGACAGTGAGAACTCAGAGCTTCACATCCTCTTCCTGAGCGGGTGGAGCAAGACCTCAGCTCAGGCCCAGAGCACTGTCCCCGGAACTCTGCCCGAGAGCTGAGACAGGAGCAGCAGCCATGGGCTTGGCACTTCAGCCTTGCCCCACGGCCAGGAGGAAGGCCCATGGCACACTTGGGGCTGAGGAGGGAGTGGGCCACGGCACGAGAGATGCAAGCTGGCACTACGGAAAGAGAAAGAGGTACTTTAAAGGGAAGTCATTTATGTCTCAGCAAACAATTTCACTGGAGGTTGCTGCCCTAGTAGCACTGAAGGAAGATTCTTATTTGTCCAGCAAATATGTATTGAGTCCTCTGGGTGCCAGGCACTGGGGAATCACCTGAGAACAAAACAGGCAAGGCTTCTGCCTTCCAGGAACTCACATTCTAATGGAGAGGAGATAATTGTGGTGCTGGAGAAGACTCTTTAAAGTCCCTTGAATAGCCAGGAGATCCAACCAGTCAATCCTGAAGGAAATCAACTCTGAATATTCATTAGAAGGACTGACGCTGAATCTCCAATACTTCGGTCACCTGATGTAAAGAACCACCTTATTAGAAAAGACTCTGATGCTGGGAAAGATTGAGGGCAGAAGGAGAAGGCAATGACAGAGGATGAGATGGTTGGATGGCATCATTGACTCAATGGATATGAGTGTGAGCAAACTCCTGGAGATAGTGAAGGACAGGGAAGCCTGGTGTGCTGCAGTCCACAACGTTGCAGAGAGTCGGACCCGACGAGCGACTGAGCAACAGCAACAAAACATAATGAAAAAGCAAATACATTGTAGGTTAGACAGTTACCAATGATATGGAGAAAAGGAGAAGCAGAGCCAGAGCTATTGTTGGGGGAATGGCAGAGTAGGTCAGGGAGAGAACTAAATGGACTCTTACTGAGAAGATGAGGTCTGAGCAGAGACTCGCAGGAGGCTGGAGAATTAGCCATGTGGAGATCTAGGCAGGGAAACCCCTGTGCCCAAAGGGAGGGTCTGCAGGAGGAGCACTGGGGTTGGAGTGAGAAGAAGTGCTCGGAAAGGAGATGAGCTGGGTCACACAGGCCTTGTAGTTGTTAGAAGAACTTAGGAACCATCATAGCCTCTTGGACCAAGGATGGACAAGATCTGGTTTACCATTTACAAGACCCATCTGGCTGCCAAAAGTTTCATTTCCTCTGCTGAGGTTCTGTCAGGATCAATGTTAAAGAAGTCATTTTGTAATCTCTGAGTTATCCTGTTTTCTTTGCATGTGTGTGTGTGTGTGTGTGCTTAGTTGCTCAGTTGTGTCCGACTCTTTGCGACCCTATGGACTGTAGCCCACCAGGTTCCTCTGTCCATGGGATTCTCCAGGCAAAAATATTGTGGGTTGCCATTTCCTTCTTCAGAGGATCTTCCTGAACCAGACATCAGACCCACATCTCCTGCATTGGCAGGCAGATTCTTTACCACTGAGCCACCAGGGAAGACCAGATATTAGGTATTAGACTCACTAAATAATTCTCAGCAGAGACTCAAGTCATCTGAAGGAGCTTTCTACTTCTCCACAGATGTGGTCTTCTTATCCGTGGGTTAGCCCCCACTTCAGAGACACTGAGGTCTAAAACTGATCTCCTTTATCACAGTAAAATGACAAGAATGAGCTCTGCGTATGGCCCGTGCGATGGGCCAAGCACTGCCCCACGTGCTTTAGGTGTGTTATTTCATCCTCACCACACCCTTCCCAGACAGGCAGGCAGGCAAGCACTGGTGGCATCTCCAACTTGCAGCCTGGGAAACAGAGAAACAGGGAGTAAGTAATTTGCCCCAGATTAGACCTCTGGTAGGAGGCAGGCCGGATTGTGGGCCTGAGGCACTAGACTCCAGAGCTCATGCTTTTCGCAAATCTCTGCTGTTGCTACCAAGTACCACATCTCTGATGGCAACCGGGATTCCCCGACGGGCTCCCTCGGCCTCGCCTTGGGTGCTTCTAGAGGAGCCGGAGTTGTAATGACTGTAACCTCGGTCCTGGGCATCCCAGGTACATATAGGGAGCAAGGCAACCACACGGTCATGGAGGAGAGATGTGGGTGTGGGAAGGAAGGCTTGTGTCAACCACAAAACGTGGATGATGTTCCAGAATTTTGTTGTTGTTCTTCGGTTGTTCAGTCTTGTCCGACTCTTTTGTGACCCCATGGACTGTACTCCACCAGGCTCTTTTTGTCCATGGAATTCTCCAGGCGAGAATACTGGAGTGGGTTGCCATTCCCTTCTCCAGGGGAGCTTCCTGATCCAGGGATCGAACCCCTGTCTCCTGTGTCTCCTGCATTGAAGGCAGATTCTTGACCCACTGAGCCAGTGGAGAAGCCTGATGTTTCAGAACAAATATGTGAATTTGAGATTATCTCCACAGCCTTTGCCGGTGCCTGCCGTCGCCCCTCGTTGACTCTAGCGCTGACCTGCTCAGTCTGGCCACCACTCTTGTGGCTTTCTGTGAGGACCAGGTGGAGCTGCATCCTCGGGGTCCGAGGGTCCGCAGGGCAGAGGTGGGCAGCTGTCTGGAGGCAGGCGCAGACATCTCGGGATCTTTCCCCTCTCTGCCCCCTCTGCACTGCCCCCTGCCTTATCCACCTTCACCTCCTCAGTCTCTCCCCTTCTTACCTCTCCGTTCTCCTCTGCCTCCCTCTCCTCTTCGGCCTCCCTTTGCCTTGGGGAAGCAGAAAGAAAAGGGGAGCAGTGGATTTCGTAAGAGAACAATTATATCTTCCTTCCCCACCTACTTCAAGCTCTAGAAGAGCAAAACAAAGGAACTTACATTTAGGATCAAGTTGTGCTGAAAAATGTGAAGGAGTCAATTTTAGCAAGGCTTTCTAAGAGTTTCTGAAGTTGCCAGCATGATAGGGGCCAGGATTTTCTGTGTCACCCAGCGATGAGAAATTGCACCTTCCTGAGGTCTCTTCCAGTGAGGAGGATGGGGCCACCCAGAGGCGCTGCCTGAGGCAGAGACCCAGCCAGGCCTTCTTAGACATTCTTCTCCATTCCCACCAGCATCAAGATTTAATTTAGAAACAGATGCTGATACTGAAAAGATAACCATCTGCTCAAAATAAATCCACCAGGACATCTTCTAATTTAGGATCCTGCCAACCACAGTTAGGCATCTTGTTCCAGAATCTCACAAACATACAGCCCTTTGTTCCTTCTGGATGTTCTTTTGTTTCAGCTAATCCTGAGGTGTTGTTGCCATCTGGGTGGGTTTCTACTTAAAGCCAATGTCATGTCAAGCTTAGCCTTATCTCAGATTCGCCTTTCCTTGACCAGAGCTCACCTCTTGCTGTCTCTGGCTTAGCCTGGCTCTGGGTAACTGATGTTTCCAGGCCTCAAATGGAATAACGTGAAAGAAAAGGCTGTGGGCTGCATTTAAAGATAATTTGAACAGAGAGTATGAGCCACTGGCATTTTTATTTGTTCCATCAAAGAAGCAGCACTTTCTAAACCTGTTAGGGCTCATCCCCAGGTCTTGGCTAAATTCTTGCAGAAATTAAGTGCCTCTATTAGTCCATAGAAGGAACCTTGGTGACCATCTCCTCCACCCTCATTTACACATGAAGTGAGGTGAAGTGAAGCCGCTCAGTCATGTCTGACTCTTTGCGACCCCATGGACTGTAGCCCACCAGGCTTCTCAGTCTATGGGATTTTCCAGGCAAGAATACTGGAGTAGGATGCCATTTCCTTCTCCAGGGGATCTTCCCGACCCAGGGATCAAACCCAGGCCTCGCGCATTGTAGGCAGATGCTTTACCCTCTGAGCCACGAAGGAAGCCTTCAAGGCTTACACATTTACACATGAAGGGTCCCCAAAGGGGACCTTCTCATGACTTGCCGAGTTGCTGTGGTTTTATCCACCATCCACATAATGTTTAAACTCTTCTGCTGCTGTTCAGTTGCTGAGTCGTATCAGACTCTTCTGCTTCCTGATGGACTGTGGCTCGCCAGGCCCCTCTATCCATGGGATTTCTCAGGCAAGAATACTGGAGTGGGTTGCCATTTCCTCCTCCAGGGGATCTTCCCCAACCAGAGATGAACATGCGTCTCCTGCATTGGCAGGAGAATTGGCTCAATTCTTTACCATTGAGCCACCTGGAAAGCCTCAGCTTGGCATAAACAAACACAAGCTACACTAAACTCCTCAGCTTGGCTTCTGAGGTCCTTCAGGGCCTGACCCCGGTGTCATCACTGCCCATACCTCCCATGTCTTCACTGAGCATGACTTACTGGCACTACTCTGCTGGGGACCATGTGTCATGTCTAAGCTGGACTCCAGGGAACCCGACTCTGCCCTCCCCCCAGAGCATTCCACCCACTTCACACGTGATGTTCTGCCTGGCTAACTCCTCACCCTTCAGGTGCTCATGTTCAGCATATCATCCAGGGGCTCCCTCAGCAGTCAGTGCTGGCTATTTCTGCTCTCCATCCCCTTTATGCCCAGTACTTAATCATTCCTCTCATTTCACCTCATTGTAAAATGGGCTGAATTTTCTGTCTTGCTTCACATTGTCACAGGCAGGGTCCATGTTTATGTTGCTCACACATCATATTTCCCAAACATAGCTCAGTGCCTGGAATCGATGTTCCAAAAAGACATCTGGGTGGATGGGCTGATGGATGGCAGACAGATCCAACTGACACTGCATCACTAATTGAAGAGAAAAAGGTCTGAAGACAGTCTCAGGGGTTGGTTCTCATGTGTGCTGAGTGATAGCAGAAACCCAGAATCATTGGATGTACTGAGCGCCTGCTCTTCAGCCTCTGTATGCCCTGGTTTCACCCACGAGCTCCCATTTTATCCATACAACAACCTAATGAGGTAGGAATTTTTATCCACCCTTTGCCAGTATGGAAACTGGGGCTCAGAGAAGGTGTGGACGGCAGGCTGGTGCCTGGCCACAATAGCCATGGTCTTCCCACATTCCCCTTCATGGCCAGCCCTGTCCCAGAGCGCCCAGGGCTCTGCTCATCAACCCAGCCTGGGCTTCTACCCTCCCAGTCAGTGAAATTACACTCATGGTAAAGCGCTACGCTGGGTGGTGTTACTTTGGCCTCACTTGCTGCTCTAGCTAGCTAGTATTATTTCTGGCCGATTTATATTTTCCCTTATGTCAGTAAAGGGGGCAGGATTGCTCCAATAAAATTTTATATATGTTTCCTGCAGACGGGTAGCGCAGTTGACATATCAAAGGAACCGAGAACTTGGCTCGTCAGCTTGCCCCCAGAGCTCTCAGTCTCATCTGCCCCCACGCTGCACCACCCCGTCTCCTGACACAGTTTCTCTGAGATGGGGAAGACATCCTTCCAGCCACACCTTCCTGTTAAAAACGCCTCAGCCAACAAACACCAACTGAAGAGCAGTTGATGGCAATTTTAGGAATATTAGCAACACTGAGTTCTCTGTAAATAGCATTTTTTCCTGACAGAAGCCAAGACGTTTGAAGTCTGGCTTGGCATTCCATCCATAATTACCCTAGTTGTACCCCTCCCCTAAAGAAGTCCCAAAGCAGTACGAGTGAGAGTGAAACTGCAGCTCAGCTTAGTATTTGCTTAAAACATATATATATGGGTCTCCCTGGTGGCTCAGTGGTAAAGAATTCACCTACCAATGCAGGAGACGTGGGTTCAGTCCCTGGGTTGGGAAAGATCCCCTGGAGAAGGAAATGGGAACCCACTGCAGTGCTCTTGCCGGGAAAATCCAAAGGAGAGCGAGCCTGGCGGGCAGCAGTTCACGGGGTTGCAAAAGAGTCAGACACGACGTAGCAGCTCAACAACAATGACAATATATACATATATAGCTGGGGTCACAACCATAATATTTCCTCCCCTCATGTGCGAATGGTTGGATTGTTAGATTTATGCTTAATAGGTGTTCTGAAGAGAAATTGTGATTTGGCCAACTGGCTGTTTCTGCTTCACATTGTGGGACAAAAGAACAGTGATAACGCCGTGTCTTTGGGAAACTCTGAGGTCTACCTTCCCCATCATCTATCATCTTCGTCCCCAAAGGGGCAGTGTGTTTATGCACATCCTCCTCCATGTCCTTTGCAGCAGAGAAGCCCCCAAGTCTGTAGATTCTCCATGTTGCTTTTATGGTTCCTGAGGGTTTAGGTGAGCAATATTCAGAACTCCATACTTACAAAGGGATACAATTAGAAGACATTGTCTTTATAAAGACAAGGCTTCCCTTGTGGCTCAGCTGGTAAAGAATCCACCTGCAATGCTGGAGACCTGGGTTCGATCCCTGGGTTGGAAAGATCCCCTGGAGAAGGGATAGGCTACCAACTTCATGAGAATTCCATGAACTGTATAATCCATGGGGTTGCAAAGATTTTTGGAAAAGGAAATGGCAACCCACTTCAGTATTCTTGCCTGGAGAATCCCCATGGACAGAGGAGTCTGGCGAGCTACAGTCCTTGGGGTCACAAAGAGTCAGACACAACTGAAGCGACTTGGCACAGTCTTTATAAAGGAGCCTGCCATTACAATCCTTTAAATGATAGGCTTTAAAATATGACTTGTATTTCTGGGACTCTAAAAATATGACTTGATATACAGACGTTCTGTTTGTTTATAATCATTCGGGAATATGCCCATCACATACAGCAAGGGGGTCTGTGTTTTGACGTGTGCATTTATTTCTGCTTCCTTGAGGAATGTGTTCTATCTTATACTCTGAAAAAAGACAACGATTGAACCTGCCTCTTTTCCAGCATTCTCTGGAGCCAAATGTTGTGCGTGTTTTTGAAATGGGAAGAATTATCTCATGTTCCCACTGTATCGGCATTTAGAGATGGGGGAGGGGTGGCCTTCCACACCTCTCACGTGCCTTTTCTCTGCATCCATTTGGATTCTTTCTGGAAGTGTGGGCATCCCTGAACTCAGAGAGCCCAATGGGGTCAAGGAGCTTAAAGCTGCAGAGCTGGGAGGTGGGTGCTCTCTGTTTCTGAGGAGAGCTTCGCTCCTTGCCCCAGCTCTGGCTTCAACAGAAATGAACCTGATCCTGCCAGAGATGGTGGCCACGGCAGCTCCTTAGGAACCATCTATGGCAGTACCTCCCACACTACACTCGCATGAGGGTTGCTGAGGGTTTGCAGTTCCTTGGACTCCACCCCACTCCACTACCAACCTCATGAAGTTGGTAGCCTATCCCTTCTCCAGGGGATTCTCATTTAGTAGGTGATGTCCCAGCTGCTGGGGCAGGCACCACACTTTGAGAAGCCCTGCCGTAAGAGACAGGGGCCAGGCTGCTAGCATTGAGAAAAGGTTGTGTGAGGTTTCTGCCGAGCACAGGTGGATCCTGACCCTAAATGTCCAGGAGAGGATCGTAGGGAAAGATGAAATTGACCCAGTTAGATGCTACCTCTTTCAGCGTTATTTGGCACTCAGCGAGACTGCGATTTTAACTTTCCACATTTACCACTATTTATGTGATTAGGGTTTGGAAGGAAAATGCCGATGGGCCAATTTTCTAGGAACCAGGGAGGTTATGTTACTCCTGGATTTCACCAAATACTGGTCATTTTTTAAAAAACGGCTTTATTGAACTATAATTTACATACCATGATATTCATCCATTGTAGGGGAACAGTTCAAGGATTTCTGGTAAATTTATATTGTGTAGCCATCACCACAGTCTAGTGGGAGAACATTTCCATCTTCCAAAAAAGTTCCCTTAAAATCTGGTGCCTTTTTTTGTTTGTGAAATATGTTAATAACATGTTCAAGTACCATCCCAATAGCAATACTTTTTAAACTCTCTGTACTTTTTCAATATTTTAAACCCAATAAATAGGTCACAGGCAGCCTGTTTCATTTGTCCTTGGTTAGTCTTTATAGGGTTTTCAGTGTGCTCAGTGGTAAAGAATCCACCTGCTAATGCCAGAGCTGCAGGAGACCTGGGTTTGATCCCTGGGTCAGGAAGATCCGCTGGAGAATGAAATGGCAACCCACTCCAGAATTCTTGCCTGGGAAATCCCATGGACAAAGGAGCCTTCATGAGCTACAGCCCATGAAGGTACAGAGAGTCAGACATGACTGAGCACACATGTGCACAGTCTCTGTTTGTATGCTGCTTGCCTAAAAAGAAAGAATCCAACCAGTGAGTATGATGCATCTCCAGTGGCAAGCACTGCTTTTCCATCTCTCAAAATAATGTTTCATAAGTGTGGTTCTCATGATTTAAGAGTCCTTCGGTGGTTATCTGAATTTCAACACTCGTCATGTGCCCAGGTAGTGCCCTAAAGAACGTAAAGATGAATCATACGTGGTCCTTGCCTTCAAGGGGCTCAGAACTCCAGGAGATGAGACAAAAGTAGCAGCTAATCAATATCAGTTCAGTTCAGTCACTCAGTCATGTCCGACTCTTGGCAACCCCATGGACTGCAGCACGCCAGGCTAATCGATATGCTATGATTCTAAAGTGGGTCCCTTATTACAAATCCTAAGTATAGGGTAAACAAGTAATCCTAAGTATAGGGTATAGTATTGCATCTTCTCATTTCTGTAGCATATGCCGAGTGAGTTTCTTGCCCCCGAAGTTGGTTTCACTGCCACCAACTTGGTGACAGCTGAACTCTGCCATCCAAACATAGCATCCTTATCAGAGACCAAACTTTTTCTGTAGAAGACACTGTGAGCAGAGCATCCCAGGGAAAGGATGTGGTTTGAACTATTTGGAGCCCACAGTGATGCGTCACCTGATGGTCTGTGTTTCACAGTGAGCATCACCAGTGACTCAGTCCACACACACCTACCTGTACCACAGTAGGTATTATGGAGCACATTGAAGAAACAGTTTCTTGTTTCTTGGAGAAGACAGTACTTACACATGAAGAATTAAAGCAGATGTACAAAGAAGTATATGGTAAAGTTCTAAATTAAATGAGTTATCCCGGGACATCCAGCAGAGGCAGTAAATGCTGGGGGGAACTAGGCTTGCTCCCCACCCCACAAAACAGGACTGCTGCACACCTCTTAATCATTAGCAACAGGAAGAGCCCAAGGGGCCTTCAGAACCTTGGGTTAGACAAGATCAGTGCTATCATAAGGATATGGCATCAAGTTAAGGTGGACATTCTTCCCTCTCTTATATTTGGACTGGGCTGCCAATTATCTGTATTAACTAAATTTCACAATTTAAATTAGCTGTATGGAAAATAAATGAACTGGATCATATTGGAAATAGAGAAGACCAGTCATTCACTAATTCTGTCACTGCATTTAATGGTGCTCACTTTTTGTGACATGGGCACAAATGGTGCCCATTTGTAACAGACAAACAAGGCACCTGATTTCCTAGGAACACGATTGATAATCTTTGGTGTGACCATGAAATGATGTCACTTGGTAAGAAAGATGGGTATAAAATTGAAAGCAAGAATGCTTTGACCTTAGCAATTTCTCATTTGCAGTCTTCCCCCTAATTTTCCATACTTTCAAGTTGGTGTTCGTTAGTCACTCAGTCATGTCCAACTCTTTGCCATCCCATGGACTGTAGCCCACGAGGCTCCCCTGTCTATGGAATTCTCCAGGCCAGAATACTGGAGTGGGTTTCCATTTCATTTTCCAGGGAATCTTCCCTACCCAGGGACCGAGCCCCAGTCTCCTGCATTGCAGGCAGATTGTTTACCATCTGAGTCACCAGGGAAGCCCTTTTGAAGTGGGCAAGATTATACATATCCACTCTCCTCTGAAACGTATTCCAGATATGAGGCACAAGGAAGAAGGGTCCTGGCACACCAGCCTCCTCTCTCTTTGGAGGCCATCCTAGTTGACAGCCGTGTGTGTGCCTCACATGGAACTGACGAGACAGTGTGGCTGCTCTTCCCTAAGATCTAACGACCTCTGGTTTTGGACATTAGGCTGGTCAGAGAGCAGTGTCAGTCCTTCTCCTCCATGGCCAGCACCCAAGGCAAGCAGTGCAAATGTCAACTACCCTGCAGTGAAAGGTAATATCATTCTCTCCCCCTTAAGTGACGGTCACCTTCCTTTCCATCGACCTAACACTCTTTGCTTTATCTCTTTACTAATTTCCATTGGAGCACCTGGGATTCAGAGGCGGGGCTACAAGGGCTGAGAGCTGTGCATGATCCTAGGAACTAATATTTTAACTTTTTCCTGGCTTAAGGTCCTCATTCATAATTGGCTTTATCAGATCTAATGAGGAGGACTCAGATATCTGTCTGTATGTGACCGGGTGTTCCCCAAAACTGGATGACAACAGTAAGGGAGAAAATGGCCTCGGAGATTGGGATCCTTAGCTGAAAATACCATTGCTTCCACCAGACAAAGCATTTGATTAATGCTTTTTGCAAAGAGCCAGGTGCCTTAGTTGTCAAAAAAGGGCCTTTCAAGCTTGTGAAATCTACTCTCTTTTGAGACAGAACATCTGCCTGAGGAAGATCTCATCTGTCTTTGCATCTCTCTCTCTTCCTTTGGTCATCACGTTCCCTGTGTTGACCACAGGACATTAAAGGAAGTGTCAGTTTTATTATCGTCAGAGAGCGTTTCCCTTGATGTTCTTTTGGGTGTTGCGTAAATAGTTGCCCCTGGTTTTCCCTCCCACAGGGGAGGTCTGGGGAATGGGAGGATTTCCCTCCCCGCAAGTATAATCACCTGGCTACTCACAGCTGGGCCACACCCACCATCGGAAAGCCCCCGGGGAGGGGAGAGGAGGGTGGAGTGTATTTCACTGGCCTATCACTAAGATATCTTGATACTCTCTATCAAGAACAGACTAATCCTCCAAAATCAGTCATGCTCCATACAGTTTCTTTAGACCTCCTACAGGACTAAAGAAAGACAAGTTACAGCCCCTTTAAAAAATTTTAAAAATGTCTCCCTCATCCCCACCAAGCTATATTGAGCTCTCTGTAAAGTCTCAGTTTATCATATCAAAATAAACCAAGAGTTTTAGGGGCTAACTGCACGCTGTGAAATTAATGTTAGATAGTAACAGCTTGCATATTACTAACTACTCTTGTTTGCAATAGCTTATCTCTGTAATAGATGCATTGTTGTCTCATTATAAAGTAATGTATTTACAAGAGACAGGAAAAAAGGATAAAGGGAGGAAAAATCAGAACCATAAAGGGATCAGTACACTGTCTTTATGTTTAAGTGCCATTTTAGTGAAAAGATCAAAGGCCCTGTGTATGTTGGCATAATCCCATCAGTACTCACCATCACATAGAAGCACTTTAAGCAACTCGTCTTACCAGTATTTTTTGAGATTCTTCATAACCAGATGGCAAGCACATTCCTAGCTGCTTTTGGTTAGAAGGATAACCTGTCAGACATTTTCTTCATGTTTTTGATGGTCCCACCTGTTGGAGAAAGAAAAAAAAGCATAGGTCATCCAAGTCAATGAACTTAGATTCTCATGTGGAACGATTTATATAGAGAAGAGCCCCCAACTTCTTTGTAAATCTCTTGCATCAGGCACTCTTTTGAAAATGCCTTCCTCATCTGGAAAATAATTGGGGTCTGTCATCGTGGCATTCAAGAAGTTAGGGCAGGTGGTTCGGTAAAACAGCACTTGAAGGCAGGACTCTATGGAGCATGGAGGGTGAGGGGCTTGGGGGCAATTTAGAGCCCAGTGGGGAAGGGGAGGCATGTCTAAGGAGGCGTGTCTAAGGCCCCCTTCCTCTGATGGGAGAGGGTTAAAGAAGGCTGAAAAGAGTAATCACCCTATTTCTCTTGATCCAGCAGATTTGAAGATTCCTCCAGGGGACACTGGAAGGCACCTTACTTCCTGAGTCATTCAGTCTAGTTTCTGAAATGATTGCTATCTCCTGGTGGTGCTGAAGCACAGGGTCTGGGGTTTCAGGCAGCTCTGTGGGTTGTGGCCATCTGCTGGGTAGGGGTGCTGATTGGGGATTAACACAAGAGCTCACTGTGCAGATTTGTAAAGACCATGGTATAGAAATGTTACTCAGCCAACCAGCCAACAGTGGGGCATGGAATATCCTAACAAGGCTTAAAGACCAAAAGCAGCAGGGTTTGTCCGACTGAGCGTCTTCCCTCTTGAAGATGCTCCTGGCCCTGAAGCCTGACAGAGATGGGAGTTAGCAAGGAGGCTGTGCTAATGTGTCCTCTTCTCTCCCCAGAGCCTGCCAAGGCCTCCTCGGACCTGACTGCCTGGTTCAGCCTTTTTGCTGATCTCGACCCACTATCAAATCCTGATGCTATTGGGAAAACCGATAAAGAACATGAATTGCTCAATGCATGAGTCTGCTGCCTCCGTCTGGGAGGGAGCCCACAAGTGTCTCCAGATCAACACACCGGGGGGCTCACGGATGTAGGAAGTGATCAGTATGCTGTTTTAATATTTACGTGCCATTTTAATAAAATGAAAGGGTCAAAGGCCCTGTTTATATTAGAATTATTTACTCTCATTTGGTGTAAAGGGTGTCCGTGTGTCCTCTACGCGGACCTGATAGTGCCGGATGGTCTAGGAGCTGTGTCCAGGCCCATCAGCTGACAACTCCCTCTGCTGACTGCTGCTGTGTCACCGGGTTGCTACAAGGTCCAAGTTCACATCATAAATCTGCTTTGTGTTAGGTTGAAAGAAGGTGTCCTCCAGTCTCAGAGACAGCGGGAGTCTTAGGAGGCTTAAATGCCTCCTTTTATACCCCTGGCCCATGTCCCTCTTAAAGGGGGGCTGCAGGGAGACTCCCTCTTCCTGCCCAGCCACCTTCCAGCGAGCTACGGTGAAGCTCCAGCCAACCAAAGACTGCCCTGACCTTGCCTCCTGGGCCGCGGGTTCTCTCATGGGCAGAGGGACTGAGCTGGTCAGCGCTGCACAAACTTGTCTGTGGAAGCCAGCCATGTCTGCAGATCTCAGCTCTCCAGCCCTCTCCTTGGCTGGAATTCAAAAGCATGTATTTCTGGAGCCCCGTGTGACATTAACTGTTTTTTTTTTTTTTTTTAATTAAATGGAAAAGATATTTGACACACAAAGTTAATGAGTCTGTTGGGGGGAAGGGGGGACTCGGTGGGGGCTGCTATGGGGTGGGGGGCTGGAGAGAGAGGAAAGAGGTCCCACCTGCATGAAACGGCCAATATGACCCAGACCTCCCCCAGATACTGCAGTGGAGGCAGCAGGGTGGACCCTTGGCTTACAGGGGAGAATAGCAGTTTTGCACATGGACACAAAACCCTGAATATTTGAAGGACTGAAGCTGAAGTTCCAATGCTTTGGCCACCTGATGCAAAGAGGTGACTCACTGGAAAAGACCCTGATGCTGGGAAAGACTGAGGGCAAAAGGAGAAGAGGGTGGCAGAAGAAGAGATGGTTGGGTAGCATCACGAACCCAATGGACCTGAGTTTGAGCAGACTCTAGGAGATAGTGAAAGACAGGGAAGCCTGGCTGCTGCAGTCCATGGGGTTGCAAAGAGTTGGACACGACCGAACAACAACCCAAAAGCGACTCAAATAGGCCCATCCCAGTCAGAGACTCGAGGGTTAGCGTCTCGCCGTCCCTCCCACGTCCCAGGTGATGCGCTCAGAGTCCACACAGGTGCACAGAAGCCAGTCTGCCGGATGCGTGGGCCCGCGTTGGGGGTGGAGTCCAGGACCACCCCACCGCAGTTCTGAGAGCTCAGCTAGGCCGGGAGGCGTCCTGAGTCCCGGCCGGCTTCTCCAAGGGCACAGAAACGCTGGGCCTCCCCGCCCCGGGGTGCGCGGCCCCAGCAGCAGCCCCAGCGGAACAGCCTGGAAGCCGGGCTGCGGGCAGACGGTGTCCAGCCCTCGGCGCATGCGCACAGTGGGTCCCGCGCTGCTCGCCTCTGGGCCAGACAAGCATGGCCGGCCATCGCTTTTGTTAGAATCTCATTTAGCAGATTCCTCAGCCTGGCTTTTGTGGTCTTTGAGGAGATGAATATACTGCCCCAGGGGCCCCAGCTCGCTACCCCAACCTGCACATAAGCAGGAAGGCTCGCTGGACCCCTCGGACCCCTCTCCTCTCTAGGGCTGTGCGTTTGCTGCTCACTGAACCCGGGACGCCCCGTCTCCTTGCCCTCAGCAGCCTTCACGATGCTAGACCCCAGCTCTCCCACTGGGACGGCTCAAAGCGTAGCCCTCAGTTTTCCTTTGAGGAATTGCTGCTCCTCTCTCGCCAGGGCCTCCCATCTCAGAAGACCTGTGCCTGAGTCTACCACCGGGTGTTGCCACCCCACAAGACGAAGTCTTTTTATCTCCCTAAACTGTCTCCTCTCCCCGGTAATCGGCCCTCTGGAGTCACCTTGTAAGCACGGGAACTAATGACTGCCGAGTGAAGCTGCCCTGTGTGGGATGTTGATTACGGCCTCCTGGTTTTGTACTGGGTCCCATTTGTTTGCAGCTGTAAGGAGTTAAAGCGGGAGGGCCTGACCACCTCATCCAGGCTAGAGGCCCAGGGAGCTCGGTTGTCCAGGATCCCAAGGGGTGCAGCGGTTCTTTTGTGTTGAATGGATCACTGTAAATACTAACAGGTTGCATTTTTAAAGTTTGATCTGTGGGTGAAGGGGAGAGGAGGATTATGGTCATCGGACAGCCGTTGCTACAATTTAAAAATAGGAGGAGGCAGTTTTCTCCGGATTTCTACATTTTTGCTAAAAAAAAAAAAAAAAAAACAAAACTCATTCCCTTTTCTGTCTGCAGTGCACTTGGCCAGGCTCTTGATCCCTCTTGATAGGCGTGTTTTGATCCAGGCTCACACAAAGCCCCTTCGACCACCTCTCCAGTCTAAGGAGAAGCAGCTGCTGCCTAATTCTCTTTTAAGTGGCCCGTGTGCCGGCCCTGCCCGGGGGCTTCCTCCAGGGTCTGCCTCAGGCCAGGCTGTCTCGTCGGGAAGTCGAAGGCGCCTCACCTCTTCATGCGCCAGTCTTGCTTCTCCTTAATTTTCATCCTGTGTCGTGAGGCTGCTCTGAACCCTCAGGGACACCAGAGAGCACCTGGTTCTTGGGAACTTCCTATCCCTTGGAGATGTTCCCCTCCCCTCTCCCCCTGACCCCACCAATATAGAAAGAATATTCACATTTAGGGGAGGGAGCCAGGATGTTTCTATTTTCTCCTCCTTTCCCTGGCTGGCTTAGGCTTTGGTGCACGTTACAGACTCATCTGCCTTCAAGATGTGATTTGAGAAACGTCAGGTTGATTTTGAGTTCTGAGGGAGGCAGAAAAGCATCCGTCAGCTTGAGGATTAGAAATGCTCCAGCTTAGAACCAGCACTTATTGTCGTCAGAGGTTGATGCCCAAGAAGATGTCACCTGCTCAGAATTGGCAGCCATGGGAGCCCCGAGTTGCCAGTGGGCATACAGGGTCGTCACGTTGTGGCCAGTGTTGACACTGGGCATGGGCCAGGACTGAGTCCCCCACCTCCACCCTGAGGCTGCCATGTGAGGCCGCCTAGCCCTGTGGGTTAAGCCCCTAGCAGTGGCTCAGGGCTACTTATTAGCACTATTTGATTTTGCCAGTATGGCAGAGTTGCTTCTGTCTTTGGGATCAACGTGTCCTCCAGACTGGCCATGGTGGTTAATGCTCTGCTTTGGTTTAAACCATCTCCCAGTCCTGGGACTGGCATCAGTCACAGTGTAGTGCTGTGGGGGTCTTTATTGTTGTTCAGTAGCTACATCATGTCTGACTCTTCACGACCCCATGGACTGCAGCACTCCAGACCTCCCTGTCCCTCACCATCTCCCAGAGTTCGCCCAAGTTCATGTCCATTGAATCAGTAGACGTCTTAGCTTTGTTGGAAATAGATTTCAGGCTGGAGTCAACTGCAGGTGATTAGCAGTGGGTGCCAAGAATTCTGCATTGAGAAGAATTCTTATAAATGAGTGATATTTTTGATGGGTACAGGGCAGGAAGTGGTAACAACAGTGCTATATATAATTACCAACAGTGCATTAGACCTTGCCTTTTATGCAGCTTTTAGATTTAACAACTTCTACTTCTTATCCTTCTCTCTCTTTCTCTTGTTCTGCTACTTCCTCCCCCTCTTCCTCCCCTTCCTCTTCTTTTAATCAGAAATAACTCAGATTTGGCAACATTGACAGGCATGCATGAATGAGAAAAGCAGAAAGTTCAAAGAACACTTTATTATTGACACCTAATTCAATTCAAATTCCCTTCAACAACAAAAAAGTGGGAATGGATTTATTTGCTCAGGTAATTGAAAGTCCACGTATAGGCTCTCAGGCATGGCTGGATCTAGGGGCTCAAATGTTGTTCTCAACAATTGTCTCCTCTTCAGCTCCCAGCTCTGATTTCTTCTGTGAGACTTCATTCCATAAAGAAGCCAAAGGCCTCCAGCATCTCTGGCCAACGTCTTGATTTGAGTCTGCCTTTGTCCTTTATCCCATCATCAGTCAACCACCGAGGTGGAAAATAGGCTTTTTGCCCAGCTTTTCATGAGCCTGTCCCTGGAGCTCAACCCTCAAGGACTGGCAACAGAGAAAGGACAATTCCTTAAAGGAAAACTAGGGTTCCATTATTAGGGGAGGAGGGAATGGGCCTTGGAAGAAGAAAGCAATAACAATCCACTCGAATTTCCACTGACAGGACTTTGAGGAGACACTGTGTAACCTTTTCAGAGGGCTATGGTGTGAGCTGGGTGAAAGAACTGGAATGTTTTCCAGAAACCTCACTGGAGTTCCTTTTGAGGTCAACCCCTGGCACTGGGGCTAGAAGGCTTGGTGCTCTTGGTGACCTTTGGAAGATCTCCACCTTGCAGCTGTCCTTGACTGTACAGGGAAGTCAAAAGGCATCACAGAGCTCTTTGTATCCGGTCCCCTGATATCCAAGTGAGGAGACTGAGGGAACTGAGGGACACAGGAAAACATACATGTTAGTGGAAAACCAGAAATAAAAACCAGATTAAAAAGCAAAGATATTACTTTGCCAATAAAGGTCCATCTAGTCAAGGCTATGGTTTTTCCAGTGGTCATGTATGGATGTGAGAGTTGGACTGTGAAGAAAGCTGAGTGCTGAAGAATTGATTTGAACTGTGGTGTTGGAGAAGACTCTTGAGAGTCCCTTGGACTGCAAGGAGATCCAACCAGTCCATTCTGAAGGAGATCAGTCCTGGGTGTTCTTTGGAAGGAATAACGCTGAGGCTGAAACTCCAATACTTTGGCCACCTCACGTGAAGAGTTGACTCATTGGAAAACTCTGATGCTGGGAGGCATTGGGGGCAGGAGGAGAAGGGGACGACAGAGGATGCGATGGCTGGATGGCATCACTGACTCCATGCACATGAGTTTGGGTGAACTCTGGGAGTTGATGATGGACAGGGAGGCCTGGTGTGCTGTGATTCATGGCATCGCAAAGAGTCGAACATGACTGAGTGACTGAACTGAACTGAGTGAAAAACTAAGACTACAGCCCACCTTGCCTCACGCCTGGACCAAGGCTTCTTTTCCTTCAAGGTGTTTGCTAGGGGTTGAGTTCTGAAGCTGGGCAAAGCTGTAGATACCAACATTACATTGAAGCAATTGCAAACTGTTTCTGGTTACAAGTATCCCATTGCTCTACAGTGACTGTGTGTTGAGAGCAATGGGACACTTGTAATCAGAAATGTGGAGGCAGCAGGAGCAGAGAGGTACAGACCAGACTGGGCAGTGTGGGAGAGAGGGTGAATGTTGGCTAGACCATGGAGCAGCCTGGGCTGTTCCAGTGCTCTCAGTTAAACTTCTTCAATCAATTGAATGAACCTCTTTGAAAATAGAATCTTTGCCCTTAATACAGAATATGTGTTTACGTCTGATAAGTAATCGATGAGAGACTGACCTGAGGACTCTGCTGCTCTCAACAGGCCCAAATGCTGGCTCTTGAGTTCTCAAGAGGAGCCACAATTGTTGAGCGTGAAAAACATGATTGGAGAAAAACATGATTGTTCTCAATGGAATTCTGGGACCCACCTCAGGCGCTCTCATGTCTCTTTCTTTCCCGTCTGATCCTATGGCCTGACCCTCTGGTGGCACTTCCCGTATGTTCAAGGGCACTGAGATGCTCCTCCTTCCACTGCTACAAACCCTGCCCCCCGACCTCCCCACCCACTGGTGGGAACACTAATCTCAGTGTTGCATAACTGCTGGCTTTAGCATTAGTGTATCTTCCCTGGTGGCTCAGCTGGTAAACAATCTGCCTGCAGTGCAGGAGACCTGGGTTGGGAAGGTCCCCTAGAGAAGGGAGCAGCTACCCACTCCAGTATTCTGGTCTGGAGAATTCCATGGACAGAGGAGCCTGGCAGGCTACAGTCCATGGGGTTGCAGAGTCAGACACGACTGAGCAACTTTCACTCTTTGCATTAGGGTGGTGATCGCATGACTTGGCAGAGAACTAGCTGATCCGAAGTGCCCTGGAAACCTCTAACACCTGACAGAGGCCACCTCTGACAGCCAGGGATGCGGCAGTTGATTTTAGAAATGCCTCATCGGTGGAGGCTGGATTATATATCAGCTCTCCGGGGCTTTCTTCTCCAGCTGCTTCCCAGGGAGCTCTTCTATCGATTTTGATCCAAGGTATCTCCTTACTGTTTCTGGTCTTGCGCTGTAGTGCCCAAGGGTCTGTCTCACGTTTAGAGTATCCCCCACTGTGCTGCATCCCTGGTACAAACAGAAGGATTCTCAGGGTGGAGATCAACACCATTGCTTCCACCCTTTTCCAGCAGCTTAATGCTATTTCCAATGGCTGGCTTCTAAATCCTTTCTGCTCTGCTATAGTGTCTGTTCTGGCCCAGGGAATTATGGACCTCTTAGCATCAAGAGTTCTGTATATCCTCTGAGATTGTCTGTAATTTTGTGTGAAAATACACCTCTATGGATTTTTTCTTCCCCCTGAGAAAATGGTCTGGAGCTCCCATAATTCCTCAAAGGGCTTGATGAACAATAAAAGAAACATTCATGCTCATCATCAAGGCTTTATCCCGCCTCGTCCATGTGTCAGGAAGCAGGGAAGTCAGCGCCATTCCGCCCTGTTTGCTCTCTCCTGGCCTTTCATGGCTGAGTTGGCCACGCATGGGCTCAGTAGTCAAACTGAGGGGTATTTTTATCCTGCCGGCAGGAGCTGCCCTCCTGGGTGAGCTGTGACTTTGGCTCCAGCGTGAAGGAAGAAACTAGCAGGAGAGAGCAGATCCTGATGACACTCTCTCCTGAGCTCTTGCTCCCTGCAGCCTGCCACCCATCTGTTAGCCACCCTCAGAACCTGCCCGGGGCGGGGGTGGGGGGCACCCCAGCCTCCTCACCTTGGGTCTCAGTGGTGAGCCCATGGTGAGAGCAACCCAGGGCCAAGCAGGTTTTTCCACTCTAGAAACCAGGCCTTTGGTTAAAGATGAAGCACCTGGAGAGGAGAGAGGGGTGGGCTCACGCTAAAGCCGGAAGTGTCCTGGTCTCGCGGTTCGTTTTCTGGGGGTGGGCAGGGCGAGCGGACAAGCGGGAGAGGCCTGAGCAGGGAAGACGAAGGCGCGACGAGGTCTGCAAGAGGACAAGGGTGGAGGCGCACCTCGGGCCGCCTGCCTGAAGAGCCCCGGTGGTGGAAGCCGGACCGTCCGCCGAGCTGAGAGGCAGGAATACCGGGCAGTGGACTGCAGGTGCGGAGCGGTGAGTGGCCCTGCCGACGTCAGAGGCGGAGACGTCAGGCCGATGTAGCTGTGTTTATGGCTTTCCTCCCTTCACTCTTTCTGACCCTCCGTGGACTATGGAAAATAAAAACAACTGTTTCCTGGAGGAACTCTGCGCTGGACACTGTGCCTTGTGCACATCCCAGGCATTTTCTTAACTGTCCTATGTGGTAGGATGTGTGTGTGTGTGCACACACAAATTGGATTTTTAAAAATTGAGTTACAATTCACATACGACAAAATTCACCCTTTTAAAGTGTATGATTCAGTGCTTTTCAGTATTTTCACAAGGTCATGCAACCGTCACCGTTATCTAATTACAGAGCATTTTTTATTACCCCCCAAAGAAACTCTGTACCCATTATCAGTGACTCCCTATTCCATCCTACTAATGGCAACAACTAACCTGCTTTCTATCTCCATGAATTTGCCTATAATGGACAGAATGGGATCTTATAATACATAGTCTTTTGTAACTGACTTTTGTTGTTCAGCCCAATGTGGGTCCACTCACCAGTGCAGCAAAGCCAATCTACTGACACTGGCTTGTGGTGAAAGAAAGTGCAGTGTTTATTGCAGGGCATCAGGCAAGTAGTACCAGAAGCTAACATCCAAAGGAAAAGGCCTGAATTACCTGATGACTTTCAGGGAGGGGTTTTTAAAGGTAGGGTGAGGAAGAGGGATATGGGATCAGCTGGTGGACAGTCTTCTATTTTTGGTCGGTAGTGAGGTAATCAGGAGTCAGCATCAACCTTCTGGTTCTAATCAGTTTGGGGTCTACATGCTTGTGGTCAACATTCAGTTAACTTCTTCCACCTGGGAGGGATTTTAGTAGCTGCAAAACAGCTCAAGGATATGGCTTGCTGCTGCTGCTGCTGCTGCTGCGTCGCTTCAGTCGTGTCCGATTCTGTGTGACCCCATGGACCGCAGCCCACCAGGCTTCCCCGTCCCTGGGATTCTCCAGGCAAGAACACTGGAGTGGGTTGCCATTTCCTTCTCCAATGCATGAAAGTGGAAAGTGAAAGTGAAGTCGCCCAGTCGTGTCCGACTCTCAGCGACCCCATGGACTGCAGCCTACCAGGCTCCTCCACCCATGGGATTTTCCAGGCAACAGTACTGGAGTGGGGTGCCATTGCCTTCTCCCATAAACAAGAGGTAGATGGAGAATATGGGGAATCTGTTCAGGAAGAGCCCCATAACGTTCTACTTGATTACAATCCCTTCTTTTCTTTGATAGTCCTCAAACTTGACAGAGAACAGGTACAGGACAAGAAAGGGAATGGTTTTGGTTAGAGAAGTTAATCATAAACTTGGCCAAGGAACTCACTTTT
Organism: Bos javanicus; assembly: GCF_032452875.1. Taxonomy (NCBI): domain Eukaryota; kingdom Metazoa; phylum Chordata; class Mammalia; order Artiodactyla; family Bovidae; genus Bos; species Bos javanicus. Next base: position 16,756,830 of record NC_083871.1, on the reverse strand, counting down.
AGGAGGATTTGGTTTCAACCTCCACCCTGTTTCAGCTTTCCCCAAATCTTAGAGGAAATGGGGCTCTGGGTATTTCCTGATGAAACGGGGTATAGTCCTTCCTCAATGTGAGGAATGGATTCAGAATTGGTTATATGCCCCAGTTTCAAGCCTAGCACTGATATTTTGTGTTATGAAAACATTACCTCTCTCTTCGATTGCTTTGTCATAGTACATGTACAGAGCTTGGAAAATTAGCAGACATATCACAATGAGGATGATGATTAAAATGCATCTTGCAGTATTCCTCCAAATAGTCCTCCTATCTTAGATGGAAAACAAGTTTTGGAGTGGGTTCTCTTTACATATATCCAGTAAACGAGCAGCTTTTTGAATTGCTCTGTATTTGCATTTTAACTTCTCTAAGGTTTTCTTTTTAATTGAAGTACAGTTAATTTACTGGTTAGTTTTAGTTTGTGTTAGTTTAGTTGTGTACAGCAGTGATTCAGTTATCCATATGTCATATGTATGGGGCTGATGTGCTTGCGGTCAGCATTCAGGCAACTTCTTGCACCGGTAGGGCTTTCAGTAGCTGTGTTAGTCTCTGGTGTATAGCAGAGTGGTTCAGTTATCCATGTATAACATACATACACACATACATGTATTCTTTGGGGGGGGCTTCCTTTGTGGCTCAGCTGGTAAAGAATCCACTTACAATGCAGGAGACCTGGGTTCAATCCCTGGGTTGGGAAGATTCCCCGGAGAAGGGAAAGGCTACCCACTCCAGTATTCTGGACCTGGAGAATTCCATGGACTGTATAGTCCATGGGGTCACAAAGAGTCAGACATGACTGAGCGACTTTCACTTTCACATATAGTTTTTTTTTTAATTTTTTTCCATTATAATTTATTACAAGATATTGAATATAGTTCCCTGTACTACACAGTAGGACTTTGTTGTTTAATATATAGTAGTTTGTATTTGCTAATCCTAAACACCTGATTTGTCTCTGCCCCCTCTTTCCCCTTTGATAACCATAAGTTTGTTTTCTATGTCTTTGAGTCTGTTTCTGTTTTGTGAATAAGTTGACTTGTATCTTTTTTTTTTTAGATTCCACATGTAAGCGATAGCATATGATATTTGTCTTTGTTTGACTTAGTATGATAATTTCTACGTCCATCCACGTTGCCTCAAATGACATTATTTCATTCTTCTTATGGCTGAGTAATATTCCATTGTATTTGTGTGTGTATACATATATGCCACATCTTTATCCATTCATCTGTTGATGGACACTTAGGCTGTCATCACGGTTCTTTGTTTTAGCTACTATAAATTGTGCTGCTTTGAACATTGGGGTACATGTATCTTTTTGAATTAGAATTTTTGTTTTTTCTGAATGTGTGTTCAGGAGTGGGATTGCTGGCTCATATGGGAGCTCTATTTTTAGTTTTTTAAGCAACCTCCATACTGTTCTCCATAGAGGCTGTACCAGTTTACATTCCCACCAACAGTGCGCAAGGATTCTCTCTTCTCCACACCCTCTTTAGCATTTCTCGTTTGTAGACTTTTTGATGATGGCCATTCTGACTGGTGTGAGGTAATCCCTCATTATACTTTTGATTTCTATTTCTCTAATAATTAGCCATGTGGAGGATCTTTTCATGTGCCTGGTGGCCATCTGTATATCTTCTATGGTAAAATGTCTATTTAGATCTTCTGCTCATTTGTTGATTGGGTTGTTTTTTGGGGGTTTTTTTTGTTATTGAAGTATATACGTGTTCATATATTTTGGAAATTAAGTCCTTGTTGGTCACATCATTTGCAAATGTTTTCTCCCATTCCATAAGTTGTCTTTTCATTTGGTTTTGTTTATCCTGTGCAAAGCTTCTTAGTTTAAGTCTCGTTTGTTTATTTTTGCCTTTATTTCTAATGCCTTGGGAGACTGACCTAAGAAAATATTGCTGTGTTATATGTTAGAGAATGTCTTGCTATGTTCTCTTACAGGAGTTTTATGGTGTCACGTCTTAGATTTAAGTCATTTAGCCATTTTGAGTTTATTTTTGTGTATAGGGTGAGAGACCATTTTTACTTCATTGATTGACATACAGCTCTCCAGGCCAGGGATACAAATTATACATAACAGTTGTTGGTCACTACACACATCTCCCTTTTTGCCAAAATATTATTTAAAGCAATTTTATTATCCAATAGTGTCCTGGCTAAAGAATCCAGTGCCTACCTAGGAGGCTGTGGCTTGAGCCACCTTGTTTGCCACTGTATTCTTAAAGTAAGAGCAAGGTTTCCTAGCTCCAAGAGGAGACCTTGAGACCATAAGGATGCAGTTGGCAGCTGCTAGTAGATAATCTTTTGAGAACATCTGGTTGTGTCCTTGAGTCGGATACTATTTAGAAAACTTGAGTGCTCAGTAATATAGAACTGTGTCTGAAACCACATCCACAGTGTCTACCTGGCTGTATTTTGGATTCCTGAACAACGAGGCCTGGCGTGCTGCAGTCCCTGGAGTCGCAAAGACTCAGACACGACTGAGCAACTGAACTGAACAACAGTTATTCTTTTTTTTTAAATGTATTTTTCAGTGGTTAAAACAGATGTACAGTGTATGTTTAATAGGCCACAAATGGGCTGTTCTGGTTAGCCTAAAGTTCAATTTAAGTCATGTTATAAGCCCGAATGACTTTCCCAGACCTCAATATGTGAAAATTTCCAGCACATTTCCCACTTAGATAGAATGCATGAATAATCAAAGTAATTGTCCCTTGTTGCCATAATGGTAGCTGCCTGCCCTGGGTCAGTGACGCACCTCAGTGCTAGGGCGAGCGCGAGCGAGAGAGTGTGTGTGTGTGTAAGTGTGTAATTTGCCTGCTTATCCAAGTTGGGGGAAAATAATGAGACAAAATAAATAAGCACAGAGGCATGCGGATGGGGAAGCACTTTGCAGGTTATACACATTATCAGTTACACTGAATTTTCATACAAACACCATACATGCACTTCAAGCCACAGGCCTGGAGCAAGGAGTGGTACATGTCCTGCGTAATAATACCCTGTGACAACTTCATTAGAGAATTTTCTTTCCATCCTAAACCCTGGTGGCAACAGTATGGTTAGAAATAAAACAATAACTTTCAGTGTTGATAGGGAGACAAAGTTTTGGGAAAAGTTCAGTTGAATTGGCGTGATAGATCTTACTGATCTGGTTTGGATTCTTGGGTTCGCTGTCTGCCATGGCTGTCATCCCTTTTTTGTCCTCTTGAGGATATCACTTGGGATCAACAGACCTTTCTATAGACCAGTCCAATTCAGAGGTCTTTCTTAAGTGATAAATATGAATTAAGAGTTAAGTCCCTTCAGTTGCATTGTGCATGAGGTATTTAAGAACACCTGATAAGAGTTGTTTAAATGATGCCTTTTCTAGTAAGTATAATCACCTGGTTGCAGGTCATGGGGCGTTTTACCTTCATCCAGACTTAGAATACTGTGTTTGACTTCAGAAAAAAGGCTTAGAATATCCTCTTAATGACTCAAACTTTACAGTACAGTAACGTAGTAACAAGGAGCTACTTGGGAAGTGAGTCTTAAGCAGTAAATACTGATTTGAATCAACAAAACTAGAATTTAATATCCGTTGAAACATCTTTTTCTTTCTAAAATTGCCCTCATTTTTTTTTCTTTTTTACCAAATATAGCCAAATTAAAACTAATTTGTTGACAAAGTAAGTCTGATTATGGTTGATTGATCACATAGGCTCTTTTAAATTGGTTATTCTGGAACTCTTCATAAATAACCTCATGAACTAAAGGCCAGGAAAGCTATACCATTGGCTTGTCATCAGATTGTGCCTGTAATCTATATATTTGGGTGATTTCTCCTCTTCTTGAAGTCCCCCAGATATCTTGATGTTCTTGTACCAGTCAGGAGGTGACCTTTCTTATTCATCTGATAAATCTACAGAAAACCTAAGAGTTTCCAGTTCCTGGAAGGATCAGGTAGAGGGAGAAGAGAAGTGTTTGGATTTCACTTACAAAAGTGTAATTTCCCAAGCTGTTATAAATTATAATTAGGTTAAGGGGAAAGAGTTCCTTATATCTGGAAAACAGATTAAAAGTCAGTAACAGATTTTGAACAAGATGGCGGAGGAGTAGGTTGACATGGAGTACATCTCTCTCCATGGATACATCAGGAATACACCTTCAGACACAGAAGTGCATGCAGAACACCAGCTGACAGCAGAAAGGAGACCAGTGCAAAAGAATATATAAAGTTATATAATCTTATAAAGTTATAAATATTAAATATAAAATATATACACATATTATTTATATTATAAATATATATGAAATATATATTTATATTATAAATATATGAAATATATATATATTATAAATATATGAAATATATAATATATAATTTATATATATAATATATATTAAAGTTATATATTTATAATATAAATATATAAAGTTTTTGTGAGCTACACAAAACTCAGCAGCATGAAGGAACTAGTGGGAAAAACAGGAGTGTTAATAAGACTGGACCTGCCCTCAGGGGTGGGGGAACTGAAGCAGGGGTCCAGTCCCCATATCGGGCAATTATCTGAGTCAGAGGAGAAACATTTAAGGCTGAGAGTGAAACAGCTGATCTGTGGCAGCCTAAATGGAATGAGAATCCGTCCTTGCCGCAGCCATATGTACCCCCAGACAGGGACGCAGGTGCCCTGGAAGGTACTGCAGCTGGTAGCTGGAGTTTAGGGATGGGAGCAATCCCAGGGTGAGGGCTGCTACTGTCTGCGTAGAGACGGATCAAGGGGATGTGAGGGAGGAGATCATGGGGGGAAATGCCCGTGGAGGAAAGCTGGGCAGACTTGGAAGCAAGGCGATACTGCTGAGTCACGCATAATGGAGTGGACCCATCATCATAGCCTCTGTCTCTCATTGGCAGCTGAACAATAGAAAGACTGACCCACCGAGTGCACTGAACTACAGAGTAGGACCCCAGCCAGGGGGGCCCCTCTATGTGTCTGACAGCAGAGAAGGACCCAGTCAAGGGAGCCCTCTAAGTGCCTGAACAGGCAAAGCTAGGGAGAAAGACGATCAAAGAGGACTTCTGATCACCAGCTACAAGAGGCTTGAAAAAAGACTCTGATGGGACCATAACTTCTGCAGCGGAGGCAGTCCATGTCCCTGCAAACTTGGCGCCACCAGGGTCCCCGCAAGCCAAGCAGCTGCACCACCTTCACGCTCAACACTCATGGGGGCAGAGCTGCCACAGGCAAAAAAGAAATGTCTTCTGTCTATGCATGCAGGGTCGCTTCAGTCGTGTCCAACTCTTTGCAACCCTGTAGACTGTGGCCTGCCAGGCTTCTCTGTCAGGGGGTTCTCCAGGCAAGAAGACTGGAGCGTATTGGCCAATACTGGTTGCCATACCCTTCTGCTGCTGCTGCTAAGTCACTTCAGTCGTGTCCGACTCTGTGCAACCCCATAGACGGAAGCCCACCAGGCTCCCCCGTCCCTGGGATTCTCCAGGCAAGAACACTGGAGTGGGTTGCCATTTCCTTCTCCAATGTATGAAAGTGAAAAGTGAAAGGGAAGTCACTCAGTCGTGTCCGACTCATAGCGACCCCATGGACTGCAGCCCACCAGGCCCCTCTGTCCATGGGATTTTCCAGGCAAGAGTACTGGAGTGGGGTGCCATTGCCTTCTCCCCCATACCCTTCTAGACCACTGTATATTTCCTGCTGCCCTAGCTGCCAACTCCCCTGAGTACCTGGTGCTGCCAGAACCCCTGTGACCCAAGCAGCTGCACCACCTCCACACCTGGCCCTCACAGGGGCAAACCCAAGTCCTCCAGGGCAGCCTCAGGAGCAAACCCCAGTGGATGGCCCACATGCAGAGGTGGAACTAAAACCACAATTGAAACCCAGGGGCAGTGTGGCTGAGGAAGAAGACCCAAAACCCTCCCACCAAATGTATAAGCTGCAGGTTAAATCCACACAATCAACTCGGAGACTCCATGTCTAAGGAATATATAATAGGACACTGAGAGCCCCCACAAAAGAAAGCTTACTAGTTCTGATAGCTGTGGACATTGGAGGCAAGAACACACAGGAGTAGGACCAGATCAGAATCTGAGCTGCACCCACAGCAGGTCCAGAGCTCAGCACAGTGTTGGAGGGCATCCTAGGGAGGTGAGGTGGACTGTGACTCCCAGAGAGGGAAAGGACTCTGACAGCAGTGACTCAAGAAAAACATTTATTATTATTATTAATTTATTTATTTTAATTGGAGGCTAATTACTGTACAATATTGTAGTGGGTTTTGCTATACATTGATGTGAATCAGCCATAGGTATGCATGTGTTCCCCATCCTGAACCCCCTCCCACCTCCCTCCCCATCCCATCCCTCTGGATTATCCCAGTGCACCAGCCCTGAGCACCCTGTTTCATGCATCAAACCTGGACTGGTGATCTGTTTCACATACGATAATATACATGTTTCAATGCTATTCTCTCAAATCATCCCACCCTTACCTTCTCCCACAGAGTCCAAAAGACTGTTCTATACATCTGTGTCTCTTTTGCTGTCTCGCATATACGGTCATCGTTACCATCTTTCTAAACTCCACATATATGTGTTAGTATACTGTATTGGTGTTTTTCGTTCTGACTTACTTCACTCTGTATAATAGGCTCCAGTTTCATCCACCTCATTAGAACTGATTCAAATGTGTTCTTTTTAATGGCTGAGTAATACTCCATTGTGTATATGTACCACAGCTTTCTTATCCATTCATCTGCCAGTGGACATCTAGGTTGCTTCCACGTCCTGGCTATTATAAACAGTGCTGCGATGAACATTGGGGTACACGTGTCTCTTTCCCTTCTGGTTTCCTCAGTGTGTATGCCCAGCAGTGGGATTGCTGGATCATAAGGCAGTTCTATTTCCAGTTTTTTAAGGAATCTCCACACTGTTCTCCATAGTGGCTATACTAGTTTGCATTCCCACCAACAGTGTAAGAGGGTTCCCTTTTCTCCACACCCTCTCCAGCATTTATTATATGTAGACTTTTGGATC